>NW_027526214.1:123234880-123834880 GCF_048455015.1 Haemaphysalis longicornis | reverse complement strand
GTGGTTTCTAGATGGCGGAATTACGCTCCCCAACCTACATCCCACAATGGAAACCTCTCTAACAGTGGTTCCGCTGCTGCGTTTCCTAGACCAGTCCGTTGCTTTGCCTGCAACACAGAGGTGACCCCCACAATCCGCCACTCGTCTGGGACTGTGCGGCATTCGATCGGCTTCGCGCCAATTATCGTCCCGCCTGGGTCCTCTCCTATGAGGATTGGATCAGGCCACGTGATCGACACCAAGCTACGTTGGCTGCGTTGTGGCACTTCGTTTGCGAGGCAGCCATGGCCGGACATTATTGCCCCCTCCCTTAAGCCTGCGGCCTCGAGCCATCCCAAATAAAACATTTGTCTGTCTGTCTGTCTGACTGCACATTGATCAGAGTGCGCGGATGCCGGCGAATCTCGGAAACCGCAAAAGCACGAGTTGCTCACCTCTATTTGTGCTTTAGACCACTGAACTAATACCATCAGTCTCCCTAAACAGCTGCCCGCGTAACCTACCCCGTGTATGTGGTGTTTTTGATGCCTACTGACATACTATTTGTGGTGTCCCTGCACTTGCATATTCCGCTATAGACGCCGATATGGAGTGAATATGGTTTATCACGAAGCCCAGTCTTCTGGTTTGTCTGCCGGCGAGCATGTAATGACCATTCGTTGCATTATACCTACTTAGCGCAGCGCCCTATCCTGCCATTTTGGCAATTCCAGGAAATGTTTTTCATGATCCGCTTGTGCTATTAAACTCCCATCTGCCCACTTCTATCTCGCCACAGTAGTGACGGCAGTTTGGTGCGACTGCCTGTAGCTTCTCAGTAGCGTTGTTGTTGTGGTTGGCGGGAGAGGAAAAGGAAAGGAAAGGCACTTGGGATATTTTGAGCAACACAGGGAGCTCACCTGCATACAACCCAGTGCAGGTGAAGGGACGTAGAAGGGGATTGACCGGATAAAGCGGAGGGAGACGGCGGGAGAGATAGAAAAAGGTAGAAAGAGTCTGAGTCAGTCAGTCAGTCCTAGAAAGAGTCAGTCCTGGAAAGCTGTCAGTCCAGGTACATCAGTTCGGGCACTGCACTCCGGGCTACAGCCGCTGCGTGAGGCCGGCCGTCTCAAGGTAATGAAGCAGATGGGCGAAGACTTCCCGTTGGGTTGCCGCAGGCCCCTTCGGGAACAGAATGTCCTCCATCCCGGCGCTGGGAAGGCCTCGACGTTGGAGCGCTCGGTGTAGCTCTGCTCTCGGGCCCGCGTGGCGGGGGCAGAAGCAGAGTAGGTGCTCCAGCGTCTCTGGTTCCTGTCAGTCCGCACACGTGGGAAGTCCTTGCACCCGTGTCGGTGCAGGCGCTCCGGCACATTGCAGTAGTCGAGCCGCATGCGGAGAGGCAGGCATCAGCTGTGGCGTGAGGCCACTAACAACGGGAGGGTCGGGGTGCATCGCCTGCACCAGCGGGCCACGGCGGTGCGGGCCTCGTCGAAGGCGGTTACGTCTTGGGAAACTCGGGTGCCCTCCTGTTGGGCATCCCTGGCTCGGGCGTCGGCGTCCGCGTTGCCCCGGATGCCACTGTGGCCCAGCAGCCAGTGAAGCCGCAGGTAGCAGACTCGGGAGGCCACAGTGTGCAGCTTGGCTGCAAGGGAGCGGTCCGGGTAGCCGCTGCGGTTGGTTAGCTGGTCGGCAGCGTGCAGTCGCAGCAGGGCAGTCCTGGCGTCAGGGAGAGGTGGCCCCTGGGTGGCTCTGGGGCCACCTCTCGAGGAGGAGGTCGGCGGACAGGTGCAGCGCTGCAAACTCCGCCCGTGTGGAAGTGGAGAAAGGCAGGTGGCAGCTCCGGCTGGCTCCCACTGGCACCACGCACGTAGCCACCCCCTCCCACGTGAGGTGCTTGACGGAGCCGTCCGTGAAGAGATGGAGGTCGCTGCTCCGTTCGTCCTGCAGCAGGGCGACCGCCTCGTGGCAGACGGCCTGGGGCGGTGTGGTGTGCTTGTTGCGGACCCCGCGGAGGGTCGTGGGGATCTACAGGGCCTCCCCGGCGTCTGGTGGTGACGGCTCCAGGCTGGGTCGGTTCGGCATCTCGATCCCCTCCTCGAAGATAGTGAGCAGCGCTCCCATGTGCGAGCTGGGCCGGCTACGGAACCTCTGCAAGAGCGCAGCCCCGTCCCGTGCGGTAATCAGGCGCTAGATGTGCCGCAGTCCTGTCTGCAAGGCCCCCATCTCGATGGGCCAGGTGCCAGCCTCGGTGTAAGTGCCCGCCACCGGGGTCGTGGAGGGGAGGCCCAGGCAGAGGCGGATGGCGCGGCGCTGGTCGATCTCCAACTCCTGGCAGCGTCGAGTTTCCAAGTAGGCGAGTGGAAGCGCGCACAGCGCAGCTGCGGAGGCCATGCCGTGGAACACGCGCTGCGCCACTTGGTGTGAGCAGCCATTGCCTCGAGCCAGAAGCTGCCTCTCCCCTTGGATCACCCGTGCGCTGCGTGCCCGGAGGGCTTTGAAGTCCGGCAGCCATGTGAGCAGGCAGTCGATGAGCATCCCCAGGTACTTCATGGTCAGCCGCCAGGGAAGAGGCCGTCCATTGAGTGTGATGGGCGGTGTTGCCCATCGAGCCCTGCATCCTCCCAGGTGAAGCATATGGGCCTGCGTTTTGGCTGGAGGCCACGGCTCTCGAGGAATCTTCCAACTGCTCCCAGAGCATCCCGGAGGCACGCTTTGACTGTGTGGCCGGCTTTGCTGGGGCCATGGGTCCAGAGTGACACGTCGTCAGCATACAGCGCCACCTCCACCGGGTATCCGAAGCCTGAAGAGAGGAGCCAGCCCCAAGTTGAATAGGAACGGGCCCATCACGCTCCCCTGGGGCACCCCGGAGCGGACGTCCAAAGGACTGCTGGCCGCGTGTTCGACCGTCACCTGCAGTTTCCGGTCACACAGGAATGACCGGATGTAGCCTCCGAGGCGCCCCACAACGCCCTTGCCGTCCAGGGCCTCCAGGATGGCCCCGTGGACGACCGTGTCGAATGCCGACCGCATATCCAGGAGGAGCAGGAAGCCCACGTCCTTCTCGTAGTGGGCCTGTTCCCCCAGGGAGTCAGCCGTTCCACGGTGCCGCCTGAAGCCGCTTTGCTGCTTCCAGAAGACGCCACTGTGGCCCAAAGATCCACTAAAGACGGGCCAGGGCTGCAGTCTCCATGACCTTCCCAGCAGCCGACGTCAGGGACATGGGTCAGTAGGACTCTGGCTCCGTCAGGGGCTTGCCGGTCTTGAGAAATGCGAGATAAAGCCCAAGATTGAGGGTGGCGGGAGGACACCAGTCTGCCAGACCCGATTAAACAGTCGCAGAAGCGGCTGCATCTGAGTCACGTCCAGGTTCCGCACCATCTGGTTAGTCACACCGTCGATACCAGGAGCACTCCGCCGCTTGGGGCAGCGATTCGGGGCGGCTTGCAGCTCACGAAGTGTGATGTCGTGGAGCACAGGTGCATCATTCTGTGATTGTGTGGGGTGGCTGGCGTCGCGTCTAGGGAGGCCGCAGGAACTGGAGGCGGGATTTGAGCGGCCCTGGCAAACTGGTCGGTGAACTGCTCCGCCAGGGCCTCTTCGGTGATGCCCAGGGATGTGGCGACCGCGAGCAGGGGACGCTGGCTGGTGGTGGTTGGCCCCAGCAGAGCCTTAAAGGTACGCCAGGCTCTGCCCGGGTCCTTGCGAGAGTCCATGGATGAACACAGTGACTCCCAGCCCTGCCTGCGACGCTACCGTGCCCGTTGTTACGAGTCGGGAAAGCCGATCTTCAGGGTTTATTGGCGCCGTGGAGAGAGCGACACAAAGCCGTGCACGGTCGTTCAAGCGCAGCGTTCCGAACTCTCGCGCGTGCCTGCTGCATTCCCCGTGCGTGCAAACGCGCCACTTTCTTCTCGTCGCCTCTATCATCATCCCCATGTTGGCGGTAAATTACAAATCCGCAACATCCTCCGCGCCCACCAAATGCTCATTCGCATGGGCACAAAAGCAGACATTTGAACTAGTCAAGTACATTCCCTACCGCGCACTAGCTGAACTTGTCAGGTCCTAGTGTGACCGTTCTTTATACACTTTGCCGATTGTCCAAACATATTGCTGACTCCGTCACTGGGTAGCGCTGTGGTCGCAGCAGTTTGCAGCATGAAAGGTGAACACAATTCACAACGTCCGAGAAAACTTCACGCTTTGTCGGGCTGTAGCCTCCCCGTCACTCTCGCCTATTTCAGCGGAAGCCTTGCCGACTCCACAGTGAAGAAGTCGCTTATGAGCGTTGTCAATGGAGTGGTTACAACGGTCATCTCTGGGTTCCAGTACCCGGCGTTTCTTTTCTTGTAACGAGCAGTTAAGATTCCTTCCTTTTCCAAGGTGTCCCTTCGCTACTTTTCCTGCATGGTCATCGCTGTTGCCTTGCCTCACAGACTTATCGTGGGGTCTTGTGCCTTCGTTTGAAGAAAGTTGTCGAGGTAACCTATGAGGTCTGGACAGGGCATTCTTGCGGTTTTCGACCGTAGACTCTTCAAACCTGCGCAATGCATCTTCATCTTGATGGGGAATCGAAGTGTTCTTGAGACCAACAGTATCTACCTTCCGAAACCGCCGAAAAGAGCAAGGTCGGTCCTCATTGTCGTGCGTGTCTGTGCGGAGAACACAGACGAGGGTGCTGCCTTTGCATCTATTGCTCTCTTGCAGAGATAATGGTCCTTGTAAGGTCCATCCCAGGCTTGTGCTGATGGCGACCAAAGCAGGATTCGTTTCTTCCCACTGTACTTGGCTCGTGTTTGGCGCGAACTTCCAGATCTGCTCGGATCCAATTAAAAGGCTTACCCCTTGCTTGCACTCCATACCTGGGAAAGCAATGGTGTCAGCCAGAGGCTTCCCCTCGGAGACCAGGCGTTGCAGAAGCGTGTTGCCCTTCGGTGCTTCAGCCACGTCTTCACAAATGAAAGGCACGACGATGGCGTCGACCTCAGCAGACGTGCTGTCATGTTGACTGCGGAGGGTCGCTCTGACAACTTTAAACTTCTTCTTGGGACCTTCAGATCGGCCGAAAGCACTGATGGCCAGATCGACTTCTCCAATTGCAGCTAACTTGAGCTCAGAGGCGACGTCTTGTCGAATGAAAGTCCGCTGGCTGCCATTGTCAAAAATTCCACCGACGTAGCAGCAATGCGATGATGTCATAATCCACGCCCGGAACGTCTGTAGTAGGACGTCGCTGGAAAGTCGCGGGATGGCTGGTTTGCGCGTGTTGACGTGCATCACTGCATGTCGCGTTTCTGCAGCCGATTCGGATGGTTTTCGAGCGCGGTCAGCAGTGCACATCGTGGTAGCATGTCGTCGCCTACATGCCCCACACCGGACCTTTCTTCTGCACCTCCGTACGAGATGTCCCTTGGCAGTACATCTGAAGCATCGGCCGTCACTTGCTAGGCGGGATCGCTTGCCGGCCAAAAGGATGTCGCTCGGACATTCTTCCGTGCTGTGATCTTTGGTGGAGCAGAAGAAGCAAGACGAAGTCTGTGCCTTGTTGTGCAGGACGGCAGCGGTCGGAATAGACTGCTGCTTCTTGGGCAGTCGGTCAGCCTCCTCATTTCGTTGAGGATTGCTGATCTGGAAGCTTCTTTCCCTGCACTCGACTTCCACTCGCAGGAAATACAATAGATGTTCTACGTCCTGGGCAGAAGAACTCTGACTGCTCGTGGAAGCGGCGCTGGATGCAAGACTCTGCTGTTTGAAGTAATCGACAATAATGTCGCCAGGTATCACCTTTAAAAGCACTTCATTCAGCATAGCCGCGTAAGAAGAAATTCCAACACCCAAGCTTTCCAGTCCTCGCCGTTCATTTGCACGTGGTCGTACAGCTTCCTCAAAGCGGCCACATTGCTAGCTGAGTCGACAGGCCGGAGCTTCCGCAGATTTTCAAAATGCTTCTGCTCTATCACTTTGGAATTTCCAAAACGATTCTTCAAAATATCAAGAGCATCTTGATAGCAGGACTCTGTCACTTGCAGGCCTGCAACCGCTTCAGCAGCAGCTCCGTCAAGAAGCGAAAGCAAGTAATGAAAGCGGTCAATATTGGACAGCCGGGGATTCTCGTGGACGGAATGTCGAAACATGTCCCAAAAAGGTTGCCACCGCGTTATCGCTCCGTCGAAGCGCAACAGTTTTAGTTTCGGGAGACGTGCTCCAAACTCACGAGTCGATGGCATGGCTTGTCCGGTAGACGTCGCAGCCCGGCGGTCTCCGCTGGCGTCTTCCAATGGAGGAGCAGTCTGGAACGTCAAAGATGACCACAGACGTCAAAGATGTGATGCTCGAGTAAAGCCAGAGTGCTGGTAGCTGCGTCGTCATACTCCATGACCGAAGCGTAGTCTTCGGCTGCCTGGTCGTCGGTCAGGTGGGCTTCAAGTTCGGCGTTGAGCGCAGACAACGCTGAATTGCTTGCTCGGAGACGTCCGTAAATGACACGAAGGGCGGAAAGGTCTAACTGCTGAGACTGTAGCAGCTGGTCCACCTCGCTGATTTTCTTCGTGTTCATAGCCCGCCGTGACGCGCGCTTGTTCTTGATACGTTCCATGCCGGTCGCAACTGCCGCTCACCCAGCTCGTAAAAAAAGGCTCGCCGCGATGCTGGCTTGCTTCCCGAGTTTTCGGCACCAGTGTTACGAGTCGGGAAAGCCGATCTTCAGGGTTTATTGGCGCCGTGGAGAGAGCGACGCAAAGCCGTGCACGGTCTTTCAAGCGCAGCGTTCCGAACACTCGCGCGTGCCTGCTGCATTCCCCGTGCGTGCAAACGCGCCACTTTCTTCTCGTCGCCTCTAACATCATCCCCATGTTGGCGGTAAATTACAAATCCGCAACACCCGTCGGCGGCATTGAGCGTCTGCCCGCCGGTACTCCGTCCAGCCCTCTGGGCGCTTGCTTCGCATAGCCTTCCTCTGTAGCTGGTTGCGGCGGGCCCAAAGCCAAAGCAGCTCCATGTCCTGGAGTGGTGTGCGGACGGGTACCTCTCCTCGTACCGTTGCCTTGTCGGCGCTCCGTCCGATGGCTGCCAGGAAGTCGAATTCCGGGTCCTCAGTGCATTTGGTCATTTCCTTGCCGAAGCCGACCCAGCTAGTGACTGCGTAAGCCCTTGTATCGGCTCGCTTGGGGTTGTTCCCGGGGGTGACCAATATGGGGTAGTGGTCAGAACCCCACGTGCTGGTGGCGGTCTCCCAGGAATAGGCGCACCGCTGCGTCACCAGGGTTAGGTCGATGCATAACTGCTGGACCATGCCACAACGACAAGGACGGACGAAAGTAGCGCTGCCAGTGTTCGCCACGTGCAGTCCACCAGAAGTGGCGGCGTTCAACAACTGCCGTCCTCTTCAGGTGGCTCGCTGACTCCCCAAGCCGGGTAATGGGCGTTCAAATCACCACACACTACAGCGTCCATGCCTTGGTTGGCGCGCAGCGGGCACAGCGCCACGGCATACCATGGTTTCTGCGGCCGGATGTAGACGCTGGACACGGTGATGTCCATTGTCCCCATGCGCACCGTCATGGCGGCACACTGCATGGGGCCGTCAGCAACTGAGGCCAGGTCAACAGGAGCGCGGTTGAGGGTGGCACGCACATAGACCGCTGCCCGCCACTTTCCCGGTGGGTGGGTGGCGTCGGGGCACGGTGTGCTGTTGCAAGACCTCAGGCGGCAGCTGGTGGCGCTGAGATGACACACGTAGCCCGGAAGATGCGGGGTGTCGCCGTAGATGCACACCTCCTGCAGTGCCAGCACGTCGAATTACTCCCGCAGCAGGTGCTCAATTAGCTCCTCGCTGCGGCGGGCCAGGCCGTTGCAGTTCCACTGCAGGATGCGTGGCCGCTGGCCTTTCCCACAGGGTCTGCTAGCCATGGTGGAGGTGGGCAGGGGGGCTCAGGAGGGCCAGGGCGTCTGTGGCCGCCATCCGTGCATGGTCATCGGAAGGCAGTCGGCCCACGGAACTATGCGCCAGGGCCAGGAGGACGGGTATCAGCTGCTCTGGGCCAGGGGCTGCAAGCGGAACGACCGGGACTGCGGGCGGGGTGGGCTGCTGGGCAGTGGGGCGCCTGGCTGCTTCCCGCTGTGCTTCAGACCGGGGTTGCTGTCGTCCCTGGGGTGCAATCTGCTGCTTCTGTGGGCCAAGCCGTGACTGCCGCTGGGCGCTGCGCCGCCTAACCATTTCGTAGTAGCTGGGCGGCACCGGTCGAACCGACGCCTCGACCTAAGCACGTGGCACTGGCTGGCGCGCCTGGGCCATGGCTGTGGCCACACGGCTCTCGTGTGCCAGCGTGGGCAACGGGGGTCCGTCACACTGTGGCGGCTACTACAGTTGGAACAGCGGGCAACAGCTGCGGTGCACTGTTGTGAGTTGTGTCCTCCCCACAACGCGCATACCTCGCGGTACCATTGCAGCCGGCCGTCACATGGTCGAGTCTCCCACATCGGCCGCGCTGGATAGGTCTGGGGCGGCAGGCTCTCACAGGGAGCAGCAGCTTGTATACAGCGACGAAGGGGGGGGGACCGTTCCCGCAAAGTGCACCAACACTACACCACCGCGCTGTTGGGACACCTCACTTACAGGCACATCAGAGTTAATGTTGGCCAATATCTAGTCCGACGCGAGTTGCGGGTAAGCGCCGAAGATCAGGCCCCGACTTGTGCCGCGTTCGATGGGTCGGTAGGCTCTTACGGGAGTACCGGATACTTCCTCTGTTGCCACAGAGAAGAGAGGCACTCAGTTGTCTAGGCATCGGCTGCGACAACGTTTAAACGAGTGTTCATTCTCACTTAGGTGAAACCGGCGACAGCGGTCAATTCACGGGCGACTGCCTCCCTCGATACCGCAAGGAAGGAAGCAGAGTGGGCAGTGCGGCGGGACAGCAGGTGCCGACAGGAAGCTGGTGTATCGGTCGCCTGGCAACAAGCTTCCGCCTTTGAGATGTTTTGCGTCCACTGGCCCTCCACGTCGTCCAAAGAAGGTCCGGCGTTAAATCGCCCTTCTGTGTGGACCCCTGTGTCTGCGAAATCCACTGGTGTGACTACGCACTGCGCCGTATCACCATCTTCATCCTCGGCCAGAAGAGCGGACGCAGCCGCTCTTTCACGCAGCTCAGCGGCACGCTGCGCAAAGCGCACAATCTCGTTAACGAGCGCGGCGCCGCTCGGCGAGGTCGCGGGGGCACCATCCGACGAGGCAGTAGGGCGCTGGGGAAGTTTCCCGTGCCATCGTGACCTGTCAGTAGCGTTGCGATGTTTGGCCAATCGGACAACCCGGTATTTTACAAAGGCACAATTTTCGGCATGCAAATTTTGCGCCCATTTTTTATAGGGAATGGGGTTGTGGGTTTTAGAGGTGACTGTCAAAAAATCCAAAAGGAACGTGAACGAACATTTCAGGGGCTTACTTGTTTTAATACCATAACAGTCCGCCCTTGATTGAGTTGAGCCATCAGGAACGGCAGAAAATGCAGGTACATGTTGCAAAAGTACAATCATGGTGTACCATTTCAATCAACGAATCGGCAGTGACACGTCAACCATCTAATTAATGCTGACACCGACACTTTATGTGCAAACAACACTTAATATACTTCAGGTGAGTCTTTGATGCACTACCCCATACCATGTAAAGCAACACTGGGCTTTTATAGTGTCATTTTAAACTGAGGATGCGCTCAGAGCAGCACTAATAAACACGCAAAGGAAATTCTACTTATTCTTGTATGCCCTCAAATGTTTATAAAGGAGGACTATGCGGGATGTGTCATCCCCGCACGGAGTACACCATAGTTATGTAAGAACGTTGCTAAAAAGCTACGCTGAAAAACTGTAGACGAAGGCTTGCAACATCCTCGTTGACATGACTTGCTACGTAAATTGTAAAAGCAAACATTTTCCAAACAGCTGTGGGAGTTTAGAAACATGTTAAGTGCTTGCATCCTTTCGCATTCAAGCCTACGCTTTGTTGCGATTCAGAGCTAAGATAAATTCTCGCCGCATTCATTGTAGCCATAGCTTATCTTACGTTATCGCAAAGAAAAGCGATGGCAAGGAAACGTCTGGTTCGAAATGTCTTGGCCGCGCCAACTATTGCGCGTAAGCCATGCCTTTTCGCAGCTGCCATCTTGATGCTTGCGCTGAAATAGATGTCACAAGGCCTAGCCAGCGCACCATTCATAGCGATGTTGAGCGGATAGGCTCAGGCAAAGGAGCCGGCAAACCCTCCAAGACCAAACGCATCTCCGACGCCTCTCCGCAGGGGATCACGTGGCGTGACGTCACACCTGCCTCACTTTTGCTCCTGCGGCTCAAGGTCATTGAGACGCGATGAATGACCTTGCGAGACTAGCCCACTAAATCTGTTGCTCGAATTACGCGAAATGGATACGGGAAAGAGGACGTGGCCTGGTTTTCAGTTTTCTTGTGGAATGTTTACTCGCACTAACCAAGATGTTTCAGACCATGCGGAACAATCGCCGCCATAGGTTACTTCAAGGACAGGTTCGTTGGTTTCTGCGAAATGTCCTAGAACAGCTCACCCCGTGGCCATGGATGTGCCGAAGGTTGTCTTGGTGAATATGTTCGTGTGCTGGACTATAATGTCGAAGGCGCGGGAGCTGTACATCGCGCGCAGCTGCTTCACCCGGTGGTCGTAGTAGACGTCCGTGTAGAAGATGATGTCGCAAGTGCCGTCGTCGGGAACCGCGGCCTTCAACACGCCCGTGTGCCCGAACGTGCACACGAGTCTCGCTGCACGCGCAAACACACCAGGCTTCTTCAGCTTGGAAACAGCAAAATTTCGGCGACATGTTTAAAGAGCCTTCAATGAGGAAAGTAGCATGCGGGAGAACAGAACAAGGCGGGGACGCAAAGCTGCGAATACTTGAGCTGCGATAACCACCGTGGTACAGTCTTGTACACTGTAACCGTGGCCTTGAAGTAAAAGTGCCGTGAAAACGCGAGTAAAGCAAACCTTTACGGCCCTCTAACTGAATGAAGACTTCTGCCGTGGCAGTCGCGGGAGTAACGCGCTAAATACCTCCAATATAGCTTGCCCACCACGCATGGAAGTGTAAGAAAAGCGAGTATGGTGCCCCTGCGCTTCGCAGGTGTGGAAGGTAACCAAACCAGGTTCCGGCTAGTACTTCCGGGCAGCAAGAAGCTCTGGGGTCCTATAGGGTGCCGTGTTTACAGAAGCAAAATGAGCTCGGCACTCCCCATTGTATTGCGACGTGGTTCCCAGCCCAGGCCCGGCGCGTACGGTCCCATCCGGTGGTCAACCCGTCACAAGGGGACAAAGTTTTGCAGCGCTAAATACGTTTACAGCGTCGATGAAACTGCTGGGGCGGTAACAGCGCTCTGCGATTTGCAAGTTCACCAATGGTAGTATGAAGTGGAATATGACGTGAGGGCGTCTTATTTAAACTTGGAGAAAAAATGTTTCACTAACCGCCTACATATAAAAAAGGGCCCATCTCCCCGCGAGGGGGACTCGAGTAAATGCGTCGCATAGGGGGTGGGTGTATTGCGTTAACTTAGTGTTTGGGGAGTTGGTGCTAGTGAATGCGTTGTATCAGCAGCTTCTTGACGTAGTTTGAATGAGTCAAGGATATAAGGCGCGTTCGTAGCCTTTCATCCTGTGTCGGTTTTGTGGCGCAGTGGGAAGAGCACAATGTACCTCGCGTTCCGCCCACAGGTAGTGAATGCGTTGTATCAGCAGCTTGTTGACGTAGTAGGAATGAGTCACGGATATAAGGCGCGTTCGTAGACTTCCATTCTGTGTCGGCTTTGTGGCGCAGTGGGTAGAGCACCATGTACCTTGTGTTCCGCCCGCAGGGTCGTGTGATCGAAACCAGGCGCCGGTAAGTATTATTTTTTTATATAGTGTAGGGGGCGGGGTGCGGACCTGTTATTGAGAGCGAGGAGGGTAGCGTGATGCGGGAGAGGAGGAGTTAAAGAGAGGGGCAGCGGAGAGCAGGCGAGGAGGAGTGGGGGAGAGGGCGCATCTGGAACCGCTGTTGCGGACGCCGAGGCACGCCAACGCCGGGTGACATCGTGAGTTAAATAAATCATTTAACAAGAAATTGCGCCCACCTCCCCTCGCGGGAACCCTGTGTAGATGCGACGCATCGTGGGTTTCCCTCGGCGTTTCCGTTGGGTTGATTCTCCCAAAGCGTGAAACTTGCCATGAACGCCTACGATGCATTTCCGTCTACTACGGGGTTCCCGCATCCCGTGCACGTCGCTTTGCAGCCTCATCGTCGGTGGTGCTAGCAGTTCTGGTATTAGGCTGGCCGGTGCTTGTTGCGGTTCCGCCGAGCATCGCGATAGCAGTCTTGTTAGTTTCCATTCAAAGCAGCGTTGGACATCGGAGCACCGGCGCTGGAACTAGAGTTCCTGTATATAGCTCCCGCAGGGAGCTAAGAGTTGCGCGACCGACCGCCATCTTTGTTATCCGGATTGCTGCGGGAAAGCCGCCCGTCGCG
Source organism: Haemaphysalis longicornis (assembly GCF_048455015.1). NCBI lineage: Eukaryota > Metazoa > Arthropoda > Arachnida > Ixodida > Ixodidae > Haemaphysalis > Haemaphysalis longicornis. The sequence continues at coordinate 123,822,380 of NW_027526214.1, read as the reverse complement.
AGTGAAGGAGCCTCGCCGCCACGCTTCCGACGGCGGCCGACGCGCGGTGGGGGCGCTTCTGTCGGCGGCGCCTTACGGCGGCTACGCTGGATCACGCTTCTGCTGCTGCTGTTCCTGGGAGGGGTGCGGTCAGGGTGTCGAACCGGAACCGGAACCGAACCGAAAACCGGAACCGAACCCGAATTTTTGCCCGGAACCGGAACTGAACCGGAACCGTATTTTTTCCGCCATTTTGGAGCTGAACCCGAACCGGAACGAATCGAAGGAACCGTTCCGAACCGGTTCCGGGGCCTCAAAAATGGGATTGTGATGGACTCGTTTGGCCTTGTGGGTGTACGACGCGTAAGAACGGTACTCGAGAGGGAAGAGAAAAGAAAGTATATTAACAGCGCCACAAGAAAACGAGTCAGCGGGAAAAGCGGTACAATCGCGGAGCACAACAGCAACAAGACACTAGTCCGATACCCCTAACCAGCGTTCAATAGAGGGGGAAAAAAAACGTTCTCACAGCCGCCTCGACGGTGGATTTTCGGCGACGTCGATGGCGGGTCGTCGCCGGTCCGAGACACGGTCGAGCGCTGGCCGTCTGTCGCCAGCTCTGCCCGAGCGAGACGGAAGAAGATGCACCACGTCCTACGTGGCGGGTGCAGCGCTGGTTGCGCCCTGGGCCGTGATCCCGAGCCTCGGCCAGTCGCACGATCGCGCCCCGGGCGTCTGCGGGTCCCACACGGGTCGGCGGGACTCACACGCCTCGTACTACTCGAACGGGATCACAGGAACTGCGGGTCCGCCCCCGGTCCTTGCCCGCTCGTCAGCTCCGAGTCTCCGCTGCTGCCGGAACCGCGTTCCACCTCCAGCCCTCTTCTTCCTTCTTCACGTCTTCGTGCGCCAGCGCGTGGTCCCCTTTTTACAGCAATGATGGCCAATCCTCACAATCACCCCCCACTTCAAGAGGTTGTTGCGCTCAAACAACCTGCTCAGGCTTTTCGGAGGTTGTCCGTGGGCCTTGATGCGGAGCGTTCAATGTCTTCGACAGCGCGCACACACACAAGCGCGAGGATAGTTCAAATTAACGGGTATAAAAAAAAACACACCCCCGTTGATAAAGCGAAGCGGAGATAAATTTCAAGCAAAAATCACACATCACTCTGACCACAGCAAAAAATGCACTATGGTGGTGTTGGGGAACAAAAAAGTCAAGGGCAGTACATGCCACTAGAATATAAACCAACGTTGAGCAGACAGTCTCATGCGATGACCGGTGCCCGCTGGCATATCCAACGAGATGGGCAATTCTTTTCTGCCACTGCAGGAGTACCGTGCCGATCAGTGCGGTAAAAGGGCCAGTTCGAAGGATAGAAGCTTTGCCGGTTCACGACATACGTTGGGTGAAAAGAAGGTTCATATGGCTGTTGCCATCCCGCATCCTCTGTTTGGAGTGCTATAGAAGCTTGTCGACGTGTTTGTTCAGCCTGAATTCGGGGTTCATACTTTTTCAACATATTTATGTGGAACAAGCTGGTTTGCGTTCCCAGATCAATGACGTAGTCGACATCATTTCTTCTTTCCAGCACAGTGAAGGGCCCCTTCCATGTCAGGATGAGCTTGTTCGTGTCGGACGGGAGAAGAAGCAATACTTGGTCTCCAGGGCTGAGTTGACGCCTTTTCGCCCTTCTGTCGTAGTAGCGTTTCTGCACTACCTTGGCTTTGCTAAGCTGTTCGTGTGCAATGCGACAGGTGTCTTCCAGGCGTCGTCTCAGATCGACAACGTAACCGTACGATATCTTTGTGTCCTGATCCATCCCTTCTCCTGTCCATAACTCCTTCAAGATGGCCATAGGACCCCTGACGTAGCGGCCATAGATCAGGTCGAAGGGCGAGAAACCCAGGCTGGCTTGAGGCACTTCGCGGTAAGCGAATAGTAGCGGCGCCAGGTACCTATCCCAGTTTTTAGGGCTCTCCTGGCACATGCGACGAACCATTTGCTTCAGCGTGCCGTTGAACCGCTCGACAAGCCCGTTGGCCATGGGATGATATGGTGTCGTGGGCAACTGTGCAAACGAGAGGAGCCTGCTCAGCTCCTTCATCAGGCCCGATGTAAATGACTTTCCCCGGTCGCTAACAATTTCTCGTGGAAAACCAACGCGGGAAAACATTTCCATCAACCCTTCGGCCACCTTCTCCGTCTCAATACTCGGTAGAGCAACTGCGTCTGGATAACGTGTTGCAAAGTCTACCATTGTGAGGACGTACCGATTCCCCTTCTGGGAGGTTGGGGAGAGAGGACCGATAATATCGATCGCTACCCGTTGGAACGGGGTCTCGATGACTGGCATACTTCCAAGAGGTACGCGCCCCACCAGATGTTTCGGTACGGTTCTCTGGCACACATCACAGGATCTTACAAAGCGCGTGGTATCGGATCGCACTCCTGGCCAATAAAACTCCTCGAGCACCCTATCCGTTGTCCTTTTGATGCCTTGGTGGCCGGAGAGAATCCCTTCATGGGCCATTTTTAGAACGAAGTCCCGGAGACCGCTAGGAACGACTAGTTGTTCCATCTCCTTCTTCGATGGGAGCCGACATCGGCGGAAAAGAATTCCGTGCACGAGGACGAAGACCGTTTCTGCTGTCTTCACGGTAATTTTCCTGCCAACCGAGTCGAAGCAGGACTGAAGCGTGCGGTCTTCTTTCTGCATCGAAGCGAGCTCCGTTGGGCTTATGTTGAGTGGGCTGATGGAAGCCACAGGTAGCTGATCCACGCGTTTCGCTGCACTGGCGCATTCCTCCTCCTCCTCCTTGACGGATGGTGGTTGCGCAAATTGGCTTGGCCTACGTGAACTGTCGTTCACCTTGTTGGACTTCGACTTCCGCTTGGAAGAGGGATGTCTTTTCGGAGAGACGGAAGTGTGTTGCTGCCCCTTCCAGTTGACGTCCGGCGCTGCGGCATCACGAACGCCAGCGACATTTCCCAATATCACCTCGTAAAGAGGGTTGTCCATGCAGGTCGCTGTCACGTGGCCGGTGAAGAATGGGCAGTCAACATACACTTCGGCTTCAGGTAGGCACAGAGCAGTGCGGTCAAGAAGGTGCACAGTGCTCATTCCTCCTGTAAGCTTCGAATCGGGAACCAAAGAACGGTTCACGATTACAGTGTTACAGCCGGAGTCGCGTAACACGGTTACTCGCCTTCCTTCCAGCCAACCGTTAGCGGTAGGCATCCGATCCTTGGAAGCCTGTAAGGTTTTGTGGCTGAGGGCCAAGTTCCTTTGTTCATAAAGGGTTGCCAGCTTGTCCTCATTACCATCGCGACACTCCGTTGGACGGCTCAGCGAACATGACGCTTTGTTCGCAGAGTCTACGTTAGGGCACGTTTCCGCTTTGTGTCCGGTCTTGCGGCACTTAAAACAGGAAACAGTTTTTTGGCTAGTGGAAGCCCTGGTCTTCGACCAACAGTCGGCTGGCTTGTGCCCTCGCTTGTTACAAAGGAAGCAGTGTGGCTTTCCTTCGACATCCTGGAGGTCAAGCATTCTTGGAGGCAATGGCGGCTTGCCAGACTCATTCTCCTCTCGGCGTTTCCCTAGGTTTGTAAGACCTTGGGCCTCGAGGTAGTTGTCAGCATTCTCGGCTAACTGGTCTAGCGTTTGACAGCCCCTTTCCTTCAAGAAAATGGCCAGCTTATCGTGACACTTGCTCAAAAACTGCTCCGAGACTATTTTGTCACGGAGAGCTTCGTAGGTTCTGCTGGTCTTAGCCAGTTCCTGCCAGTTATCAAAATAGCCTAACAAGCGACCAGCGAATTGGCGGCCTGTCTCAGAGTTCTCTGGTTTGGCTCCACGAAACTTGGTGCGGTACCCCTCTTCAGTGTAGCGAAATCGCTGAAGCAGGGTCTGCTTCAGCTTAGCATAATTCAGCGCATCATCTGCAGCCATGCGTCCGACGACACTCAAAGCTTCACCAGTGAGGCATAGGTTCAATGAAAACGCCCACTTGTCCTGCGGCCAATTCTGGCTCGTCGCGACGCGTTCGAAACGCTGGATGTAAGCGTCAAGTTCATCGCGCTCTTCATTGAATGTCGGGATCAGCTTGTGGGGGCTGACGTACCCATGGGCGACGCTTGTAGCTGCAGACGTGCCTGACTCTGCGCTAGCGTTGGGCTGCTGCTGTCGTACTTGTAACTGGAGTTCAAGGACCGACCGCTCCATTTCTAAGCGAGCTGCCGCTTCGCGATTCGCTTCCCGTTCCGCTGCGCGTTCTTCCCTGAGTCTGGCACGCTCTCTGTCAACAAATTCCTTCAACTCAGTACCAGAGAGGCCAAATTTCTCCCCTAGGTTCACCAACTTCTCGAGCTCCATTTTTGTCCGTCACACACACGGTAACAAGGCAAGGCTCTTTAAGGTGGAATTAAGAGCAAAGTCCTGTCGCGGACGCCAGATTGTGATGGACTCGTTTGGCCTTGTGGGTGTACGACGCGTAAGAACGGTACTCGAGAGGGAAGAGAAAAGAAAGTATATTAACAGCGCCACAAGAAAACGAGTCAGCGGGAAAAGCGGTACAATCGCGGAGCACAACAGCAACAAGACACTAGTCCGATACCCCTAACCAGCGTTCAATAGAGGGGGAAAAAAAACGTTCTCACAGCCGCCTCGACGGTGGATTTTCGGCGACGTCGATGGCGGGTCGTCGCCGGTCCGAGACACGGTCGAGCGCTGGCCGTCTGTCGCCAGCTCTGCCCGAGCGAGACGGAAGAAGATGCACCACGTCCTACGTGGCGGGTGCAGCGCTGGTTGCGCCCTGGGCCGTGATCCCGAGCCTCGGCCAGTCGCACGATCGCGCCCCGGGCGTCTGCGGGTCCCACACGGGTCGGCGGGACTCACACGCCTCGTACTACTCGAACGGGATCACAGGAACTGCGGGTCCGCCCCCGGTCCTTGCCCGCTCGTCAGCTCCGAGTCTCCGCTGCTGCCGGAACCGCGTTCCACCTCCAGCCCTCTTCTTCCTTCTTCACGTCTTCGTGCGCCAGCGCGTGGTCCCCTTTTTACAGCAATGATGGCCAATCCTCACAGGGATGTCTAGTTTTCCATTTCGGTACCCTACCTTGCGTCTGAAGATATTTTGCCACTCGCCAGACAGAACCATGAAATATTTTGCGTAGTCTGCAGTTCCCAAGGCCCATCATGTTCTCTTATTATTATTGCCCTCAATTTAATGTAAAGTTGTCCGTATATACTATCAGTTTGCGTTAGGTACTGCCCATCTCTCCCAATTATCTTTTACATTTAGCATAACTTAAGTTATAACGCATATTACGAGGCAACATATCATGGAATATTCTTCATGGTTTCTATCTACAGGGTGTTTAAAATCGTGTAAAGTTTTCAATGTGTCGCTAATTCGCATCCATCCCTGTCCGCTTGTGAAGGCCTTCAGGGACACCATCAACAATAAATTCATATCTTCCACTTATTCTAGTTTGAATAGGCAGTTATATGCAAACAGCACTGAGGCACAAACACTCGCAGTTCTCAAAATTAACGTCACTTTTACTTGTATACAGTGCCGTTGTGTCCTTTGGTTACTGCTCTAAGAGAACATGAGATATAAAAAAATGGGGAATCCTAATTTCCACTTTTAAAGTATATTTGATAGCATTTTCATGTTATATCGAACCTGCTCAACCTTAAACTTAAGAGGCGGATGGATTGAAGTCGACTAGTGCGGGTTAGCGGGTAGGCTGGGGTGAATTAGTTCGGTGAGTGAATGAGCTAATGTGAATTAGTGGGACTTGTGTTGATTAATTTTAATTAATAGAATTAGCGCGTCAGTTAAGGCGGATTCGACGGTCGGACCAAACATGACATCTTTGGGGTCCTCGGCATTTGGAAATTTTGCAGCGTCCTCCTTCTCGACCAATCAGGAAATTTTGTCACGCACAAAGTAGCCGCAAAGCGATATGACGACCGCCTGAATGCTATAAAAGGTATTTCTTTATGCCCGTATTGCGCTATTATGTTGTTGCTATATTAAAATTGACATCTCGCACTAAAGTTAATAACTAATTGCCTAATGCATATTTTGTATTCATCAAAGGGTTTTCAAAACGTGTGTATATATATATGAGGGGAGACAGTTGGAAAAAACTAAACTGCAAGAAAAAAAGGGAGGAACGATCAACTGGTTTGATGCAAGAGACGCCCGATGGCATTCTTCAATACCTTCTCTTTCTTTGTGTTACCGTTCTGCAGCCTCCCACAGGTGCAGCATCTCAACCCCCGAACACAGCCCCCTCTAAGCTGAGGAAGCCGCGATAGCACGTGCGCTTAGCCAAAGCGGCGCCAAAACTCTCATAACAGACTCTCAGCATGCGTGACCCAACTTTGCCAACGGTCTCTTGCATGTTACAACACTTCCGATGATCAATCATAGACCACATACGATACCAGTCACGATTGTATGGGCACCAGCTCATACTGGCATCCCCGGCAAACAAGATCATCAAGCTCGTGGGTCGAGATTTGACTCGCTTAGCCAGCGCTGATGAAGCCCGGCCCGAGTGCATGCATCCTGCAGTCACAGTCCAGGAAGTTACTCAGCACTATGGCCTCTTCCATATAACGTATTCTTCCCCGCACAAATAGCCACCGATTAACCAGGAAAGATTACTCCGCACCCTGTGGGCATGCACCTTCCGAAAGAACACGATACTTCACCTCTTTGACGGGACACAACTCTCTCCATTTCGTTGCTTCTGTGGAGAGCCTGAGAACCTCATACACATAGTAGGCGGCTGCGACAAGTGTGGCGTAGATCCACCCAACCTCCACGTTTCGATAGAGAATTGGGAAACAGCCATGGCCAGCTCTGGCCTGGAAGATCAGTTGATCTTGATGGAAACGGCTCTCTGAAACTTTGCCTCGATTGAATTAAACTTCATTTTCTCTCTCTCTCTCTCTCTCTCTCTCTCTCTCTCTCTCTCTCTCTCTCTCTCTCTACAAATGATCATTACTGCTGCTTGTGACTTCACTTGGCTATCATCTTTCCTATAGAGCCCAATCGCTGTCACCGGTCACTGAAGGGCCCTTAGCAAGTTCCTATCTCCGGTGGTTCCCTATCCAATGCCGTCATATACACGCCGTCCAATGAGTCTTTATAGCCATTGTTTCTTTCTAACAGCTCTGTTAGGAGATAAAAGATGAGCACAAGGAAATTTCTCTACATGCCACCTGCCACGTTTGGCAGTCGGCACCACATACTCGTCACACTACCATAGAAAACATTTTGCAGGTACAGTTAAAGGAGCTCTTCAACACTTCAGATAAACTCTCCGTGGTGGTTCAGTGGCTAAGGAGTTGCGCTGCTGAGCACACAGACGCGGTTTAGATTTCCGGCCGCGGCGGCCGCTTTTCTGATGGAAGCGAAAAGTGAAAACGTCCGTGTGTCCGAAATTTCGGCGCACGTAAAGATCCCCAGGTGGTCAAAATTAATCCGGAGCCCTCCACTATGGCGCGCCTCGTCGTCGGCGTTGCGTCGGTGCGTTAAACCCAACAATAAATAAATAAATAAATAAATAAATAAATAAATAAATAAAAGTAAACAAATAAATAAAAACCAGTAAATAAATAAATCAACACTTTCGATAAACGCTTTCACTCTTCGCATCTGGAAGCACTGCGAAAACTATCGCTATTGCCAGCACAGAGCAACAGTGCGTGATTTGCTCGTCGCTGCGGATACACTTTCTGTTTCTGCTTCACTTTTGTGGCTTTTTTTAAAGTGGCTATCAATTGTGTTCTATTCCGCAACTTAAGGAAAGCCGGCAAACAGCCGCTACACCACTGTAATGACGTCATTCAGCGGTCGAAGAACGCGAAGACCGGGAAGGAGAGAAAAATATTTTGAGCAAGTTTCTATGTTATCTGACTAGGAGAGAGCAGTAATTTTTGGCTGAGGCACATTGCGACCCCATAATCTAATGTGTTGGTTGACTACTTCCTGCAAGCACTCAAGATTTAAAAAAAAGTTTAAAAAAGTGTTGCAGAGTCGCTTTACTTTGGCGAAGACGAAATATTTGGACAAAGAAACCTTCATTATGACTTTGTTTTTATGCCGACTTGATAAGAAAACGAAAAAGGAGCACAAAAAATTAACAAAAAAAACACGCCTGCTTTTTTTTTTCTTCGAACCCGTTTGAACCCGTTTGAACCGGTTCGAACCGGTTCGAACCGGAACGGAATAGTGCTCTGGAACTGAACCTGAACCGAACCCGAAGGGCTTGAACCCGAACCCGAACCGAACCCCAAAAAATTCCGGTTCGACACCCTGGGTGCGGTGCCGCCCGCGTCGGCGGCTGCGGCGCAGCCGTAGTGGGGGCTTCTCTGCGCGGCATGGATAACCGGAGTGTCGCAATCACGGCGGCGCGTGGAAAAGGGTCGTGCAACTCTTAGCTCCCTGCGGGAGCTATTGGCCTCGAGGACATACACACTAAACTTTTTTACACCCTTTTTGGCCGAAAAGGGTGTAAAAACCTTGTCCCATGGCTAACACCTTTAAAAGGTGTTTTCGCAAAAAAAGGGTGTACGGACGAAAAAAGGGTGTAAGAACAAAAAAAAAGGTGTTGAGGATGCTCAACACCCTTAAAGAGTGGTGAGGACGCTCAACACCCTAAATAAAGGGTGTTGAGCATCCTCACACCGTTATTTAAAGGTGATGGCATGCGCAGTACCATCGTGTTGCGCATGTCATCACCATAGCCTTGGAGGCTTGCGACCTATCACCATGGTGTCCTAATGCAATTCATGGCGACAGGTGTATGTCTGGAGGCTCTGTAAGTAAATGAAATGCAACAATTTATGACTAATGGCACAATTTTAAGTTATATATACAGTGATCCCTCGTGGCATCAAACTCGGATATCTTGAAATATCGGTTAACTTGACATGACACACAAAAAAAAAACGTAGTAGTCTGAACCAAAAAAGAAGAAATAATAGAACTTCAGAATTTCATGCACGTGACGATCACAACATTGGTGCACTAGAGGGACCACTGAAAACCGTTATCAGTGTGCTCACTACACATTAGCATTCAAGTGATACAACTAGACAGAACTGGACCCCCACTACAATTGCAATCATGTTTTCTGGTGGTAGCTTCCAAAAACAATATCCCATGTGATGTGCACCCGTAGAGAACTTGTATTGGTATTTGTCGTCACAACTTTTTTAAAAGGCAGACAATCACATTTATAAGTTCTATTGACCATAAATTGCAAAATTTCTTTTGTGTCAAAAATCTTGAGACTCAAGCCGAATGAAACCACGGTTTCCGAACAAACTTTTACAATCGACAGTAAATGTTGCAACACAAAAAAAGAAACAAGAATGTTTGCAAAATTCTGTGCATGAATCCTGAGACTAAAACTAATTCACAACCATAAACTATGATTGAGGTGTCTATTAATAAACATTTTGGCAACTTCCCTTAAAACTTTACAGCCAAGCACATACCAAATATTAAGATACAAGCAATTATGAACTTCCTTCCCTCCGAATGCAATGAGGTGGACACAGCAGTCTGAATTATAAAGAACATTTATCTTTGACCCATCCTATAGCCGGTATTCATTGAAAAGTTTAGCTGTCAATTTCTTCGTTTGGCAACACTGAAATAGCCACGAACATGGCTGATCGCGCGGCTCGTGCCACTGCGGCCGCACGCCGAAGAAAAATATAACACCGACGGGCGTCGCCTGCTCCGTTTCAACTGATTCTCAACAGTGGTGTCATCAAAGTTGTTATTAAAAGCACTCGCGTTGGAGTCAAGGCATTACTTTGCGTTTGGCGGGCTAGAGCTTGGAATGTCCAAACCATATCATGCGCTTAGCACGGACAAGTACCGCCAGAATCCAAGCACACCCTTTAGGGTGCTTGGATTCTTTCGCCGCAGGAGCACCCTTTTCTGCCCAAAATATCTAAGGTAGGAGCTTTTCCTGCAAAAGCACCCACCTAAAGGGGTACAAAAAGGGTGCATCATCCTCGGTTCACAAATGGCGCTGCAGGTGTGCAGCCACATATGGCACAGTATGACACACAATTACGGTATGAAACATTCGTGCTTTCCAAGCTCCGTTCTATGAGACATTCCATTAAAGCTCAATGTCAGCTGATAATTTACTTGAACTTTTTGACCCACCGATTTTTGAAACATCCATTTATAAAGTCTAATATTACAGCCAAATCGCAGTACAGAAGTTGTATCATTAGAGGATGTTGATTATTCGAAACGGTGTTAAAAATTCAATTTTATGTTCATTTTGCTAAACTGCAGCGCACATCCTTCGAGCTTCACTGCACAGCATAAACGTGTTATGCAGTGAAAGCAAGTAGGCGTGCAACAGATCAACTGCACAAAAGTTCTTCGAACCTTAAAACCCTTGGCTTCTCAGCATTGCATCAAACTTCCAATCACGGTAGCTACTCGCAATGTTTAGTGCCTTATTCTTGAGCTGAACAGAAAAGCTCAATATTAAGGCAGACCAAATACAATATGTATACTTCCCTACATACTGTGGCTTTATTCTACCCATAAAAGTTGGGTCCCCACTGCCACTTATTTTATTTTACATTATTCTTTTTGCTTCATGAAAAATGACCCCACATAGCAATACCAAGAACTGTAAACATCACAGAACAATGCATATGAGTTCCCTGGTTGAAATGTGATGACATTGTTGTTATAGCAGTATTTTATCATGAGTCTAGCTTGTGCATGGTGCCTTGCATTATGTCCCTGCTGGTGGATGTGGGGTCATTTTTCGATGCTGCAAATGAAAAGCCAACAGCCAGTGCCCATTAGTTTCGTCTAGTATTCCGAGGAGGTGCGTCATGGGAACCATCAAACCCGTCTATAGCCCTTTTTAGAGTTGACTAGAAGTAAAATCAGCAATATTATCGATAAAACGTTTAGAATCTTTTTATTAGTAGCTTTAGTGTTGCTACTTTCCATAGTTAGGTTTTTTCTGCTTTTCTTAATGACATTTTTGTTTCGCTGAGAAGGTGCATAACCAATGAAAGCTTTTCTGTAAACCTTTGGTAGCTATGCAATTGTTAGAAAATATTTTACTAAATAAGGCAGCTTAAACTTAGAATACTTGCATTTAGAAACATTAAAATCAATTTAAATTGATCATACATTTCTGGCTGTTTTTACACAAAGCTGCACATGGGATATTAAGTGCACCACGAGGAGGGCTCTGGATTAGCTTTGGCAACTTTGGGATATTTATTGTGGACTTAAATCTCCACACATGGGCATTTTCACTTTCTGCCTCCACCAGGAAAATGGCCACCAATTTAGAGAGCTATTCTTACTAGTATTTGATGTACATTTTAAAATAATCTCAAGTATTATAGCCACAAAATTATTCTCTACAACAGCACCCAGCGGGTGCTGTTATAGAGAGATTGTGCACTACACCAGACAATGTACTACACTGTCGAGAGCTTTGACATCTACAAAGCAAGCTAATACTGGTAAAATGTTTCATACCATAATTACTGCGTGTTCAAAGCTCACGTGTGAAGTACAGATACTGGTGCTTCAGCAAGAACCGAGGATGAGCACCCTTCCTGGTTCTGAAAAAAAATAAACATGGAAAAATGCTTTAAGCAGGATTAAGAAACAGGGTTGAAAGAAAGTGAGCAAGCAATTCTTTCAAAATATGCAAAGCAATGCAAACAAATATTTATTTCAACTTCATGTCAACAAAAGACAATCTCATTAAGTCTTGGATAAAAAAAAAGAGCAGAGAGCACTTATATAAATGCTACAGGGAACCTTCAAGCCAAAAATTGCTTGACCACTTAAACTGATCACTGTTCAACAAATTCATGAAAATTGAATGGATGAAAAACCAGCGGTAAACACAGGACACAGTTAAAAGAGAACAACGGGACAAGCTTATCCCGTCGTTCTCTTCCGTACCCTGTGTTTTCCGCTGGTTTTTCATCCATTCAAACATGTACCAACTAGCACAGTCCGATGCCTTGGTATCATAAAAAGACGAATTGTCACTCCTTACAGACAGTTCAAAAAAAAGAAAGTATAAAGCAGGTGACAAAATTAAAATGACACCAGATTGGTTAACTTTTAATTTTAAGTGATAATATAAAAAATAATGGCATGAATGAAAGTGAGCAGCAACCAAAGGACCATGATGCTAGGCCGACATTCCACTTTGAAGCAAAATATCCGCTTTCAACGCTACATAGGCCAAACATGCAATGAGGCAACCCTTTAGGCCCACAAAAACATACCATATACTTTAAAAAAGCTCAATTTAGTTGAGAAAAACTGACCACAACAAATTGGAATTGACAACTAGATACAGTTGTCACACCCAAGCAAGCCGGCGAAAGATGAACAGATATCTAGCTGTCCTACCCCCTATTTGTGCCCTAGCCTCTGATCCGCTGCAGCAAACAAAAAAATTGTTTATATGTAGAACTACGGTCTACGCTCGTTACAGCGGATCCGGCAACAACGGACTTTCAGTTACAACAGACCATTTCTGTTGGTTTGTCTGGTACCCATGCATTTTAAATGGAGTCCACTCCGCTCACAACGGACCCGGCTAGAGCAGACTATCGGCTACAACAGACTAAATTTTAGGAGAAAATTGTTTCGACTGAACGTTTATAGCGGACTTCCGCGGGGACGGCGCCCGGTGTGCTTTTTCATTTATTTTCGCAAGAAAACTATTATGTCTGGCAACATTGCTGGCAGCCGGGTCGTTGGCGCAGCCAAGCCAAGCCAGTGGCTTTTTTTTTTGTGCGACCAGCGGCATGAGCGGCAGGGTAGCTGATTTCACTGTCGGGTAAATTAATCGTAATTAACGCTGTTGAACACGAGGAAAAACAGGGTGACATCGCCAGAAGTACAGGCCTGTCTAAGCACAGTGTCCGCTGTACCGTCAAGAACAAGGCCGCTGCCGATAAACGCGACTCCGGTGAGATTGAACACAGGGCAATCGAATACTCGAAGTGGTGCACTCGGAGGCAAGTCTGCCCTAGTCAGTTTTTTTATGTAATAAAAAACTCGGGTTCAGTGAAGTTCGGCTTTTATTATTCCCACGCATGCACCGTTCCCGTTCCGTTCGGTGAAGAAGGTAAGAAATGCCTCAAGTACACACAAAACACAAGTTAGCCTGAATGGGAGTTTCTTGGCTGGAATACGTCTTTTAAACTCCTCACGACAGGCGGCCTGCTCCCACGTGTGGTAGTATGATGGTGGAAAAACTGCCAGCTTACACCGGGGGCCACAAGCCGTCGTAAATAAGCGCATTTACCACGGTTGTACCTCTTCACAAAACGCAGTATCTGGCTGTGATTACTGCGTTTGTCCTAATGGGAGTATTAAAAACTCCCACGCCACCTCCATTTCCTTCTCCTCCTCCTTCACCCCTTCCTCTTCTACGCGTCCTTACAAAATGGCTGCCAGTTGGTGTCGTGTGTCGTGTGAGCTCCAGCGTCCCCGAAAATTTATTGCCAGTGTGAACTTGTGGCCGGACGAACGGATGTGAAGTGCTTCCCAACAACCGAAGCTCGTTGCGAACATTGCGGAACCAGCCTGGACTGACGTGCGACGGACTGCAACGTCGCCTCCGTGTCACCGACCTTCGAGCCGACGGAATACGCCAGCGAGCCGACGCGAGGCCTAAATGCAGTGATCGCTGAGAGTGGCTCGTTAAAAATAACGCGGTTGTGCCTCTGCGAGGTGGTTGAAGGTAAGATTTTCACGTTTTTTATTGTACGCAACATTTTGGGAGACTTGTGCCCCTTCTAGCGTCAAATAAACTCAACGTGTTTCCCGCGCCACTGCACGGGCGATTCTCCGCCACGGGAGGTGAGCGTTGTGCGTGAAAGACGGCACCATGCTCGGAACGTCATTGGGGAGGCCGAACGGTGTGAAAGCAATGCGTATTTGCGCAGCTCTCGAGCAGAACACTCACTCATTCACACTCGCAAGCAGAATGAAAACTGTCCGAACTCTGGACGGCTGTTAGGTGTTTTTGTTAGGCTGTGTCTGCGGCTTACTGGCAAGCGAGGGCGAAGTTGGCCGGTCAAACGTCGCAGGGAGGCCGCTTTTCTTGAGAAGTAGGTGTGGTGCCAGCCGCGCCTGCTACGAGGAGGGTGACTGCCGCGTGCCGCCGGCGATTAATTGCTTTCACTGGAAAGGGAGAAGGTCCGGGCCCCGTGGGAGCTCTCCGTACGCTAGGCGCGTGTAACTATAACCAGCAAACGCCATTCGAGGGAGCATTCTGTAGAGTCGACAGACGACTGCTTATTTTATTTTTATTTTTTTTAAGGGGGGCACGCGCAGGCGTCACACCGACCGAGATTTTTCCTTAACTTTCGGTGAGGGGAGAGAGGGGCAGTGCGGGGGGTAAAACCTGAAGCTCGTTCCCAGAACACTACACGCACGGAAAAGAGGGAAAGGAAGCATTTTGAGAAGTTGGTCGCCACAAGGGTCGCGCAACTTTTTGAACAGCAGAACACTTCGTTTTGACGAACTAGTGAGCGCAGGTGTCTCGGACAGAAGTGCAACTTTGCGTAGGTTTAAACAAACATTCAGACATTACGGAAAGTTGGACACAAGAGTGACAAGTTCAGCGTCTTTACAGTGCCGTTTCTTTTTTTTTTTTTTCAGGTTAGATGCCCAATATGCTTATGTATTTGTTACCGCAGATTTAAAGCGTTTTGCTATCCCTCTAATGAATGCGCTGCTGTGGCTTCCAGAAGAACGTGCCAGGGGGTGCGGCAACGTCAGCGTTTGGGAGACAGGTGCAAGCAAACACCGCACCGACGACATGCTGACCTCATTGTTTGCAAATGGCTTAAATTTTTTTCGTTGAGGAGTGTTGTAGTAGATAAAGTTCTTACCAAGATACCTTGTGTTCTCGATGTAGGTGCTTTGTTGATTCAGTGTTTTTATTGTCTTATTAACGTGTTCACACGTATATCGTATTCATGTAATGTTTATGCAATAAATTGACTGTGCAGAAAACAAACTTTTCACGTTTCGCCATTCAACGTTTGAAGCGGAAAAAGACTACAAATTACGTGATCCCCAACGAAAAATAAAAATGCGGCCTGTGCCCTTATTAAGAACTCCCAAATGCAGTAATAAATTCCACTGCAGCGCATATATATGAAGCGCACAAAAACACACACGAAAAAAAAACCCTCGAATGCAAGTCAACACTGCTCCCAATGCGCCCCCTGAAAACTCCCAGTTGGAGGAAACAATACACTCCCAATGGTACCCCTGGAAACTGCCATTGTAGTGGCAGTAAAATGAAACTCCCATATGCTACTGAAAAAACTGCCGAAATAATGGGAGTAAGGCGAAACTCCCATTGGAAGGAGTTTTGAAAACTCCGAATTGGTACTGAGTTATGACACAAGCCATTTACTCCCATTTCGGCTTATTTGTGTTCTGTGTGTAGGGGTTGTTCCCCATCCATTGTGTGCAATCTGCCGGTAACCGTGCGCAGTCCAACTGGTCTAACTTTCGATTTTACAGCTGACCGTCATCAGATTATTTCATTACATCTGTTTCAATGACCAGAATAAAATTGCTAAAAATGTGGAATCTGCCTTGAGGGAACGTCAGGCAGTGATCCGATTTGTTTGACGAACGGTTTCGGGAAAACCTGCCTCGTCGTGAGGGGATTTAAAAGAGCCTCGCCAATGCTGATGGGCACGACTGATGTTTTATAGCTGGTTTTTAATTGCGCCTAGTTATATTCTTGCGTTATTTGCTCAGCTCATCTTGCGTCTTTACACGCTTGACCACATGCGCTAGGCCTTTTCGAAGTGCCGGTGCTAAGTTTTGGAAACGGTGTTTACGCGATTCTTTGCCCTCGCGCGAACACTGTGCAGAGGTGCTGCAGGCATGTAGAAAGAACAAAGTGTATGTACTATGCATGCAATATCGGTCAAAGTACCCACTGTAGGGCTCATAGCCCCCCCCTCCCCCCCCCCCCCACGTCGGATAGTGCATACTTCGGCTACAGCGGACGTTTTTTTCTGGATTCAGAGGGTCCGTTGTAACTGGCGTAGACTGTATTACTCTTGGTCAAACATAGACAGTTCTAATGACGGAGCCAAGTAGGTTCCGAAACGGGGAACGCTTTGGATAAAGTCCTTGGTTAGAGTATTATATTTGTTTCCATCAAACACAAAAAAATGCATGGTAAAGCGCTGACATTAGCTTTGTCTACTGCGGTTCCTTCATGGTGACATCACTACAGCAACCAAAAATACAATACAGTGCATTAAAGGGGCCATTGGGACAACATAGAATTTCGTTTCGTTCGACATATTTCCTGTTTTATAAGTGCCCCCACCACTTGACCGGCAGCAAATGATGCTGCATTCACTGAGAAATTAATTTAGGTTAAAAGTCTGATTCTGCCACCATATCGTGTGTTTTTGGGATGTCAGCAATGAAGCCATAAGTGCGTGTAATCAAACAAACTACTGCGTCACTCGGGTCTGCAGCCTTGCTAGCCATCAGTCCTCCCAGGTGGAGCTACCATACTCATCCACGAACCGTTGTTTGCCATTGCTTTGTTTTTGACTGCGTCTGCACCTGGCTTGTTTTCGTTACTGTAGAAAGTAATGGTTTTGTGAAACATGGGGTATCCTCGACAAACAGGGTCACGTAAGACAACATCGCCTATGCCAATCGGCCAGTGCCGTGCAAGCCAACTCCAAAGCGGCGGAGTGCTGTCCAGCTAAAACAAGCATAGTGCACGCCGTACCAACAGCAGTGCACATCGATACTTGTATGTTTACGCGTATTTTCGTAACTTTCTTTGTTTACTGCACCATTTTTACGGCTGTAAAATGAATATGCATTACATTTAAGCGCAAATAGCTCATTCGGCATGTTTATAAGGCCTGCCCCATTTGCGTTTGCTTTTGCTGGCCTCAGCCAATCGTACAGCTGGGGACATATGACATCATAGATACTGCTGTTGGAAATGAGCTAGTGGGTCGCATGGCCATTCCGTTTTTCCTAATTATATAGCTTATTCGAGTGAAGTGCGCGTTAAAAATAGTGTCAGTATGATTCTAACGAGGCAATCTGTCGAATGAACGAAACTTGTGTGTTGTCTGCATGGCCCCTCTAAGCAAAAGCAAGGCAGCCAATTTTTTTATTTAGGCTGCCTTCATGCACACATTAGTGCTCTATTACTGCCAGAAACTCATTACGGGACTCCTCATATATTTACAATTGCAATAAAAATCAGAAATAGAACGAAAAATCATTGGACACTCCACAATGTCCTAAAAACAAAGGAATAATGTGCGAGTGAGCTACCTAAAACACTGCGACAGAAGATCATATTCATCAAGGCAACTAATAAAAACCATGGCTAGTGCATAGCCACCACGCAGCTCATTTGTTAAGAGCTTATGTGCGTCCCCACAAGTTGGCTGTGTAAACCCACTGACACCTAACAGAGTCCAAGGTTCGACGAAAACTCGTCAGGGGAGGGTGAGTTATTGATGAAATACAAGCAGGCACTCGCCTGGTCAAAAACAAATAAACAAATAAAGACGTTTTGGGGCCCCTACTGGTCCCTTGATCACAATGAAACGGAGTGAAAGGTCGCGATTATTTATAGGTTCGGTGGCGCAGAGTGTGCATGTATATCTCGGGGAGATTACCCCGCGACCGGTTAATCACGCTTTTAGTTGGTTGAATATGCACTGATTCTAAAAGTAGTCGTGTCGACAGGCGCTTCTCTGATGTGATTATAGTTGCGGAATCCAAATCGATGACGTGGTCAGTAGCCAGGTGATGATCCGCCAAGGCATTTCAGCTTGCATTGCCTTTTTTTGACATCGTTCTGGTGCTATTGAATTCTTTTAAAAATTTCCAGTTTCACCTACGTAGGATTAGGAACGAAATAGAGACGCCGACCAGTCCAAACAAAACGTACTGACGTTTCGGCTTCCAACACGGAAGCCTTGTTCACAATAAATGCATCACCAGAAGTGGGCTTGAATAATGGCTGCAAAGAGCGTGCGTAGATCGGGTTTAGATTTCAGTCGTTACGATGGACTGTGTTAGATGTGGTCTGAATGATTAGTGATTCCAGATGTAGCCGTGATGCGCTCACTTTTTCTGTAGCGACGATTCTTGCATTGTCCCAATCAATCTTGTGGTCACTCACGACGGCGTGTTTGGCTAAAGCATTGTTGCGGATGCTTTTATTCTTTGCGTGACGTGCATGCTGCTGCAGACGATTCTTATAATTTCCTGATTCCCCGATATACACGCCGCTGCAGTCTGCACAAGGTATCTCGTATACCACACCGGGGAAGCGCTCCTTGGGCAAGCGGTCCTTGACTCTCACGAGCTCATGGCGCATCTTTTTGGCTGGAACGTGGGCCACCTGCACGTCATATTCCCGTAGGACACGTGCCAAACATTCACTTGTTCCTGGAAAGTAGGGCACAGGAGCTCGCTTCATCGGGGCAGGAGGCACGTCCAGTTGTCCCCGTCGGGTCAGTTGGCTTTCCGTTGCATTTATAAAGTGCCTCGGGTAACCGCAGCTAGCGAGGTCGTCCCACCCCTTTGCCGTGTCCATCGCCGCATCCTCGGGCTTCGAGCACAATCTTTTCGCACGCTGCAGTAGCGTGCTAACAACAGCCCTCTTGTGGGAAGAGGGGTGCACGGAGTTGAAGTTCAGGTAGCGGCCTGTGTGCGTTTCCTTGCGGTATACGCTGAAACGTAGCCTCTGGCCCTGCCGAGACACGAGGACGTCCAGGAAGGGAAGTTTGCCATCGGCCTCCTCTTCTGACGTGAACTGAATGGCACGTTCCATACTGTTGAGGTGGGCCAGCAAGCTGTTCGCCGCGTTTTTCTGAACGACGCAGAAACAATCGTCGACATAACGCAAGAACACTTTTGGTTGAGGGGCAAAGGAGGCTAGCACGCGTGCTTCCAGCGCTTCCATGGTCAGGTTCGCCGCCGTGACCGAAATAGCGGCACCCATTGGAGTCCCCTGCCTTTGCTTGTAAAAATGGCCCATAAAGACGAAGTACATATTGTTCAGGCAAAAATCTAGAAGCCTGTGTAGTTCTGGCACATCCATCGGTGATCTCCCGGGCAACGTCTCATCAGCCTCGAGAGCAGCGGTGCATCCGTTGACAGCCAGGTCAATCGGAACGCTCATGAAAAGGGACTTCACGTCGAAGGATACCATCAAGTCGTCTTTCTCGATCATGGTGTTGCGAGTCTTCTCGACAAAATCGAAAGAATTACGAACGTGAGTGGTCCCTTTACCGACAAGCGGAGCCATAACTTGGTGCAGGAACTTCGACAGGTGGCCCACGTTCCAGCCAAAAAGATGCGCCATGAGCTCGTGAGAGTCAAGGACCGCTTGCCCAAGGAGCGCTTCCCCGGTGTGGTATACGAGATACCTTGTGCAGACTGCAGCGGCGTGTATATCAGGGAATCAGGAAATTATAAGAATCGTCTGCAGCAGCATGCACGTCACGTAAAGAATAAAAGCATCCGCAACAATGCTTTAGCCGAACACGCCGTCGTGAATGACCACAAAATTGATTGGGACAATGCAAGAATCGTCGCTACAGAAAAAGTGACCGCATCACGGCTACATCTGGAATCGCTAATCATTCAGACCACATCTAACACGGTCAATCGTAACGACTGAAATCTAAACCCGATCTACGCACGCTCTTTGCAACCATTATTCAAGCCCACTTAAACGACCTACTTCTGGTGATGCATTTATTGTGAACAAGGCTTCCGTGCTGGAAGCCGAAACGTCAGTACGTTTTGTTTGGACTGGTCGGCGTCTCTTTTTCGTTCCTAATGTACCCTTCCGGCCAGACAGGATTCCGTCATGATCTCGATTTTACCTATGTAGGATGCGTTGCAATCCTTGCATGGAATTTTGTAGGCAACTCTGGGAATCTTGATTTTTCTAAAGGGTCTTTCACGCATACCAGCTTCTGATTAAGCCTGTTCGTTGGCACGTGTGCAATTTTAACGCCATATGTGCCAAACACCCTTGCAAGAGCTTCACTGATGCCTTGCGTGTAGGGGACGGCAGCGCGGTTTTGCCTGTATTCTTCAGGAACCATTTCGGGGGAGGCAACTGAAGCCCGCAATTGTTGCGTCCTCACAAGCTTTGAAGGGTAGCCGTTGCTGCGAAGGTCCTTCCTTACCACGGCTAGCTCTTGCTTGCACAGACCAGGCTCAGAGCAGATTCGTGATGCGCGTGAGAAGAGTGCAGCGGCGACAGAGCGTTTTTGGCCTATAGGATGCGCAGAGTCGAACCCCAGGTATACCCGTGTGGGTCGGCTTTCGATACACACTGGTTGTAAATCCTTTGGCCGACCATCTCACAAGTATGTCGAGGAAGGCGATCTGTCCATTATTTTCTTGTTCCGTGGTGAACTGGATGATTGGAACACAAGAGTTTAGATGCTCAAATAAAGGCATTACGTCTCGGCGGTGGATCACACAAAAACAGTCGTCTACGTAGCAGACAAAGATCTTGGGGCCGTCTTGAACGAGCATAGCGCAGAATTTTCTATAGCCTCTAAGGCAATATTCGCACAGACTACTGAAATGGAAGCTCACATCGCTGTTCGAAACCGCTGCTTGTAATAGTGTCCGCTGAAAACAAAATATGTGTTCTGCAGGCCAAATTCCAGGAGACGATATAAGTCTTGCGTCTCAATTGTCGACCATGAAGGCCGAGATACATCGTTCTCGAGTAGATCCTTGCAACTCCGGACCGCGTAATTTTGCCTGGAATTTGGCCTGCAGAACACGTTTTGTTTTCAATGTACAATGTTACAAGCAGCGGTTTGGAACAGTGATGGGAGCTTCCGTTTCAGCAGTCTGTGCGAATATTGCCTTAGAGGCTCTAGAAAATTCTGCGCTATGCTTGTACAAGACGGCCCCAAGATTTTTGTCTGCTACGTAGACGACTGTTTTTGTGTGATCCACCGCCGAGACGTAATGCCTTTAATTGAACATCTAAACTCTTGTGTTCCAAGCATCCAGTTAACCATGGAACAGGAAAATAATGGACAGATCGCCTTCCTCGACGTACTTCTGAAACGGTCGGGCAAAGGATTTACAACCAGTGTCTATCGAAAGCCGACCCACACGGGTAGATACCTGGGGTTCGACTATAGGTCAAAAACGCTCCGCCACCGCTGCACTCTTCTCACGCGCATCACGAATCTGCTCTGAGCCTGGTCTACGCAAGCAAGAGGTAGCCGTGGTAAGGAAGGACCTTCGCAGCAACGGCTACCTTTCAAAGCTTGTGAGGACGCAACAATTGCGGGCTTCAGTTGCTCCTCCGAAAGGGTTCCTCAAGAAGACAGGCAAAAACGCACTGCCGTCCCCTACACGCAAGGCATCAGTGAAGCTCTTGCAAGGGTGTTTGGCACATATGGCATTAAAATTGCACACGTGCCAACGAACAGGCTTAAGCAGAAGCTGGTATGCGTGAAGGACCCTTTAGAAAAATCAAGATTCCCCGGAGTTGCCTACAAAATTCCATGCAAGGATTGCAACGCATCCTACATAGGTGAAACTGGAAATTTTTAAAAGAAGAATTCAATAGCACCAGAACGATGTCAAAAAAGGCAATGCAAGCTGAAATGCCTTGGCGGATCATCACCTGGCTACTGACCATGTCATCGATTGGGATTCCGCATGCATAATCGCATCAGAGAAGCGCCTGTCGACACGACTACTTTTAGAATCAGTGCATATTCAACCAACTAAAAACACGATTAACCAGTCGCGGGGTAATCTCCCCAAGATATATATGCGCACTCTGCGACACCGAACCTATAAATAATCGCTACCTTTCACCCCCCTTTCATTGTGATCAAGGGACCAGTAGGGGCCCCAAAACGTCTTTATTTGTTTATTTGTTTTTGACCAGGCGAGTGCCTGCTTGTATTTCATCAACACCGAACTAACCCGCCTGAATCACCAGTTTTTAGACATTGAGCAATTCTTTGAATTGGTTTATTGTAGCAAGCTGTCTTGTTTATTTCCTTATTTTTTGGCATTTCCTGTCTCATTTGAAATTTGGAGACCAGACAGCTTTTACTACGGGTCATGCACTGGTGAGAACAAATAATTGATTTCACTTTAAACAATTTTCAGTTCTGTTTTATTGCTCACCAGCCAATGACCTGAAATATCAGAGGCTCTTAAAACATATGCTGGCATTTCTTTCCTGCACTGTAGTACAACTAATCATGACTTTTATTATATTTTGTTCACAAATTGTAATATTTAGAAAGTATTCAGCTGAATGAAAATGTTATTTCAGAAGCATGCGCAATCAACAAGGCCTCAATGACTCTCACCACATGGTTCACTTGTTTCTGTCACAAATAACCTGATTGCAGCCACATTCCACCCAAGACGAAGGTAACATACCCTCTGGGATGATGAATATTTAAAATGCCTTACGAGTAAGTGCTCAGCACATGAAATTGTGGCATTAAAATTAAAACAGAAGATCCCTCTGCGGCATCCTTCACTTGGGGCAGCGCTTGATCACAAACTTCGAGAAGCTGAAAAATGCTCCATGCGCCGCTCCAGCCAGCAGAAACAATGCAGGACGCAAGTTGGTAGGTGGACCGTTGGCATCCTGCGATTGTGAAGATTTTTATTTAGTAGATGCTCTTCTTTTTGTACCACTGTTTATTTCTCCTTTAACAAGCAGCTGAACTCCTGCAGGTTCTACGAATCATACAAGCATAATAAAATGCAGCAATGCCGAACAATTGGCAGGGTTACCTCAATTTTTCTTTTCTAGGAATGAAAACAATGTAGGTAATCTATGGACAACTACAATCAAACCTTTCAATTTTTACCTACTTCACTCCTAACAAGCACACATACACGTTAGACATGTGAGCAAGCTGCTAAATTAATGCCCACAAACTTAATCAGGCATCAGAAATCGGCAGAGAACGACGTGTCACCTTTAAATGGCACTTTTTTCGTTCAAAACACGTAAATGGGCGAGAAAGATACATAATTATGAGTTGGTACCCTCATCTGGTATGGTTTTCAGGCAATGCTTACATCTCACTTCAGTACCTTCAGGTGGTGGAGATCTTCGAAAACTCATTGCGGGCAAGTGGGTTGTGTTCAAGCTCTCGTATCTTGCCAGCATATGCTGGATTCCAGCATTCCCAAATCAACGTGACGACCCGAATGTGGTGGATTCAAGAAAGAATAAGCACACGCCAAGGGCGTAGCCGAAGGTAGGGTAAGGGGAGGGGGGGGGGGCGGTGCCTCTCCCATAATGTTTTATGCCAAGGCTGGGGTGCAGTTTAAGCAGCCTGAAAAACCGCCTAAAGTCACCTGCAGGCGCGGAACCTGCAGTTTTAAGGACATTCTTGCTCATATAAAGCTGACAACAAGGGCAATGTCAACGTCTGATCCATGCGCCCGCTCCAGATGCTGTACCTGTCAATATATACAGCCCGGCTGCATTTCGCGCCGGATACACCGACAAGCACCGGGAACCTGCCGCGAGCCGATCGAAACAGCCCCACTGTTTCACTGGCGGAACAGCATGGCCGGGGAATGGCAAAACAGCAGGAAAAGCCTCATATAGGCTTACATGTGATCGGGAGCGTGTCATTCCTTGTCTTTACACTGATACAAAGTATAATCACATGACAGAGCATGTCGCTGTATTTTGTTCAGTCAACTATAAATCCTTGATATGTTTATTTTTCTACCGACATCGCATTTCATTGACTATTGCAGTTCCATAATTTCTGCTGCATAAAAAGCATTGCTCTGCCCATCTTGTATTTCCTCCACATCAACAAAACTACACAATTCTCCTTATTGCGGAGCTTTGTTTTTTTGGCACTGTTCCACTGTTTCCTTGACCTCCCTTTAGAATCAGCATTCTGTATTTGCTTAACCGGAATTTTACTGAAGCCATGTCTGTTTCAATTTAACAGATAGAAATAACGAAATTTTATAAGAAACGTGCAACAAGCTCAACATTCGACAGCAGTGCAATAAGGTGTTCCGCTTAGCGCAAGTTCACTACTCACGTTACTAGCACAAAAAATAACAAAAGGCGATTACTTAAAGGAGCCATGAAGAGAAAACAAAAGTTTGTTTTATTCGAAAGATTAGGTGTTTCATAGTACCCCAAGCGCTTTTCCGGAAGCAAATGATGCTTTATTCACTGAGAAATAAGGCAATTTAAGCCAAAATTTTAAATCTCCCGCTAAAATTGCACATTTCGTCATGTGAACAATGGCGTCACACGAGCCGGTCCATGAAACATATACTTAGTATGTAGACTCCATATAGCACCCACACGCGGGAGTCGACCGAGACGGCGGCCATTTTAAAAATACTAGTAAAACCTAGTGCACCCGCAGCCCTAGTCATGGAATCGCCTCATCCGGAGAACAAAACTCTCGCCGAGGAGCTCGGGCTTGCATTTAACAACCTTACACCACTTGAACGCTCAATGCTTCCAAGTGCACGAGCGGCAAGAGTTGTGGGATACGCGGTGGACGGGAAAGCGACCATTCCGCGATAGCCACAACAGACGAACGCCCAGCCGTCGGCACCGCTGCCTCGTCAGCCCCGTCGCGACGGATGAATACAGACTGGTACGTATGTGCCGTATTTTCAATTTTAGTAGCAGTATCGCTTATGCCAGTTGGCCGGTGTCGTGTATGGAAAGCCGTTCGCTCGAGCTCTCTGCTCCGACCAGAAAGATTTGAGCGTCAATGCGCGGTGTGTACGGCAATTTTTTTCCCCAAGGTCAGAGCGCTTTGGCGGCGATTTGGCGAAGTCGGCGACGAGCGCCAGCATATCCGGGTCCCTGCCGTAATCACTTCCTCGGAAATGAAGCGAGCACACTCGTACTTCCTTTAGCTCTCTTTCTCATCCGTTTGCAAAGTTCACAAAACATAGCCACTTGCTTCGCCGAGATTCGTCGTTGGGCAGCACATGAAAGGAGATCTCACCGGCGGGGATGTCGCACTCCCTCGACGATTTGCCCGTACTACATGGGCATTTCAAAACACAGCAACGAAATTTCATTGTAAAGTGCTCGAACAAACTGAAGTTTTCAGTGGTTGTAAACTGTAAACGAGCTCGTAACGACAGCAGCAAGCCAACACGACCTCCATACCGAAACCTGTGCGACGAGTGGCACTATCTCGTTGCTGCTCTGTGTTCCTTACTCCCCTTGTTTCTATTTTTACCTTTCCTGGTTGGCGATATGACGGCCAACCTCCTGTGAAGGGATTACGATACCAAGCAAGGTCACGGCTGTGCGTGCTGGGACGGTTCGTTGGCCCCGAAGAGCCTTGACCCGAAAATTCGTCTGCGCGATGGTGGCGACGGCGAGATGTCGAGTTTGGCTGGCGGTAGTTTCGTACGCATTGGCATACACGCTTGCGTGTTCCTTCGGAACTTCAACCATTTACTCCACCGTTCTTTGTCATAAAAAGAATGTGCAGTATGTTTCACGGGCATTTAGCTCGCTATGCAAACTGTAAGCCCTGCCTAACATGCGTTTGCTTTTGCCGGCCTCCGCAAATCGCAGAGCATTCTCGAGTGACATCATAGGTTTGTTGCGGAAAATGAGCTGGTGGGTCGCGTGATCATTTCCTTTTTTCCTAATTATGTAGCTTATTTGAGCGAAGTTTGCGTTATAAGTGGTGTCGTTATGGTTCTAACGAGGCAATCTTTCGAATGAACCAAACTTGTGTTTTCTCTTCATGGCTCCTTTAAGGACGAAGACGCACGTTTGCTAGCTTCACCGCCATAATATACGAATGCGCCGCATGTACAGTCCACTGCGATTCGAAGGTTGTCGCGGGAAAGCTACTCTTTCAAACGAAGCAGAAAGAACACCAGCTTTAGCAAATATTCCATGCAAGTTTCGTTATCGTCGGCGTAGATAAAGGGCAACCAAGTCCAAGTCTGTGCTTGATAACAACGAATGTACAGCTTGAAACCCAAAGGGTGGCAAGTCAGTCGTGCGGGCCATTGTTGTATCATGGAACAGCCAACAAGGGAGCAAAGAGTGCGAAATCTCGATTTTCATGGTTCCGAAACGAAACCATGGGCTGGTGGCCCGCTTGGCCGCTCGATGCTGGCGCGATAACCTTCAAATCGTGCTCGACTGTACTTCATAGCTGACAAGAAAACTTAATAGTCCCTTTTCTAAAGGAAAATCTAAAACATGAGAATCTTGATAGTAAACACCCAGTGTTGGCCTGCACTTCCGCCCGACGAACTTCAGGGACCGCGCGTCACTCACGAGCGCACTCATGATCACGCTCACGAGCGTGGGTCCGCCTAACCACCTGCTCTGCGGACGAATGAATCGCCCGTGGTGTGCCCACAGACCAGCGAACGGCAATTTCGGTGATCATCATGATCATCACCATCTAAGCTCCTTAAGGTGGGCTTTACAGTTAGCATTGAGCATACACAAATCGCATGTTAAAGTAAGTTATTTCAAGCTTCGTTTCCAAAACAACGCGCAAGATGCCTTGCCTACATATTTCCCCGTCCCATCTTTTGGTCGACCACGGCCCCCCTCCACCCCCTCCCCCCCGAAAAAAATTCCTGGCTACGCGCCTGGCACATGCCCAATCAGGAGTACGTTCAGCATGCACGTCGGTTGTTTAAAAAAAGGGTGTAATGTATTGCTCAGAAGACTCAATGCTTGCACGCATCTTGGAGCAGCAACGGCCTTAGCAGATGTGTTTGAGTGGTTTTCCTCTCTCATAACATCCACAGTGCTTTCAGGAAAAGCCCCAGGCCTTGCAATTAGCATGTTCCAGTTAAGAATAATGCAGCTGATACTTTACACTTTCAAATCTTTTTCTTTGTGGAAGGATGTTTCTTTATTGGCAGTACAGCACTAGCGTGCGTAAATCGCAGCCTTCAGAACCCCAATCAGGCCTCTGTAAATGGTACAGGCAGTTACATTAACTATTTGAAAAAGTGGACTGCAAGGACTGTCAATTCACATGATAAACATCCAGAAAATAGTTGAAAACAGAACTGGTAAGGCTTTATCGAAGACTAAACTACAAAGGTAATAACATTTTTGTGTCACCACCTAAGAAATATGGCTTCATCGTAAACATGACTAACACCAGGAAATTCGTATACATGGTGATTAACTGCTATGCCCACATTATGATTTTGGGTGAAACTGAGTTTTCCGAAATTAACAATAAAGGTTGCCATTTAGCAGCTACATATTAGGTTATGCATGAAACACCAATAATTGTTACGGGGGCGAGAACTTGTACATTCAAGTGATCGAACATTATTCAAGTATGGTAGCCCACTGTGCTAGCAAAACTGTTTGAAAACTTACGTTCTGGCGGCCAAACACTTGACAATGGTTGTGGCTCTTGTCCGGTTGAATGGAGGGACGTGATGTGCTCAGACCGTCCAGAGGTCTAAAACAGGATGACACATGATTACCACTCAGGCAAGAATGGAAATTATTGGGTGCACGAATGTTACAACTCGGGCAACACAACATTCAGCCAAAATCAATACCCGCGTACAGCGGCACCGTACACATGGTGAGGTGGCTCGCCGCAAACGCAACGAAGCTTGCGAGGCGCGCACATTCGCTCGCAAACGATTTTCCCTCGCCATTTACAACACGGCACAAACGACAGCGGTGATTAACGAAGCCGTAAACACTGCGCCGCACAAGTAGCCGCCCGTGTTCTGATAAACTACGCGTAAGACGTGGTTCGCAGTGGTGAACTCTGAAGCTGTTCAATATAGTGCTGCGGAATGGGAAACGTTACTGAGTTACTGAGCGCCACTGCGTTACAGAGCGCCAGTGCGTTCAGCGCTCAATGCAAGCACCACAATGTTCTTTCGCACACAAGCCCTCTAGGTTCAACCTAGCCAGTTCAGTTAAACAATTCACACACGCGGGCTCCTGTTAACGAATCCTTAAAGCGGCGATGACAGCTACAAACGACATCCAGTGACAAGAAAGGCGGCAAATGTGACGAGACAGCTTACCTGACAGAGACCACGCAGAGGAGCGAGCGACGTTCAGGGCAAGCGCCAAACTTAATTAGCCGTCTTCAGGTGGCAAAGTTGTTCTCAAATACTTCATCGCGAAGTCGAACCCGACAGGCATCACCGAAGACGACGAGGTGTCCAATTAATCATAATAACTGCGCTTGTTTAACCGCACGGTCGCAAACCACAGTAAACAGACGGGTCACGGGGTATCTGTTCCGGAATCCGGCCACGCCGCCGCGCGCCGTACTCAGGGTATCGGCCGTTGGCAGGGAGTTGCGTAAACAAATTAAAACGACAACAATAAATAATTGCATCTTTTACTGAATATAACATAATCTTTAAGTTTATTATTTATTGTGTGTATTATAATAAAGAAGCTTAGATATTTAAAGTTTACAAACACAAAACGCGAACTGAAGCTTTTGGCGCTCGATTTGAACGTTAAAAAAAGCAGCAGATAGTAAGATAACACTGCGCAATGAAATTTGGCAGTGTTCTAGTGTAAGTAATCGTATTATTATTTGGCGCCTGTTTATTTAGCGCCCGATTTCATGCCCCTCCCTCCCCAACTTTTGTTTTCTTTTGATATCTGCCTTGTTCTCCAAAGTTGTTTCTGCAGGAGAAACTAGGTGGTCTGTTTATTGCAATTGTACACAATATTTACGGTCGCTAACAATAAGAATGGAATAAAATTGTAATTGCTAGTACGTTATAACTCCACTGAGCGACGAGAATGACTGTTGTCAGATGGGGCTATGATTGTGCTGGTGGGGCAGGAGAAGAACAGGGAACGACGGAATGATGATACAGATGTCACAGTTCAAGGTTGTGCTGTGCTCCGTGGAAGGCTGTAGAAAACAAAAAGTGGGAGGGGTAGTGTTATTCTGTCGATGTCGTAATAAGCAAGGGCTGATATTTTTTCCTGTTTCAACGTCGGTGCTGCCGCTGCTTTTTATTGAATTTGGCAGCTTTTTTTTTGCTTCTGAACATTTTTGACGAGGTTGGGAGGATGGTGCAATGGGGTGTCTTTTTGAAATTATATTGCATGCATGGCCTCAATCAATGAAGAGCTGAACACCTTTTCCTCACCCTTTCAACACCCTTCCAAAAAAAAGGGTGTTGAGGTTGGTCAACACCCTTTTTTTCACGCGAAAAGGGTGGAGAGCTACGAAAAAGGGTGTGGAGATTCAAGAAAAAGGGTGTAAGGGCCTCCCAACACCCTTTTTTCAATTATTTTACACCTTTTTTGGCCAAAAGGGTGTAAAAAAGTTTAGTGTGTACCGTGGCGCCACCTAGGAGTGACGTCACTTGTAGGACGCCGAATCGTGTTGTCGTCTGCTACAACACATTTCCCGTGCGTATGCGAAAGCGTGTTTCTTTGTTGTGGCCACCGTCTCGCCCGCTCCTTGTGAATTTGATGCAAATTACCAAAAAAGTTGTTTGTAAACCAAATAATTCGGGCAAGCAATCAACGACTCGCTCGCTCCCGGCGATACCGCCGCGCTTAGGTAGTTGCTACCATCGCGACCCACAGCTCTTACATACGCAGCCAGCTAACGCCAAGGACGATGCAGCTGATGCCGAGAAAAGTACGCTGTAAATTCATTATGAAATACTTGTGACGGGACATGTGTGTGCAAGCAAACACCTTGTAACAGCGACGGAAACGTGTCGCTCACTTATGATCTCACCGCCCGACCTGCTCGTATTTCCTGGTAAATGAATGACGCGAGAACGGTGATCAGATTGCTTCGCCGCACATGCTTAAAACTATTGTTATGGTCTGCAGTTTGGCTTAATCAGTGCCTATTTCCCCTACGATGGTTTTATAGTCATGCCCGGATTTGATTAACGATCACTGCCGTAGCCTGTACTCTGCACGGCTGATGTTCGCGACTTGTCCGCAATGTATGAACGTATGAACGCGAGTTTTTAACGCCTTCGAGCGGGTTCGGACAAGGCTATATTTAGTTTTCAATAGGTGCTCGGCGTGGTAATTTATAATGGCAGCGTGTTTTGTATGTTTACAGTAAGCCGGCATTTCTCAAGCACCAATTTCGAAACTCACGACTGCTCACAGAAGGCGAGGCTGCGTACGAGGCGAAACACGCCGTTAATGGTTTCAGGTAATGGGGATATTTAGAATAGGAGAACCGAGCGTTGGGGGCCCCCAAGAAGTTAGAGGAACCCTAACGCAACACGCGCGTGCGCGACGGGAGGGCCTTCGCCAACAGCTCGTAGCCGGCTTTGGATGCACGTAATCGGATGTTGGGAACTTTAGGCTTGGCGTCGAAGCACATATTTCATCGCCGTTAGAATTGCGAGTGACAGTCCCTATCACCGCGCTGGGAACTCTGTAAGCGCGGTGATTTCCGTTGAAGCGATCGACGATCAAGATACCTGCACGGCCTCGGCCGATTCTTGCGCGCAAGCAAAGCCATACTTCGGCCGCTCGCCGCACCGTGCGTAAACGGGCCGGCGCTGCCGGGACCGACCTTCGCGGCCGGTCGGCGTAAATCGCGGCAGATATTTGAGCATCGCTTTGAAAACCACAGCTGATGACACTACCTATGAGAATTTTTCATCACACTAACATCCACTTTCACCAATCTGGAACTTCTTTTCCACGATTTGTGTGATTTTAAAAAGCGGCGACAAGTTGTTGCTGCCGCGACCTGCGTCGGTTCGCGCCGCACCGTCGGCTGTGCGGGCAGGCACGGCGGGTGCGTGTGCTTCTGCGAGCAGTTAACGCTTCACGATTTCCTGCTTTATACATTTCTTGCAAACAAGGGAAATCTAGAAACTTAACTGGGCGCTCGTCGTAGCCCACATTGTTGATCGGGGAAACAAGCCGCTGCTTACGCTTCGGTCGCATGCGTAATACACCACCACGCTCATGGTGTTTGCGGATAATCTACCACAGTTGATACGGTTATACAGTCACCTTTAGGTCGAACTGCGCTTGACGCACTGAGAATTAACATCAAACGAAGGAAATTAACACGAAAATACTTTTAGAACGCGCTTACTAAGCGAAGTGTCACGCGTTGCAAGCCAACTACGCAGCAAGATAGGAACGGTGATCCTACGAGTGACGTCAAAACGATCGCAGCGCCGGCCTCTCCAGTGTTGGGCCTCGCGGCCAATATACAGGAACTCTAGCTGGAACCAGAGTCTTTCAATGCTTTACAGGTCACGAAACTGCTCCGTAACTCAATGGGAGAGCTTCATATGCTGCGTCTGGCCGCCGCGCGGTGGCGCCACCCTCTCACGGAGGTCACTCCTCGGGCGGCGTTGCGCTGGCTCGAACGGCGGAGCCGCGGCGAGTTGTGCTTGTTTTGTGCGGGAAAAAAATGTAACGTGCATATCGCGCTCTTGTGATGCGACTTAAGTAGTGCAACGACGATGCCGAACATGTGTTGCGTCCCGGGATGTCGTTCCTTGTACAACGATACCACAGAAAATGCTTCCTTGTTCTGTTGACCGAGCGACGGGCAGCTGCGTGAGAATTGGAGGCGCGCCATTCCAAGGCAAGCAACGGGAGATTTCAGCTTCGACTATAAGTGTGCGACAGTGTGTGGAAATGCACTGTGTGTGAGAATGGAAAAAGCAATCTACCATTTTGAGAGCATCGTGGACCTAGAATTGTACAAGGCTAACTTAAAGCCGGATTTTTGTCATATCAGTCAGGTTGTAGCGGTGTTCCATTACCTGTTTGCAAACTTGTATTACCTTGCGCTCAGGCTCGCGTGTAAAAAAAGCTTTGGGACGTCCTTGTGCTTTTACTTTTCATATTTCCGCGAATTATCCCTTAGGGTTCGTTTTGTTTGTTTTGTAACCGCGCGTGGCCGATTCCGGTTTCTTATCTGGCGTTTCAACCGGTGTGCCCATGCTCTGGGTGCCACCTTTTCGCTAACTTGATTTTTTGTTTCATCGACAATGTTCTCGATCCCATTTCCATGGATCTGAAATTAATAACGTTCCGAGAGTAATGCATGCATAGCAAACGCCACGCAACATCATCTGTGCACGTCACACTGCGGACTGCTTCTTCGACGTTTGTGTTTCATTCCAGTCTTTTGTAGTGCAGGAGATCGCTAACTCGCTGCGTTCAGGGAAGCTTTGCTTCGTTCTTGGCTACGTGGAAATATTCTGTTTTCTCCGTGTGCTGCACATCGCAGAGCGAAAAAATAAATTTTTGTACACTGAACCACGCTCTTTTGTCTCCCTTCGTAACATTGAAATTTTTTGTTGCGTGTGTTAAAATCAGTTTTATTGTTCTTTTTTCGCTTCCTGTTTTTTCAAGTATTGCAAAGCGTGGATGCAAAAAGACACATGGTGCAACATATATCTCTTCATGTTTTGATCCTACGCGTTTCTGCAGCGTGTTTAGATGTTCTCAAGTATGTACCCACTCATCGAAACGACAATACTATTGGGCTATCTCTTAGCGTTCTGTGCATTCCAGAGCAATCAACGGATTCATTAAGCGTAGTTTGAACGACGCGTAATTGGTTTCTTTCAGTTTCTTTTTGTTGTATTATCGATAGGACCGCAGCAGTCCGGGACTACGGAGCTACCGTATATGTGGTAATTACAACTTTGCTTTACGAAAAGAAGCAATAGAGATTTAAAAATCCGTAAACACGACGGCGCAGCGCTTGTGCCAGAGCACACAGAAGCCGTTGCCGTTCGCGGCCGAAGTCAACGGTAATTTACTTCGAAAAATAAGCCCCATTGAAGGCAGGTGATATACACAATGACTGGACTATTCATTGCTAACTACTACGAAAAAAACACACTTAATCAGCGCGCAGACACCATAAGCAGCAAGCGTTTGGCCGCCTAGAGCTGGCCAATACGCCGCACGCGCGGCGGCTGGATGACCTTCATGCGGCGGTGGCGCCTGTAGCGGCGCGCGCGGTCCCTATATGAAACGAGCGCCGAAGTTTCGTGACCAGTAAAACATTGAAAGACTCTGCTGTAACGAAGGAGCGGAGTGGCGCAGGTACCGCGTTGTATACGCCTCGAGCTTTGCGATCGCTGCGCCGCGTGCCGCCGCTTCTCCGCGGAGTTGACGGGATTTTTGCTGTGCGGCCCACAGGGGTTCATGCAGTGTTTTGATTTTCTTTCGCTTCTTTTTGCCCTTCCAAGCGCTAAAAACACTTGTTATGGTGGCGTATGTGAGTAAACAGTACGTTTAGGTCACTTCAAAAGCCGCTGCGTCTTGGTAGGGTGCTCAAACACCAACAATAGCTCTCCGGGAACGCGGCTTTGCGTCCTTCTCGGCCGCTGTTACGGGTGTCGGCGACGGCAGCAGCATACCACCACTGTCACTTTCGAATACGTCCGGCACAAGTGAATTTTATTGTCGCCTCGTTTAAAACTGATACTGGCACAGTGAGGGGTGTGTTTTGTTTTGTAGAGAGGACAACGAATGCGGCCTCATTACGAATATTTGCGTCGTAGAAAAATATATTTCGGGGATGCGATAACCCAATACCTGATAAAAACTTGTTCCTGTTATAGGAATATAAGCCATGCGAAAATGTTAAGTATATTCCAAGGCTCTGCGTCGTGAAATATGCGCACTCATGCCTTATAGCAGGAACCAAGAAAAGTGAATTAAACCACTGAAAAATTAAGGGTCTGCCAATCCGGAATAAAACAAAACAGCTCGTACAGAAATGAAAAAAAACTCTGTGAAGCTTGTGAAATGCTAAAGACCTTCGTATAAACTTAATCCGGGTAGGACTTGCGAGACCAACTAGTGTGCGAAATGCACTGCTATTTTGCGAGACATGGAGAGGGGAGGGAGGGAGGGGGACGCTTACGTATCGTTTTGTACGATTGCGGAGCGAAATCAAGGAAAGAACGTTTCGGTAATCACACACACACGCTACTCGTTCACGTCACTATAGTTTTTAGACTTCAAAGAACAGCTGCTCCCTCGGCGAACGCATTTTTTGAGGTATACAAGTTCAAAACTGATAAACGGTGTCGTTAGAAGAGTGGGGTATCTGATAAGTCCTTCTGATTTCCGTTTGGGCTAGATTCTGCGGGCTCCCTGCGTCATGTATACTATGCTTCGAAGAAACGTTAGAAGCCCTTCTCCGGCCTGCTCGCGGAGGGCATATGTTACATGAATATTTGCGGGCGCTCAGCTCACGACAAGATGCCCCAGCATTATTTTTTTTTGCTCGTGCGCTGATCCCGGGTATAATTTTGGATTATTCATCATACTCATTTCGTAGAATGTTCATGAAATTTATTTCCAGGGTAGTAACCAATATCTGAGATATGATATTGGCAAGCACAACTGGCGTGCTGTCAGGTATGAGCGCTCCACTAGGTTATATAAGCGCACAAAACTGGTGTATAGCCATAGCATGACCATCTGGGGAAATTATGCTTACGGAGACACTGTTAGTAAATTTCAGGGCAGTGGAATCACAATCATCTTCATATGCATATCCCGGTTTCGCGACGCCAACCTGTGACGCACACCTGGCGCTTGTACAGACCGAATGTACTACACTAAGATCACGTCACACACATTTACAATCTCGTACACACACCACATTTGCTTACAGAGTGACTGCTCCACATAAATACGTATTTTCAACGCCTACAAACGGTAAATCTCAGTCGTGAACGGGCCCCGAAAGCAACGGTGACAATGAGGAGTGCGCCGGCGACTCCCGCGGCTGCTGTCGAAACGGGCCGCTAGGGGGATTCGTATACCACCGCATAACGGTGAGGGGAATGATGAGAGCAGCGCATACGCATGCGTTAACCGAGCGCTAGCGCGCGCCGACGCACAGCTGGCATTGCAAGGAGCCAGCGCTAACTCGAAGATAACGCTGCGGTGAGAGCGGCGGAGAGCGCATGCGCAGGTAGCGCGGACAACGACGACGCCGGATGGATGGAGGGATGCATGCATGCATGGAGAAGGTGGGTGAATGAGATGCGTCGCATCTAGAAACAAGGAGTAACGCAATCGGTGGCGATCGAGACAAAAAATCAGCGAATCCGGCGGACCGCGCCGGCGTGTCTGCTGCGGTGCGCCGCGCTTTTGCGCACTTGTGCACTTATGCGGGCACTTTTATTAAAGGGGCCATCCAACACTTTTCTTTAAGCAGTGCATTTAAACCTGCGCGACGTTTAGATACACTGCCAGGAATACCTGAGCCAAATATTACACGTGCACGTGAGGCGGTGAGCGCGCAAATCGCCGTGAAAGACGGGGAAAAACCAACCACGCTCTCTTCGATTTCCCTCATTATGCACGCCTGGCATGGCCTAAACGACGTCATTGCGGCCATGGCTGTCCCATTGGCTGTCACTGGTCAACTTCGCGGCTTATTGCTCGCATTTTCTGTGACCGTCGTCGGCTTCATACCACGCATAATCACAACCAGGCCTTCTACACCAGCCATCGTCATTGTCCTTGACGAATTTTAATTGTGTTCTTGTCGAGCAATTTTACTGTTTCCGTCGTCATTTCTCTTACATAACCACTGTGTTGGGGTTCTTTGCCACAGCATTCGGTGCTTAGGCAGACAAGAGAAAAAATATATGTAAAACAAAGGTGAATAAAGCTCAATGAATGAATGAGCGAATTTGGCCTTGAGCCATCAAAATCCAATCATCGTAATCATATCCGCAATTTTGCACTTCTGCACAACAATGATTGTCCCCGCAATTTACAGTTGTTAGTTGGACTGTACCTTGGTTTTTCTCTTTTTTTCCGTTTAGAAGTCGTGTATAAGTAAGAGTTTCTCTTTGAATAAACAGTAGAAAGCTGACGCCTGTGTAAGTCCTATCTCGTCCACGTCTGTTCAGCGGCACGTTTTCTTTTCATTCAAGCATGAACCGACTCGCCCAGCAACAAGTTCCGTTAAATCCCTTAGGTGTCTTCAAGCATGGAACTGAAACGACGGCATATCTTGAAACGGCACTCTGCCACAGGGCCGTACGCCCATGCATACAGCCTTCAGGCGGGAAAATATTAAGAAATACTTGTGCCGTTAAGTTTTGAATATAAACGATGTTACTGCCTGATTTCTCTTTGCGCTACCGGTACATCGTAAGAATGAACTAACGTGTCCACACAAAAATATAGATGAAAAGATTACTGGAAAAAGTTTCATTGAAACTGAAACTTCAGCACGAAAGGGACACAGTCCTAGTGAGCAGTAGATCGCGTAAAACCGGTCTTCTTGTATACTGCATACAGTTTACAGTCATGAAGGACAGTGTAGAATTAACTCGATTTTGTCTGGCGCACCTTCACATGTCGTGGTTCAAAAATGACTTTCAACGAGACGAGTGGAGCACTTGTCTGGCTCGCGGCATTCAATCCTCGAAACACGAAGAAACTCTTTCCTGCTTTCTAAGAGACAGTTTATTCATGCGTGATGAGGTACAACGCTGTACGAACGAACACAGTCGATGAAAGGCCGCAGCGGCCTACTCTTTGCCCCGTACAGATTCGTTGCAAAGTTTTACAGTTCAACAACGGTGCTGTCTTCTGCGGGTTCTGATTGGCCGTGTGTGGCTTTTAGGCCGTCGTATTTTTGCGCCCTGCTTTTCTGTTGCTGCTCATAAGCGTGTGCTCGGCTGTCGCTGGTTTTTTGTAACATTTCACCGTATGTTCTTCCCTTAATTGGAGTGCAAACTGCTCTTACTGTTGTCCAGATGGCAGTCCATTCCTTGTTCTGAATAGTCGAAATGTTCCCTATAGTTGATTGTGAACAAGGCACCCGTACGGGAGCCGAATCGTCTTTTTCGGATTTTAAACATTCTTGGTCGGTGCCAGTTTTTATTGTCGTTCTCAATAGTTAAGGGCGTGAATCGCCCGGAAGCTGACATTTACACTCATTCTGTCATTGTAACAAAAGAAATGTTCGTGCTTTAAAACTGGCCACTAAAGCTTGACTCCTTCGTGCATCCTTGCAACAAATAAAGTACCACACGACCTCAACTGTGTCAAAATCACGGAAACAGCACGTTGATGTTTTGTAATCATTTTTTGGTTGCTAACGTAACGTTAGGAACGAAAAAGAGACGCCGACCAGTCCAAACAAAACGTACTGACGTTTCGGCTTGCAGCACGGAAGTCTTGATGATTGTGAACAAGGCTTCCGTACTGGAAGCCGAAACGTCAGTATGTTTTGTTTGGACTGGTCGGCGTCTCTTTTTCGTTCCTAATGTACCCTCCCGGCCAGACGGGATTCCGTCATGCTCTCGATTTCCTAACGTTGCGTTATTGTAGCGAAAGCTGAACTACGCGAAGAACGGCCCTCATCGCGGGGTGACCAGTTTTGACCTGGAGAGCTAGAGGTCAAACCACACCCCATTCCACAAGCGCCCGGCACGAAGCAGCGCCCGGATGGGGGAAGAGGAAGGAGAGAGATAGGCGAGGAGGAGACCGTGATGCGCGACCCGTGTTGCCACCTGGCGGAGGAAGGCGAGGATGCCGCCTTCGAAGGAAGGCCAGGAGGCCGCGTGCGGCGCACAGCCGTGTGCGTTCGAGGACGACGAACATCCAGCTGTCGTCAGTCGCACAGCGACGAAGCTCCAACTACACCGTGAGGCGGAAATGAGGAAACAGGCCACTGTAGCGTGCAGATTCGCTGTTGCGTGGAGTCTTACTTACGCGTTAGTGTGAGCTTCCTTAATGTTTTTGTGCAGCCGCTTTGACTGGAGCAAGTAAGTACTTCTGTTTCGTGTCGAATACACTTTACATGGCCTACATGGTATTTGTGCCTGTTTTCCCTGGTGTCTTCTCTGCCATTGCATGCCATTGTAGCACTCACCATTCGAGGTTGGTGAGGTTGCAGTACTCGAGGATGTGCTGCCCGGGGAGGTGGAAGCGTCAGGTGTGGGTGCGGGGCCCGGTCCGAAGACTTGCTCGTATGGCAGACATCGAAGAAGGTTGTTGCGGAGCACAATGAAAAAATAAAAAAAAATGTGGTTGATTCCTCTTTCATAAGAATCGGTAAAACACGAAAGTTAGGTGTGCCTTCACAGGATCAGTTGAATGTTTATTCTGAGTCGGTATGAACTAGCACATCGCTATTTATATTTCGTCGGTACGGCACCGCCAGATTTATCAACATTGTACACTGGATTGCACGCGCCGGAGCACTGCGTAAACCCAAATGAAACCACACGTGCTCGCAAACCATGCGAGCGAAACCGAACGGGTTGCCAGCGAATCGTTTAGTGAACTCACGGTCCGCTGCAGCGAAAGAGCCTGATTCGCGGGGCTGTCTTGTGCGTGCGCAAATGCTCGACCACTGTGTCCCTGCTCCATGGAGTGTACGGCCGACGGTTGCGTTGCGGCGAGCTCAGCTTGCGCGAGCTGTCCGCACTGATTAGCATCGTGATGCACTACTTCGCTTCACCTCTCCTAGATGGCAGCACCATCGATATGAAGGAGGTTATACGGTGTATGCAGAAGCGCCCGTGACGCGATGCATTATGGGTAGGTCGCCATCTTGCCGTTCATCGAAGAGAGGCGACGGCCGGCGCAAGTGGCATAACACGTCGCCGGATATCGCGCTTGTGGAGCAGAAGCAGGATTGCTTTGATGGCGTCGGAACCGGGAGGATAACCGGCACCCCTGAACAAAATCGACAGGGCACGATATGAGCAGAAAATTGCGTTGTAGGGTGTCGACCGGTTCGTGCTTGGCGAGGCTGACTGCGCTGCGAGCATGAAGCTGTGGCCACTGTGGCCGCGCGTCGATTATGTGGACATAGTCGACTTCCTTGTGCTCAGAACTAGTTTTGTGACCTCGAAACAGTTGAAGTGTCGGAAGGCTCAAGAAGGCCACAACTTTCTAACCAGCGGGTGCGTTCGTGAACCGTGGCTCAAACAAGTCTCGGCCGAAACCGTGATCATCATCTCCAAGGTAAACAAACTCTCTCGTCCCTCGCCATCGCCCACGCCGCCCTGCCCCACTGCCACCAACCCCACCTGACCATAATAACCGAAGCAGCAAGCATGCCGCCTCTACCAAGCCGACCTCTCCCCGCCAGCAGCGATTCACCTTCTTCAACGCCTCCCTGAAGACATTGACCTCTCCATTGTCTGGACCCCCGGCCACTCCGGTCTAGCAAGGAATGATGCGGCCCACGCCGCAGCCCGCGCACTCTTTATCCGGTCACTTCCCTCACCTAGCCTCGACCAACCAACTCCCCCACCCCCCCGACCCAGCCGCCCTGACACCTCTAGACCCCACTTACAAATCCATCCTCTCCCACCACACTAACTCCCGACTCTGATACCCGCCCCCTCACCCTTCCCTCACCGCCACACAGGCCTGCCTCTTCTGCCGACTACAGACCAAAACCTACTTTAACCACATCATCCTATCCCACATTTCCCCTCCTCTTTTTCCACACGACTGCCCACATTGTCACATCCCTCTCAACACCTACCACCTCGTCTTCTCCTGCCCCCAACACCCACATCCCCACCCCTCCTCTTACCCTGAGCAGTGGAGTCCGTGCTGGCCAGCTCCGCACCGGAGCGCCAGGTCGGCCTGGTGCGGCGCGCACTGGAGGCAGCCCGGACAAGAGGCCTCATGGACTTAGGAGGCTAACCACGGCCTTCTGCCCCTTCCCTTTGGCTCAATAAACGTTTTGCCCCTATCGTATTACGCGTGTAATGTGCATGTTAGTTCACTGGGCGCATGCTGATTGTAATTACGTTTTCGTGTGCAGGTGAACCACTCCCAGAACCTGAGCGTGCCCCCTGTGCAAATGTGGACACTAGTGAAAAGTGATGGACGGGTTACCGCGGCGCACTGCTGGTGCATGGCCGGTATCGAAGAGGTGTGCTGGCACGTAGCTGCGCTTTTGTTTTATCTGGAATGTGTCGCGTGTGCGCGAAAGGATCATTCATGCACGGACGGCGCGAATCTATGGCTTCCCCCACACCTTCAGAAAGTTCCTGCGCGTACGATCGCCGAAATGGACTTCTCATCGGCCACAATGAAGACGCGGCTGCTTAACTCTGGCTCGGCAGCAGTGAGCGCACCGACGGTTACCTCGCGGCCAAATGCTCCGGCGGCGACGAAGGCGGAGTGGCGCACGTTTTGTGCCGGCGCGATCGACGCAGGACACCGGCCGGCTGCTGCCAGCGTAGACCTGGCCTTTAAGGATGTGTACCTGACAGCAGTGAGGAGCTGCAGGGGTGCAGACCTGCATCGGATCTACGAACCCAGTGCTCAAGGCTTAAGTTGTGCAGAGGTTGAGCAGCGCTGCGACCAGGTGTATGATAGCCTCGACCTCAATGATAAGGCTGTTGGCAGCATTGAAGCCAGGACACGCAAGCAGTCTATGAGCAGGCAGTGGTACGACTACAGAGCTGGTCGAATCACTGCGTCAGCTCTGTACGATGTTTGCCATACAAAACTAGACCGACCATCACTGAGTTTGGTTAAGCGCATTTTCTACCCACACACTCACAAGGTGCATTCAGATGCGATTAAGTCGGCAGGGAGAACGAGGGCAACGCCCTTGCAAGCTGCACAAGTTCGGCTCTGCAGTGTCCCGACAACGTGGAGTTTAAAGATGCAAGGTTTTTGATATCGCAAAAGTCTGTTTTCCTGGGTGCAACAACCGACATGCTCGTAAAGTGTTCTTGCTGTGGTGAGGGCATCGTTGAGGTCAAGTGCCCGTGGAGTGCAAGAGAACGATACCTTGCTGACTTAGCAAATGAAACGAACAGTCGCGTTGTTGAAAATGGGGGCATTTTAGAGCTGAAATCAAGTCATCGCTACTTTTATGAAGTACAAATGGAGGTGTTTGTGTGGCAGGTGGACTACTGGGACTTTGTCTTATGGAATCACAAAGAGATCCATGTGCAGAGAGTCGCAGCAGATAAGCAGTTCCTTTTGCCCTTGGTACCTGCCGAAGAGCAGTTTTTTCGCAAGGTATTTCTGCCCGAACTTGTTGGCCAGGTTTTCACGCGACGAAATGAGAACCGGCCGCCTGCTGTAAATGGGTGCGTATCACCTGACGGTGCACGGTCAAAACTGGGTGCAAGACCCACTCAAGGTGAGAAACTTGAGTCAATACTGTTCGTGCGAGGGACCTGAGCAAGGGAAAACGATTTCCTGCGATGGCCCTCGCTCCCCCATAATTTGGTATCACTTTCAGTGCGTAGGCCTCAAAAGGGAACCAAAAGCGAAAAAAATGGTTTTGCAGCTCCTGCAAAACATGAATGTTCAATGTTGGCATTTCCCCTGTGAACTTCAAGCTGCAACGTTGGCCCGTCTTCATCGCCATCGTCATCCAGCTCAGGTCCACCGCAGGACGAAGGACCTCCAACCGCTCCTGTGCTGTCCTAACCGAGTCCACTTTTTACCCCCAAAATTCCGTATTTCATCCCTCCATCGTGTTGTCGGCTTTCCCCTTCGAGACTCGTCTCTTGGTATCCACTCTGTCACCCTAATTGTCCACCGGTTGTGGGTTGGTCTCACTACATGGCCAGCCCAAGTGATCCAGGCAGCTCGTTTCATGTCGCTGAGTGTTACTCCTCACATTATTCGTTCCATGGCCCGTTGAGCCGACCTAAGCTCGCATTGTAGTCATTTAGTAGTGCGCCAAGTTTCAGCTCTGTGTGTCATTACCGGCAGTATGCACTGGTAGATTTTTCTTTTCAGTGACAGAGGTAGCTTACTTTTCATTATCTGGGAGTGCTTGCCGAGTGCCCCCCAGCGCATACCTATTCTGCACCGGATTTCTCCCTCGTGGTTGGGGTCTGCATTAACCATCTGTCCGAGGTAGTTATATTCTCCTACTACGTCTAGCGTTTCGTTTCCTAAGCTGAAAAAGACGTTCTTGGCATGCTTGTTCCTCATTACTTTAAATGTATTCATGTTTAGCTTGAGCCCCACGGCCGTGCCTTCTGATTGTAGTTCCTCAAGCATTGTTTGCATGTGCTCTGCAGTCTCACGCAGCAAGACTATGTCGTTCGTAAACCTCAAACAGCTCAAGTATTCCCCTTGTATTCTTAATCTTGTGTTTTCCCAGTCGAGCTTTCTAAATACCTCCTCCAAACTAGTTTAGAGAGGCATCTTCGTCTTACTCCCTTATGGATTGAAAATTTGTCGCTTTGCTTGTGGAGGGTTATCCTGCTCGTGAATCCGTTCAGAAGTCTTATGTAGGTTTCCTCTGTTCGGAGGCAAAAATCAAAAACGCCTTTGTGTGCGAGATTTTGGCGCACGGTAGTAATCCTCAGGTGGTCAAAATTAATCCGAAGCCCTCCACTATGGCGCCCCTCATCGCCTGCGTTGTGTCGGCGTGTTAAACCCTACAATCAATCAACGTTGGCTCGTCCAAATATTTCTAAGTGCTACCAAATGGTGTCTGTTCACATTGAAATGGGTGAGAAACAAAAACTAGACGTGGTTTCTGGCTCTGAAAGCGGTGCACAAAGTTGTATTTTTTTCCTTCCAGATATCTGTGTAGTGTCTTAAAGGGACCCTGCAACACTCTCCGTGCAGTACAAGTAAACCTGCGCGACGTTTAGATTAGACTTCCAGGAACACCCGAGCCAAATATTACACGTGCACGTGAAGCGGCAAGCGCGCAAATCGCCGTGAAAGACGCGGAAAAACCAACAGCGCTCTCTTTAATTCTCCTCATTATGCACCCCTGGCATGGCCTCTGCGACGTCAATCGGGCCATGGCTGTCCTGGCTGTCCTATTGCCTGTCGCTGGTCAACTTCGCGGCTAAATTCTGGCATTGCGGTGCTGTGTGTGAACCTGTTCTATGTCCGAACCTGTCCGCATGCTTTTGGTGTTATTTTTGTTTTGATTGCGCGCGGAGTTTGAGTGACGAACTAAATATTCTACTTTCAACGAGCCCACTCGACAACAAGTGTTTATTGCTCCAAAAACGCCCTACCAGCCTGAGCGCTTGCTTGCGAGCAGGCCACCATGCCTACTTTTTTGTGGCACCAGACCGAAAATAGAACCGTCCACGTTTCGGGGAAAAGGGCGAAACTCCCCGGCCTGTGACATATCGAAGGCCACCGAGCAGAACGCCGCGCGCCGCCCCCCTCTCTATGAGAGAGTGGGCAGCTTTCGTTGCGTTGTCCGCGGTTGAGTTGAGAGGGAACATTTATGCGCGTTTTTTCATCGCGCGTAGTTTCGGTGATAGTGAACGGATTTTCATAATTCTTGCGGGAGGAGATTGCTGGGACAACAGACTTTACCCCAAAATACATTCCGAGTAGTCGAAGGTAAGTGTTGCAGGGTCTCTTTAATATGTTTTTGCAACACCTTTCCTTATGTCCCTGAAGTCCTTAGTGCAATACCTTACTTCAGTGTTCTTATTGAAATATGTATATACGCTGTGTTGGGTTGTGTGCAAACTGTTTTTTCACCCTATGATGGAATCTGAAATCCTCAATATGTTCCCCAATTTTGGTGTTGAATATGATACATGTGTCAGTGAGATTTTGTTTCAGAGTGCAAGCACTAGTTGCAGCAGTGTAGGCAGAAAAAGTAGTTCGATTTGTTGCAAGGCACGTATGAGTCCTATGAAACGTGTTTAAGCACAAGAAGCACTCAGCAAATACGTATTACATAAGCCAAATAGAAATTTTTTGCATTCAGTGTGTGTATATGGCACAGTAATTCGTTATAAGGCTTCTGAATTCAACACCAAACTGCGTCACAGACGGGACCGAAAAAAAGCGGCAGGACTGTGCTCGTCCTGCTTCTTTTTCTCTGTCACATCTGTGTGTGGACTTTGACGTAACAACGTGCAAAACCAACTGGCCCAACAATGCTTTGTTCAGCTTATGAAGTAAACAGTACAAAAATAACCAACAAGCACCCCTCCGTTCGACGACGATGGTTAAACGCGAAGCTGTTGTGCGATGGATTCTTTGGTTACAAACGTACAACGGCATCAATGAGGACACACACGCTTCGCTTTAAAACATCACAAGGAATGTAAAACACATGGTTCTTAGTCAAACGGCACAACATGGTTGCACAGATTAGTCAAAGCGCAGCACACGCGTGAAATCTTGTTAATTTGGCATTTGCCATACTCCTTTTTTCATAGCACTTCAATCGGCAAGCTCCCTGACGGGGAGCTTGACGATTGAAGTGCTGACTAGAGTGAACTCATTGGCGAGCTTATTCCTCACCAAGCCAATTACTCCTTCAAAGTGAATTCTCACGTTTGCGATTTCCATAGTGCGTTCAACGTCCCGACTGGAAAGCTGTCGTTTCCGCCTCGTAAAGGGAGGCATAGCCAGAGTTGCATGGCACAAGCCCACACTCTCTTCTATGAGGAACCCTCTATCTGCAAACGCGATATCCCCGTACTCCAACAGGTCAAGGATGCCACAATCTTCAGTTATTGCTTTGTGGCTGGCCCTACCCCCAAATGATTGTGACAAGAATGTCACCGCACCTTGAGGGCATA
This sequence comes from Haemaphysalis longicornis, assembly GCF_048455015.1. Classification (NCBI taxonomy): domain Eukaryota; kingdom Metazoa; phylum Arthropoda; class Arachnida; order Ixodida; family Ixodidae; genus Haemaphysalis; species Haemaphysalis longicornis. The sequence continues at coordinate 123,777,764 of NW_027526214.1, read as the reverse complement.
TGCCCACAAGAAACTTCACGGTGTTGTGATGCTTTTAATGAGACCACACCTCGGCTCTAGTCAGGTAGCAACTGGGTCGGTCTATAAAAACCTCAAGGCAATCCAAGATAACCCGCACTTTGATGCCAAAGTTGTGCACAAAAGCAACGGGCACTGTCTCCACTAGCTCCCCTTTTTCTTTTTCTTTTCCGCGCCGACCGTGCTTTTCGGTGGTCGTGGCGCTCTGAGCCGGCTTGTTTGAGTTCGTACCCGAGGAATGTTTGGAACCCAATCAGGGTTGCAGTCATCAAACGGCTTCGAGGGGCTTCGAGGAGCTACAGAAACAAGCAATGGGCAAGGGTACCCCGCTACGCCTAGGCGCTCAGACTGAGCCAAGAGACTGGCTGACAAGGCGTGGTGGCAAGACCTACACTACAGTTCTCTAGCACTACAGTTGTTGAGATAATCAAGGACAAGCATGCGCGCTTAATCAGCGAGGCAGCTCAGATGGCGCGGGGTAAAAACGACTGTGTTAGCAAACTGTCGGTGGCGTTATCTGACCGTGAATTACATTTTCTGCAATGTGATGCTATACGCGACAGGCCACTGTGATTGTGAAGATGTTTGGCGCGTGTTGGATGTACTCGATCTTTCTTTGTCAGTTTTTTTGTTTTTGTTTTTTGTTTCTGCTTAGGCTAAGCATTTATATTTACCGTCTTGTGAATAAAGAATCCGTTGGAAGTGAGCGCTCGTCCGTGTGTATTCTATCCGTCTCTTGTGTTTCTGCTGCGCTACATTTGTTCACCATGAATTACCAAATAGCCCAGTCTGCAGCTTTACTGAGAGGAAGAAAACATAAAGCAATCAGTAATGCCAATCCCCCACAAGCCAATAGATGTCATTCACAAGGTTGTCTTGATTAGATGTATGCACCTGCATGAATGGCTGGAGAAAATACGTGTGGCGAAAAAAGAGCGTAAACGAAAGCGTGAAGCCGCACCCTCAAACACATACTGTGCAGCTCTACTCCCTTTTGTTTTAAAACACCTTCACAGAAGCACTAATGGCCACATTTAAGAAGTATATATATATACTTCTATAGATATATAGAAAGCCACAGCCACCCAAAAAAAGCACATTACAGAAGCAGGTCAATTGTGGGCTAACAGGCGCGAACGTCTGAACAAACCAGGCCGCATTTTGCTGAACATACGCTTACGATCAGCACAAGCGTGCGCCGCAAACACCTGAACCGGTCGCTCAGTGTATTTTCTATTCCTTCCTCCGTCGTGGATTTCCTCCCATCTGTCGGACCTGTGCAACGCCTGTCTCTTACGCCGAAGCTGCAGAGCCCTCAAGACCAAGGTTATCTGGCCTTTTGACGAAGTACGCCGACACAAGCCTGTGTTCCCACTCGCCCGGTGATGCAGCCTTCTCGGCCGGAGTACCTTCGGGACACCCGCTTGTCTCGTGCCATTCGCGGCAACGCTGCAAGGATTTGCCGTCGCCTACAGACGCCCACCGGGAACGTCGCGCATCAGAAGTACGAGTCTGCACTCGGCTTGTGCTCCAGCTCCAGCGACCCACCACACAGCAGCTATCGGTGCTGATGCGGTAATCTTAGATTGGGCAGATTTATCTGCTTTCGTTCTTCATGCGGCCTCAAGGTACTGGTAAAGGCGGCTTGGTGGAAAAGTTGTGATAATTGGCATACAGTACCTCCTCCTCCTCCTCCTCCTCCTGTTGAACTGCCGCCGCCGCCGCCGCCATAAGGCTCGCTCGGTTCCTCTGAAAGCAGAGAGATTGCACAAAAAAAGAATCAACGCAACGACAGACGGAAAAAAATACACCCTGCTCCCCGACATTTCTTGCTCTCGTTTTCTCTCTGCCACTTGCTTCAGAAAATTTTACAGGTAACAGGTGGTCCTGCAGCGATCTTTGTGGACAAGGAAGGCCGTTACCCGTTATTAGAGGTTATCTGAACTTGTGCTACCTCATTTACGTTTGATAGACTTTCTGACCCTTGCTAAATTGTCTAAAACGTTACGTTTACGTGTAAACTGTGGGGCAACTGCCGAGGACCTAATTGCACATTGCACAATGTAGACCCGAGATCAGAAATTTACGAACCATGAAAGCAGCAATTTTGAGTTATTTCTCTCTGCCGCATGGCAGCCCGGAGTGCTATGTGCGGTAGTTTTCTTTTGTTGTGAACTTATATTCTCGCATGCATTCGACAGTTTGTCTGGCTGCCATAGGAAGAGAAATAACCTAAAATTGCCATTTCCCTGGTCCGTAAACTTTTTATTATGGCTGTACGTGCGAAATTGCAAGTTTTTTGACACCGTGAATGTGGCTACGCCAAATATCTTCGTCAATTTTTCAGATAGAGATGCGTCTCTAAATTACACGCATTTCACAGCCACAAAGGTGGCACCCAAAGCATGCCTATATGGTATGCTATAGTCGGTGACAGCGGGCTTTTATGCAGCAGGATTTTCAAGATCAAAAAGATTTTGTGTTCATCCGCAATCAATGGTATCTCACCGTTTGTGTGACGCCTGTGACGTACGTTGGAGAGGAGAACTACTTCCAATATGGCCGAGCTCGCTTGCCGACCGCTGCAGCGCCGTCCGGCGACAACGAGGTTGCCGAGAACCAAAAGCTCCGTGTGCAATTTGTGTTACGAATGGGCTGTAGTGCATCAAGAAACCGCTTCTCGTCATCTGTCCCGTGTGTGTCTTGGCGTGCCGTGGTTTGTACGTGAGGAAATCGTGGTGGCAGTGGTAGGCTGTTTTTATGAAGAACGCCGTCACCGAACTCGATCTGAGAACGTCGAAGCGTCGAAGCTGCATCTGTGTTGGTACAACTGTGTCGGTGTAACGCAACCTCTGTGAAGAAATAATACGATTTGCTTTCGTCTAAGGCAGTAGTGATGACAAGTTGCTAGCGTTTTCGTTTGTTGCTGTGAGCGTAGGCTGCGCCCGATCTTGAGCGCCGGACTACGTGGTGTCCGTCTGGCCCGACGCGGATTTGTGCAAACGTGTGTGGCGTGTTTTTTTGGCCGGATACGGCCGCTCGCACAGCCTTACACGTTATTAAAACGACTGCCAAATCTTACAATGTAAAGTATCTTTCCTTACTGATTCGCGCAATGCTTTAGCTTGCCGGGGTACGAACGGAGCAGCGGTGTGGCGTTTTTTTTCTCCTGGGGTAAACAGGTATGATTAAAGCATTATTGCAGAGACTCGCGAAGAATTAAACGTTCGTGCACAATTATCCGAGACTGGGTAGCTTTACGAAAATCAGTATGAACCTGCCTTCCTGCGAGAGACGGGTGCCTGTGTCGTTATGTTTATACCACAAGGGATATTATCGCACATACAAAAGTATGAACGAGTGCGAGTATTGTTGAGGTATTCAAATGTCGTGGCGTTTCGTTTCTTGACTGTCATAGGTTGGCCGTAATCATGAGTAGCACTTTTAAAAGGTATAAGAGGGGTAGTTTATCTTCCCTTTATCTTCATGCAAACGTTGTGAGTTATAACAATTTGTCTATTAGAGCTGAGTTTCATAGTGATGGCTGAAGTTTAATGATCGCATTCTGGTGCTTATGCGGTTTGTTTCAACAAAGGGGTTACAAAGTGTATTGGCAGACATTCAGGTTTCCAGTGTCTCTGTCATGATAGACAGTTGTTATTGTTTGAGCGTCTTCTAATGGAGCATACTTTAATTTAGATTCAACACCGCTTCCCACTTTTAGATCTCTATTGTTCCAGCAACTGTGACAAGAGTTAAATAGCCTTTAAACAGTGACTGAATGTGGTTGAGATTGAAGAGCTGCAGTAATGATTGCAAACACTTGTGTAACAGGTAGAAATTGTTTAGGTCACCCCTTGAGAATGCTATGCTCATTTTTTCAAGCATCCACTGTTGCTTCTGGTTATACAGCTGCAAGAGGAATAGAAAACAGCGGTGCAGCACATCAAAATGGTTTGACTTCAGGCCTCCAGAGTGTCATGTCGCTGCTTTTTGGGCACACTGTTGCTTCTGGCTGTACAGACGCAGTAAAAATTGCAAAAACTTGAAAGCAGGTCGCAATGGTTTTACTTTACTTCTTCTAGATTCTATGTAACTCCTTCGCAAGGTAGAACTGTTGTTTCTGACTAGAAAGCTATGGAAGAAGTGAAAGCTCTATTAAAATATATTGGAATGTGTTTATCCCAGGCCTTGAAGCCGTGATGTCGCTGCTTTTTATGCACACATTGTAGCTTCTGGCCATTATTTTGTGGTGAGATTTGAAGGTGCTTTTGTGGTACGTTGGAATGTGTTTATCCCAGGCCTTGACGCTGTGATGTCACTGCTTCCTACGCGCACATTGTAGCTTCTAGCCATGAAGTTGGTGTGAGAGTTGAAGACACTTACATAGTACGTTAGAATACATTCATGCCATACTTTCAAGCTGAGAAGTAGCTGCTTCTCTCACGCACACATTGTAGCTTGCGCCCATGAGGTTGTATTGAGAGTTGACAATGATTATGGAGTACGTTAGAATGAATTCATGCCACACTTTCACGCTGTGAAGTCGCTGCTTTTCATACACACACTGTTGCTTTTGGCTTTAAAGCTTCATTAGGCATTGAAAACACTGGTGCAGGAAATAAAAATGGATTCAACGTCAGACTTTCAGGGTGCCACTTTGCTGCTGCTGGCTGGAAAGTGTGGTAAGAATAGAAAATGCTTGTGGAGCAGCCCATGACACCTTAACAAGAACAGTGCGAATTGAATATTCCTTCTGCCTGTTCCAGTTCGGTGCTCTGATTGGTAGCAGAAGTGGACAAATAGAAATGTTTGCATGGAGATGTCGGCACACTTTTAAATTAGTCACTTAGATCTCATGTTCATGCTCATAATATGGGTCCTGTTGAGTGTAGGTGCCTAAATAGGTGCGGTAAGAATTAAATGCGCGTGCATAACCGTTCGTTCAAGTTTCGTAGGCGGCCAATAGGTGTTCGGCGTCATTGTTTGGTGTACATAGGGGGCATTATTGGCTTCGGGATAATTATCAGAAATGAAAATGCTTCCACAAAAGTTTTACATGGTTGCAAAGGAACTACATGTTGAATCGAATATTTTCTTTATGTCTGTTATTTAAAAGCCTCATCAGCAATAAAAAATCTTCACGGTAGGCTGCTGCATATCAGTGTAACGCCAATGAAAGTTTGTTCTAGCACAACTTGGAAAGTAGAACTTCGGAAGGATGCATTTGTAGGTCACTATTTTTTATATAAAAGCTCGCAACAGTAATTTTTTAGGCGGCTGATAGTGCCTAAGGGTGTTTTTCTACACATTTTCACCGCCTGTCAGGGTTCTCTGCCATATCATTTCACTCTAAACTGTGGGGTGGTGATATGACACTAAAGAAATGGCGGCAGCTGTTTTATTACATCGCCGGGAAACACCTCAGAAATCGTCGCCTGGATTGAAAGCACGACACCGTATACCGTAAATACCGTATACCGTAAACACCGCATACCGTAATATACCAACTGACGTAGAGCGTCTTGCCACTCGCTTGTTTCGTGAAGTAGCAATGACTAGACTTGTAACGTTTCACATCCCGCAATTCTCTGTTTGCGCCATACGGTGTTGTCGTCTCGTCTAGGCGGAATAAAATAACGCTTGTTTCTTTACACCTACAGCTGATTTTGCAAGGCAGGACACCTGATGCGGCATCGCGACCTCCACCGGTAGCGTGCGTCGCCGCGATAGGTGTTTACAGGGCGTAACTACGTTCGAAACGGTGGCATAAAACAACACGTGACTCGTTGATATCGCGGCCGATTTCTGAAAGGCAGCGATGAAGTTTCGCCGCTAGTTTCCTTTCCACCCTGAACTTACACAGTCCGTGTACTGCATCCAACCATTGCGGCGACGAACCGGCCTTTTAAGTACGAATGTACTTTATTAGCGACCCCGAACCTTCCGCTGTCCGCAGTGCGCCTCCTCCTCTCCCCTAGCAACGGCGCGAGAAGCGGAGGGGAGCGTCTGTAGCAACGGCGCAGCGACGTCACACCCCACGTGACTGCGCGCGCTCCGCCCTCCCGCGCCTTGGCTGCGCGCGCCCCGCACCGGCTCCGCACCGCTCCTCGCGCCGTGACGTCACACTCCACGTGACCGCGCGCTGGCGCCTTTGCCGTCTGCTCCCCCCTCCCCCTCGCGCCGTGACATCACGTGCTCTGCAGCTGGCGCGCCTCTCCCCCCGCTAGGTTTGCACTCATCCTCGGCGCGTGCCTCTCCCCCTCGCGTGACATCTCCCCCTCGCCGGTACTGCGCCTTCGCGCGCGTCTCTCCCGCCGTCCGCGCTCCCCCTCTCCCCTAGCAACGGCGCGGAGGAGGAGAGAGAGCGTGCGTAGCAACGGTCTCGGCGTAGCAACGGTCTCCTGCTCGGCTCAGCTGCGGGCGGCGCGCCGCTGTGCCGGTTCGCTTCGCGTTCCGTCCGCGTGAGGGCGCTCGCTCGTCGGCTCCGCTAGAGTTCCTGTATATGCTCCCTACGGGAGCATATACCGTAGGGAGCATATACAGGAGCTCTAGGCTCCGCATTCCGACGCTCGAGGGCGCTTTCCCAAGCATTTCCCAAGTGAGAGGTACGTAACGTGCGAATGCCAAAGACTTTAACATAGCGCCCCTCCGGATCAAATCGGGTAACTTCGGGTAACTTCGGGCAAACTCGGGCATTCGTACTTTGCCATCTTCCCTCTTACTTGGGAAATGCTTGACTTTTTTTCTTCCACCCTGCGTTTACGACTCTCGATTTACGACCCTGCGTTTACGACGCTCGACGCTCGGTGATGATGGCTGTGGAAGATATTGTACCGACTGCATTTCTTGACAACGAGTGCTCACACAAAGTGAAGAAATAGCCGCACTGCAACGAGCCGACCAAGTATAAAGACGGCCATTATGTTTCTCCAAGCAGACGACGGGTAAGCGACGTGCAGCGATCGAAATTCGAACTATTCAGACACTAAAAACCTGTGCGCGTTGTTTATAGGTTTATTCCTGTTGTCTCACAGATAGCCTTCACAAAAAATCACAGATAGCCTTGGTCCAAATATAAAATAGACCAGGAATAGTTTGTACCAACAATAACCTTTGTTTCAGTGAGTAATTTTTTTCTTCTCCTGAGCCAGTTTTCAATGAGGCCGACTTTTTCTATTTCCTGTAAATAATCATTCATTCTTGGGAATGAAACATATATAAACGACTTCATAATCAGATGGTTATACTGCCAGCCGCTCATATTAGCAATCAAGGGAATAAACAGCTGCAATATAACGAACTATTTTTTCTAACCGCGGAGAGTCAGGTAGCGGCCACACAACGCTTGTGAGCGCAGCTCCTGGTGCACGCTTACCCTGTCATCAACTATAGTGCACCATTCGCGCGAGACGGGCTACTTGATGATGCGCACACTTATGCAGCCAAGTGCATTTAGCCGCGGCAATAAGCGTAGTCTCGATGTGGACAAACAACGCAAAAAGTACCAAATACAGGGCAAACATTGATTCTTGCCTGCCGTTGCCGCAGGGTTTAAGCAAGCGGGTGGAAGCCATCATACGCCGCTTACGCCTCAACGTCCTGTGAGAATTGTAGGGTCACGAGCACATCAGTCATGTACCGTCATAGGTCGGCAAAACAGAAAGAACTCACTCAAACTCAATCACAATTTTTTTCATTAATGCTGTACTCAATCAAACTCAGACTCAAAAAGATCGCCTGTTCTCGAAATCACTCACACTCACTCATCACATACTCATTTGAAATCGTAATCACTTGTACTCAAACTCATGTGTCCTCACGAGTATTTGTACTCAATCTCATGAGTACTCAATCTCTAATCATGAGTACTCAATCTCTACTCATGAGTACTCAATCTTTTTTACTCATGAGTACTCAATCTATACTCATGAGCACTCCATCTGTACTCATGCGTACTCAATCTGTATTCATGAGTATTCAATTTGCATTGTTCACGAATACTCAACTCAATACTCAATACCCCTAGGCGCAATTAAGTGTCCGCGTAGATTGACGTCCGTTCGTATCCAGATGACTGTCCGCTTATCCGCTGTTGCTCGATGCTGGCGTTTGTTTTTTGTAGTTCCGAATACTAGAAACTTCGTTACAGGGCGTTTGTCTCGATGAGGTTCGGTGAACCTAAAATCGGCTTTTTTTTTTAATGTGTGCCGTGGTATTCACCACGTCGGACCTGAACTTGAAAGTGTTTACGTCGTTGCGTTAGTCGCGTCGCTTCCGTCGGCTTTCGTGTTCCTGTAGCTCGTTGCGTGCTTGATGCACGTGGGAGCGTAGTCAGCCGTTTCCTCCGCTGGCGAGCTGCGGTCTGCAGGGATGACATAGTTCGGCGCGTTGAGGACGTTGCTTTGATTAAGGTGTGCGTTGCGTATGGTGCGGGAGCCGGTTGGCTTTTCGTTTAGCGTGCGACGGCGTGGTGTTGACGTAGAGGGGCGTGGCGGATGGGTCAAAATCGTTGCGGCTCCATGCTCGCTTTCGCCATGGTTGCTTCGAAACTGAAACTGCTGTGGTGGGGAAGCGGGCTTAGTTTGTCTCGTCCGTTTGGCCAACATTCCTTGGCGTCGTAAGCGTCACTTCATCGGTAGGGTGTTCGATGCCTTCGTCTGTATCGGGCTCATTCGTTGGCGTTCTTGACGTGTCCGTGTCGTCACTCAAGCGCTCCTTCTTCGGCCGTTGTTTCGAGAATGCGCAAATCGCCATCTCTCCCGCACAAGCAGGCTCGAAAGCGTTCCGTTCGTCCCGAATCCGCTTGCTCGCGGTTGCGTCCGCCTGTACGAAATGGGGTTTGTCGTGTGAGTCTCGACCGAAGCAGCGGGTGCCGGTGATCTTGTACGTTCCGGATAGGACGTGCCGCAAGCGCTGACCCTGTCGTTGCTTGTTGACGGACCTACCTGCACGAGTGTAATGTCCTTCGTTCGCTGTACTCGGGTTGGAGCAGCGGGTGCCGGAGAGCTCGTACGTTCCGGTAGCGTTGAACCGCGTTCCCTGTGTTGCTTGTTGCTTGTGTCCAGGTTGATTTCTGCGGTTCTGACATTCGCTGGCCAAGTCCGGATAGCAGCACTGGGAGCGGAGGATGCTGCGTGTGTGCTGGCTTTATCGCGTTCCGCGCGCTTTGCATTTCGTTCGCCGTGGTCAGCTCCACCGGTCCAAGTTGGATGTTCGTCAACTCTGGTGCGTTTCCTGCGCCGTGCACTAATTTTTCCTGTGAAACTCCCCTACCATTGGTGTGCGATCATTCGCCACGTATGGTGTGTTCCGTGCGCCACGGGTCTCGCTCGTCGTGGCCTATCCACAAATCCGGATGCGATGTCGTTGGTTGCGCGGACCGTGGCCGGGACAGCATGTGCGGAAAATGTACGTACTGGCCCCGTTGCGTCCCGCGCTTTCAGCGTTTCGTTCGTGTACGTCTGGACCGGAAGAGCGGGTTCCAGGCACGTGGTGCTTTCTGACTCATGCGAGCTGCGTACGTTGCGCGCATCGTTGCTCGGTGCTGGAATGACCAGCGCGCGGGCGATGTAGCTGGTCGATTGGCCCGGTGTCAGAGCAGCGTGTATTCGTGATCTCGTCATTACCTGGGAGAGGTCCGCTGAGCAGGCAATCACAGTTTTGCATGCGTCGTCTCGTGGGTGTGCGTGCCGTCGTTCATGCTGCCTGTGTCCGGATCTCGTGTAGTAAAGGCTCTGTGGGAAAAGTGCGGCTAAGTCTCGCCAGTTGTGTCAGAAAACTTTCTCCTTCACGCAGCATTCTCCTCACAAACAGCGCCGCTTGCAAGTTCCTCTGTAGTTTGCCGTCGTAAGCAGCGCATCTCAATCATCGTTGGCACATTCGTTCGTTTGGAGAGCTGGCGACATTGCTCATTGTTCACTAGAAGACGCGGGATGATGTCGTCCTTACGGCCAGAGCAGGGCAGCCGGCCTAGTAATCACCGTGAGCTCAAGAACTGCAGTTTATTCGTTGAACATAGGGCCTACCGTTTCGTTGAATTCAGCAGTGGGTCGACCACCCTTGACGTGAGGTCCGTCGGTGCCGCACGTCCATGTGCCGCACTCTCGTAGTCGTGATGCGGTTCGTCCACGTCGCTCGTATGTTGTCCGTTCGTCCTCCCGTGGCCTCAAAACCTGATCCTGTCGACTGCGCCATGTCAGCTAGGTCGTGGCTCGAATGAAAGGCTAAACAGGAAAAATTTTTAAATGTTTAACTAATTAGAAATACTAAGGTTACATATACATCAGGATAAAGGAGCACGGGAAGAAAACGTCTTACACTGTGGACTGTCGTAGGGCGACGCACTACGCGAAGGCACGTACACGGGAGAGAGCGAAACGGAACGTAAGCACTGGCGTTGCGTCTCGCGACTCCTCGTGTTCTCAGGAATAAAGCACCGGAGTCTGGGGCGCGTCGTGCTCTGGTGGGGCTCGGGGCTTTTCGGCGCTACCGTAGCCGTAAATTGCGGTTTTCTGCGTGTCTTCTGGGCGGCAGCTTTTCTCGTCCGCTTTCGTTTCTCGGTGCGCTGTAATTCTGCGAATTATCGGATCTAACTGAAAGTACTCACTTATACTCAATCTGTACTCACCTGTATTTCCTTGTACATAATTTGCACCAGCATTTGATCGTATTCAACAATGTTTCTACTAATTTGGTCAATTATGCAAGATGGTAAATATCATCGTTACGTCGTTATCATCGTTAAATATCATTGTTACAAATATCATCGTTACCCTTTGGTACAGGGAAAATAAACTTGACCAATGCTTATTTAGACAACGGTAGCCTTGAACAGGGGACCAAAGTTGTCAAATATTTTAGCGCTCTCGAGGAACATCGTGTCGTTCAACTTTCGTCAGCATCTGTTTCTTTCTGCGATTGTCATTGTTTGCATTTGATTTCAATATCGCGTAGAAAATAACTTTCTTAGTGAGACTAAGTTTTCATCGGTCCTCCGATGTCAAACCAAGCCTTGATGTACCAATAGGGAATAAATGTAGTAGGACCCGATGTTCTGTCGAGTCGTATCGGCTACATCTAACCAATAGCCGCCGTTACGGTTAACGCAATGTCGCATAATGCAATGTTGCGGCATCCTCGCTAGCTCTTCGGAACACCTGCTAGGCATGTAGTCCTTCCGAGTGACTGACTGGTGAGCCCTCTTTTTGCGACTTCAAAATTACTCCACTGACACCCTGTCGAAAATGACCACTGTCCTTCAATGGCATTATTAAATGCGAAAAACGATAAGTGGTCATTGTAGGATTAACGTGGTCTTCTGTTCTATTTGGTCTTCTTTGGCGCGGGAGGAGTTGGAACAGAAAAAAAAGGAAAGAGCGGTCACCACGGTTTAAAGGCCCAAAATTCGAGGTATGCGCAGTATGCGGGTACGGACCGTGGAGTTCAGTGAAAAGGTGTTGCTCTGACGATTATTTGTAAGCCCAGCTATGGCTGCCTGCAACACGCACTCAGCGGAGGACCTAGTGATAGCGCAAGGCTTCAATATGCCATAGAGTTTCAATGACCACTATAATTACATCGGCACTAGCAAAAATTTTTGCAACGTGACCTATCGCTGCAAGTATTGCAAGAAAAACGTACGGGGCAGGAAGCTCCCATGTATACAGCGAGGCGGGATATAAGTTGCTATAATAAATTATCTTTATGACCGGCACAGAGAGACAGACAGACAGACAGGCCAACCCTGTCGCGCTCGAGTAGCCAAAGAAAGACAATCTCCTTTAAAATTAGCTGCAAAGAGACACTGCCACCACTGTTCCGCGTACTGCGAACATTGCGCAACGCAACCCTCGCCACCGCTGCGAGCCCGCAAAGTAACAGATAAACACAAAAACGAAACCGGGCTAGCGCGCAAGAAGCCCAAGAGGGAGGTCCCGCTGCGAGAAACGGACAGGACAGGGGTGCTACGCGTAGAGATGTTTATTCCCGTTAAGATCCCGGGCAAAAACCCCACGGTGCTGACTTTAACCACTCATTTTTGAATGCGTGTGTGTGTTGTACTAACGCGCCCGACACAAATTCGCTGCACTCGGCGACGTGCCGACGCCGGAGTTTATTCGCGTATAGGTCAAACCGCCCGCGGCAGACGTGCCGACCCTTGGCTGGAAAGGCGCTGCGGAGTCTGCTCTCACTTTCCCATCGCAACGGCTGGAACAAATCATGCCTGGGAAAAACGACCCCCGGCAGACACGCAACGAGTAGCGCCTGGAGACGGCGCCGCTGAGTCGCCTTCTTTTTCCGTATCGTGGCGGCTCGGCTGACGAAATCGCTTCGCCTCCATTCGCCGGATCCAAACTGCGGCCAGTGATAGTCCGGATTGGAGGGATTCGAACTGAACGCGGCTGCAACAGAACCCCGGGGGTATAATACCAAGTATGATGAGTATTCATGAGTATTGTGCAGTAGTCATTAGTATTGTATAGTATTCATGAGTATTGTATTAATGAGTATTGTAGTCATGAGTATTGTATCGCACATACCATGTACTCATGAGTACTGTATACTCACGAGTAGTACTCATGAGTACGGTGTACTCATGAGTAATCACTCTCGAGTAATCATACTCATGAGTACTCATATTCATGAATATTGTACTGATGGGTACTCATACTCATGATTAGTGTACTCATGAGTACTGTACTCACGAGTAGTGGACTTACCCCTGTACTCACTCGTCCTCGTACTCACTTTTTTAATCTGGGTGTGTAGTCACTCATCATAACTGGGTGTGTTGTCACTCATCATAATCTGGGTGTGTAGTCACTCATCATATTCACTCGTGAGTTTGAGTACAAATGAGTACAAATGAGTGTACTCACGAGTGAGTACGCCTACCAATGTGTACCGTGTGCGTGCCCGTCGCTGCATTGCACCTCGACTGCATCGCGCTCTCTGCCTGCGACACTGATCATGCAGTTACATTGGCTGACGGGGCTACATTGGTAACGCGGGCTTCAAAGCTCTCGCCTATTATCTGCAAATGCGGCTTGGACAAAAGTCTGTGGACACTTTGCCTTAATTTAACTTTAGGCCGTGTGTTACGTGGGCGTTCCTGGCTCTTTAGGGTTTGTGTGTGTTTTGTGTTGCTTTTGAGGGATATTTAGGTGTTCGCGAGTTTCACCTATTTTAGCTGTTTTATTTCTAAATAGAGTAGCAAGCCACGCTCGGGCTGGCATGGCATCTATGTGTATCAAACTGTCCTCTCTCTCTCTCTCTCTCTCTCTCTCTCTCTCCAATAAGCGCACCTTCCCTTAAATCGATCGCCTATGCACTTTCTCTCAACTGGGTATTGTCGAAAATTGGCAAGTTCTGTTCCATTCATTTTCAGTTTAAAATTTATCTAAACACTTCTCGTGCCAGTGAGCCTCCTTGCGGTTTCAAATCGCTTATAAAATATAGTTTTTTTCAAGAACAAGAATTATTATCACTAAAGTAAACCCCGCAGCCCTGCATCCCTATGTATGAAGTTTTGAGGAATTATTCCAGCGACCGTGAGTGGCGCCTTGTTTGCGGGAGGGTTTTAACGTCGTAGTGGGGGATTTTTTCCAGCAAGAAGCCAGCACGCATTGTGCGCTTTGGAGTCAGTCGCTACGCAATAAAGAAAATTATACCACTTACACAAAATAATTTTCTTCCCGATAGTTCCTCATATTAATAACTCATGAAGGCAGGCCAGAGATTTTTTCCTCTTTCGATAATGAAATAAGCTACCTTACCATCATTTGCCAGCTTACTGCAGCTTCTATGGGTGATATGGGTCACGTTACTGTCACGCTGTAAAATAAAACAAAGTGGTTGATGCCTCTTTCACTGGAGTCGGGAAAACACGGAAGTGAGATGTGCCTTCATAGGATCAATTGAATATTTATTCTGAATCGATATGAACTAGCACATCGCTATTTATATTTTGTCGGTATGGCACCGCCAGACTTATCAACATTGGACACTGGATTGCACGCGCCGGAGCACCACGTAAACCCGAATGAAGCTACACGCGCTCGCAAACCATACAAACGAAACCGAACGGGTTGCGAGCGAATCGTTTGGTGAACTCACGGTCCGCTGCAGCGAAAGAGCCTGATTCGCGGGCCTGTCTGGTGCGTCCGCAAATGCTGAACCACAGCGTCCCTCCCCTGTCGAGTTATGGCGGTTATATCTTTGTAGGGACCATGTGTACGTCAGACGGCTGCGTTGCGAAGAGCTCAGTGGGCGCCAACTGTCGGCGCTCATTAGTGATGCACTACTTCGCTTCACCTCTCCTAGACGGCAGCACCGCAGAAATGAAGGAGGTCATCGGAAAGATATATGGCGCGTTCATACAGCCGTCTGCGCTTCAGCTTGTAGCGCAGTCGGTAAAGCGCCTGGCACCTCCCGTTCTGGCGACGGAGTGCCCAGCTCGAATCCTGGCGCAGCCGCGCTTTTCAGGCGGTGTCATTTCCGTGAAGGATATGACGTGAGTCAGATCTTGGTGGATACCAGCATAAAACACTTTCGCGTTAAAAATGTGGTTTATGCCTCTTTCAACCCCGGTCTAACCACGCGTTCAAAAGAATGTACCGGTGGTACTGAACACTGAATCGATCAGATATTCACCATGTTGTGACGTGTAATGACCGCACAGAAAAAATGGAAAGAGGTCAGGGAAGTCCGATAGAAAGTGTAAATGCGGTAAAGAAAAATCAGGAAGCAATCCAGGATGGCCAGTTTGAAAGATATTGATAAACGACTCTCGGACGTCGAATACAAAGCATCCGACATTGGCGATTTACAGCAGGAACTGTCGCACTTAAGGCAGCTAACAGATAATCTCTGTAAAGAAAATGCCAGATTAATAGACCATCAATCCGAATTTGAAGATAGAATGCGACGAGAAAATCTTTTGTTTTATGGCTTACAGGATGAGTCATTGCAAAAGTGGGAGGATACGGAAAATAAAGTTCTTAATCTAATTTCTGAGACATTGAAGCTACAGATTTCTAAAGACATGATACAACGGTCCCATAGAATTGGTGTATTTTCTGATGATAAAGAAAGGCCAGTGGTTGTAACATTTTCCTCTTTCAAGTTGAAACAGACGGTATTGCTTTCAAGCGCAAAACGTAATAATGAAAGTGTGAGCACTAGTGAAGATTATTCGTTTGCAACGCGTCAAGCAAGAAAAAAACTCGTTGAATTCGGCAAGATGAGCAAGTGTGCATTCAAACTACGGTACAAAACACTTCACATGAAGGACAAATGCTATGGGCACAGCCATACCGATAAGAAAGTGTATGAACATCTTTCCCGCAATGCGCAATCTACGTCAACCTTTAAACCTGATGATGAAACTGGTTCATCGGCAGCTCTGGTGGAACGATAGCGATCAGAGAGGGGCAGTGGCCAAGCGCATGCGCAAAGCAAAGAGCTGTCTTTTATTTTAACGAACATAAGAATTGTTGTGCCGAAACGCGAAGATCTCAACTCCGTCATTGATTCATGTGATGCTGATATCGCAATTTTAAGGGAAACTTGGCTGCCTTCGAAAGTAAGTACGTAACAGTGAAATTTTCAGCTGCAGCAAAAGTTTCAATGTTCAGCGTCGTGACAGAGGACAAAGGTGTGGCGGAGGCGTTTTCATCGCAGTTGCGGATAAGTTCACTTCTTTTGCTGTCCATAGTGTTAGTGATTTGGAAATTCTTTGGGTGGAAATAGACATGTACTTTAGGAAATTTATTTTGGGTGTTTGTTATCGCCCACCGTCATCCTCATCCACATTTGTTGATGAACTGCAAGACGCTCTTAATAACGTTGTCGCATGCTTTCCTACTATTCCTATTATTTTAGTCGGTGACTTCAATTATCCCCATATTGTTTGGCCCAACGTACCTCCCCAACTTAGCATTTTTTCGAGTGAGTGCGAGAGCTTTCTTCGTTTGTGTGCCGATTTCAATCTGTGTCAGTATGTCACTCAAGCAACCCGCATTACACCGACGGCATCAAGTACTCTAGACCTTGTACTAACTACTTTGCCGGAAAATGTGTCTCCGATATCTCATTTAGCCGGATTAAGTGATCATTCACTGCTACATTTCACTCTTGATTTCCCCGTACATTCCCGTTCAACCCATCCGAAAAAAATTCGAGATTACAAAAAGGCTGATTTCAGTTCCATGAATAGAGAACGTGGTGTTTTTTTACAGTTCCTTGATTGATTTTTCGCAGCGTTATGTTAACGATAACTGGGTTTTGTTTAGAGAGAAGGTTGCCTCCCTAATAGAAAAGTTTGTTCCGGTTATGACGGTTATCTATAGTAACCAGGAATCATGGTGTAATAAATCTATGAAAAGACTGCGCAACAAGAAAAAGCGCCTGTTTCGCTCCGCCAATATTTCGAACAGTAAAACACGCTGGGGTTCTTATCTAGCTGCAGCTACCCAATATAAAGAGGAGCAAACGTTCTTTAATAAAACACTACCCAATATGCTAACAAATAACCCCAAACAATTCTGGAAAATCGTTAAAGGGACACTGAAGTGATATGTAAACATTGCGGGATTACTAGCGCAAATTGCAGTCCGGAGTCCCCAGGCCATGTTTCGACCACTCTAGGCGCGTTTACGCGATTTTATTTAGTAGAAAAACTAATTCGAAAATGCTGTCCTCCTCTCTTTACGCTCGCCCATTTTCTGTGGCGGTTTCGTGTGACGTCAGGAGGGGATGAGCTGGCCATTGGCTGCGGTACTGCACGGCTCCCCGGCCTTCAGACACAGTCAGTCGGGCCAGCGCTTCGTCCGCCGGCCGCCGGCGGGTCGTCGCAATCAAGGAGGTTAAAAAAAATTGCTTGGTCGCAATTCGTTCGCTTAGTTGAAACGAAGCCAGGACACGTTTGTGAATGGAAGAATGTGCCTTTCTTTACTTGGTTTGTTTGTACACTGTATCTAGCTCCAAGTCAAGGTCGCTTCACGCAAGCGCTGCACAAGCGCACATGCGACGCTTCGCTGACTGGTACGCCAGTAGGAAAATATAAGGCCTCTTGAAGGCGGGAGAAGTGTCAGCGAAGTCAATATAGGTACTAAGGAAATAAAATCAACTGATATTTTTACCGTACAGCGTAAAACTAGGGCGCGGGAAGCACTTTTTTGCGCTGGGCGAACAAGCACAGCGGTCAGCAGCACGACTACGCATCTGCGAACGCTTTTCCGTCTACGAAATGCAATTGCTAGACGTGAGCTACTGTGGAAACTCGGGCGACGCTTACTGCACGAGCGGAGTACAACAAGTAGTCACCTAAGCTGCTTGAAATGCCAAAACTAAATAAAAGTGTAAACCGGTTGTACAATATATACCCTAGATTACCAAGACTTTCGTACCCCGCTCCGTGGCTCAGCATTCTACTTCCGGTCGCCCTAGCGTTCGGACGTGCGAATCATGAGCTCCGGCGGAGCGGTAATGGCGGCTCAGCAGAGCCGCGGAAACAGGCCTAACGGGGATTATCACGGGGGGGGGGGGGGGGGGGGGGGAAACAGCGAGGATTATCAGGTAATACTGCCCCAACTGCCCACCGGTCGTATTGTCGTGAATACGTTATTTTTGCACGGTGATGTGAAAGCAAGACCATTCAAGGTCGAAGACTTCAGGGACGCGCTTGCACGGACTGGTTTGCTCTCCGAGGTTGTCGCCTTGGGAGCCTACCAAATAAACCACGTGTGGGCGATAACATTCAACAGTGCCGAATCGACGAAGAGGATGTTAGAAGTCACCGAGCTACAGGTGAAGGGCCGGCGGTGCGTCATCATTGACCCGCAAGACCAACAGGTACGACTGAAACTGCATCGGTTGCTGCACGGCGTCGCCGACGAAGACATTCGTGCCGCCCTCGCGCCGTACGGCAAAGTGGCCGAAGTGAGCCGCCAACGCTGGCGTGTCCAAGGCGTTACAGACAAGGGGTCAACGACGAGGATGGTGCTGCTCAAGCTGAAAAGAGGCATCAAGCTGGACGACTTGCCACATCAGATAAGAGTCGCGGGAGAGCTCGCCCTTGTGGTGGTGCCGGGCAGGCCTATGCAGTGTCTTCGCTGCAATGGACAGGGACATGTGCGCCGTGAGTGTAAGGTGCCGCGTTGTACGCAGTGCCGGCGATTCGGACATCTCGCAGCGCAGTGCGTGCCCTCGTACGCGTCGGTAACGGGGCGCGCTGACCCCGATGCGTCTGCTGAGCATCTCATGGACGTCGCCGAAGCAGAGGAAGCAGCGCAAGGAACGGGTGGCAGCGAGACCCCGGGAACTACCGCGACGACGCCGAGTGAAGCCGACGCCGACGCGGAGGAAGGAGACGCTGAGGACTCACGCGGAACGCTGACCAGCGAGGAGGAGGGCGCGGATAAGAGCGACGAAAGACGCTCGAACGCCGGGGCCTCCGGGGAAGCGTTGGTGCAAGGGGAGGAAACCATGGACGCGGACATGGCTGTGACTGCGGCGGGTTCAGCCAAGCGTCCGCACGGTGACGAGAAAGACGACGCAGGAGACGCTCACATCGGAGAGCCACCAGTGAAAGCGACTCAAGGGCGACGGCTTTCGTTGAGGCCCAGGCCCACTATCCCACCGGATAGGAACCCTGCCGAAATGCCGCCCGGGCAACGCAGCCCGAGTGACAGTGCAGCAGCGGGAGAGAACGCGTAGCGCGTCCCGTGACGCGAAAGGTAGGCGCCATGCTCTCGGCCTCAAATTGAACTGAAATGGCACAGGACCCCGCCCTGAACATAGCTACGCTTAACGTCAGGGGATTGGCAAGCAAAAGAAAGCAAAGTCAAGTGCACAGACTGTTAATTGAGCATGACGTTGATGTGTTAGCCATTCAGGAATCCAAAATTCAGGGGGAGGCAGAGACTGAGAGCATGGTGCGGCGGTTCACGGCGAGATACTACGTGTGCGTTAGTCATGCAGTCGGAACCTCGGCGGGTTGTGTGCTTTTTGTGCGAAAGCTGCCGGGTTTAGTGGTTCAATCTGTTATCACTTGTGCGTCTGGATGGTTTGTTGTGTGCGACCTGTCTTTCTGTAAGGTTGAGTGGCGTATTGTGTGTATTTATGCGCCGAATTTAGTCGATGAGCGGGTAGGTTTTTTTGCGAATATAGGCAGGCATTTATCTAATGATAGGATGATAATATTATTAGGGGACTTTAACTGTGATTAACCGCACGTGAAAAGACAAGCATCCGGCCTTTTAAGGATGCGAGCACTGAGTTGTTAAAACAGCAGATTGTAGAATACGGGATGGAGGATGTTGCTGAATGTATGGAGGGAGCCAGAAGCGTACAATACACCCACTTCCAGGGTACAAGCCACGCCCGGCTGGACCGAATATACATAACTTTAGAATTGCTTCCGAAGTGCTGCAACTACAGTGTTCTGCCAATGTCCTTTTCTGACCGTTGTATGGTCAAGTGTAGGATTGGGTGCAAAAAACGGAGTAATAGTTTCACATGGGACATATGGAAGTTAAATGCAAAGCTTTTAAAAGACGAATCTTTCACTAGCTTAGTCACGGACAAACTTAGCAAAATTGAACAGGACGGCCAAAATACGGTGGCGGCAATGTGGGAACTAACTAAACAAGCAGTCAAAATTAAAGCTATCGAAAGGGGCAGCTGCATTAAGTACGAACAAAATAAGAAGGAAACATCGCTACGAGCTTTGCTGCAAACATTAACAGAACAAGAAAGCAAACAGCCGGGGGCTTACAGAGACGACACAAGACAAACAAAACAAAAACTAGAAATAATAGATGAGGAACGTTATCAAGGAGCGCTAGTGCGAGCAAGAGCAGAACAGGTGATAGCGGGTGAAAGGCCTACAAAGAGGGCTTTGGGGTTGGAGAAGGCGCACGCTAGTCGGAACCATATAAGCGAGATTGATTGGAATGGCGTTACATCAGACGATAACATTCACATTGAGCGAGCGTTCTTCGAGTACTACACATCGCTTTTCGCTTTCCGGGAAGTTGATATTGAAAACTTCAAGAAAGAATTCCTTGGCAACATGCCAAGACTTGATGATGAAACGAAGGAGCTGTTACAGCAGCCAATAACAGTAAGAGAAGTTGAAGAAGCTATTGACAATTTAAACCCGGGGAAGTCGCCAGGGCCGGACGGTTTAAGTGCGGCATTCTACAAAGAATTTAAAAGTGAAATAGCTACAGTTCTAACTGCAGTTTTCAATGAAGCGTTTGCTTTGAATGTCCTGCCACCTTCGTATGGATCCGCTCACATGATATTAATCCCAAAAACAGAGGATGGGGAAAAACTTAAACAAGTGACTTCATACAGGCCCATTTCACTCACGAATGTTGATTATAAAATTTTTATGAAAATATTAGCAAGTAGGCTTCAGGGAGTGATCCATAAAATAGTAGGCTCTCATCAAACCTGCGGTATACGAGGGAGATCTATATGTACTAACATTCACAAGGCCAGGTGCGTGCTTGAGTGTAGCGATGCCGCAAAAGTAGGTGTCGCGGTTCTTCAGCTGGATCTCGAGAAGGCTTTTGATTGTGTGTCACATGAAGTGTTGCTTTGTATACTGGATTATATCAATGTAGGTTCTGTTATCAAAGATGGGGTGGCTCTGGCGTACCGAAATTGCACTACGCGGTTAGTGGGGAATAAGACATTGGGAGCGCCAATTGACGTGCAACGCTCGGTGCGCCAGGGATGCCCACTTAGCCCACTATTGTTTTGTATTTACATTGAAACTTTGTGTTTGCGTATCCAAAATGACGTAGAGATTCGTGGATTCCGCCTCCTGGAGACCGAAGTGAAACTGCTGGCTTATGCGGATGACATTGCTGTGTTCTGTGAAAACAAAGAGAGCATTTATAGAGTAGTCCAGGTCACAAAACGGTTCAGGACCACAACCGGAAGCCTAGTAAATTGGGGAAAATGTCTTGGTTTCTGGCATGGCGAATGGCAATCCACCCCCAGCGTTTTTGCCAACGTAGCCTGGACAACAACCCCAGTTAGGTATCTGGGAGCCCCCCTACAGTTTTATAGGGATAGCAAGCCATATTGGCGAGAACAGACAAAAGAAAATTTGTTCTTAGTATGCAAACTGTGGTATGTGATGCAGGTGTTGCACTGCTCACGCATGAACGTGCAAAAGTTGCATAGAGTGTTCGCTGTTTTTGTTTGGGCCTCGAATTGGGAGAGGTGCAGTCGTAACAACCTTTTTAAGCGTGTGAAAGATGGAGGAGTGGGGCTAGCGCATTTATTTGTGCGACAACTAGTAAATAGATTTCTTTTTTTGAGAGAAGTAAGGGACCCTTTTCTTCGTACAGTGTGTCAATTAAGGCTAGGCAGGGTTCTCCCCGATTTTGTGATTACGACTGAATACATGACGGGAGGTATCTTTGGATATTTTAAGGAGGTCGTGGCCAGCGTAAAGGTTTTAAACGCAAGATTTTCAAAAGAGTATTTAAGTACGGTTGCGCGTAAGAAATTGTATCATGATATTGTCGATGTTGTGTTCCCTGTTCCCATGTACAGGGCTATGTACTTTGGAAGGCCCGGTAGCGATGTGCTTAAGAGGGTTAAAAGAATGCAGATTCAACCAGGGGTCAAATCCTTTATGTTTAGGTTACATACAGGAACATTATTAGTACGAACATTTATGGAAGAAAGGGGGTTATTCGTACCATGGGGGACAGATTGTTTTAGTTGTAAATCCCCCGAGACAATAGATCATGTATTTTTGCATTGTTGGGAGGGAGTATATTTTTGGGATGTGCTACAGAGGACATTACACAAAGATTTTCCTCTAGATCCTCACGGTATACGTTTCCTTGCAATAGACAATGAGGATGGAGTGCCTTACGATTTAGTCATGGCACTGGGTCTCCATAGTATATGGCGCTCTCGTACAGCAAGGTTGTACAATGATGTTGATGCGCGATGTGCAAGGGAGTATTTCAAAGAGAGCATTGGGAGATTTGTTGAAGTTATTAAGTTCCACCAGGAACTACCTGATTGGCTGCCGCAAATAGAGCAACTAATCAATATGAGGGCATTTTAAATGGACAATGTCAGCCCTGTAGTGGCTGGCAACTGCACCTCTTGTATGTGTACTAATTGCAGTGTTGAGATGTTATCTGTTGTGAATTGTCAAAGACAGGCAATAAATACAAAAAAAAAGCTCCGTGGCTCAGTGGTCTGGGGCGCTGGGTGTGCCACCGTAAGTGTTTTGCAAGTCACGAGTTCGAATCCCCACGGGTACGTGCTTTTTTTTTGTAAGTTAACTTTTTTGTTTTCCGCCGATGTTTTCTATATTGAGTTCACCTTTTTTCGGGCCGCAACGTTCATGGCTACACGAACTAGTTCACAAAACGCGCGCAGGCTGGCACTGGCGCGCTAGCGAGTTCTCGTTGGCATGCTGTTGCCATAAGCACCGACTGCTTGCAGGCAGTGGGCACAGGCCAGAATGAACAGACCCTTAGCCTGGTGCGAACACGCTTTTTACGATACAGGCATGAGGGAGGCAAGCTCCAAATATGGGGAAAAAGCGCATGACATTTGGGCGTCTGCGGGTACGCGGAGGGCGTTCATGCACTGCGTAGGTCTCGGCTAGTGAATGCTACGACTACAAGCCGTCCTGGGAGGCTTATCTTGTGCATTTTACAGCCAACAACATGGCAGAAGCGCGGTACGATGATTACTGAGATATTGAGAATGCCCATCCAACAACGCCATTAGTTATGTTTTAAAGAACCGAAACCGAAACCGAAACTTCTTTGATTGCTAACCTTGGGCATCGTCCAATCACGGCGCCCCTCCTCTCAACGTCACAGCCTTAGTTGGTGCGGCCGCCGCAAACCGCGCATGGTAGTTTTTCTTCTTTCGCGCTTTGTAAAATAATTACCGATTTGTCAACCGGATAAACGATGAAAAGTGTGCTAATTTGAGCCAGTCTACGCAGTGCAAGCAAAAACGGGAGCTTGACAAATTCACTTCAGTGTCCCTTTAATAAAAGCACTAATGTAGCTGTAACGCTTAAATATCCAGATGATTCAGCAGTTCTTGCTGAATAGTGTGCCAATGTGGTTTCTTCGGCACTTTCTACTTGTAATAATTTCAACTGCTACCCTGATTACGAAAGTCCTCATGCATGTTCCATGGAAGAGATTGTGTTTGATAATTATGGCGTTGAATGTTTAATTGGTAAACTGAGAATTTCCTCAGCATATGGTGTTGATAATACAAACTAAAAGTTTTTGTGTAATACTAAAGTGTATTAGCTTGACCAAACATATGGTGTTGATAATACAAACTAAAAGTTTTTGTGTAATACTAAAGCGTATTAGCTTGACCAAACGTTTTGCGCAGTCACTTGAAACATCCTGTATTCCCGATTAATGGAAGGTCGGAAAGGTGGTCCCTCTGCACAAGTCTGGCGACAGACATTCTCCGAATAATTATCGACCGGTGTCATTAGGCAGCCTGTGCTGTAAGACGATGGAACACGTAATTTATTCTAATATTGTAAATTTGTTGGAAAGTAATTCATTTTTCACTAAGTTTCAACATGGGATCCGAAAATCGTTTTCTTGTGAAACACAGCTAATATGTTTTACGCATGATCTTCATACTGTTCTTGATCGCGGGTCAATCACAGACTGCATATTCCTCGATTTTGCTAAAGCGTTTGATACAGTCCCTCACGAATTATTGTTTTTCAAACTTTCAAATCTAAACCTAGACCCAAACGTGCTTTCATGGTTACACTGTTTCCTGACTAACCGTTATCAAGTTGTTAATGACACTAATTCGGATTTTCTCCAGTTAATTCAAGGGTTCCACAAGGTTCCGTTTTGGGACCACTGTTGTTTTTAATATACATAAATGATTTACCAACTAATATTTCTTCATCTAGGAGCCTTTTCGCTGACGATTGTGCAATATACAGGGAAATTTCCAGTGATTCTGACGCTATAGCACTTCAATCCGATGTTGACCGTGTTTTGCAGTATGGCGAGGTCTGGCAAACGAAACTCAATATTAATAAGTGTAAAGGCATGCGCGTTTCTCGAAGTAAGAACCAAGCATTCTCTTACTCTACTAACAAATATTCCTCTTGAAGATGTCCTGTCCTTTATATACCTAGGCGTGCACATATCATCTACCCTGTCCTGGAAACTCACATCAATTATGTTGTAAACAACGCCAATCGTACCTTAGGATATCTCCGGAGAAACTTTAATCAGGCTACTTCGTCTTTGAAATGGGTTCTCTATAAAACATCGGTTTGTCCAAAACTGGAGTATGCGGCCACTGTTTGGGTTCCGAACACGGCGTCCCTCTGTTCTGACTTAGAAAGCGTTCAAAATCGAGCTTCGCGTTTCATACTTTCAAAATATCACCGCACATCCAGTTTATTCCAGCAAGCCTATCTTTCCCTCGTCTTGAAAATCGCAGAAAAGTGTTTTGTTTATGCTTGTTCAATAAGATTTGTCATTGTAATCCCATCCTCAGAAGCAGGCTATTGTCCAGTCCATCTTACATGTCGTCCCGGATCGACCATCAGCAAAAAGTTCACGTTCCATCGGGTCGCACAAACCAGTTTCAGGATTCCTTTGTCCACAGCACTTGTGCAACTTCGAATCGCCTTCCTCGGCCCGTAGCTAAAATCGGCAATGAGATTACCTTTCGCTCAGCCATAACCAACCTGTTTTCATAACAAGCTGTTATTTGCAATGTTTATTGTTGTTTTGCTGCTTTTGTCTGTATTATTGTGTATTTCAAACTCCCCTCTGTAACGCCCTCAGGCCCTGAGGGTAACAGAAATAAATAAATAAATAAATAAATAAATAAATAAATAAATAAATAAATAGGAATCGGTAAAACAGGAAAGTTGAATGTGCCTTCACATGAGCATTTATTGTGTATCCATATGAACTTGCACATCGCTATTTACATGACGCCGGTATGGCACTGTTAGACGCGTCAACGTTAGACATCGGATTGCACGCTTCGGAACACTGCGTAAATCTGACTGAAACCACAGCCCCTTGAAAACCGTGCGAACGAAACGGAACCGAAACCGAAAGCAGTAGGTGGCGGAGCGTGCGTCCCGCGTACATGAAGACGCTGGCTTCGAGGCGCCAACTGTCGGCGCTCATTAGTGTCATGAGGAACTACTTCGCCTAACTTCTCCTACACGGAAGCATCTCCAAGACGGCATCGGAATGAAGACAGTAGTGGGAAAGGCGCGTTCGTAGACCAACTTGCGCTTGAATTCGTAGCGTAGTGGGCAGAACCAGCAGAACGCTGTGTACCTCCCACGCCGGCGAGAGAGGTCGTGGCTCAAATCCGGGCGCAGCCGTGTCAATGGAACTTTTTCTGGCGACGCCATTTGCGTGACGGATATGACGCCGGTCAGATCTTGGTGCACGCTGGCATAAAACACTTCCATGTTAAAAAATTTTTTTTACCAACATGGCCGTATGGAGCTCACATGCCTGTATAATTACTCACGTTTGCTCTAATGCCTCTTTATGAAGGGCCACAGCACCCCACACCGAGAGGAGTGCTGAACAACGGTTGCTTAGGATTGGTTCAGTACCCACAGCACGAACCCTCACTCTTACAGTGCACATCTGTGTAACTGACAAGGTGCGAGAGCGCTGACCTGCGGGATTCCTTTATTAGTGAGCAGTATTTGGAGAATGGCCCCTAGCAAACAGGGTAAGCTTCAAATAGCGCATGAATGCGTCATTGGGGGAGTTAATACTTTGAATCGTTATCACAGTATCAATTGGTAAAAAGAAAAAAAAGTAGGACGAAACAAAACCCAAAGGTAGTTTAGTTCGGCAAATGATAGAAACGTTGGCGACCATCGGCGGTCCCAACCAACCTAAATTTCGTATATAGCAACAGAAACCCAATTGATGTGACGGAATAGCAAGGGTGTAAATAATGCTCCACCTTCACTCAATTGGCTAAAACAGTAAGAAAAGACAGAAGTAAAAAAAAATTCACAGCATATCCACGGGGTGAATGATGATGAGTGGGCGAAGCTCCTGAGGGGAAATCATCGGTAAAACCGTGACTCTTCAGTGAAAGTTCGCCCACTACATCTGTGTCCGAACGTAACGTCTAGAAAGTCTCCCTTAAACCGCGCGTCGGCACCTTGGGGCTGAGCTCGCCTGATGCGTTTTGCAGACGCCTCACGAGCTCTCACTGCATCGGGGTCTGCCTGCCGATACGCGCGCTTTCTCGCCGCTTCCCGTTCTCTGACGTTTTGGAGATCCTCTTCGCGCCGCAGCCGTGCCGCTTCGCGTACGGCAGGGTCCTCGAGCCGTTGCCGTGACGCTTGGGCCTCTCGTTCTCGAACGCTGGGATGTTGGCGGCGTCGTCGCGCAGCCAGACGACACGCTTCGGCCTCCCGCTCTCGTACGGCAGGATCTTGGCGGCGGCGTCGCGCAGCTTCACGGAGCGCTTCTGCCTCGCGGGCTCGCACATCTGCAGCCTTATCCATCGGGCGACTCCGAGCGCGCGCCAACAGCGAACGGATTTTATTACAACGCTCCCCGCCATCTAGTAAACAATCCAAGAACTAAACTAGAGGTAGCCACGCCATCTAGTAAACAATCCAAGCGCATCTTTTCATCATATACAAGTACCGCCATCTAGTAAACAATCCAAGAACTAAACTAGAGGTAGCCATGCCATCTAGTAAACAATCCA
Source organism: Haemaphysalis longicornis (assembly GCF_048455015.1). NCBI lineage: Eukaryota > Metazoa > Arthropoda > Arachnida > Ixodida > Ixodidae > Haemaphysalis > Haemaphysalis longicornis. The sequence continues at coordinate 123,750,974 of NW_027526214.1, read as the reverse complement.
AGAACTAAACTAGAGGTGGCTACATACCTACGTCGAGGATGGACAGACCCACGCCTTAAAGGGACACTGAAGTGACATGTAAACATTGCGGGATTACTTGCGCAAATTCTGTGTTCAGTCTTACCTTTCTTCGTCCCGTCGTTTGCGCTGTTTTTCTTAGTAGAACAATGCAACAATTGGCCCGTCATCATACCCTTCTGTAGTCCGGAGTCCCCAGGCCATGTTACGACCACTCTAGGCGCGTTTACGCGATTTTATTTAGTAGAAAAATAATTCGAAAATGCTGTCCTCCTCTCTTTACGCTCGCCCATTTTCTGCGGCGTTTTCGTGTGACGTCGAGAGGAGCCGAGCTCGCAATTGGCTGCGCAACTGCACGGCTCCCCGGCCATCCGGCCTTCAGACAGTCAGTCGGCCCAGCGTTTCGTCCGCCGGCCGCCGACGGGTCGTCGCAATTCGTTCGCTCAGTTGAAACGAAGCCAGGACACGTTTGTGAATGGAAGAATGGGCCTTTCTTTACGTGGTTAGTTTGTACACTGTATCTAGCTCCAAGTCAAGGTTGCTTCACACAAGCGCTGCACAAGCGCACATGCGACGCTTCGCTGACTGGTACGCCAGTAGGAAAATATAAGGCCTCTTGAAGGCGGGAGTAGAGTCAGCGAAGTCAATATAGCTTCTAAGGAAATAAAATCAACTGATATTTTTACCGTACAGCGTAAAAATAGGGTGCGGGAAGCACTTTTTTGCGCTGGGCGAACAAGCACAGCGGTCAGCAGCACGACTACGCATCTGCGAACGCTTTTCCGTCTACGAAATGCAATTGCTAGACCTGAGCTATTGTGGAAACCCGGGGGACGCTAGACCTGAGCTATTGTGGAAACTCGGGGGACGCTTACTGCACGAGCGCAATACAACAAATAGTCACCTAAGCTGCTTGAAATGCCAAAACTAAATAAAAGTGTAAACTTGTTGTGGAATATATACCTTATATTACCAAGGTTGGAAGAGCCCGTTCAGTGGCCGAGTGCTCTGAGGCGCTAGGTATGTTGCCGGAAGTGTTTTGCAAGTCACGAGTTCGAGTCCCCGCGGGTACGTGCTTTTTTTTTGTAAGTTAACTTTTTCGTTTTCTGCCGATGTTTTCTACATTGAGTTCACCTTTTTTTGGCCCGCCACGTTCATGGCTCCACGAACTAGTTCACAGAACGCGCGCAGGCTGGCACTGGTGCGCTAGCGAGTTCTCGTTGGCGTGCTGTTGCCATAAGCACCGACTGCTTGCGGGCAGTGGGCACAGGCCAGAATGAACAGACCCTTGGCCTGGTGCGAACACGCTTTTTACGGTACAGGCATGAGTGAGGCAAGCTCCAAATATGGGGGAAACGCGCATGACATTTGGGCGTCTGCGGGTACGCGGAGGGCGTCCATGCACTGCGTAGGCCTCGGCTAGTGAATGCTACGATTCCAAGCCGTCCTGGGAGGCTTATCTTTATGCATTTTTACAGGTGACAACATGGCAGAAGCGCGGTACGATGATTACTGCGTTATTGACAATGCCCATCCAACAACGCCACCAGTTGTGTTTTGCAGAACCGAAACCGAAACCGAAACTTGTTTGGTTGCATACCTTGGGCATCGTCCAATCACGGTGCGGCTCCTCCGAACGTCACAGCTTTAGTTGGTGCGGCCGCCGCAAACCGCGCATGGTAGTTTTTCTTCTTTCGCGCATTGTAAAATAATTACCGATTTGTCAACCGGATAAACGATGAAAAGTGTGCTAATTTGAGCCAGTCTACGCAGTGCAAGCAAAAACGGGAGCTTGACAAATTCACTTCAGTGTCCCTTTAAGGAGCTTCGCCCCTAAAACTAACGCATGAAATGAGATTGGTGTACGTATAACACCCTTACGCAGTTAAAAAAATTAACAGTTGGTTAGCTCGGCTATGCCAGGTTATAAGCAGCTGGTTATTCTTAGGTTTCCTGGTTGTCTAGGCTTAGCTGTTATCATGCTTACTGCCGCTAAAACGATTTCCAACCCAATCCAATCCAGTCCAGTCCAGTCCAGTCCAGTCAAGTCCAGTGCAGTCCAGTCGAGTCCAGTCCAGCCAAGTCCAGTCACTGCTCCTTGCGCATGCGTAGCACGGCTCTCCAGAAGCCACGCGAGACGGATATCAAGCGGCTCCGGCGCAGAGTAAGACTTGGGTACTGCGCAACGAAGGCGCACAGCTGGCCGTTGCCAGTGCGTCTGCCGCGGCTAAAACGCCACTCCTCTGGAATGCGCCGACCGGCGAATGTCCACACCAAGGAGGTTGGTGCAGACCCAATTCTCTACACACCCGTACTCCAACTGGATTGGATTCACCGTATGCGCATTCCAGAGGAGTGGCGTCATAGCCGCGGCAGACGCACTTTCGCCGGCGCGCGCCCAGCTGTGCGCGTCCGTTACAATCCAATTTAATACAATCGAATCTATTCCAATCCAAACGAAATCCAAATACAATACAATACAATCCAATGCTCCTCGCGCTTGCGCACCACGGCCCCTCAAGGTCCACGCGAAACTGCCCAACCTCGGCCAGTGTAGCTTACGCCACAAAAACGCGAATTATGCTGTGAGCTTGACGTGTTTTTGCAACGCACCAAAGGAAGCGTAGCTTACGAAACGAGTAAGCGGCCCAGCGATGGTTTTGCAGCCGTAGACGATCTTTAATTTTTCTCACACTTGCTTGGGTTTGGGCGAGTTGGTTTTCCATATCGACTTGAAATTTCAGCTTGAACAAATAACGATAGGACTATCGTTTTTTGTTCAAGCTGAAATTTCAAGTTCCTTTAGTGCTTGAGCGGCAGAAGCCAGGGGGGCGCAAGTGTGCGACGCCCACGCGTCAAGCAATATTAGAACTTTAGTGTAACGGTGTCAGATATTCTCCGTTTCAGGTACGATTAATTAGATGCAGCTTGGCACGCTGTTATGCTCAACGTTAGGATTAACTAACGTTGCCTTCACACGGGAAGTGCTGCATATTCACAGCGTATACAGCAGCGATTTATCGATTTGTGCTCCTCCCAATTCTCACAGTGTTACATATTGTAACGTGGTGGCAGCGCAGAAGACGGGACCCATGGCTAAGAATGATGATGAAGAATGATGGCATGCAAGCCAGAGCCCGCGCTGGCAGCGCTCACCCACAGATCTTCTTCGTCGTAGTAGGCTGGGATGACAGAGCCACGCTGCGTTGTCCTCTTCAACGGCTTTTCGTGACATGGCTCCTCGGGTGAAAGCGACCGTCTCGGTCGACACCGGCGTGGTAGGTGGTGTGGTGAGGACGAAAGATGACATGGCGATGCACAATGAAGTCCTTGGCGCCACATAGGATGATGCTGGTGTGGGCGATGCCAGGTCCGCGACACGACCTCGTCAAGGCCCCGACGAAACGTCGAAGGTATCCGGAACTAAGTCGGACAACTGGGCTGGGGGCACGTCGTCTTTTTCTGGTGATGTCATCGGGTCATCGCGATTCTGAATCGGCTCGTCACGGGCTGGGGATACGGGGCGGGGGGACGTCGTCGAGTGCTGGCAGCAGCGGGGCTGGCTACCGACGCGGGTCACTCCCTCTCGACGATTGCGCCGAGGCCGATGAGGTGCGAAGCAGAGGCCAGGACGGGGAGGGACCCGCACACTACACAAAAAAATTACACCCATCTTCACGTGGGGAACCCTGATGACGATGCGAAGCATCGTGGCGGTTCCGTGTGGTTCCATTGTGTTGCCGTTATGTTGAGTGATCTGGTTTTTACTATCGCCAGAGGGAATTCCGCGTCCGGGTCCACACCGGTGGCAAAGGCACTCAAGTGCTGTTGTGTTCCGGTGAGTAGGCGGTGGTTCTCGAGGCGCCGAAACTCGTCCATCATGTTCTTGTCGATGTTGTCTCTGTAGTAGAATCGGTAGTCTCCGTCAGATTTGGTGACGTAAAGGTTGTTGACATTGGTGCACCGGCTGAGACCAATGTACACGCCCTCCTCTTCGCAGCTTTGTCTTCTCGTTCTTCTTCTTCTTCGGCGGTTCCCCTAGGGGAAGATGACGACGGTGGTTGAACGCGAACCTATCTCGTGATGGATTCTTTGGTTGGCCAATCCCTAGGGGCATCCTGCCACAATCAGCATCAGAGGCGCTGCGGACGGGGCTGGTTGAGCTGCAAGGCGCGTGGCGCTTCCCGCCACAGCTTTCCCACGGGAAATTCAGCATCCCCTTCTAAAGTTTTCAGTTCGTCGTTTCCGTTGACGTTCTGCTTCGCGTGCCTTCGTTGTATCAGTAGCTTCTTGACGTAGTTTGAATGAGTCAAGGACATAAGGCGCGTTCGTAACACTTGCTCCTGTCCCGGATTTGTAGCGTAGTGGGAAGAGCACCGCGTACCTTCCGTTGCGGCCAGAGAGTCGTGGGATCGAAACCGGGCGCCGCTAACTATTTCTTTTTTTATAGTGTAGTATCGCGGAGCTGTGGGTGTAAGGAGGAGAGTTGCGCATGCGCAGTGAGCGTGTGGACGGCGCCGCCATCAACGATGCAGGACCGGGCGAGCCTAAGAAATGCTCCGCATTTAAAACGTAACGTGGCGGCAGCCGTGCCATGGCGAAGAATGACGAACGACCTATTTACAGCTTATTTACATGGTGGCTAAGCCAGAGCTAGCGCAGGCAGCGCGCACCCACAGATCTTCGTCGCGTAGGCTGGGATGACAGAGCCACGCTGCGTTGCCCTCTTCATCGTCTTTTTGCGGCAGAATGGGACAATATTCAAGAAGCAGGGTGTAGATTGGAGTTATTCGCTAGGAATCCCGGATTACACACCCATTTTTATGGAAGAATTTTTAGCAACTAGGCACGGCTTTACCGGCAGAATGCGGTTCACAAACCCCTTTCTCTACCTTGTGCAGTTCTGCCTCTGACTGCCGTCTCCCGCCAGCAATGGCGATACCGGCCGGTGCAGAGTTGGTGAAACCGCATCGAATTTCACCGATCCAAACGTGCCGAGCCTGCCGCTGACTGGAGCCTTTTCCTGGCATCAGGCAAAGGTGACATCGGCGCAGCCCGGTGCGCACATTCGGCTGACAGCGGCTCCACTCAGCAAGCCTATAAAGATCGCCACCAAGAGCCCGGCCGCCACTGGGCACGGCTTCACCGGCGGAATGCGGTTCACAAACCCGTTTCTCTAGCTTGTGCAGGTGAGTACGGACTACGGTAGATGCTTCCGCTCAAGCGACCGTTTTTTGCAGGTGTTGCCGTGCCCTCGGCTGTGTCGTGATGTCAAACAGTGCTGAGTTCCTTGGAAAACTGCTATTGTTGGGAGGGGATATTGAAACCAACCCAGGCCCCCAATTTGAAGAAATAATAAACCAGTTGAAGGACATTGCAACGGACATTAAAGAAATAAAAGAGAAACGTTTGGTAGACATAGATAACAAACTTGACGCCTTGTCAAGGCTTGAGGGAGAACTGGAGCATTGCAAGACGGAACTTAATTCTATGAGCGCGGTAATCCAAACGCTGGAAAAAAGAATACATGACCTTGAAAACAGGAGCCGAAGATCAAATGTAATCATGTATGAACTGCCCGAAACAGAAGATGAGACCTGTGGAACGCTCGAAGAATCAGTAAACAAGGTCGTTATTCAGGGTAAGCTTAAGCTACAGCCAATTGCGATCGAACTCATCCACAGACTAGGCAGGCCCACTCCTAACATAATCAGGCCAGTTACATTCAAGCTTCTAGACTCGCGACAGAAGGAGGCAGCCATACTAAAGAACGGTAAGAATCTTAGACACCGATTACGCAATTGGTGAAGATTTCTGTCGTTAAACTCGGGAAAACCGAAAAAAGCTTTCGGCAAGTGCGAAGCGAAATCGAGAGAAAAAGGAAAAGGTTGCCTTAGCTTTCGATGAACTGTTCATAAATGATCGCCTTTTTGTTTGGGATGAGGAGAAAGAAGAAAGAGGTGCCGTTAAACAAACCAAAAAACGACCAAGTGCCAAGTCTCCCGAACACTCGGAGTGCAGCGCAAAGGAAAAAATAACACTACTCAACGTGAACGCCAGAAGTGTTCTTATAAAGTGCAACCGCTCCAAGACATGTGACTGCTTTATGAACCTGACATTGTGGCGATTACGGAAACCCTTTGTCACCAAATGTTCTTGATCATGAATTTGCTCCCCTGAACTACGCTGTTATCCGAAAAGACAGACCACCTCGTGGCGGAGGCGTGGCATTGCTAAACCAGCGTTCAATTTCTTATACTTTAATGCCCCACCTTCCGGAAACTGAAGCGGTGTTCTGTAAAATATTATGCAATGGTTCATGTAATGGTTCGGCAGTACCGATCCAAACATGCCGAGCCTGCCGCTGACTGGAGCCTTTTCCTGGCATCAGGAAAAGGTGCCCATCGGAGCCCATCTTGTGGTGCCGAGTGTTTAGTTGCCATTCATGATTTTCTTCAACAGCATGTTCGTAGATCTGCAGTCATGCTGATGGGTGATTTTAATCTTCCAGACATAAACTGGACAAACATGCGTCCCACCTCACCCAGTTCAGAGGCTTTAATCGATCTGATTCTAAATTTCAACCTCCGCCAAGTTGTTTCCTGCCCGACGCGTTGTCAAGGAACAGCTACCAGTATACTGAATCTAGTCCTTATAAGTAATCCCCCAGACGACGCCCACGTTGAACTCGTCGAGGGTATATCTGACCACAGAGTACCAATCTGCAGTATAACACTTGATTATGGCTTGCGGTTCGAATCGACAGTAACTCTTGTCGCAGACTTCAACAAAGCCGACAACGCTAGTGTGTTAACTTTTTTGGCTCATCAATTTTACGACTTCTTTGATTTGGCCCATAATCCCTACACCATTGTGAACGCGCTTTGGCTACAATTCAAACACATTGTTTCACTTACGCGCCCACAGAAGATGAATCCCTGGATTACAAGAGAAGTTTTACACGCAAAGCGAAAGGTTAAACGTCTCCAGAAGGCAGTAAAGCAGGACGGAGGGCATACGAAAGTGACAAAGTTACGATCTGTCATGGCAAGCTTTAAGAACACAACCAAAAAAGCAAAAGAACATTACTTTAATATTACGCTACCGTCATTTATTACTGGTCAACCCAAAGATTCTGGAAACATTGCCGCCCTATAGGAAAGCAGGCCATCCCACACTATCATTCGAAAAGAAAAGATACAAATCTAATGCTTACACAACTTTTACCACTCGGTATTCACTAAAGATAACGGACAAACGCCTCAGCTCCTATCGCCTAATAATGATACAATCAACCCAATAAATATAACTGGCGAAGGAATCGAGTAGCCTTTTGCTTGAGCTAGACCCTAAGAAAGCTTCGGGGCCGGATAACATTCAAAACGCATTTATTCGGGGATATGCAGAATGGTGTAGTAAATATCTTGGCCTGGTTTTCCGCAAATCTTTCTCGCTGTCACAGCTTCCACACGACTGGAAAAAGGCCGAAGTTACACCGATTACGAAGTCGGGAGATTGCGACGACCCTTGTAATTGTAGACCAATTTTGTTAACCAGCACATCGTGTAAAATATTTGAGCATATTATCCTAAAACACTTAACAGTTTTCTTTGAAACAAAGGGCATCCTTTCACCTTGCGAACATAAATTTCGCAGCAGATTATCAACCTTTACGCAACTAACAGAAGTTGTTCATGACCTAGCATTGTATATTAACAACTTTTCCCAAACTGATGTAATATTACTAGACTTTTTAAAGGCGTTTGACTCCGTATGCCATCATAAATTAATTGCGAAGCTCCGACACACTATCGGGGACGGACCACTAACACACTGGATAAGAGAATTCTTGAGTGACCGTTCACAGTTTGTCATATTTGAGAAAGTGGCGTCTGAAACCGTTCCCGTTACCTCTGGGGTACCACAAGGCTCCGTTCTTGGGCCACTGTTATTTCTCATCTTCATTGATGATATGACGAAGAACGTTTCCTGTAACATAAAGCTATTTGGCGACGACTGCATTGTTTATAAAGAAATTACCAGTTATTCCGATCACCTTGAGCTTGCTGATCATTAAACCATCTTACCCAGTGGTGCACCGATTGGCAAATGTCGATTAACCTTAGGAAAACTGTGTGCATGAGTCTAACAAGAAAGAAAGATCCTGTAAACTACGTTTACAGTATTAACGGCGCGAGACTTGAAAGAGTAAATCAACACAAATACTTAGATGTAACAATTACTTCACAACTTAGATGGGATGCACACATTGACATAATTTCAAATGCGCTGCGAAAGCTGCTTTATCTTCGAAGATGTCTTCGAATGGCTCCAAAATCTACCAAGCTTTTAGCCTACACTACCTACGTGAGACCGGTTCTAGAATATGCCAATACAATATGGTTTCCCGAAACAGTCACTAGCTTAAATAAACTTGAAAAAGTACAAAGGAAGGCAGCGCTATTGATCTGCAATAGATATAGGCGTACTGATTCCCTGACGAATATGTTATCAGGCTGTGGCCTTCGAACATTCGCGGCTAGAGCAAAACAGGCGCACCTGAAATTTCTTTCACAACCATTACAAAATCGACACATCCAGGTACATTCTCCTACCAGAATCCCGTACAACCCGGCATACACACCCCCATACTCTAACAGAATATTCTTTCAAAAACGACACCTTCAAGAACTCTTTTTTCCTCTAGCTATACGAGAATGGCCCCTCCGTTGCTTACACAAATTCGCTAACGGACTTTGCCTCAAAAATAGAAAATGCAACATCTTAGCCCACCGTGCCTTCATTGGTAGATGCATTACAGCCTCCTGTTGAACTGTTTGAGTGGCCGAGGACTCTATATGTGTGCAGTTATTGGTAGTGTTTTATCACTTTTCATGTAACATTCCTTTTCAGCCAGTGTTACTGAGGTTTGAAATGTGGTTTTATGTATTTCAGGCTACAAATGGGTGTTTTGAAATAATTAGTTTTCTCTGTGTTTATCCTTTGTTCTGTAAATATTTTTATGTATAGCTATACTAAACATATTTCGTATTCTGTGTGTATACTTTAAACACCATCCTCGTTTAAGATTGCAGTTCTTCTTTCGTTTTCTTACCGTGTTTTTCTGCTGTTTGTGTAGACTACGTGTATGTAAAATCTTCAAGGCCAGCTGCTATGGTCTCGGGAAGAGACTGGCAGTATTGTAAATAAATAAATAAATAAATAATAATAAGTAAATAGTTCTCGCTATATGCAAAGTACCGCAGCATGTATCAAAAGTCATCATATCCGATTTGATGGCAGTTACTTCCTCTTCCGACTCTCCATTGTACCGCACACTATTATGTTTTGTTCCTAGGCACGTGAAGGAGGTACGCTTGTCTTGGGTCCAAGGCCCAAACGGAAATCAGGGGTAACGAGCTAGCGGACCATTTAGCTAATCTCGCTGTCACAGCTCCCATTCAATTCGGAATAGCTAATGTGGCTATTTTTGCATCTCTAAGATTAACACGATATTGGCGTTTAGACGCTACTCGTTCAGACTCTCTTTTATCATTTGGAAAGTATTAACATTTAAAGTTTGGCTGGAATATTCATTTTTATGGTTCTCGGCAATGCGAGGTTCACCGAGCTGCGCTGCAGGATTCCAAGGCTTAATGCCTATATGTTCAGATCAGGACTTTCACCTACGGAACTATGTGTGCGGTGCCAGGTCGCTTAAACAATCGAACATTTTTTTCTCGACTGCCGCCGTTTCTCAACTGCAGACAACTGCTTTTGAAGGACCCAATTAAGCGTTTGGGGTGGACTTTTTCGATTTCACTTATATGATCTATTGGCGCAAATTTGGGGTTTGCAAAAAGGGATATATATAACTACATTCAAAATTTTCTTTCTACTTGAGTCGTTTGAATTGCTCAAGGGTGCTAATCAATCGGTAATTCGGGTTTTATTCATCACTAAGTTTCCTTTTACGGCCTCTTTCCGGAAATAATTTAGTATTTTAAGGTCACCACATATATAAACAACCGATTTAGCCCTGGCCAATCCCCCCTTGTGGGTACGTGCCAAAATCTTTGAGCATATCATCATCATCATCAGCAGGAGGGTGTAATACTTTAGCGGTGCATTGGACAGCGCTTGAACCATGATGCTTTTGTTTTGCGCGTCAAAAGAAACATCACGAAGCACACCCACGCAGGAGAACGCACCTCGAGATGTGCCTCAGCCTAAATTTTGGGATTTTTCTTCTCACAAGTACGTAAACTGCTGTAATATTGGCAACATAGCAACGAAAATAGTGCAACTGTTAAAAGCGTACAGAATTTTTGCTGGCCTACCTCCGCCACAGAGTGGATTGAACTTATATGCTGTCTAAGTTATGGCGCGAGGCCGAGCTTGGAGCACAATTTACCCTTGGCTACTTGGCTACGACTCCATCCAATGAAATAAAGAGCAAGAAATAATTTCCTTGTAACTCCGATTCTGATCGCGTTAAACGGCAAAGAATAGTCGAATATTCGTGTACCTCTGGCACTCACAAAAAGCAGCCTTTCTCCTTCTTCATAGAGTTACCACATACACGGCCACATCGACGCTGCGCTAAGTAATGCGTTTTAGATGCGAAACATCTCTTGCTCTCGGCTCCGTCGTCCGTCGTCCGTCCATCCGCCGGCCCAGGAAGACACCGGCAACACTGCCGCTCCAGGAGCCCTTTGAGGGGAAACGTGCTCGTCTCGTGCCGGCCCAGGAAGACACCGGCAACACTGTCGCTCCAGCATCTCATGGTCGGGGCTATGTCCCTCCCCTGTTGTGGCGCTGTCCACACACCCACTGCGCATGCTCGGCTCATCTCGGGTCGGCCCAGGAAGACACCGGTAACACTGTTGCTCCAGGAGCCATTAAAGGGTAAGACACCACCGGGCGTTCAGCAAGCCGAGCATGCGCAGTGGGGGCATGGACGGCGCAACAACGACAAGGGAGGGACATAGCCCCATCGCATCTAATAAACTTACACAATCTTCACGTAGGGGAACCCTGAATAGTATGCGAAACAGCCATGGGCTCAACGCAATCTCCCATTTCGTAGTTCCGGTAAGTGAAAGGTGTGGTAGTTACCATAGAAACAAAACTGTGAATATAACGGTTGCTACGCACCTCAACCTGACGAAAACGACGAACTGAAAACTAATGGGCACTTGAATCGACCCCACGGCTGCTTTGCATGCTACTCAGGGTTCCCTACGGGAAGGTGGTGTAATTTTTTAAGAGAGGGCAGACAACCTGCGAAGGCAAATTATGTTCGACACCGGTGGTCTTTAGTCCATGCACCAATCCTCGTCGTATACTAGGCGTTTGAAGCAGTGAACGTAGCCGTTGGTTTGGTAGGAAGAGGCTAGGGGTAACTAATTAGTGAATCAATAATGTGTTGAGAGGGACCGGGCGTGCGCCAGAGTGCTGTTTCAGTAGTGAAATTCGTGCTGTGCACCTTTCGTGCAAATTGAACTGTACAGGTAAATTGTCCTTTTGACCAAATGTTTGCGACGCAGAGAGAGAGAAATGACATTTATTGCGTTGTCCGGCGGGGGGTGTGGGTCAGGCCACGCAGGGCTTCGCCGTCACCCTTGTCTATCTACCTATTCTAGGTATCGGGCTGACCTCGAAGCAATGGGCCTGGCCTGCGTCTCGGGCTACTAGGGGTGTCCCCGCCCCGCCCCCTGTCACCGTTCCCGAGGGAAGCAACCGGGGGGGAGCGCGGGTCCTCCTTTCGTCGTTGCCGCGCCAGCTATGCCCGCTGAAGGGAACCCACACGTCACGGTAAATGCACATGGAACCTAACACTAGCGCAAAGTTTCTCAAAGTTCAATGTTTTGAGTTGTCACCTTTATCACGCGCGACTGCCCCAACGAGTTAACATTGGGCAAAACTCTGCAAATAATTGAACCGGGCATTTCGCAACACAAATCCTCAGCGCTCGATTACGCCACTATATCTAATTTTGGGTACGGTCCATAAGAGAACCTTCATGGTAGGTGTAACACAAACGCCAGATATTACACGCAATAACCGCTGTCGACAAGGTAACGTAGCCGCTGTTTTAGCGTCAGAACCACTTCTGCCGATGTCTTCGCGGATGGCGTCAATGCGGCGCATTTAAGTCAACCCAAAGCAATTTTTCCATAGCACACATCCTGCGCACTGACGGAGATAAAACAGTAGGACGCCTCGCCCACAAAAATAGCCTGTGATTAGGTGTAGAAGAATTTCCGTTTTCTTACTGCTCCGTAAAAATAGCGCAGTACACTCACCAGACCCAAGGTCCGAGAAGACCATGAAGGCGATGAAACAACCGACCGCGAACATGATTAGAAGAGCGCAGAGGACGACAGCCGTCGTCCCGCCTTCTTGGCCATCTCGTTCGCTGCAGTGGAAAAACATGGTCAATAACATTTTCCTGCAGGGACCGCTCAAAGGGCGCAAAACGTTATCTCAACGGTGTTTGTACCCTTTGTGTCACCTGGATGTGTAAACGTTCGTGAACACGTCCGCCCATAATGGGAGTGGCTATAGGACGTTTACCTCTCACCGGACTCATTTCTGGTACATTTGTGAGGAGTTGCATCTTGGGGGTCGATACGCCTGCGGACACCTGGCTCCAGGGGGACAAACGCACGCCATTTTGAAGATAACAAGTGGTTTTATCCACAAGAGGCAACAATGAGCTTGAGTGACTTTCAACTGAATGATATGGGAACTGATTGTTCGTAATTTCAGATTTGCGGAATAGTACCACTAGTCGTTGTTCTATTTTAAGGAAATGGAGTACGTTTCCCAATGTTATATTAACGGAAATTTCTTTCGAGCCGATTAACACGAAGTGGAAAATCGGAAAGAAAGGTGTCGACCACTTAAGCTTTGTAACCAAAACCGGTAAGTGGTGGGACGTGCTGACTGCCAGCTGCTGAGGCCACTAGGCTGCAGCAGTGTTGCCCGTGCAGCTTATATTTGCGGCGGTCCCCATCTTGTCCATTTATCCTATCGTCTTTGGAGTTAACGGCCATACCGGCCAAAACAGCCAGAATGTGTGAGCCTGTGCGGCTCCTGCAAAATTTAAGGCTGATATTTATTTAATTGCCGTGTTTCATCCCAAAGACGCGGGTTCGAACCGGAACGTGGTGGCTGCTTTTGTATGACGCGAAAAGCGAGAATTATGCCGGGGCCCTCCACGGCGTGGCCCTCCACGGCGTGGCTCATAGTCCAGACATAATTTCGGCGCAGTGGAACCCAACAATCAATCGAGTTATCTTGTTCCTTGTGTACGCAGTTTGTGATGAACTTTATTTTGTTTATTCAACCCAACCCATATTTTTATTTTTCTTTCAAGAGGAGCTATAGAGGCATTCCAAACGAATGTTTTGGAAATGGGCTCGAGTTTTGAAAAGTAACATGTAGTAGTGATAGGCGTGTGAATTTCGGGCACAGTCTTCCTGCACTGTGTTATGGCGTCACTGTTTTCTGCGACTACGGTCTTTGTGAATTCCGATGAGTCTCGAAGACAATCCCCTGAAAATGTTCAATCCGTGACAGCTGCTTTCGCTCTAAGGGCATCCAAGGGCGATTTGGTGTCGTCTACACCTGCCAGGCAACGCCATTCTCTCCTGCTATCCTTCCAGCTCTTCGGATACTTTTGTTCCCATTAAACTCTCGTTCTCTCCCTCGCTCACGTAGCATCCCTGAATTCATTCCTTCCTCTTATTTCCAATCTCTTCGACACTCACCCACAAAACCCCTGCCTCCGTCACCTAAACGCTTTCATTCCCACCCTATTTATCGTCGTCCCCTAATCTCTGTCCCCATCCCGCTTTCTACTAGCCAACCCTGCGGCAATCTCAGCTTCGCTTCCCGCCTTAACTCTTCCACTCTTGTCTCTCTAATCTTCTTCCTGCCCCACACCGTCCTTGCTTGTCCCATCGGAAACCCGTTCATTTACAAACCACTCTTCTTTCACTTCGGTCCTTATATTTGCCGCTCACAGCCTCTCACTCGTCCATCACACATCCTTTCACTATTTCCAATTCTCGCCCTTTTAAAGACTCCATATCTACTCGACTGATTAATTGATTGATTGAAGGGTTTAACGCGCCGATGCAACGCAGGCGATGAGGGGCACCGTAGTGGAGGACTCCGGATTATTTTGACCCCCAGCGGGTCGTTAATGTACGCCGAAATGTCGTACACACGGGCGTTTTGGTTTTCACCTCTCTCAGAAAAGCGGCCACCGCGGCCGGGAGTCGAACCCGCGTCCTCGTGCTCGGCAGCACGACGGCTTAGCCACTGAGCCAGCGCGGCGGGTCTCCACATGTATTCATTGCTACTCTTACGATCGCCATTCCTCCAACCCCCAACGTTACGCTCCTCACACCGAAGCTTCTTTCCGTTCACTTATTGCACCTCTGTGTCCCCCTATAGTCTGCCCACCTTCTGTTGCGCATTCAATTTTTTTGCCATCTTCTTGTCGAGCCAGTTGGCGCACTGTTTGGACTGCTGCAAAACCGCCAACGGCCCCAGGTGAAAGCGCACGAACATCTTCTCAGGCGACAACACGAATAGGAGCAGCAGCACAAAAAACCGCGTTTAGACAGGCGGGATGGCTTTTGACAATACAAAAATGCATATTCGACTGGTTTCTCTTTGCGAGTTTGCCGTAGTAGCTAGTGTTCGAATGTGGTGGCGAAAGTTGCCCATGTCTTGATCCGACGTATTCTTCCGGTGCTGTTCCCACTTGAGACGTGGTTCGGCACTGGTAATGCACAGAAAGAATAATTGACCATGCTATCTTCTTCGCTATCTTTTTACTGAAACTGAAATGTAGGAAGTGTTCCATGGACTGCAGACTAAGTGGGTGAAGTGCGCACGTTTGTCTACCCGTTGACACTGAAAGCCCCGGCTATGACTTTTGTTATTATAACCTGCATGGCATTATTGCTATTAAGCGGCAGTATAATGCTTCTGCTTAAGTTCTTGAATCATGTGAAGCACATCATTATTGGCATGAAATAAGTAAACTGACAAAATTCTTACTCAGTAGGGCTTCCATCCGTCGAGTACCCCCTGGTGAAGAACAACAAGCAGGGAAAACGTTGTTTAGGCGCTAGTCCCTCATGGGAATTACGTAAAGATGTATGAGAGAATCGGTATAAATTATTTGGGCTGCGACGATTTTGTTGTCTGCAATGTTGGCGTCTGCAATAGGAAGTGTATCTGTAGTTTTTCTGGTTTTCCGCCTTTAGTCGAGTTTTTTGAAGGGTTAACAGCTGGTTCTGGTGGAAGAGGCACAATCGTTGACTGCCGACTCAACTGTCGAACTGCAGATATTTATTTGTTGGCAGAGCAGAGCGACCTTTTATTTATCCACAGCCCCGATGAATCCCATGGGAAGTGCAAGTACAGGGAAGTGCAATACATTCCTAAAAATTACTGAGCTTTTCTGTTCTGCAGAAGCAGATGACTAGGGAAGCTGCGGGAATAACACAATTCAGGAACTATGCACTATATACCGATTGTGAATATTAGACAGCAGGCAACATTATTTGCACTAATTCCCTCATGGCTGGGTTTTGACATGCCCTCGATGGTTACCGCGGGCGGCGAATGACGGCTGTCACGAGAAGAGCACTTTAAAAGTGCCGAGATGCTCATTTTGATTGATTGTAGGGTTTAACGCGCCGACGCAACGCAGGCGATGAGGCGCGCCGTAGTGGAGGGCTCCGGATTAATTTTGACCACCTGGGGATCTTTAACGTGCGCCGAAATCTCGTACACACGGGCGTTTTTGCTTTTCGCCTCCATCAGAAAAGCGGCCGCCGCGGCCGGGAATCGAACCCGCGACCTCGTGCTCAGCAGCGCAACGCCTTAGCCACTGAGCCACCGCGGCGGGTGAGATGCTCATTTCAACCACCTCCTCTTATATTCCACCTAGTATTATATTCCACCTAGACGGGCTTCATTCTTCCATGGCTCGCTTGCATCCACCTAGTGGATGCAAGCGAGCCATGGAAGAATGAAGCCCGTCACCTGCGCCCGCCACAGCACGGCTTCTCGAGCCCAAAACGAACTAGGGAGAGGGCGAAGTTTTAGAAATAATACGCTCCTCGGAATTCTGGAACCCTTGGCGATCGCCGAAGAGAGCAGACGTGTTTACATCGGCTCCTACTTGTCTGATTAATTACGCAGTGTTATCAATGGTAATTTGAGTTTTATTATTACAAATGTGTCCTTGGACCGGCATCAGTTGTTACCCAAAGGTATGGTTTTTTCTCCACCTTCTTGGCACTTTTAGACAGCGGCGAGGCGGGGGCTTCGCTAACTCTAGACGCGTAGCTGGTTAGGCCAAGCTCCGGCACGCCGAGGAATCGTCGCCTCAGCGTGGCGGCTATTAAGGTGGAGCCCGACATGAAGACGTCCGTTCGGGATTCGGTCGAATCCGGTTGCAGCCGGATGGGTGTAGAGGTGAAAGGAGACGATATTACACCAGAAGAGTTCTATGCACTCAGGATGGCGGACTATGGGCCTGGGTATACAGGCGCCAGCACCCGAGGGACACGTTAGTCATCAGTCTAGATCCGCAACGAAGTACGCCAGGAACGCGAGGGCTTCGGCAACGAAGGCAGCAAGGATGCCCGACGTTCTACCAAACGAGGACATCAAGATCGTGGTGCGGCCTTGGATAGGCATGAACATTGCGAAGACCGGGTCGACTACCCTTTTGTCGGCTATAAGGAGGCGAAGCTAAAGTTTGCCGGGCGAGGGCAGCGCAGATTCTATCGCGAAGCAGCGTCCTTTTCGTTTCGGGTGAGTGAGGGGCTTTCCCGCCGCCCTTTGTACGTGCTGGCTTAAGTGGCTCGTGCAGCCGGCGGTCGCTTTGTTCGCATTCCGGAGTAGGGGGGACGGATACTTCGAGTGGTAGGGGAAGGCGGAAATGGATCCGGGAGTGCGACAGCGTGCACAGCGAGCTAGCTGCACGTGCGCTTGTAAGACGGACCGCGCGGGCCGGCGGGCGTCTCCCTCCGATCGGGTGCGTGGGGCGAAAGAGTGGACGTTCCCGCAGTCGTTTCGCGATGTCTAAGCTGGTAAAACTGAAAGCCAAACAAACCCCTGATATTGTTGCATGGTCAGCTGCAGCGATATTAAGAAGAAGGCGAAAGAAAAGAATCCATCCGTTAAATTCAACGAATTCCCGGCGAAAGCGCGCCCAAAGGAAAGACGGTAAGCATTGATCACTGTGGTTCGAAAGGTGAAATAAATTGGCCCATTTTTGTTTGTATGTGTGCACTTTCAGTTTACATTTCCCGGATTTGAAATTGGGAACTAGTGTTCTAACGAGTCCTCCCCTCTACTATTTTTTTTAAATGCATGCTGCCAATGATTGTTTTCCGCTATAATAAATTAACTTGGGATTTGTTTAGCTGGTGCCGTTCGATACCGTCCATATATGGCACAATAGGTTCATATTTTGCATGGGTGAAAAAGAAACATAGTTTCTAGCAATTTGACTGGCTGTAGTAGCTCCGTTCATTCTTGTTATTATAATTCGTGGTCTCGACGGGACTGCGTGTTGTTCGCTTTTTTTTTTGGTTTCTCCCACATTTACAAATACTGGTAATTAAAAGAGTTGTACACCAAATTCTGCGTATTAATAGTAATTAAAAGTTATACACCACAAGCTGTTCTGTTGTTTCCGCGAACTGTCACTCTAACCCATAGTTCTACTCCAAACGGGTGACAAACATTGCGAACAAAAATTCCATCAGGGACAACTGAAATGAAAATGCGGCGCTGTGTAGCGCACCACTTAATTAGCCTGTGCCTTTTTAACGGATTTTTATAAGATGCAGCTGATTGTTTCAAGAGTAAGAAATAACCTATTAACCATAATCAGTCACGTTTATCTTACATTTCTTGCAGGCCTCAGTGTTGCTGCAGTCCATAAAATCCGAATGTCCAAAGCGCGAACACGCGAAGGAAGTAACAAACAAGAGAAAACTACCCTGTGTCAAGCTGAACAGCTGTCGCCTTGAAGACGAAAAGACAGCAGCCGCCGAACAACGCGCTTCCCCCCTTGAAATCGTCGGGGCAGTCCGCCGGTCGAGCGGCGGGTAGCAGACGACAAGAAAAACGCCGACAAAAATGAACTCACTATATACTCTACGTTTCAACCAAACTTCCTGGACATGTGCTGACGCGTACAGTTTCATAAGTCGAAAGAAAATTTTACCCACCCCTCTTCCTAGCGCGAGAAATGCAGCACGCGCGCAGCGAAAAAACAAATTGGCCGCGAATCTCGCAACGTGATCCCCTCCTTGTCCTAGGGGACTTCAACGCCCCTCACCCTGCTTGGGGTTACCCACGGGCCACAAAAAAAGGTGCAGCCTTAATCCGAGCCACACACAACCACGACCTCGTGTTACAAAATGACCTTTCTATGCCCACTAGAATTGGCAACAGTGTCACTCGTGACACCATTCCGGACCTCACATGGTCCCGGAATTGCCCTCATACCAACTGGACCTGTCACTCGGAAACCCTCGGCAGCGATCATTATATCATCACCATACAGCTACCGGTGCACAAGAAACCGCTCAGCAGAGGCACTGCCAAACTAACAGACTGGCCCTCCTTCAGAAAGGACGCCAAGGCCCTTCCCCCCATTATGGATGATCTCAATGCCTGGACGGAGGCACTGGAACAAAAATTCAAGCGCTACACTCACGAAGTGACACTTACCGACGATCACCCAGCAGTCGACGGCCACCTGCTACATATTTGGGAGGCGCGCCGCAACCTCACTAAACGCTGGAAACATCAGCGCCACAATAAAACACTCAAGAAACGCATTGCCCTCCTCTCTATCCAAGCGAAGGAATATGCCTACACGCTTCATCGGCAGAACTGGTTCTCGCTATGCGACCAACTCAAAGGCACGCTAAGCTCTAAACGTACCTGGCACCTACTTCGCCACCTACTTGACAGCACCACCTCCCGTACCCAAAGTAACCACCAAATACAGAGGCTTATTCGAAACAGCTCTCTTCACCCGAGAGATTTGCTCCATGCAGCTCAGATGAACCTCTTCGGCGCGCCCGCAACCTACCCCTCTCCCCCCACCCAGACTTACACCGGCAATCCCAACCCTGCACTCGACGCCCCGTTCACCATGGAAGAATTACAGGGCATATTAACTAATCTGAAACGTAATACCACACCTGGCAAAGATCGTATTACAAACCGCCTCCTTCGTAACCTCGACATCCTTGACCTCGACTCCCTCTTGCAACTGTTCAACACTCACTGGACGAAGGGCACTCTTCCAGAGCAGTGGCGGCATTCGGAAATTAATTTAATCCCAAAACCCCACAAACCTGTTTCGCTAACATCACTACGTCCGATCGCCCTTACCTCATGCATTGGCAAACTGTTCGAGCGACTTGTACATCACCGCCTCACCGACTACCTCGAAGAAAAGCATTTATACCCACTGACAATGTTTGGTTTTCGCGCCAAACTGTCAACGCAGGACATTCTTTTACAACTTAAGGAGCAGGTGCTAGACCATCTCAGCCGCACCACGCCTCGCACCATCCTTGCGCTGGACGCAAAAGGCGCATTTGCCAACGTTACTCACCAAGCGATTCTAGACAACCTCAACGCCACCCACTGCGGGTCTCGCACCTTCAACTACGTTGCAGCGTTTCTCCGAGAGCGCGCGGCTACTATCAAGCTCGGAAGTCTAACCTCGGCCATCATCAGAACACCCCCTAAAGGGACACCGCAAGGATCTGTAATATCCCCCCTACTTTTCAATATCGCATTACTTGAACTACCTACTCTTCTGAACAAAATACCCAACCTTCAACATGCCATATACGCCGACGACATTACTTTCTGGACTACCTCTGGTTCCAGTGGAGAACAGCAGGACGCCCTCCAAAAAGCTGTAGACACCACCGTCAACTACCTACGTCCTAGGGGCCTGACCTGTGAACCTGCCAAATCAGCCCTTCTCATCCTGCGGGCCCGATCACGTGGCCGCCCTCCTCCTCCCACACCTGATCCTGAAGTGTCGATTCAAGGCGACCTTATCCCCTCCGTGACCACCCTCCGCGTCCTCGGCGTCCCCTTCCATCGGGACGGCACGGGTACAGCGCTCATTCCGCAACTCCAGACATCCATTACTCGCCTAACCCATCTTATCCGCAGAATCCGCAGCCGACATCACGGCCTCACTGAATGGGAAATTTGTCGTCTGGTCCAAGCTCTCCTGATCAGCAAAATCACCTATGCCACACCGTACCTCAATCTTCGACCACAAGAAACCGCTAAAATTGAAGCCCTCATTCGTAAAGCATACAAAACGGCTCTTGGCCTCCCCATTTACACCTCTACGGACAAACTGCTCAAGCTGGGCATACACAACGTCCTTGGCGAGCTTGTGGAGGCTCAGCGAAACTCCCAACTTCAACGCCTCAGCTTAACGCCAACTGGCCATTCCGTTCTCCGCACGCTCGGCTACCCTGCACCGCTAAATCAAGACCGACCACAACGCCTCCCAACTACCATCAAGCACCGTATCCACGTTTCCCCCATACCACGACATATGCATCCCACCTTCAACAGAGGCCGTCGGGAAGCGCGGGTCCGCTATCTCATGAAGAAGCTAGCAGATGACCCCCAGGTCCGTTACACTGACGTCGCATATGACTCCTGCGCTCGACGCACAACTTTGGTCACCCTAAATCACGCTGGCCGAATCTCCACGGCTGTCACCACGCACACCAACAAAATACAGACGGCAGAAACTCTGGCAATCGCCTTCGCAGCCACCACCCATGCCAAGCATCCGCACATCACTGTAGTCTCCGACTCACAGCAGGCATGCCGCCTCTACCAGGCAGGTCTAGCCCCACCCCAGGCCATTCCACTCCTCCAGCGTCTACCCGACGAGACCACCATTACGATCGTCTGGACTCCCGGACACTCCGGCCTTCCGGGGAATGAAGCGGCCCACGCCGCCGCCCGAGCTCTGCACTTCCGGGCATTCTCCACCGATGGTCAAGTGATTCCATCACCCCGCACGAACGACGACCT
Source organism: Haemaphysalis longicornis (assembly GCF_048455015.1). Lineage (NCBI taxonomy): Eukaryota > Metazoa > Arthropoda > Arachnida > Ixodida > Ixodidae > Haemaphysalis > Haemaphysalis longicornis. The sequence continues at coordinate 123,729,812 of NW_027526214.1, read as the reverse complement.
CCTCCAAATTCCTCTTGATAACACGTACAATGCCCTTCTGTCCCACTACACCCTTACCCGTCGAGTCTACCCCCCTCCACACCACTCCCTAACCAACCAGCAAGCCATAATATATCGTCGCCTTCAGACCGGTACCTTTTACAACCACGTCATCCTCCACCAGATCGCACCCACTATCTACCCCCGTCAATGCCAACACTGCGACACCCCACTCACCACATTCCACCTCGTATACTCCTGTCCCCATTCCCCTAACCCACCCCCCTTCCCCACCCCGGAGCAGTGGGAGACTGAGCTGACCAGCCCGGACCCGGCCCGCCAGAGGGCCTTGGTTTCTCGGGCCATTGAGTCGGCCCGGTCGAGAGGCATCCTGGACTAGGGACGCTTCACCACCACCCTTTTCCCTTTCCCTTTTGTTCCAATAAACGTTTACTACTACTATCTGCTCCTTTTGTTGCAAATGGCGTCAAAAGACGATAGTCTTTATCGACTTTTGCGAAGTAAATGCCTCCCTTCGCTTTCCCGCTCACCTCTCATGTTGTTCCTCTTGCGCCGCGCTCCTCCCAAGGTAAAGACGCCAAAGGTTTGCTTAAATCATTTTAAATTTCCCGCGTTCCACTGCTCCAAACCGGGTGACTCGATGGGAACGCTGCCGTATGGCGAAGACGCGCGTTAATCGAGGTGCCCTACTTCAGCGTTTATAGAACAGCGTTTCCCTACTCCACGTGCGTTGCAAGCAGAACGTGGAACCTACCTAGTGGAACCTTGCATAACTGTTGCCGGTTGATATCTTAAAATGGCCCCAGAAGCTATAGTGGCGCGGGCGACAGCAGGCGACGGCGGAGTGAATTCTTTTTCTGCAGTTGAAGTATTTAATTTCGCAAATTCAAGCATGCCTGATTTTGTTATAAAGGAACACTGCAAATATCACTTCTGTATTGATTTGTTGTCTCATATTTGCGTAATGTATTGTTCTTCTTCAACAATGTTGACAAGTATGAACATTCCACCGGACATAGACGGGTAGATTTAGCTGTGACTATATAAGACTATTGCGCAGGCATTGTTTTGCTTTGTCCGGGTGGCGGAATCGGGTCACAGACAGACAGACGGACAGACCGACAGACAGACCAAAATGTCTGGGTTTAAGTAGCCCAAGAAAGACTATCGTCTTTAAAAGCACGTGCCGAAGCGGCGGCCGCCCCGGCGTATTCCCGCGGAGGGGAGCGTGCAGCGCCACCGGGCGATCGTTCCGGAGCTTGTAATGGTGGGGGCGAAAGTACCAAGAGCAGAGGGAGCGGCGTACTCGTTCTGTCCGAACCTACAGCAGAACATCGTAGTAGTGAGTACACCCGACGAACAGCGAGCAAGAATCTACGACATTAAGTCCAGTTGCATAGACGGCGAGGAGCAGAAAGTCGGCCTGTACAGGACCGCGCTGCACGGTACCGTGAAAGGAGTGATCAGAGGGATACCAGTGGAAGATACTCGGCAGGAGATAGAGCAGAACATCGTAAACTCAAGAAACCCGCTGGCCCTGGGAGCACAGAGGATCGGGAACTCGACCACATCATCGTGGCGTTCCAATGTCAGAAGGTTCAAAACTATGTGTACTACGGTACAGTAATAACCAAGTGCAACCTGTACCGGAAGTACTTTGACGAGTACAGACAGTGCGAAAAGATAGGACGTCGTCGCGACGTGTCCCCGACGCTGAACGCGAAAGTGTGCTTCGACTGTAGAACGACTAACCCCAAGGAAGACCCCAAGGAAGACGCCGAATTGCAGGCTGTGCGGGGACCTCACGAGACCGGAGGCAAAAACTACAAGAACAAGTGCCAGACTCTCTACGTCGCGCGGAGGAGACAATGGGAACTTAAAATGGTGGAGCAACAGCTGCTGCAGCTGTGGGCGCAGCTTGGGTCGGGTGATTTTTCGTCGCTCACTTTATCGCGGAAGTTAACGGGGGAGGCCGCCGTAGGTCGCCAGCGCGCGTCGAGCACCCCATCGAAGCGCAGGTACAGTGAGAGCAGCAGCGCAGCGCAAGAAGGCGGTCTCAGTCACGAGACAAGGTAAGCTGGGCCAACATTGCCAAGTCTAAAACCAGGAATATATAGGGCACAGAAAACAAGGAGGAGGACGAGGCAATGAGAGCCACGGGGGAAGCCAAAGAAAGCGCCAAGGCGCGATAATGCCGAGCTGAAGGCAACCGTCAACAAGATAAAGAAGGAGATCGAGGACATCAAGATTATGTTAACGACCCGTACCACCACCGAAACGCCCCAAACGGCACCTTGCGGGGCCGGCGTAGGCACCGGGGGCGGTACGCCGACGACCCCCGAGACGAAGGCGCCGGCAGCCAAGAAGCGGGCGTTCGAGAGCCCACGGGGCAGTACGGTGAGCGAACGGATCAACATAATCGATGATCGTTTTAATAAAATCAAGGTGCACTTTGACAGATTCGAGGCACGCATCGATGCGAGCTTCAAGCTGGAAGAGTTCATCAAGACAACGATCTCGAAAATGGAGACCGAGAACGTAAAGAGGCTCACCTTCAACGAACAAACTCTACGACCAATGGTGACTCGCCCGACGTTCGCGTCAGTGATGGCGAAGATTCCCTACAAACAAGAGACGACGCAGCAATTCACTCGATGCAATCATTGCCGCCCCAGGACTGACAGTGTGGCAGTGGAACTGCCGCAGGCTCGCAAGGAAGATGCTAGTGATTTCGCAACACATCGCACCGTCAACGAGGAAACCACACGTCATAATGGAGATGCTCCTCGACGCTGCATCGCTACCCCGGTACCGAGTATGCGAACGCTCCGGCGGAGGACAACGGGAACAGGGGGATATGTACGGTGGTCCGGAATGTACGCATGTTCGTGGAGCACGAGATCGCTGCATACAACAACGAACACGCGTTCGTCAAAACAATCCAGGGGAAGAAACTCGAGGGCAGCGTGTTCTTGCTCAACGTGTATGGTAACCCGTCACAGCGGAAGCGGAAGTTCATGACGCTCCTGCGCAGGGCGTGCACCGCTGCAGGAAGCCTTCAGTGCGATTCTCCCGGCATGGGCCTGCAGCAAGCACATGGCCAAAGGGTGAGATCTGTGACAAGACGCGACGTACCTCGACTTTACACTACTAACGGACCCAACGCATCCGACGACACTCGGCAATCGGTGTCCAGGAATACGATGCGTTTGTGAAGAACGATGAGGGGGGCGTGACTACATGGCGCAACACGGGGGACCATCTCGGAAGCGACCACTCCATCTTGAAGGCCATAAGACTGGGAACGAACAAAAAACAAAGAATATAGATGGACGGACTGGGTGGCGTTCGGTGACCGACTGCCATCGGAGGACGAGGGCGAGATCGAGGATATCGAGGAGTGGACTGCGAAGATCAAGACGAGGGTGAAAGATGCAACGCAGACAATAGATATGGAATTGGAGTTCCCGGGGTCCACTACCGACTGGCTCCCCCCATCGAGGCCAAGCAGTCCATACTTAGCAAGTGGACGACGCAGCGGCTCAACCAGCGGTGGAGCTCAACTGAGCCATCGAAGTCCACTGCCGAGTGCTCTGCACGCAGCAGTGGAACGAGATATGCAACGCCGCGGACGGGCAGATGCACTGCGGCAACACCTGGATCTACTGCGTGACCTGCTCGATGAGACGAAGACTAAGACCCACTACCGCGACGACCTGGCAAAGGTCATACACTGGAGCGGCACCCCGCTTACGGGTGCGAAGCCAACGAGAAATTCGACCGGGACAGACTTCCATGAGGTGAGGATGACTCTGCAAGAGCTTAACGGCAAGTTCGCGGCCGGATCGGACCGCATCACGAACAAGGTGCTCAGGAACCTGAACGACGTGACAGTCGAGTAGCTGATCAAGTGCTTCAACAAGCGCTGGAAGCCGGGGACGCTGCCGAAGCAGTTGAAGACGGCCTCGACCATTTTCATCCCAAGCCGGCCAAGCTTCCGAGCATGGACAACTTCCAGCCCATCTTGCTCACGTCGTTCGTGGCCAAAGTGCTAGAGCTCGTATGGATGAATTGAAGGCAGGACTACGTGGAGCGGTCTGGGCTGTACCCCGCGTCGGTCATAGGGTTCAGGCAGCACCTGAGCACGCAGGACGCGATGAGATTACTCAAGAACGAGATCGTCGATGACAAAGACAAGACGCAAGATAACAAGGCCATCCTGGAACTGGACCTGCAGAGCAGGGTGTCGAACCGGAACCGGAACCGAACCGAAAACCGGAACCGAACCAGAATTTTTGCCCGGAACCGGAACTGAACCGGAACCGTATTTTTTCCGCCATTTTGGAGCTGAACCCGAACCGGAACGAATCGAAGGAACCGTTCCGAACCGGTTCCGGGGCCTCAAAAATGGGATTGTGATGGACTCGTTTGGCCTTGTGGGTGTACGACGCGTAAGAACGGTACTCGAGAGGGAAGAGAAAAGAAAGTATATTAACAGCGCCACAAGAAAACGAGTCAGCGGGAAAAGCGGTACAATCGCGGAGCACAACAGCAACAAGACACTAGTCCGATACCCCTAACCAGCGTTCAATAGAGGGGGAAAAAAAACGTTCTCACAGCCGCCTCGACGGTGGATTTTCGGCGACGTCGATGGCGGGTCGTCGCCGGTCCGAGACACGGTCGAGCGCTGGCCGTCTGTCGCCAGCTCTGCCCGAGCGAGACGGAAGAAGATGCACCACGTCCTACGTGGCGGGTGCAGCGCTGGTTGCGCCCTGGGCCGTGATCCCGAGCCTCGGCCAGTCGCACGATCGCGCCCCGGGCGTCTGCGGGTCCCACACGGGTCGGCGGGACTCACACGCCTCGTACTACTCGAACGGGATCACAGGAACTGCGGGTCCGCCCCCGGTCCTTGCCCGCTCGTCAGCTCCGAGTCTCCGCTGCTGCCGGAACCGCGTTCCACCTCCAGCCCTCTTCTTCCTTCTTCACGTCTTCGTGCGCCAGCGCGTGGTCCCCTTTTTACAGCAATGATGGCCAATCCTCACAATCACCCCCCACTTCAAGAGGTTGTTGCGCTCAAACAACCTGCTCAGGCTTTTCGGAGGTTGTCCGTGGGCCTTGATGCGGAGCGTTCAATGTCTTCGACAGCGCGCACACACACAAGCGCGAGGATAGTTCAAATTAACGGGTATAAAAAAAAACACACCCCCGTTGATAAAGCGAAGCGGAGATAAATTTCAAGCAAAAATCACACATCACTCTGACCACAGCAAAAAATGCACTATGGTGGTGTTGGGGAACAAAAAAGTCAAGGGCAGTACATGCCACTAGAATATAAACCAACGTTGAGCAGACAGTCTCATGCGATGACCGGTGCCCGCTGGCATATCCAACGAGATGGGCAATTCTTTTCTGCCACTGCAGGAGTACCGTGCCGATCAGTGCGGTAAAAGGGCCAGTTCGAAGGATAGAAGCTTTGCCGGTTCACGACATACGTTGGGTGAAAAGAAGGTTCATATGGCTGTTGCCATCCCGCATCCTCTGTTTGGAGTGCTATAGAAGCTTGTCGACGTGTTTGTTCAGCCTGAATTCGGGGTTCATACTTTTTCAACATATTTATGTGGAACAAGCTGGTTTGCGTTCCCAGATCAATGACGTAGTCGACATCATTTCTTCTTTCCAGCACAGTGAAGGGCCCCTTCCATGTCAGGATGAGCTTGTTCGTGTCGGACGGGAGAAGAAGCAATACTTGGTCTCCAGGGCTGAGTTGACGCCTTTTCGCCCTTCTGTCGTAGTAGCGTTTCTGCACTACCTTGGCTTTGCTAAGCTGTTCGTGTGCAATGCGACAGGTGTCTTCCAGGCGTCGTCTCAGATCGACAACGTAACCGTACGATATCTTTGTGTCCTGATCCATCCCTTCTCCTGTCCATAACTCCTTCAAGATGGCCATAGGACCCCTGACGTAGCGGCCATAGATCAGGTCGAAGGGCGAGAAACCCAGGCTGGCTTGAGGCACTTCGCGGTAAGCGAATAGTAGCGGCGCCAGGTACCTATCCCAGTTTTTAGGGCTCTCCTGGCACATGCGACGAACCATTTGCTTCAGCGTGCCGTTGAACCGCTCGACAAGCCCGTTGGCCATGGGATGATATGGTGTCGTGGGCAACTGTGCAAACGAGAGGAGCCTGCTCAGCTCCTTCATCAGGCCCGATGTAAATGACTTTCCCCGGTCGCTAACAATTTCTCGTGGAAAACCAACGCGGGAAAACATTTCCATCAACCCTTCGGCCACCTTCTCCGTCTCAATACTCGGTAGAGCAACTGCGTCTGGATAACGTGTTGCAAAGTCTACCATTGTGAGGACGTACCGATTCCCCTTCTGGGAGGTTGGGGAGAGAGGACCGATAATATCGATCGCTACCCGTTGGAACGGGGTCTCGATGACTGGCATACTTCCAAGAGGTACGCGCCCCACCAGATGTTTCGGTACGGTTCTCTGGCACACATCACAGGATCTTACAAAGCGCGTGGTATCGGATCGCACTCCTGGCCAATAAAACTCCTCGAGCACCCTATCCGTTGTCCTTTTGATGCCTTGGTGGCCGGAGAGAATCCCTTCATGGGCCATTTTTAGAACGAAGTCCCGGAGACCGCTAGGAACGACTAGTTGTTCCATCTCCTTCTTCGATGGGAGCCGACATCGGCGGAAAAGAATTCCGTGCACGAGGACGAAGACCGTTTCTGCTGTCTTCACGGTAATTTTCCTGCCAACCGAGTCGAAGCAGGACTGAAGCGTGCGGTCTTCTTTCTGCATCGAAGCGAGCTCCGTTGGGCTTATGTTGAGTGGGCTGATGGAAGCCACAGGTAGCTGATCCACGCGTTTCGCTGCACTGGCGCATTCCTCCTCCTCCTCCTTGACGGATGGTGGTTGCGCAAATTGGCTTGGCCTACGTGAACTGTCGTTCACCTTGTTGGACTTCGACTTCCGCTTGGAAGAGGGATGTCTTTTCGGAGAGACGGAAGTGTGTTGCTGCCCCTTCCAGTTGACGTCCGGCGCTGCGGCATCACGAACGCCAGCGACATTTCCCAATATCACCTCGTAAAGAGGGTTGTCCATGCAGGTCGCTGTCACGTGGCCGGTGAAGAATGGGCAGTCAACATACACTTCGGCTTCAGGTAGGCACAGAGCAGTGCGGTCAAGAAGGTGCACAGTGCTCATTCCTCCTGTAAGCTTCGAATCGGGAACCAAAGAACGGTTCACGATTACAGTGTTACAGCCGGAGTCGCGTAACACGGTTACTCGCCTTCCTTCCAGCCAACCGTTAGCGGTAGGCATCCGATCCTTGGAAGCCTGTAAGGTTTTGTGGCTGAGGGCCAAGTTCCTTTGTTCATAAAGGGTTGCCAGCTTGTCCTCATTACCATCGCGACACTCCGTTGGACGGCTCAGCGAACATGACGCTTTGTTCGCAGAGTCTACGTTAGGGCACGTTTCCGCTTTGTGTCCGGTCTTGCGGCACTTAAAACAGGAAACAGTTTTTTGGCTAGTGGAAGCCCTGGTCTTCGACCAACAGTCGGCTGGCTTGTGCCCTCGCTTGTTACAAAGGAAGCAGTGTGGCTTTCCTTCGACATCCTGGAGGTCAAGCATTCTTGGAGGCAATGGCGGCTTGCCAGACTCATTCTCCTCTCGGCGTTTCCCTAGGTTTGTAAGACCTTGGGCCTCGAGGTAGTTGTCAGCATTCTCGGCTAACTGGTCTAGCGTTTGACAGCCCCTTTCCTTCAAGAAAATGGCCAGCTTATCGTGACACTTGCTCAAAAACTGCTCCGAGACTATTTTGTCACGGAGAGCTTCGTAGGTTCTGCTGGTCTTAGCCAGTTCCTGCCAGTTATCAAAATAGCCTAACAAGCGACCAGCGAATTGGCGGCCTGTCTCAGAGTTCTCTGGTTTGGCTCCACGAAACTTGGTGCGGTACCCCTCTTCAGTGTAGCGAAATCGCTGAAGCAGGGTCTGCTTCAGCTTAGCATAATTCAGCGCATCATCTGCAGCCATGCGTCCGACGACACTCAAAGCTTCACCAGTGAGGCATAGGTTCAATGAAAACGCCCACTTGTCCTGCGGCCAATTCTGGCTCGTCGCGACGCGTTCGAAACGCTGGATGTAAGCGTCAAGTTCATCGCGCTCTTCATTGAATGTCGGGATCAGCTTGTGGGGGCTGACGTACCCATGGGCGACGCTTGTAGCTGCAGACGTGCCTGACTCTGCGCTAGCGTTGGGCTGCTGCTGTCGTACTTGTAACTGGAGTTCAAGGACCGACCGCTCCATTTCTAAGCGAGCTGCCGCTTCGCGATTCGCTTCCCGTTCCGCTGCGCGTTCTTCCCTGAGTCTGGCACGCTCTCTGTCAACAAATTCCTTCAACTCAGTACCAGAGAGGCCAAATTTCTCCCCTAGGTTCACCAACTTCTCGAGCTCCATTTTTGTCCGTCACACACACGGTAACAAGGCAAGGCTCTTTAAGGTGGAATTAAGAGCAAAGTCCTGTCGCGGACGCCAGATTGTGATGGACTCGTTTGGCCTTGTGGGTGTACGACGCGTAAGAACGGTACTCGAGAGGGAAGAGAAAAGAAAGTATATTAACAGCGCCACAAGAAAACGAGTCAGCGGGAAAAGCGGTACAATCGCGGAGCACAACAGCAACAAGACACTAGTCCGATACCCCTAACCAGCGTTCAATAGAGGGGGAAAAAAAACGTTCTCACAGCCGCCTCGACGGTGGATTTTCGGCGACGTCGATGGCGGGTCGTCGCCGGTCCGAGACACGGTCGAGCGCTGGCCGTCTGTCGCCAGCTCTGCCCGAGCGAGACGGAAGAAGATGCACCACGTCCTACGTGGCGGGTGCAGCGCTGGTTGCGCCCTGGGCCGTGATCCCGAGCCTCGGCCAGTCGCACGATCGCGCCCCGGGCGTCTGCGGGTCCCACACGGGTCGGCGGGACTCACACGCCTCGTACTACTCGAACGGGATCACAGGAACTGCGGGTCCGCCCCCGGTCCTTGCCCGCTCGTCAGCTCCGAGTCTCCGCTGCTGCCGGAACCGCGTTCCACCTCCAGCCCTCTTCTTCCTTCTTCACGTCTTCGTGCGCCAGCGCGTGGTCCCCTTTTTACAGCAATGATGGCCAATCCTCACAGGGATGTCTAGTTTTCCATTTCGGTACCCTACCTTGCGTCTGAAGATATTTTGCCACTCGCCAGACAGAACCATGAAATATTTTGCGTAGTCTGCAGTTCCCAAGGCCCATCATGTTCTCTTATTATTATTGCCCTCAATTTAATGTAAAGTTGTCCGTATATACTATCAGTTTGCGTTAGGTACTGCCCATCTCTCCCAATTATCTTTTACATTTAGCATAACTTAAGTTATAACGCATATTACGAGGCAACATATCATGGAATATTCTTCATGGTTTCTATCTACAGGGTGTTTAAAATCGTGTAAAGTTTTCAATGTGTCGCTAATTCGCATCCATCCCTGTCCGCTTGTGAAGGCCTTCAGGGACACCATCAACAATAAATTCATATCTTCCACTTATTCTAGTTTGAATAGGCAGTTATATGCAAACAGCACTGAGGCACAAACACTCGCAGTTCTCAAAATTAACGTCACTTTTACTTGTATACAGTGCCGTTGTGTCCTTTGGTTACTGCTCTAAGAGAACATGAGATATAAAAAAATGGGGAATCCTAATTTCCACTTTTAAAGTATATTTGATAGCATTTTCATGTTATATCGAACCTGCTCAACCTTAAACTTAAGAGGCGGATGGATTGAAGTCGACTAGTGCGGGTTAGCGGGTAGGCTGGGGTGAATTAGTTCGGTGAGTGAATGAGCTAATGTGAATTAGTGGGACTTGTGTTGATTAATTTTAATTAATAGAATTAGCGCGTCAGTTAAGGCGGATTCGACGGTCGGACCAAACATGACATCTTTGGGGTCCTCGGCATTTGGAAATTTTGCAGCGTCCTCCTTCTCGACCAATCAGGAAATTTTGTCACGCACAAAGTAGCCGCAAAGCGATATGACGACCGCCTGAATGCTATAAAAGGTATTTCTTTATGCCCGTATTGCGCTATTATGTTGTTGCTATATTAAAATTGACATCTCGCACTAAAGTTAATAACTAATTGCCTAATGCATATTTTGTATTCATCAAAGGGTTTTCAAAACGTGTGTATATATATATGAGGGGAGACAGTTGGAAAAAACTAAACTGCAAGAAAAAAAGGGAGGAACGATCAACTGGTTTGATGCAAGAGACGCCCGATGGCATTCTTCAATACCTTCTCTTTCTTTGTGTTACCGTTCTGCAGCCTCCCACAGGTGCAGCATCTCAACCCCCGAACACAGCCCCCTCTAAGCTGAGGAAGCCGCGATAGCACGTGCGCTTAGCCAAAGCGGCGCCAAAACTCTCATAACAGACTCTCAGCATGCGTGACCCAACTTTGCCAACGGTCTCTTGCATGTTACAACACTTCCGATGATCAATCATAGACCACATACGATACCAGTCACGATTGTATGGGCACCAGCTCATACTGGCATCCCCGGCAAACAAGATCATCAAGCTCGTGGGTCGAGATTTGACTCGCTTAGCCAGCGCTGATGAAGCCCGGCCCGAGTGCATGCATCCTGCAGTCACAGTCCAGGAAGTTACTCAGCACTATGGCCTCTTCCATATAACGTATTCTTCCCCGCACAAATAGCCACCGATTAACCAGGAAAGATTACTCCGCACCCTGTGGGCATGCACCTTCCGAAAGAACACGATACTTCACCTCTTTGACGGGACACAACTCTCTCCATTTCGTTGCTTCTGTGGAGAGCCTGAGAACCTCATACACATAGTAGGCGGCTGCGACAAGTGTGGCGTAGATCCACCCAACCTCCACGTTTCGATAGAGAATTGGGAAACAGCCATGGCCAGCTCTGGCCTGGAAGATCAGTTGATCTTGATGGAAACGGCTCTCTGAAACTTTGCCTCGATTGAATTAAACTTCATTTTCTCTCTCTCTCTCTCTCTCTCTCTCTCTCTCTCTCTCTCTACAAATGATCATTACTGCTGCTTGTGACTTCACTTGGCTATCATCTTTCCTATAGAGCCCAATCGCTGTCACCGGTCACTGAAGGGCCCTTAGCAAGTTCCTATCTCCGGTGGTTCCCTATCCAATGCCGTCATATACACGCCGTCCAATGAGTCTTTATAGCCATTGTTTCTTTCTAACAGCTCTGTTAGGAGATAAAAGATGAGCACAAGGAAATTTCTCTACATGCCACCTGCCACGTTTGGCAGTCGGCACCACATACTCGTCACACTACCATAGAAAACATTTTGCAGGTACAGTTAAAGGAGCTCTTCAACACTTCAGATAAACTCTCCGTGGTGGTTCAGTGGCTAAGGAGTTGCGCTGCTGAGCACACAGACGCGGTTTAGATTTCCGGCCGCGGCGGCCGCTTTTCTGATGGAAGCGAAAAGTGAAAACGTCCGTGTGTCCGAAATTTCGGCGCACGTAAAGATCCCCAGGTGGTCAAAATTAATCCGGAGCCCTCCACTATGGCGCGCCTCGTCGTCGGCGTTGCGTCGGTGCGTTAAACCCAACAATAAATAAATAAATAAATAAATAAATAAATAAATAAATAAAAGTAAACAAATAAATAAAAACCAGTAAATAAATAAATCAACACTTTCGATAAACGCTTTCACTCTTCGCATCTGGAAGCACTGCGAAAACTATCGCTATTGCCAGCACAGAGCAACAGTGCGTGATTTGCTCGTCGCTGCGGATACACTTTCTGTTTCTGCTTCACTTTTGTGGCTTTTTTTAAAGTGGCTATCAATTGTGTTCTATTCCGCAACTTAAGGAAAGCCGGCAAACAGCCGCTACACCACTGTAATGACGTCATTCAGCGGTCGAAGAACGCGAAGACCGGGAAGGAGAGAAAAATATTTTGAGCAAGTTTCTATGTTATCTGACTAGGAGAGAGCAGTAATTTTTGGCTGAGGCACATTGCGACCCCATAATCTAATGTGTTGGTTGACTACTTCCTGCAAGCACTCAAGATTTAAAAAAAAGTTTAAAAAAGTGTTGCAGAGTCGCTTTACTTTGGCGAAGACGAAATATTTGGACAAAGAAACCTTCATTATGACTTTGTTTTTATGCCGACTTGATAAGAAAACGAAAAAGGAGCACAAAAAATTAACAAAAAAAACACGCCTGCTTTTTTTTTTCTTCGAACCCGTTTGAACCCGTTTGAACCGGTTCGAACCGGTTCGAACCGGAACGGAATAGTGCTCTGGAACTGAACCTGAACCGAACCCGAAGGGCTTGAACCCGAACCCGAACCGAACCCCAAAAAATTCCGGTTCGACACCCTGCTGCAGAGCGCCTTCGATAAAGTGAAACACTCCGCGATCGTGGCACAGGTGTTGAGACTCTGCATGGGTGAACGGTCACACATACGAGAACCCGTCAAGAATTACATACGAGAATTCTTGACGGGTCGGACCGCCGAGCTTCGCGCCGGCAATGGGCAACTCCAAGAGAAGAGGTTCAGCAGCGTGGGGACTCCGCAGGGGTCCGTCGTCTCGCCGCTGCTATTCAACATAATGATGGGGGGGGTTGTCGAACGGCTAGAGAAGATCGGGTGCGTCAGGTACACCATTTAAGCCGACGATATTACGCTGGGGGTCCTAGGAGGCAGCGACGCTCACATCGAGGGCAAACTTCCGGAAGCAGTCAACGTGATCGAGGACCAGTTCGACTGGCCTGATATGTTCACCGAGCAAATTGAAGTTGCTGGTGCTACCACCGGAAAGGGCGAACCGAAGCAAGTACAAACCAAGGTCGTGACGAGGAGAGGCCAAGTGATCGCAGAGGTCGGTAAGATTCGTGTCCAGGGCATGATGGTCGAGAAGCAGCGGAGAATCGGCGAAACCGTCGCCCGAATGAATGCCAAGAGATTCGCCAACCGCAAGGCAGGGATGAAGGAGGAGAGAATGATCAGGCTGGTCCAATCCGTTGTGATGAGTATCATCGCGTACATCGGAGTATACCAGAACTGGCTGCAGAGCGGGCGCAAAAGATCAGTGCCATCATACGGCGTGCCTATAAGGCGGCGCTCGGGCTGTTCAAGGGCAGGTGTACGACCACGTGCCTGAGCCTGGGCGTGCCGAACACGCTCGAGGAAATCGCAGAAGCAGGATGGACCGTCCAGCTGGAGCGGCTATCTACGACCGTGGCGGGTAGGAGAATACTGCGAGACCTGGGATACGAGACGGCGGCGGGGACGCGCGCAGCTGAGCCCCATTCAGGACGACACCCGGTGTCGGATCACGTGAGGTACGCCAGGCACGCAAGCCCGGCCGAATATCAAGGAGAACGTGAAGTGTTCGCGGCAGGTGTTGGCGACAGGTACCACGAGGTTCACGGCAGGTGTTGGCGACAGGTACCAGGAGGGCGGCGGCGAGCGGTCCAGTAAATGAGGCGTTAGAGGTGGAGGAGATGGCCATAGCCGTGGCCATTGCCGACGCCGGGTGCCAGACCGTGCTGAGTGACTAAAAAAATGTGTCGCAAAATTTTTGAGGGGCCGAGTACGCAAAGAAGCCGAGACCCTGCTGCGGACGGCGAGGTTACATAAAAACAGAAGCATACGTCTCCAGTGGTTTCCGGCGCACGCAAGCGAAGACACGTCGGCAACAAACGACAACAACAACGAGAGGGCATACGCGTCACCACAACCGACCGTCCTGAGTGGTGTGGAGTCAAGGACCACATTGCAGACCATAACGAGGTAACAAAGTTCCACCGCCTGGCTCGAAAGACTCTCCCGCCGCCTCACCCGGGGCTGAGCTGTGCAGAAGTGTTGCCATGGCAGCTGCAGACAGGGCCGCTATACATCCCGGTCCTGATGAAGCACATATATCCAGAAGCCTACCCGTCCGACACATGCCGGCTATGCCAGCGGGGGAGGGCGGACTTCGCGCACGTATTGCAGGACTGTTCCAAGATTCCAGAGCAAGCGTCAACAAGAACAAGAAGGCTGCCGTCGAGGCTAGAAGCAGCGATGGCGAGCTCCGGCCAAGAAGAACAATCATGGGCTGTCCAGCAGGTCCTGGTGGCTCTCGAAAGGCAGAAGCCGAGTGAAAAGGACGGGTGGGAGCTTCACGGGCGACGAACCTCGGGAGTAGCAGAAACCGACGCCGAGTAGAAGACCCCGCCAGGATGACGTAGAGGCCCGCGTCGCGGAGCCTATCAAAGAAGTTGCTTCCATCCATCCATCCGATTTCTGGCAGGGAAGGCAGTCGTCGCTACGCCTGCATCTCGTCAGCTAAAAGTTGCCAACATGTATGGGGTTCTAGCTATTTTTTGTCGTCGTAGGGCCGTAGGGCTGTTCAGTTTTTTTTCAGTCAGGCGTAGGGAGGTTTCAAGTTTTCTTACCGCACTTGTTATTCTAAGCCAAATAAACGCGCTAAGGTATGAAATTTTCCTTCAGCTAAAGGGTTATCACGCCCACATTGGCTGCTGCATATTTAGTTTCTGTAGCCCACCACGCACAGAGAGAGCGATAGAAAATCAGACTCGTCCGAAGACGACAGAGCGCGAGCGGCATGCTTGCGGAGAGGCAAGACGTCGTAGTTATGAACGGAATGTTCGATATTAGCGAGAAAGCTGTCCTCCATGATCAGGACGACGGAAAGAGTGACTATTGGCGTAAGAAAGAGTGAATATCGCCGCTAATATACAGTGTACAATATGAAGCTATAACTGCAATAATTGTATGGTGGTTCCGATGACGTCACGCAGTTAGTATCTGGCCATCATTAAAATGCGATCGAATTATTTCGTGATTCGAAAGCTGACGGTGGGTGTATAAAATACTAGCCGCGTATCTCCTCCTTTCGTTGCAAATGTCGACGCAAGACAATAGTCTACTAGCGCCAGTGGAAACTTTCCCGCTCACATCTCGTGCTGTTCCTGTCTCGTCTCGTTCCTGCGAAGATAAGACGCTAGACGTTTTCCCAAGTCAATTTAAATTTACCAAGTGGAACCTTTCATTGCTGTTGAGGTTTGATTTTGTGGGATTCCGCCAGGTAGTGCTTGTATGAGTAGACAACGGTTTTTTGCAGTTGATGTAGTATTTTATTTGCTATCGCAAAAACCCAGCCTTCGTAAATTTTTAATAAAGGAACACTGCAAATTTCACTCATGTATTGATTTTATGCCTTATAGATGCTTGATGTCTTGTTCAACAGGGTTGATAAGTACGAACATTAACGCTGTGATTAGGCGTTTAGATATGGCTGTGAGTATATAAGACTAATGCGCAGCATTCGTTTTTATTTGGCCGGCTGGCTGTCAAGTGGCAGTCAGACAGACAGACAGACAGACAGACAGACATACGGACGGACGGACGGACGGACAGACAGACCAAAATTTTCCTGTTCAAGTAGCCCAAGAAAGACTATCGTCTTTCAAATTCAGTGTCAGTTGTATACCTCGTCCATCCAAGTAAGCCCTTCGGTCACGCTTTTGTTCGCAATGCGTGCTTGCGTTCACCCTGCTGGTTCTACATTGTGGGCTTTTCCTGTAGCGTCGCGGCCCAGCAGAAAATGAACACGTCGTTCCTTTCCGTTGGTTCCGTGATTCTTGGCAAGAGTTGTTGCACTTGTTGCTTCATCCAGTTCCTCCTTTTGTGGACGGCTTCCGGTAAGGTAGCCCCAATCTTGCTCCAAGAAGCACGCTGAACTTTACACCGATTGCACCATGGGAGTTGTGCATATTTCCATGAGTTGTAACAAATCTCATATATTGGCCAAATAGGCATATGTTTCAATGACAGAGTACGGAAGCATTGTTAGGCAGTGAAGAACAACGCTGGTGGCCACATGGCTAAACGCTGCAAGATGTGCACTCTGCAAGGTGCATACTGCATTCCGATCTTTAAACGCGCCACATTCTTGGAAAGAGTGAGAGATAAGCAGGAACGAGAGAGTGTAGAGGCTTACTTCGCTTATGAGGCGGAGGACAAGTGCATCAGTGCACTGTCAGTTGCTTTGTCGGTGAAAGAAATCGCATTCCTATGTGGACACGTGTAGGTTTGCACACGTGGTTGGTGCGACGATTTGATGACGTCAAAACAGTTTATTTCAACCAAGGATTTACACCAATGAAGTTTAGTTGCAAGTGGCGCTGTCTTTGTTTCTATGTGTTTCTTCTGGTCTCCATTGTTTATCGCCTTAATCTCCGGAATGTTCGACCAATTAGCCCTTGTCAGGCTTTTGTTACGTCTACCAACATTGTTTTCAGGTTTCATCTCCGCAGAATTTCACGATACGTATGCGCTTCTTCGAGGTTTTAGGACCTGGGCCTTACGGGCATTTTTAGGGGCTCATTTATAATATACTGCAATTGATTATATCGGGCAATTGCATTTTAACGCTTGCACTCTAACGATCCAAAATGCCCACGAAGTGCATAGTTTCACGCTTTACAAATACACAAGCAGACTGGCCGCCGTGCTCCTTCAGAGCGAAGTCAGTATAACTTACATTCAAATTGAAATCATAATTTCAGTAAGACGAAAAGTTGCGCATCTTGCATTATGCATTAGTCGCGCCAGGCGAGAGAAATAGCAGAGCTGGCTCCCCCTCCCCCTTCGTCGGACACCCGGCTGTTGCACCACGCATGAATTTCCGAACTTGCCGCTGAAAGGTCTCCGTTACTGGCAGGCCCGGATCGTTTTGTCCGCAGGCTTTCCCATCTCCCCCAAAGTGGACCGCGTTAGCACGCGCTAGAATTTGTAACCAAGCCCGCGCTACGAACCCAAAAGGAAATGCGGTGCGCACCGAATGCGATGATAGCTCAATCGGATATACGCCAGTTTCACAACGCAAAGGACCCAGGTTCTAATCCCAACACGGGGAGCGCTTTTCTCGCCCAATTGGCTGCACATTTATTGTTCCGCGTCGCTGCTAACCCCGGACCCCTCGGATCTTTGGGGTGGCGCAGTTGTTAGGTTGTCTGTTTCATGGCATAAAGTTCCGCGGTTTGATTCAAGGGACCACACATTTTTACAGCAAACCTGTATAGCTGTATACCTGTATTCCCTCACCCCCCAAGCGGTTTTATCGCCGTAGCCAACAACAATCTCCATGCACAAAAAAAATGGCCGCCATATCGCCCTGCACAGCTGTTGTAAACCACTACAAGTGGTGATGGACAGGCTATAATTTTGTATGAAATGTTTCTCGTCGTCTCGGCGGGCTTCTTGCTTGCGCTCGGCTAGTGTCACTCGATAAGGGTACTCTTGAGTGGCGATACTCCCGTTCCGTGCCGATACTCAATCGCATTGTCCTGTGCCGCTGCCATGGTTATGATCACTGGTCAGTTTGCATTACGGGAGATTTGATTACACTGCGACGGTTCATGGGCGCCGCTATTTAGTTGTTAAGGGTTTTAGGCGGTCAACTATGGCGGTCTTAGCTTGTCGTTACCGCTCTGCGGCTGCGCGCGACTGACGTCGTTCCGAATGCGAATCAGAGATAACGCGTGTAACAGCATATCAGCAGCAGCAGAATGCATCTTTGGTAGTGTTAACAAATGACCCGGTCGAAGCTTTAACGGCGAGGTAGTAGATTCGGCGATCTCGCAACACTGATGAATGACAAAAAGGCCGCCATTGCAGACTTGCATGTACCAGTGGCGGTACTCTAATACCTTACCTACTGACACTACGCTCGGCTTCTCTGGCCGCAAATGTTGTCCTGCCTAGCCTGACGCATGCGCTCGGAGTCTTGGGCAAGAACTGCTCCATTTAGGCACACTAGTAAGATAATCAGAAAATATAATCTTTACAAGGAGCACATGGTTGGGGTTCCCGTTGTTTCTGTGCGCCTTACCATCCATAATGTGGTTTCGATGCTTGTTTTGTGGTTTGCTTCAACGGATTCTGAGCTCTATGTTGTATGCCTGATTAGCCTGATGCATGCCTTCGGCGTATTATAATTTAGCGCGTTGGCATTTTTGCCCACGGCGATGTTTTTGCCCATGGCAACAAAACCGTTCGGGGTAGATGTACAAAGCGTTGATGTAAAACGCCTAGGCGTCAATGCCTAAGACGCCTAGCGCATTCGTCAGGCTAATAGGAGTACAGCATAGCGCTCATGTATGGGGAAAGTGTAAGAGATAGGGCGATATACCGAGGCGCCGCGAGGCGTGCGGGATAACGCAGCCGGTTCAGTTGGTGGTACACCGGACAACCTTGCGAAAAGTTGTGTTCCGTCGCCTAAACTTTGCCAAGACTTGGCTTGCCTAGTCCCAAGGTAAACGCCGAAAAGAAAACCGTGACTGAATAGTACAGTCAGACATTTAGCACACCTTTTAGTCAATCGTACGGTGCTAAGAAAATGTTACTCCCCCGTTGCACACTACGAAAAGGACTAGGCGTATTGCATCGCGAATCTCCTTGACTTCTGCCGTCTGGTGGACAAAGTCATGTCATTTGCGGCCACGCTCCCCACATTATCAAAGGTAATGCAGACGCGTAATCGATATCTTCAACGCACAAGGTAAAACGACATCACCAGCAGCCAATTGCTCCAGAGACATTGTTTAACGGCCATGAACTATTTGCCATAACGATACAAAGTCACTTTTATGGATACCTCAGGACGCATGTACACTCCGTGGGGAAGACCCGCGTTACACCTGCTCGCTCCAACGTTAAACGTAAGGGTTTTAGTGTCTCTGACCTATCTGGCAGGTTAGGAGGCGCTTGGAGGGGTAATAGGGCTACGACTGCTGGTGCTTTTTGGGTGTCTTGTGAGTGGGATTAACATGTGGTAGCAGTCCATCGGAGCTTTTTTCACGCACAGAACCGACGTAATATGTTAAAAGAGATCCGCGGAGTGTTCCGTCTTTACATACTTGGTCTGCGCTCCACGTTTGTCTAGGATATGGTATTTTTAAAGACGATAGTCTCTCTTGGGCTACTTAATGCCAGAAATTTTGGTCTGTCTGTCTGTCTGTATGTATGTCTGTCTGTCTGTCTGTCTGTCTGTCTGTCTGTGACTCGATTCAGCCACCCGGCCAAAGTAAAACAATGCCTGCGCAATAGTCTTATATAGTGACATCTAAATATGCCCGTCTAAGTCCGGGCATACTTGTTCAACATTGTTGAAGAAGAACAAAGCATTACGCAAATATAAGACCACAAATTAATACAGAAGTGACATTTGCAGTGTTCCTTTATCAAAAATCATACATGCTTGACTTTTGCGAAATTAAATACTTCATCAGCTGCAGAAAAAAATTCCTCCGCCGTCGCCTGCTGTCGCCCGCTCTACTATAACCGGCAAAAGTTACGAAAAGTTCCACTAGATAGGTTCCACGTTCTGCTTTCAACGCAGGTGGAGTAGGGAAACGCGGTTCCATAAACGTTGAAGTAGGGCGCCTCGATTTCCGCGCGTCTTCGCCGTACGGTAACGTTGGCGTCGAGACACCCGGTTTGGAGCAGTGGAGCGCGGGAAATTTAAAATGATTTAAGCAAACGTTTGGCGTCTTTACCTTGGGAGGAGCGCGACGCAGGAGGAATAACATGAGAGGTGAGCGGGAAAGCGAAGGGAGGCATTTACGTGGCAAAGGTCGATAAAAACGATCGTCTTTTGACGACATTTGCAATGAAAGGAGCAGATACGCGGCCACTTTTTTTCTACCGAAATCGTCTAATGAGAACAACCTGGGTAGTGCGATCTTTCCGCAGCTAGGGGTGGTTGTCTTAAAGGCGCCATGGAAACAAAATACAAGATTTGGTGTTTTAAAGTGCCCCCAGCGCTTGAGCTGCAGCAAACGATAGTTTATCCATGAATAGGAGAAAATATATTTAAGTCAAAAGTTTGATATACTCCCACCAAATCGTGTCTTCGTGATGTCTGCGATGACATAACACGGACAGATCTTGAAGCGAACGTTAGTGTGTTGTTTACTCTGCAGAGGACTGCGGAACGCCTGTTTTACCGTTACTCCTCCTAGATGGCACCACCATTCTGCGCAGGACCGCTGTGTGCCTTTGTCTTTTTTCTTTTCTGACCGTGTTTGCACCTGGCTTGTTTTGTTACGGTATATGGGATATACTTGACAAGCAGTGTCACGTTACGGCGATGGCGTAGAGGTAAAACAGCGAGGCAGCGATGGCGTAGAGGTAGAACACCCGCCTCGCGTGCAGAAGGACCGTGGTTCGAATCCCGGTGCCGAACAATTCCCACCGGATTAAAAAAACAAATCCGCGTATTGATGGAATTGCACAAAGGGGCTTGGGGTGCGGCCTGACCCCGGCGACCATTGCCGGTAATGCACTCCCTCACCAGAGCAGGATTGGCCACCCTGGTGTAGTAACGACTACAACCTCCCATGAATAGGCCAATTAACACTCGGCCCTCAGTCCCCAGCGGCTGCGAAGCAACTGACCACGGCGGCGGTCAGACCTGTGACGCAGCAGAGGGTGCTAAGAATCCCTGGATCCGGACAGGCCGCCAATGGAATCTGAACCTGGCAACGTTGAACGTGCGAACCTTATCTAGCGAAGCAAGTCTCGAGGTGTTGTTCGAGGAATTAGAGGGCATTAAATGGGATGTAATAGGGCTTAGCGAGGGTAGGAGGGCCGGCGAAGCGCACGGAGTGCGCTTGTCCGTGTTGGTTCCTTCTTCGTCCTCGTTTGTTTGCGCATCGGTAAAGCCATGAAGCCTTTACGGTGCTGAAAAATGGACACGTCCTATGTTACCGTGGTCTAGAGGACAGAAGAGAACTGGGAGTGGGATTTCTAGTCAATGAAGGCACAGCTGGCAACAGAGACGAATACTATAGCATTAACGAAAGGGCAGCAGGACTTGAAATTAGGCTCAATAAGAGGTACAAGCTCAAGGTGGTGCAGGGCTATGCGCCCACATCCAGCCACGACGACCAAGTAGTGGAACGCCTCTATGAAGATATGGAATCGGCAATGGCTAAAGTAAGAACACAGTATACCGTAGTTATGGGGGACTTCAATGCCAAAGTAGGCAAGAATCAGGCTGGAGACAAGGCAGTTGGGAACTATGGTCTGGCCTGTAGAAATAGCAGGGGAGACCTACTAGTTGAGTTTGCAGAACGGAATAACCTACGCATAATAAATACCTTCTGTAAACGGGAGAGTCTGAAGTGGACCTGGAGGAGCCCGAATGGGGAGCACAAAAATGAAATAGACCTCATATTATGCGATAACCCTGGCGTCGTGCAGGATGTGGAAGTGCTCGGAAGGGTAAGGTGTAGTGACCACCGTATGGTAAGATCTCGAATTAGGCTAGATCTGAGGAGGGACCGCAACAAGCTAGTAGGAAAGAAGCCGATAAATGAGCTAACAGTAAGACGTAAAGTAGAAGAATTCAGGATCGCGCTGCAGAACCGATATTCCGCCCTTAACGAGGAAGCCGAGCTTACGACACAGGAAGCCAGCGACAACCTTACATGCATTATCACGGAGTGTGCAGTAGAAGTCGGGGGCACTATGGCTAGACAGGATACTGGTAAACTTTCCAAGGAGACGAAAGATCTAATCAGGAAACGGCAAAGCATGAGAATCTCTACCGCAGCTGACAGAATAGAACTAGCCGAGCTCTCGAAGTTAATCAATAAGCGTAAGACAGCTGACATACGGAAGTATAATAGGAGAGGATCGAATACGCTGTACAGAACGGAGGTAGCCTGAAAGCAGTGAAGAGACGTCTTGGCGTCGGGAAAAATCAGATGTATGCACTTAAGGATAAGCAAGGCAATGTCATCACAAATAGGGATAAAATAGTCACAGTGGCCGAGGAGTTCTATAGAGATCTGTACAGTAGCCGGGACATACAGGATAATGCCGAACGAGACAGTAGTTCAGAGGAGATAGACATCCCACCAGTAACGACCGAAGAAGTAAGGAAGGCTTTGAAAGAAATGAAAGGGGGCAAAGCACCTGGTGAGGATCAGATAACAGCAGACCTCTTGAAGGATGGCGGAGAAATTGTACTTGAAAAACTGGCAAACCTGTATACGCAATGCCTAATGACCGCAATGGTACCGGAATCTTGGAAGAACGCGAACATCACCCTATTCCATAAGAAAGGCGACATGAAGGACTTGAATAATTACAGGCCGATCAGCTTACTGTCAGTCGTCTACAAGGTATTTACCAAGGTAATCGCTAACCGAATCTTTGCAACCTTAGATTTCAGTCAACCTAAAGAACAAGCAGGGTTCCGTAAAGGTTATTCAACAATGGACCATATTCACACGATCAATCAGGTAATAGAGAAGTGTTCTGAGTATACTGAACCCCTATATATAGCCTTCATAGATTATGAGAAAGCATTTGACTCGGTCGAAACCCTAGCAGTCATTCAGGCATTACGGAACCAGGGGGTAGATGAGCATTATGTAAGAATACTAGAGGATATCTACAATGGGTATACAGCTACCATCATCCTCCATAGGGAGAGCAGTAAAATACCCATAAGGAAGGGTGTCAGACAAGGAGACACAATCTCTCCAATGTTATTCACAGCATGCTTACAAGAAGTATTCAGAACGTTGGATTGGGAACAGGTGGGAGTAAGGGTTAATGGAGAATACCTCAGTAACCTCAGATTTGCTGATGACGTTGCCTTGCTAAGTAACTCGGGGGACGAATTGTAAAGCATGCTTTCCGCACTGGGCGAACAGAGTAGAACCGTGGTGCTGAAAGATAATATGCAGAAAACTAAAGTAATGATCAATAACCTCGGGACAGCACAGCAGTTTGAGATAGGTGGCGAGGCAGTGGAAGTGGTAAGCGAATATACCTACTTAGGCCAAGTTGTGACCCCAGATCCCAACCATGAGGCAGAGATAATTAGAAGGATCAGAATGGGGTGGGGTGCATACGGCAGACATTCTCAGATAATGAATAGCAGCCTACCATTGTCGCTGAAGAAGAAAGTGTATGACAGCTGCATCTTACCGGTACTCACCTACGGGGCAGAAACTTGGAGGCTCACTAAGAGGGTTCAACTTAAATTGAGAACGACTCAGAGGGCAATGGAGCGGAAAATGATAGGTGTAACATTAAGGGACAAGAAGAGAGCGGAGTGGGTCAGGGAGCAAACTGGTGTTAAAGATATATTAGTAGAGATTAGGAAAAAGAAATGGACGTGGGCAGGGCATGTAATGCGAAGGCAAGATAACCGCTGGTCATTAAGGGCAACAGAGTGGATCCCTAGAGAAGGCAAGCGCTGCAGGGGGCGGCAGAAAATTAGATGGGCAGATGAGATCAACAAGTTTGCGGGGATAAATTGGTCACAGTCGGCACAGGACCGAGGTAATTGGAGAATAATGGGAGAGGCCTTTGCCCTGCAGTGGGCGTAGATAGGCTGGTGATGATGATGATGTCACGTTACGGCAATGTCGCTTACACTAATTGGCCAGTGTAGTGGGAGTAAACGCCAAAGCGCCGGACTGCTGTGCAGCTAAACAAGCATAGTGTGCCCAGCACCAACAGCACTATGCACTGTTACTTCTATTAAACAAATCTGTCGGCAAGTTGGTGCATTATCATTAAAAATTAGAGCGTGACTTGGACAACGACAGTAAAGAAGGACGACGGGACAAGCACTTGTCCCGTCGTTCTTCTTTACTGTAGTTGTCCCAGTCACGCTCTATTTTTTAAATCATAGCGGTACTTCTATGTTTACGTGTACTTTCACACATGTCATTGTTTGCCCCGCAATTCTTACTCCTATAAACTGAATATGCATTTTATTTACGAGAAAAATATTTAATTCTGCTAGCATATCGCCCTGAAAACTTGCGTTTGCTTTTTTACGCCTCATCCAATCGCACAGCTCGGCATATTACGTTTAGTCGCTAGTACATCTAGTAAGTCGCATGGTAATTCTCTTTTTTCCTAGTACATAGTTTAAGAAAAGTTTACGTTAAAAGTGGTGGCAGTATGCGCCTAACGAGGCAATCCTTCGAATGAGCCGAACTTCCGTTTTGTCAGCATGGCCCCTCTAAGAAAGGGAGTACGGTAAAGTTAATGTGCGGCAGTCGAGAACAAAACGGTTGCAGAGAAGGGTTGTGTTCTGGGAAAGCAACATTGGGAAATGTCAGCCTGTGGCGCAGATAGTGTACTTTTCTAGCGAAACTGAATGTGCTGTGCGCCTTCACTACCCGTGATCTCAAAACCGCTGTGGACGCGACACTGTACATATTTTTCAGCCGGAAAAAGATGAAAAAAGCAATTATTGCTTAATCGTGGAGGGTAGAACAAAAATGTTCTTATGAGATAAAAATCATGCTAGCAGAAATTTCTGCTACTTACACGGACTGGACTGTAAGAAACAAGATGTGCTTGTTCATCAAACTTATCTGAAAAGTCAGGGTGTTTCTTTCGAATGATGACACTTCGAAGAGACCAGAGAAGTTAGCGGAATAGGGGTAAGACGAGAGCTTAGATACGAGTACAAAAAATTACATAAAACTTTCAACCTTTAAACAATCGCAGACAACAAAAAATATCTCGGGGCACTAATTACTGTCTGCTTGCTTTAAATGGAGAGAGCCTGGCGACAGTTATAACTCGTTTGCTGGTACATCGCATTTGTTTCTCGTTCTTCATTTTCGTTTCTTTGTGTTTTGGCGCGAAATAATTCGACCAGCCTTGCTTATGCTACACCGTTCTTGGGCCCCTTTCTTCGCGTTCGCTTTTTCGTCTTACTGCGCGAAACATCTCGAGAACCGGCCAGGCACATGCTACGGCTTTTCTTGGATCAGGGTTCTGCGGGCCCCTTGTACGTCTGTTTTACTCTGGCTCCATCCCCCTAAGGTATTACGCGGCACGCACCATCTAGAATTTTTGCACTTCCAATTCATACTTTTGTGAACTTTGTGAAGGAGACACGCTGCACATCAAGATCGTCGCCAATCCCCGGAGTGTGTATGTGCAACGAAGACAGTAACAACAACGCCAACAACTTTTGAACCGTAAATTTTTTACACTCTTTTTGACCGAAAAGGATGTAAAAATCGTGTCCCTAGCTAAAAACCTATAAAAGGTGTTTTGGCTACAAAATGGCGTAAAGATAAAAAAGGTTGTTCTTGTGAACACCCTCACAAAAGGTGTGGGCACTGCAGGTACGTGTGACCATTAGGACCGGCTATGCATGGGGAGTGTAAGTACGTACTTACGTTGAAATACATCTGCTGTTCTTACTCTTATAGCCAGCCAAGGATAGTCCTTGGATAGAGTCGGTGGGCTTGCCGCAAAAATCAGATATTTCACCGCTAATTTTGATATTATACATTTTAACGTGAGCATATACAATCAGCATGCGGGTTTGCAAAAACTGCTTAATCGTGAGGTGGTTATTATGCTCAATAAGTCATTAAATTTGATTAAATACGAAACAAATATTCCTCACCATTTACCCATTCTGCAGCACGGGTTTCCAACATGAATGGAAAGCTACAAATTAGAGCTTTAGAAATTAAGAAAAAGGATGTGGAAGTCCTCCGACTTTGGAAGTACTTTATACCCGTTTACACGGGTGGACTAAACATTTTCTACAAGCGGGGGGTTGTTTTGTACCTCACGATGCTTAAAAGAATGTGAACTGGCATAATTTATTTCCAGCGGAGCTGTTTAGCTTGAGCTAGGTTTGGTGGCGTTAGCAAAAACTATAGAAAAGAACTGGGTAGCCCGTAAAGGGTGCACCAACCGCAAACGGGGCATCGTAACAGCGAAGCCCGCTTTCGAGCTTGTTCAAGCGTGAGCACAAGGCGTGCATCCGTATGCTCTTACTATTTTAAAGGTGCTAGTATTTTTCTGATACTAAAACACAGAAAAAACTGGCGCGGCTTGCACTAGTGGTGCAAGGCTGGAGAAACAGCGGAGCTGGGGTCGACCTAGCTTGTTTCCCCCTTGGATGCGCTGTCAGTTAGGGTGTATGGGATTCTCTGCGACGACACGGGAACAGCCTTCTAAAATCTGGCTAAACTTGGTGTCGCCCTTCAGCACTTAGCCTAGCCCAGCAAGAACATCGCAAATCGTAAGAAAACTTGCCGAAGCCTTGCAAAGCCTAGGAAAACTTGGAAACATTGGATCGACCCACAGCTCCGCTGCTGTGTTGCAACTGTACACCTATTTCACACACTTTCAACACTCTACAGAAAACAAAGGGTGTTTCACTCGGTCATCACCTTTTTCGATACACAAAAAGAGTGTAAACCAAGAAATTAGGGTGTTGGGCGCAAGAAAATGGGCGTAATAATTTACCAACACCCTTATTCTGCTTATACTACACATCTATTAGGCGTAAGAAGTTTAGTGTGTATATATACTCTTTTAATTTTAAAAGTTCAAATTGACGTTTCACGGGCCAGACGTCAACTTGGGCCATAATGCTTACCGTATATAGAAACGAGGGATTAAGACGGACAATATTTATTTGCCTGTGAACATTTCTTACAGCGTGGGGAGGGGGGTATGAGGGGATGTATCATACTTCGCAGTGCAAATAGACATGCCTGCATGGACTTATTTTATCAACAACTTAGCACATTTTCCACACCCTTTCAAACCCTACCAAAAACCAAAAGCGTTGAAGGTCACCATGCTGGCTTTTAAGCGTCAAGGAGACTCTGCTGCACGTAACAGATGGCCTCGGGGGAGTGTTTCCGAACGTAGCGAGCGTTATACATTCAACGCGAATGCTCAGGATACATCACGTCGGATGAATGTCCGCTGACTTCAAGAGTCCAACAAAAAGCGCACTAGTAGCTGGTGGCTCAAGCCGATGTCCCATGCACGGCCTGTCTGCAGAAGTACTGGCGTAAGTCCTGCAGTGCTGGTCGAAGCGGATGTCACTGCATTGGCTGCCTCGAGTGTCGCCCTGTCGCTGCGACTGTGATCTGGTCTAATGCTGCCAAGCTCGAACGTTCCAGTAGGGAGCTGGATGTCGCACAGCGACGTGAGGTGCCAACGTGAACAGTGGCCGTAGACAAGACTTTCGGCTGTTCTGCAGTGTCACACGAAATGGTTGAATATGGCACACCTAAAACAGGAACCCGTCTTCCTGCAAACGCTTTCGCTTCGCCTCAGGCAGGATTGATGCTGTGCAGTGGGCGTGGTGCGGATCGGCCAGCTCGTTGCGGGTGCGCCGCCAGGAAACAAAGCCGTGGGAGCCCTGATCGAACGTCCCTTTAATGGAGATGGCTGACATATGTACAATGATAAGGATACTCGTGCCCTCGAGGCAGGAGCCACATCTTTTTCCTCTTCTTCGCAATTCCCAACATTCTCCCGGCCACAAAAGAGTGAAACAACGTCCACATGTAGCAAGCGGCTCCAGGCCTAAACATCGCACCGTAGTTCTAGCTAGTCAAACACACAACATAGAGGACGGTTGAGAGCACATTGTCTTTTCGGCCCTCCTGCAGGTTTCTTCTTTTTTTTGGTCGTGCAACCTCGACCCTCATCTTTGAATGGTTCATGCAGATTGACAGCTGGTTTCCTTGTCCAGGACCGTCGAGGTATGTGATCTTCCCGCTCGATGGATGCGAAGTCGTCTGACGTCCGTCGAAGGTTATGTGACGGTTCCCTTGATCTGTTTCTTGCTTTGTTGCCACAGCAGTCATGATCGGGCCGCGTAGACGGTTCCAAATGTCCACCCAGGGTTTCGTTGTGGTTCGTGTCGATGCTGTTCTTCGTTAGGCAGGCGTTGTCCACGTTGTCAGCGTTCCTGTCCACTCTCTCAAGTACTTGCGCCTGAAGAACGCCGCACTTTGCTTGCTGGGGGCAAGGTGTCGGGGTCCGTTTCTCGGCTGGACATTGCAGCGTCCATCCAAGCATAGCTTTTAAAGCCACTAAACCGTTAACCTTGTTGCACCGAATCGTGTCGTCCGTCGCTATTCTCCACAGTTGGTCGGAGCCTACCATAAGGCTTATGTCTCGGTCCGCACTTAATTGGGGAACAGTTTGTTCGTCCACAAAACGGTAGCCTAGATGCTTGACGAAATCAGTGTTCATTTCTGTATTTGGGACGTTTGGGCAAATCGTTGGTACAAAAATTGCCTGGAGAGCATGTTCTGCGTCGCCAAACTGGCTACGCAGTCGCAGTTCAACTATTCCTTATCGTCGTACTTCTGGAGGGACGGCTGACGCCAATGAATTTACAGCTAGGCTGGTCTCTCCCACGACTTTTAGTCCCAATTTGGCCACGAGGTCCTCCTTAATGAGCGTTCGCTGGCTGCCACCATCCAAAATGCCTCGTATGTAACATCTACCTTTACGACCGGTAATCCACGACCGGAAGGTCTGGAGGTAAACGTCTTCACCAAACTGTCAGCTAGTGAGGGCGGTTGATGCTGACTTGGCGTCCTGAGTCTGCACCGGGACCTTGCATGCGGGGTCAGCGTGCACCTCGTCCGTAATGGGCCGCCGACTCGTACTCCCTTTCCAGCTCTTCGACTGTGTTGTGCCAGAGCGCCTGGCCCAAAGGTGTTGCACGAGGCGACGCGCCGACAGCGAGGCTGAGTCACGCCTCTCCCTTTGTGGCTGCGGCGCGGCCGAATCCTGCATCTCGAAACGCTGCGGCGCGGCCGACTCCTGCATCTCTAAACGCTGCGGCGCGGCCGACTCCTGCATCTCGAAACGCTGCGGCGCGGCCGAATCTCTCAGCGGAGAACGACCCAAACAAGGGCATGTCGCTACGCCCGGAGGCGAGGTCACGGAGACGGCGGCGGCATCGCTCTCCCTTTCCCCATTGGCGGCGCAGCTGACTCACCGCTTCGCTACCATTCGTCGGAATTCAAACTTCAGGCAGCGAGAGCCCTGATTGGAGCATTTCGAACTTCTTGGGGCCACAACGAACTCCCGGGCTATAAAAGAAGCCCGGAGGCTCTCATCGTCGGCTTTCCTCGGCGGCTTCTCTCCGGCACCAGTCTCTTCGGAAGCACCGAGTGAAAAGGGGTGCTGTCGCCTTTGTGCGAGTTATGTAACGTTTGCTTACCTTGTACATACTGTATATAAATGTTACTTCAAGTTTTCGTCGGCTCGAGAACTTCTTCGCTCGGCTCTGCGCCGCGTCGATAGCGGACGGAGCGAGGCAACGTCGCTACACCGGTGACTGCGCTCGGATGGCCAGTCGCAACAGCGGAGACAGCGGTGGGATGGCCGATTCCCAACGTCGGTGACGAGCTGGATGCGAGTCACAACCTGGCAACCGCCCTGGGATGCTCATTCCCAACAGTGGATGGCAGCTGCGGGATCGACCTGCAACGGCTACTACCTGGTGTGGTAAGCGCTCGACGTTCGTTTTCTCTCAGTTCACCAGACTTCTCTAGCACAGGTTATGGTAGTTTAGAGAAGGGCTGGGTGAAGCACTGTGTATAGCTTTGAGTGTTTCAAGCCTAGAGAAAGTGCATTGAAACCAAAGCTAGTGCCGAGAGGTAAACAAAGGAGCGTAGAATTACTTGCGCGTGCCGTACTAGTAGCTCGATAGTACAGGAACGGCAAGGGAATTCTAAAGCGGGTAAGCAGCAAGAGGCCAGTGCAAACGATGGAGGACCTTACAGTGAAGGAACTCATCGAAATTTGCCAGGAGCTGGGCCTTGACTTAGGCCGTGCGAAACGGAAGCAAGCAATTCTTGAGGTCTTGCGGAAGGAGAACGTAACGGCTGAGGAAGTCAATGAGGCCAGGGCTGAAATCAAAGAGCGCCGCGAGCGCGAGGAAGCCGAAAAGAAAGAGCGCCGTGAGCGC
This sequence comes from Haemaphysalis longicornis, assembly GCF_048455015.1. NCBI lineage: Eukaryota > Metazoa > Arthropoda > Arachnida > Ixodida > Ixodidae > Haemaphysalis > Haemaphysalis longicornis. Next base: position 123,699,962 of record NW_027526214.1, on the reverse strand, counting down.
GAGGAGGCGGAAAGACAGGAACGCAGGGAGGAAGCCGAAAGGCAGGAACGAAAAGCTGAAAGGCAGAAACGGGAAGCCGAAAGGCAGCTCGAGTTGATGAGGCTAGAGTCGGAGTTCCGGCAGGGTTCGCCGGCGCCTAGCGTGACTTGTCCAGCGGTACAGGCGAGCGGTCCGAGAAGTCAGGACCAACGGCCGCCGTTCGTTGTTGAGAGGTCAGGGCCGGAAGACGGAGCGTCCAAGGCCAAACGCGAAGCGACCGCACTCGTATTCTTGGCCAGAGAAGCGAGCCGGGAAAGCGAGAACGGCGCGGAGGCAGAGAAGCCGCTTCGAAATAAAGATTTCGAAACGCGCGCACAGGCCGCGAGCAGTGGCCAGTGCATGGCACAGGGCATGACACTTTCGAGTTCGCAAGCGGGGAAGCTCTCGGAGAATGTTGACTCTTCCCCAGCGAGCGAGACGCGAAAGGACGCCGAGCAACGTAGCTCGAACTGCGAGCCGACCGAAAACTCTCGCGGTAGGTTAGTCGAACCGCCAGCGGCTGAGGCGGTTTGCGTGAAACCCTTCGGTGGAGAAACGGAGCCGGGCGACACGGAGAGTACGTTGTCACCGTTTTCCGATCAGCCGTTACGCGAAGACGAGCTCAAGGTCGAAGCGCTGCCGATAGGGCCGACAGAGAAATCCGGTGAGCTCGTCGCGAGTGACGTTGACAGAGACCGTACCGCCGTCACCGAGAGCAAAGGGGTGCCTGAGCGAGACACGGCCTCCGCGATCGGCTGCCGGCGCGCCGCCGGCAGCCGATCGCGGAGGCCGTGAGCGAGATAAAGCACTTGCTGAGACGTCCGACAGAGGGCCGTACGGGTCCGCTGATCGCGTTCATGTGTCGGTCTCGGGTTCAACGATCTCGGCAGAACGCTCAGAATCAGAGGAGGCCTCAGAGACGGCTTCCAACAGGATCGCGCACAGTGCGCGAGCTAGCGAGGTTTTTCGTGAAAGTTTGGACGGCGAGGCTAGCCAGACGAAGCCGCTAGAGCCCCCGGAAACAGAAGGTGTTCCTTCGGGTGTGAGCTCTAACGCGGGCGATGTTGTGGCTAAGCCTGCGAGCGGTACACGAGAGACGAGCGAGCAACGAAGGCCGAGCGGCGAGCGGACCGAAAGCTCTGGCAGTAGCTTAGTGGAGCCGCCGACGGCCGAAGCGGGTTGCATCATCCCCATCGGCAGGGAAACCCAGGTGGCCGAGTGTTGCGAGGCTAACTCGATGTTGTCCCCAGTTCGCGATGACTTGCTTGAAATCGGGGTGGGGCACTTTCACCCGCATTCCAAGCCAGTGGAACGAAGGCGCTCAGGGCGAAAGCGCGAGTTGAGAGCTTTCTGCTTTGAGCGGAAACGCGATTGGGAGGCATGCGTGCCGGCCGCTATGTTGGCCTTGAAGTCAGCTCCGCGCGCGATAACGGGCGTCAGCTTTGCGAGGCTTGTACATGACCGGGGAAAGAGAACGCGTTTCGAATGACGAAACTAGCCTGTGGGGAAGAGCTAGTTGTAACGCTGCGTTCTTCGTTTCCCCGTTCGGACAGTCCGTCCCGTCATGTTCAGCTTCGGCCTCAAACGCGCGCCGTGTGGCCTTTTGAGTCGAAACTGAAGGATCGGGTGTTTCGTTGCCTGTCGTAGTACGCGCTCCATTACCTCGACGATGTCGCCAGCTTTTCTAGCACATGGTAGGAGCACGTAGAGAACTCACGAGTCGTGCTGAGCAGGCTCAAAGCAGGCCTACAGTCAAACAGTTAAAAGTGTCACATAAGTTACGCCGAAGTGACGTATCTAGCGCATGTGGCGGTGGTAGCGCGGCCGACGCAGACCGTCGAAAATCGAAGTAGCCGCAGTCGGACTATCGCCGACCAACGAATAAGTCAGAGATAAGGCCTTTTTCGGGTTTGACTGGATATGGCTAGACTTAGCGGAAAGATTACTCCACACTGGCTAGTCTTTTAACTGACGCTCTCAGAAAGAGTGAGCCAGTAAAGGGTAGAAGGGGGCACAAAGTAGGAGGACGCGCTTTAAGCGCTGAAACGAGCCTTGAGCGAGGAGCCAGTTCTAACGGTCCCCGACTTTTCGAAAGGTTCGTTATTCAGTTCGATCGAGCGATCGTGGCATGGAAGCTGTACTATGCCAAGAGGATGCGAACGGCCGGGAACGACCAGTTTTGTACTTAAGCCGCAAGCTAACTTGCAAGGAAGAGGCTTGGCTACATCCAAAAAGGAATGTGGCTGCATCGTGTCGGCAGTGCAGAAGTGTGCGTGCTCTGTAGCCGGTAACGCAGACGCACTAAGCCGGGCGTTCTAAGTAGGGTCGCCTTCGTCCTCCCCGTGTCTTTCGTTTCGTTTCTTCGTGAGCAGCTTTTATCTTAGCAGGTAGATGGGAGCAAAATTATTGCCCTCATTTGCTGCCTCAGTTGATTATTTCCGCACCGCGTGATTTCAAGTAATCAACTTTAGCTAAGATCACTTAATGTCGTGTGTTACGTTTGACACTTAGTGTGAGTTCTTCTTTTAAGAGTTTTACGTCCCGCATGGGTCTCTTGGTGTAGAGGGTCCAAATTTGGGGATAGACGCTTAGCTAGGACAGTTTGTCACGTTTTAGAGTCTGGTGTTCTGACAGAGGACAGAGGGTGCTTGCTTGCGCTTGGTGTTGCCTGTTGTCGGTCGGTTCTTTGCAAGCTCCAGAACGATGAGCAACCGGTGCTGAGGACAGACCGGAAGAGCCGGACGAAGCTGGTGGAGACACCTGGGCAGCACAGCGAGGTACCTGCGATCCGGACCTGGCGGGCGGTACCCGTTCATGGAGAGGAACTTGGTGGAGCCGCCCTTTTCCTGGGGCACTGGAGGTGTACCTGGATGAGCCTGGCGAACGAGCGCGCCCGGCATCCGAGCCACGTGGAGGCAGCTCGTCTTCACGGCGCATTGTCTGGCGGCGGGGGTGCTGTTGTGCCAGAGCGCCTGGCCCAAAGGCGTTGCACGAGGCGACGCGCCGACAGCGAGGCTGAGTCACGCCTCTCCCTTTGTCGCTGCGGCGCGGCCGAATCCTGCATCTCGAAACGCTGCGGCGCGGCCGACTCCTGCATCTCGAAACGCTGCGGCGCGGCCGACTCCTGCATCTCGAAACGCTGCGGCGCGGCCGAATCTCTCAGCGGAGAACGACCCAAACAAGGGCATGTCGCTACGCCCGGAGGCGAGGTCACGGAGACGGCGGCGGCATCGCTCTCCCTTTCCCCATTGGCGGCGCAGCTGACTCACCGCTTCGCTACCATTCGTCGGAATTCAAACTTCAGGCAGCGAGAGCCCTGATTGGAGCATTTCGAACTTCTTGGGGCCACAACGAACTCCCGGGCTATAAAAGAAGCCCGGAGGCTCTCATCGTCGGCTTTCCTCGGCGGCTTCTCTCCGGCACCAGTCTCTTCGGAAGCACCGAGTGAAAAGGGGTGCTGTCGCCTTTGTGCGAGTTATGTAACGTTTGCTTACCTTGTACATACTGTATATAAATGTTACTTCAAGTTTTCGTCGGCTCGAGAACTTCTTCGCTCGGCTCTGCGCCGCGTCGATAGCGGACGGAGCAAGGGAACATCGCTACACCGGTGACTGCGCTCGGGTGGCCAGTCGCAACAGCGGAGACAGCGTCGGGATGGCTGATTCCCAACTTCGGTGACGAGCTGGATGCGAGTCACAACCCTGGGCGACCGCCCTGGGACAGTCATTCCCAACAGTGGTGGCAGCGGTGGGATCGTCATTTCCCAACAACTGTAACCGCGTCCTCGGCCTGGGTGTCGATTTCGCTAAGCTCCTCGCGGCTAGCCATGAGCTCGTCCAGCACCTTTCGGAGTGCGAGCCGGTCAGAGCAGCCACTGCCGATGAGCGCTGTCGCCTCGGTCGAAATGTTTCTCGCTTGGGCTCGCCTGGCAGCGCGTTTCGCCTTCAGCCGGTCCATCGTCAAGCGAAAGAGTCCGGATTACTCGCTTGGTAGGCAGCCCGGTCAGCGCGTGTCTCCCTGGGTGCTGTTCCGAGAAGGACGAAGTGGCTTGGGCGGCCGTTTCTAGGAGTCCTCACCGTCGCTTGTTGCCCACGTCGGTGGGAGCCGCTCGTTTTCCCTTTGGATTCGACACCACCCGCCGCGGTGGCTCAGTGGCTAAGGCGTTGCGCTGCTGAGCACGAGGTCGCGGGTTCGATTCCCGGCCGCGGCGGCCGCTTTTCTGATGGAGGCGAAAAGCAAAAACGCCCGTGTGTACGAGATTTCGGCGCACGATAAAGATCCCCAGGTGGTCAAAATTAATCCGGAGCCCTCCACTACGGCGCGCCTCATCGCCTGCGTTGCGTCGGCGCGTTAAACCCTACAATCAATCAATGGATTCGACACCAAATGTTGCGGATCGGCCAGCTCGTTGCGGGTGCGCCGCCAGGAAACGAAGCCGTGGGAGCCCTGATCCAACGTTCCTGTAATGGCGATGACTGACTTATGTATAATGATACTTGAGTATAATGATGTTTAACGAGTATATTACTACTGAAATGATACTGATAATGAATAATGAAACCGGCCGATGTGTAAATGACCGCCCCTCGATCTTTCCATGAAGAATGGCACCGGGTCGCATTTTCCTCATCACTGGCGCGAGTGGGCAAAGGATTCCTTCCGCCACTGACAGAAACAACCATTTTGGAAAGAGTCGTGACACTGTGGCGCGAGAACTGCGCGAAGCGTATTTCATCAATAAAAACAGCGCAGGCTGTATCAGTGAAGCATCGCTATCACTGTTGTCGAAAGAGCACAGGATCCTCGAGAACATGCGATTAAAAGGGTGATGGTTGTCTTCAGCTGTGGCGTTTTTGTTTTTATGGCGTCTTTTTTTAGATATACTATTCTTTGTGAATGTTTGTGTGTTTTTAGACAAGCTACTTACACCCCCGTCTTTCCTTGGGATATATCAGTTGTTAGTAGCGCATCTGTCTCGTCCTTCTTAGTTTTTTCTGTCCTGGTTTGTAGCGCTCGTTTTTCTTGAAAAAAGGGCGACCGTCTCGTAGAAGACCGGTCTTTTTTTGTCAGTGTCGGCCGAACTCTGCACCGGCTGCAGGGCGAGCAATTAGTCCAGGTGGTCGTCCACGAGCAGATGCTTCCGCCCAAATCGGTTGGTGATGCCCTTGATGGCAAAGTCGTAGTTGTCGTCGGCAATCCTGATGCCATCTATCGCGTCCTTGGGTGCACCGGTCAAGTAAGAGACTTTGAACTTCTTGATTCGGGGCGAGGTTATTTCGAGTGGATGCTGGTATCCTACTGATCCCACAACCCTTGCCAGTCGCGTCGGTCGCGCCAGAACGTCGGTGTTTGGATCTGTGAGAGTGGGGCGAAGCGGGTTCCCTGCGTTGCCTGGGGCATGCCTGGTCGAGCCTTACGTAAGGCTTACCAGACTCGGCTGCAGCTGCGACGGCTGAAGGGACCGAGCTCGTGACAGAGCACACGCGCGTGCGAAACGCGCAGATGCGCTCGTCGTAGTCAATCGCACCCAAAACGTCGGCGTCAGATTCCTCTTAGGTGATACTCGCCTGAATCGGGCTGTCCAGCTCGTGCAAGGCTCGCTGTTTGTCAAGAAAGATGTACAGATGCGTCTGCAAGTAGAGAGTCGGAGCCGCCGGTGCTGCAGCAGCGCGTCGAGTGCCGTCGTCTTCTTCGTGAAGGTGGTGCGGAGAACTCCCCGGCGGCGACGAAGCGATTCCGTGGCGCGAGTCGGCGGGACCGTACGGCGGGTGTTTGGGCACCAGAGATTTGTGTAGTGAAAGGGAACGAGGAAACGAGATGTCCGGCTATCAAAGATGCTGTGACGCACGTTAAATGGGTTAGTCACAATGTCATATTAAGGTGGGTCCACGCAGAGCTTGGAGGAAATGGACACACTGAGGCGGGTGAAAAACATTAACAATTAAAAGTGGTGCCGGCTTATTCACTAGGTGGGGCGGAATCGTTCGGGTTGCAGGGGGGTCAATCGTCGACGGGTTGCCGACGGGCCAAGTGGGTCTCGGGGGCCGGGAGATGGAGGCAGTGCGGGGCCAGTGGCTAGAAAGGTCTGCGCGGTGAACCCTAGGGCAGGAACGGTAGGCAGTAGCGGACCGGTAGTTCGGTGAGCTCGAGCTGTAGGCCGCGGTCAGGAAGGGGAGGCTGGGCAGGACCGGTAGCTAGGCAGGCTCGAGGTGTAGACCGGGGCAGAAAACGGTGGCAGCGAGCGGGCTCCTGGGAGGGGCGCGCTTTCGGATTGCTCCTATGGCTGCGTCCTAATGACAAGATGGTCGCCCCAAGTCTAACCTCGATCCCCTTCGTTCATTCCTCTTTATCTCCTTCCTCTCCTACGTCCGAGCAGGGGCGGGGAAAAGGGGGAGAAGGGGCGGCTTCAAGCGGTGGTGGACGACGTGGCTGTCTGCCCACCAGCCAAGGATGCGTCGAGCGGAGGGAAGCCTGGCTCGCCCCGAGGCAAAGAGGAACCATGTGTCCTTAGCGAAGCGGCCGCACGTTCCCACGGGAAAGCTTCCTGCGACCAAAGTTATTCCATCTGGTTCGGAGTAGTCCGGGCACACACACGACCGTCAAAATGGCAATGAACCGTCTGCGACGTGAGCCGCGATTGTGGAGCGAGCTCCGGCTGGCTGCGCTCGTGACGCGCATCGTTCTCTTTATTCAACAAGGATGATGCGGCACTACAGCTCCATCATTGTTGCTATAAGTGTGAGAGCATCCTGGATTTTTTTGGAAGGGATAATTATTAGACATCACCTTGGAGGGTGTAGGCTATTACATGTCTTTCTCGTTCCGAGCCAGGGTGGCCACGATTACGGCGAACACTGGCGTAGCGTAAGCGTAAGCTACACTGGCCGAGGTTGATCACTTTCGCGTGGACCCTGATGGACCGTGCTGCGCAAGCGCGAGGATCATTGGATTAGATCCGATTTGTATTTGTATTGGATTGGATTAAATTGAATTGTATTGAATTGGATTCTGGGTCTGCTCATTCGCACGTCTTCGCATTCCAGAGGAGTGACGTCATAGCCACGGTAGACGAAATGGCGTCGGCACGTGCCCAGCTGTGCGCCTCCCTTGCGCACTAGCCAAGTCAGACGCTGCGCCGGAGCCGCTTTATATCCGTTTCGCGTGGCTCCTGGAGAGATGTGCTGCGCACGCGCGAGGAGCAGCGACTGGACTGGACTGGACTGGTCCGTAGTGGACTGGGTTGGATTGGACTGGACGGGACTGGACTGAATTGGATTGCTGAACCTTAGCTCACGCTACGTATATCCTGGCATAGCCGAGCTAGCCACTGCTAATATTTTCTAATCTTGGCCAGTCTCCCTGCGTTCGTACGCTTGGCTTGTCAAACGTGCGCCCTGGTTGATTAATTGATCGATCAAACGTTATTATGCGAAAGAGTGAGCCCCCCCCCCCCCCGGGGGGGACCAGCCGACGGGAGTGGAGCCTCATTCCCAGGCCCCGTACCGGGCTAGGAACTCCCGCCCACGGGCCGCTAGGCTCGCATTGAAGTTTGCCGAATGATCTCCCATCGCTCATTGAGGGTAAGGGGGGAAGAAAAGGGTGTGTGGGGTATTGGTGCCTTTAGTGCAGTGCATTCTAGGATGACGTGCTGCAACGTTCCTTTGCTAGTCTGGCAGAACGGAACGGACAAAGCTCGGGATATTGGTGCGGATACATCTTGTGTACTAGTGTTGGGTGGGCCAGAGACCCTGCCTGTATGCCGCGTATCATGGTATGGTCCCTGCGGGTGAAGGATTGATGAGGCTCAGGTATTGTTTGTATATTTTCCCTGTACATTGTAATGATATCTTTATAGGCAGTGATTGGTATCCACGAGTCAACTCCCGCCCCTCGACCTCCCGGCGGGCCATGTCTCGGGCGTAATAGTCGGCGATGTTGTTGCCGACCAGGGAGGAGTGCGCGGGGGTCCAAATCAGTTCGACCTCGTTGTCTGGTGTTTCGTGTCGTTTGAGGACGCGTGCCGCCTCGGAGGAGATGAACCCCCCGCGGTAGTTCGCGTTGGCTTTCTTGCTGCCTGTTACGACGTGCGTCGCCCCGGGTTGGATTAGTGCCAATGCGATCGCCACCTCTTCATCGTTTCTTGCGTTTCTTGTCCTCGTGGACGCCACGGGACGAGCCTGTCTGAAAGCGGCCTTGTCGCTTCCCTTGACCAGGGCGGCGCGTTTCCAAAGCCTTGCGCGTTTCCAAAGCCTTGGCGCGCGCTTTTCTCCTCTCGTCATCTTCCCCCGGCGCCATGTTGCGTGGACGGGATTTTGTATTGATCTTGTCTTTCGAGTGTTCAGCTACGCGGCCGGACGTTTGCACCGGTTCAGGCCTCTATCCGATCTTTTCCAATATCCTGCTCCCGTGTTCGGACCCGCTGAGACGCGCCCGCTGACTAGACAGGTGCGCCTCCACGAGGTGCGACCCCCCTCTCGTACGGTCGATCTTCACAAACTTGGTGTCCAGTGATGCCGAAACACTTGCCGAACAACCTTCAATACTGTAAATCAAGCACCAATCGAATTTTCCTCCACAAACTGATAACCGAACCGGGAGCCGATGCAGAGTGCGTCCGATCGCCTCGGCCGCTCGCTGCGCCCCCGCCCTGGTTTTTGGGCGGTCGCCGTGAGGCACGCGCAAACGAGCGCTCGACATTTTTTGGGCAGTCGCCGAAATCTTGGCCAATCTCTGTAAATGGGTATGCTTGGCTTGACAAACTAGAGTTCCTGTATGTGGTCCCTACGGGAGCAAGAGTTGCGCCTTTGATTTCCATTCGCCGCTCACGACCGTATTCGCTGATCGCCGTCACGTACCCAAAAAGCATCCACGCACCGCAGAGAAGCCGGCGATGCGGCTGCAACGCCGCTGCTGCCCTCTGCTGTCGGCGTCACATTTTGCGCCGCAGCCATGTCGCATTCGTAGTTCGTAGCGCGAGAGCGACAAGCCGCAACACGCTAGTACATGAAGAGTATCTTTTTTGCACAACTTCAGTACGCGGTCATGTGAGTCGCCTAATCGTTGCCATGACGGGGTGCTGTGCGCCGAATTGCACAAACCGTGCGGAAAGCAGCGGGAAAGCCTTCTTCTCGATTCCGTACGGGAAATCTGTTCTCCGCCGTCGCCTTCAGTGGCTGCTGCATTTACGCCGTTCGGCCCCAATATCCAGAGGAGCAAGAATAAAGTTTCCTTTATTGCTAGAAACTGTCCCGCGTTTCTTTTATTCACTGGTAACCAGGTTCAGGAATTCGAAAGGAAAATGCGGAGCATATACCATCATCGGTTGCAGGGCGTATTTTTGTTGGCGTAGCGCCGCTTAAAACGGTGCGATAGCCATAAGCTGTTTTGTTTTACTTATTCTGCATTGTGGCGGTTTACTTCCGCGGCCTTGGTGCGTTTCTATTCGGACAACTTTTTAACTTGTTAGTGCTTCAACATAGCACATAAACGTTGGCGAGGTGTAGTACAGGCTGTTGTGGTTTTAAGTGCGAATGCACTTCTTAAGCGAGCCTGAAGCGTCCGCCGCCGTCCGCATTCCGCCGCCGTCCGCATAGCAACAGCTGCGGGTGCGCGCGCTCCTCGTCTTCCTTGGCAACGGGGGTAGATGGGCGCGCGCTGCCTGGCCGCTGACATGGCACATACCCACGTGGGGGATTGGCCAGGAATGTCCTCGTCTTCCTTGGCAACGGGGGGAGATGGGCGCGCGCTGCCTGGCCGCTGACATGGCACATACCAACGTGGGGGATTGACCAGGAATCGGGCGTGAGAAGGGCTAATGCACCCGCTTAAAGGAGTACTGACACGAAATTTCAAAGCTGACATCCGCTCTAGCAATGAAGTACAACGACAACACAAATAGGTGTCTGTGCATGGCACATACCCACGTGGGGGATTGGCCAGGAATCGGGCGTGAGAAGGGCTAATGTACCCGCTTAAAGGAGTACTGACACGAAATTTCAAAGCTGAGATCGGCTCTAGCAATCAAGTACAACGACAACACAAATAGGTGTCTGTGAATAAATGCATCTTTCTTTCTTTGTAGTTGTGTGTGTGTGTGTGATCTCTCTTTCGCGAACATTACCGAACCGCGCAAATTCAACTCCTGCATTCGCACTTTCACATTCTTCCCCGCGGGGAAATGCGGGGAATTTTTTATTTTGCTCAAACAAAGCGCTAATTTCGCGCGACAGAGTTACTGGGTCCAGACAGGTGTTGTATATATTTGCTGAACGAGTCTGAAAAGTACCTCGGCCGTAACCACAATTGCAATTCAGTGCAACTTAATTTGGTATGATGTACAAAATCTTACATTACGTGCTCTTAATAGCACCGGGTGCGTTTTCGTATGCGATGTTATATGCTTTATCGATTGTACAGCCTCTTTCGGTGTTTTAGCTATGATTGATGGTTCGCACGCAGGAGCAGCTCACTTGTGCGATGAACGGCGTAGTTTTGTACACCAGTTCCGCAGTCAGACGTCAGTTATAATAAACAGGGTTGTGCGAATACCTAATAGTACATTTCGAATCGAACAAATAAAAGATGCCAAATATCGAATTGAATATCAATTTCTTTTTTTTTTCACAGGTCTCGGTTTTTCACATATTTCTTTAGAAGAATGAAGCTGCTGCACATGTTTGGGACCCATGACTTTTTCTATAACCCGGAAATCACGCTTTTCAACTCCCATTCGCAGCAGTCCAGCCGCCGAACCACTATCAGTCAGTGCTTAAGAATCCTGAGTGAGCACGATATATGGGGTTGGAAAACGAATTGCGCTATAGAGTTGCCGCATTCCGACCATACGCACAGACTACACAGCGCCGTGTAACTCCGAAGCGAGCACGTTGCGAGCATGAATAATATGATGCGAAAACACGGGAGAACTACAATCACGGGCCATGATGAGGCACGCTTTTGAAGAGCCGCGGGGCACTTATGAAAAATCTATTCTACTATAAGAAAAGTCGAATAGTAAATGTTGGATTCGCGAAACGAAGTATTCGCAGAGCTGCTATTCTATTCGTATTCGAGTATTCGCACACCCCTAATAATAAAGCAAAACGCGCATTACAAAAAAAAAAAAAAAAAAAAAAAAAGCAGCGACGTCGGGGCGCGCTCACGTTCCCCTCGCGCGGTGCGCACGACTCCTTCAAGCCCGACGGTTGGCTTTCCCACGCTGCTTTGGATGCTCGGTGGTCAAGATGGCGGACCTATGCGCAACTCTGCTCCCGTAGGGAGCATATACAGGAACTCTGTGACAAACATGCACCGGGGACGCCTTGCGGCCGGCGAGAGCAACGCGCTTACGTGCGCTCAGAGTATTCTGGGCACTTTTAACTGCGGACGCGAAAATCTAACGATCTGGTAAACACATTCGCTGTTAAAATAAGCTGCGTTACAGCTATGGTTTATCAGGAAATTTTGGTGCCCCGCCCTCACTAGCATGCGGCGTGAAGCACTGTGTACACACATGGTTGTCAAGGGGTGCATGTTTTGCTCCTGGCGCATCATGGCCGCTGCCAGTCCCGCATTGCCACCGGCCCTAAGCAGCGTCAAATCAAAGTTTCGTCACTGGACATAACTGCACAATGCTCCAGGATGCAACGACACACCACCGATGACGACGAGAATTTCATCGATCGCCTCGCTTTGGAAATAGGTCGCTTCACCATCAACCATGGATCCTCTCATATGTTCTGCCGCCACGTAACAGTAATAAAGGCACCATAGATATAGTATTTTTCATTAGATATAGTATTCTCGCTGTGCCCACTTCAGTGGCGTTTGATGAATTAGACTTCTATGAATGGCATCACAATGTATCCCGTTAAAAGTTCCCATCTCCCTTTCCTAAAAGGTAGACACGCATGTCAGCCAATAACAGTTATTTGCGTTGCGAAACTACGGATTGATTTAATTTCTTAACGAAACAATTTACTTCCATTCACTAAGAAAATTCCTGGGACATGTTTTTATTCCTGGGTGCAAAAGCAGCATGCAAACCGGCAAGGAATTTGCAGGCCCGTTGAATGAATAGGAATGCACTTTCCTCCAGTGGGTCGCTACCGAGGTCAGCTGACTAAATCCCCAACAGTAGCTGAGTACACTGAGAGTCGCACAAGAACTATAAATAAATGTTACAAATTTCCTCGTTTCAAAAAGATATAGGCTTCCTCAGCCTTTCCACGTTAGTTACGAGAGCGTGAATGTAAATAGCAGAGTACGTTTTGATATTTATAACCTCATAAGCTAAATGTTCCGTACTTTTTTGGCACTTTTTGGCTGCGTTCAACACCCGTCAGTGTCGTAATTTAGTTTCAAAGCAGCCACTCAATTGAAACCAATACGAACTTTCTCTTGTTTGCTTCTTCTGGCCGCATTAATCCAGGTGTGTGTGCTTCCTTTACGGCGTTACCCTTTCGGCGATCGGTAAACCTAGTCTGTCTGCTGCAAAGTGGTATATATTATCAAGAAGAAGTTGTTACGACACCCAAATAAATGACCTCCAACGTCGTCGTAGTCATCATCATCAGCCACGTCGTCATCATCATGGTCACCCTCATCATAATCATAATCATCGAAGGTACACTGCAGGACGAAGGCCTCTCCCATCGACCTTCAGCAGCTCCTGTCCTGCACTGCTCTAGTCCCTTCTTTGCATTTAACTTATTTCGACCACGCATCTAGCTATTGGCCTTCCTCTTCTTCTAGACCTGTCTCCCGGTGTTCACTTCGTCAACCTCGTGGTCCTCCGGTTGTCGTCTAACTACGTGGCAGTCCAAGCCCATTTCTTCTTTACTTGGACTATGATATCCCCTCTTCGAGTTGCTTCTTTGATCCAGGAAGCTCGTTTCCTGTTCATGTTACTCCTCCCATTCTCCCTTCCATGGCCCGTTGAGCAGACACATCATTGCATTCAATCATAGAACACTGAGCGCTGAGCTTTACAAGACGACCACAGCAAAAAGGAAGAAGGACACACAAAGCCATCGTAATGCGATGAATATTGCACGACGACCACAGAGAAAAAGAAAAAAGGATGCACGAAACCGTCGTTTGCGCTGAACCTTCGTGGGTCGTTTTGTGCGTCCTTTTTCCCTTTTTTTGTGGTCGTCGTGTAAAGTTCAGCGCTAACAATCGTTTTGTGTCCTTTTTTCCTTTTCTCTGTGGTCGTCGTGCAATATTCATCGCTATACGATGGCTTTGTGTGTCCTTCTTCCTTTTTGCTGTGGTCGTCTTGTAAAGTACAGCGGTATATTGCCGCGAATCATGTACGGGTTGGTTTATTTATTGTTTGTTTTTAATGCCCGGCCGCGCCCGGCTCTGTTATCTGTGTCCCATGCGAAGCGCGTGTTCCATTCTTTATTTTTATGCCGCACGGGCTATGTCATTCAGATAAGCAGAGTGTTTTGCCCTAACGCTGCTAGCCCAGAGTAATCTTCTGTGATCTGGAATGTTCTGGATGTGAATCGACGGTTCCAGAAACGTTCGCGCCGAAATATAAAAGCCTGCACAGCAGACGCCGCGGCATTCGATTATGCGACGCTCGCCGACGCAAGTCACTTTGTTGACCGCTGCTTCGCCGCCTCTGTATTCTTTTGAGTTGTTAGGGGAGCACAAGTTCGCTCCAATAAACTTGTTTCTCCTTCAAGACAACTGCGTCGTCCTTGTCTTCGTGACAATATGATCGTACCGTGTGTCCTTTTTTTAAGTGCGAATGCACTTTATAAGCGACCCCAAACCATCCACCGCCGGCGTCCGCAGTGCTCCTCTATATTTAAAAAAGAAACAGCATCCGGCGCCAGGTTTCGATCCGAGGACTTTGCGGCCGCAGCGCGACGCTCTACCGACCAAGCCACGGACGCGACGCTGATATCAGTGTTAGTGACGCGCCTTATATCTTTAACGCATTCAAACTACGTCGTCAGCGGCGTGCGTTGGCGACTCAGCGGCGTTATAGCGGCTTGATAACTGCGTGGTGTACACGTGATACTACAAACCCGATGGAAGAGATGGAAGAGAAGGCGGCGAGGCGGTGGGCGGCGGGGGCCGAGCGCAAGCGCCGCAAGCGGGCCGACAACCGTGCATTCGCACTTTCACATTCTCCCCCTCGGGGAAATGCGGGGGAATTTTTTTTGTGCTGTTGTCGTTGTTTAAAGTACAGCGCTAAACGACCATTTGGCGTGTCCTTTTTTTCCTTTTTGCTGTGGTCGTGCTGTAAAATACAGCACAATATGATCGTTTCGTGTGTCCGTTTTCATTTTTCCTGTAGTCTCGTGTAAAGTTCAGCGCTATATGACCGTTTCGTGTGTGTCCTTTTTCTTTTTTGCTTTTTTTGGGGGGGTTGTCATGTGAAGTACAGCGCTATATGATCGCTTCGTGTGTCCTTTTTTCCTTTTTGCTGTGGTCGCCCAGTAAAGTGCAGCGCTCAATAATCGTTTTGTGTCCTTTTTTTTCCTTTTTGCTGTGTTCGTCGTGCAATGTTCAGGGCTATACAATCGTTTCGTGTGTCCTTTTTTCCTTTTTGCTGTGGTCGTCATGTACAGTTCAGCCCTATACGATCGTTTCGTGCGTCTTTTTCCTTTTTGCTGTGGTCGTCTGCCAACATTCCAAGCGCAGCGAGAAGAGAACGCATGTAACGCCAAAAGCAAAACGTTGGTTATCAGTGCTACTTGAAATTTAAAGTAGGCTAGGCATCATGTTTTATAGCGCTGAAAAAGCAGTACTTCAACGAGTCGACGCCAGTATTTTCAAAACTGGTTAACCCCCTTTTGTCCCGACATTGTCCAGGAATTGTGGTTCGCCTTTATAAAAAATGTGTTGAAAGCGAGCATTATGGGAAAAATTAAAAAAAAAATCCAGCGAGTCACGGCACACATGTGGGCAACAACATGCATTATATTACGCGATTTTCTCCTCCTTTAAACTTCATATTAGGCATTTGGTTACGGTGAGTGAAACATATTGCTGGACAAGGTGATTCATGTCGGGATTTGAAAATGGGATATAAGAAAATTACACACGAAATCCCAAAGGACAGGCGCAAACTCACAACTGCTTAATTTTACCCAGAAATTCCCCCCAAATACTCTTGTGCATTCACAGAAGCGTATTTCAAATACTACGTAAAATTAGCAACTCAGTATAAGCAACGACTGTCCAAAAATGGTACTAATTTTCGAAAAGGTACGGGAATAATTCGATCACACAGGCGCTTGCGGTTGTAAAATACGTCCCCGGTAATGAATGGGGCGATAGCGCACGGGTCGTGTGCACTGCAATTGCTTTTGTTTGTTTCTTCTTTCTATGGGGACACAGGACAATTTTACAAGGGTGTGGCAAATGCACGGGTAGGCACATGCAGGTCCTGTCGCTTCTTACCCCTTTCGTGTATTAAACTTCATCCTTTAAATAGCCACCACTCCACCTTCAAAAAGCACCCTTTGACATTCCCGAAACGGCAGACGACTGCACTCATCAATAAGAAAAGTGCAATGTGTCGAAACATGTTTCACGACGGCCGAGATGTTTCATGCAATTAAACCAGCGCATTTAGCCGCAACGGCCACTGTTTATTGCGTCTCTAGAGGCAGTGCGCAAGCAGAGGTAGCTATGTCATTCCTTACTGCCAAACAAGTACGCATATTGGTTGTTTTAAGGTGTGCGGCATGAGTCTTGCGCTGCGCGCAACGTGAAAGAGCCGAAGACACGAGAGTGCCATTCACACTAGGAGCGGTTCGTCCCGCCGCCGCCAGGGGCCGACTGTGTTCGATCTCGGGGCGAATGCGATCGTTCTCGTGCGTCCTTTTTTCCTTTCTGCTGCGGTCGTCGTGTAAAGTTGAGCGGTATATCATCGTTTCTTGCGTCCTTTCTTCATTTTTGCTGCGGTCGTCGTGTTAAGTTCAATGCTCTTTGATCGTATCGTGTGTGCTTTTCTCCTTTTTGTTGCGGTCGTCGTGTAAAGTTTGGTGCTCTATGATCGTTTCGCGGGCCTCTTTTTCCTTTTTGCTGTGGTCGTGGTATAAAGTTCAGCGCTCTATGTCCCATGATGTCTAGATAGCAACTAGCACAACACGAAGCTTCGTGAAAATACCTCCAAGTTGTCGAGTAAGGCGCCAAGTTTGCGCTCGGTATCTCGTCACCGGCAGAGCGCATTTGTTGTATATTCTTCTTTTCAGTTATGCAGGTAGCTTACTTTTCATACTTGCCACCAACCGAAAACATTTTAGGCAAGATAGGCCGGGTCAGCCTTACGGGAGAAATGGCGTCGTTATGACCACAAAAATTCAATGCATTCGTCACGTTGCAACAAAATATTTCACCTTACCAAACCTGCGCATTTGAAAACGAGTACCAGCTTCGCCCTAGATGTGTGTGTGTGGGAATGATGTAAATTGAAGTCACGTACCTGATTGTTCATAAAGTGGTGATTCGGTGCCGTCCTCTGGTGTGAAATTAAAAAGAAAACAATTTTTAGGAAGTTTATTCGACACAAGAACTGCTTTAAGGAGGATGGTGTGAAATGCAGATCAAAATCGGAAAGTGTAGCGATATTTTGAGTGCATAACAATTGATTGCATGGGGCAAATACAACCGAAACGACACGCAGAAGAAGGCATAAACACAAAAAAATTGGTTCTAATCCACTCTGAGAAGGTGGCTGGAAAGGAAAGCTTTAAACGACACCCACAACAATTGGCCACGCGTCGTTCTTTGAATTCACACACGTGGCTCTAGAAAGAGCGAAATTTGGCGTTACCTGGAATTAGCCGGGGCGGCGTCCCGAACGCCGCAGTGTCGGCCACGGCCGGGCTACAGCGGCGTACGTCGCCGCGGTAGCCCGGCCATCCGTTGGCATAAAGAAAACGGAGAGGAGCGTCTTCCGAACGGTGACAGTGGAACTTAGCCATCCACATGTGCTAGCTCGGGGATAAACCACAGCGCGACACAAACGCAGACACCGAAACAATTCGGCATGACAGCTTAGTGATTCACATTTATACCGATTTAAACTAGCTATTTCAGTAAGTTTTAGAAATGTGAGAAAGCTGATAGAACTTTTATAGTCGCTATTTATCAAAATTAGTTGCTCCTTTCGCCTTTTGTAATACCTCTTAAGACGCAACCGAATGGGTACCAATTTAGAAACAGGGTTCCACTCGTGGCACGCAGTGCGCAAAGGTAGCGTTTCTTTAGCGGTCAGATGTCTGTATGTGGTCTCTACACTTTGTTTTCCCACCGTGCAAGCCAATCCTTAACGCATCTTTGCCTTACGACTAAATTCTGTCGGCTCCGGGTTACTCGGAAGGTGCTGTAGAAGAAGGAAGCACGCAATGGACGTGAAGCCGCGCCACAGACTTAAAACCACCGTCGCTAAAGCAGACGACAAAGTCCTCCCGCCGACGCACCCGCCGTTGCGAGAAGGCACCTGAGGGGGTGGAACGCTGGGTGACCATTCGCCGCACCATCTACACTGCGCTCCGTGAGTGAAAACTACAGTGAAGTACAATACTTGGTCAGTGAATAGAGCAACTAGCAAGGCAGCTGTCATGCGGAAAAGCCCTAATATTAAGAGCTAAATATTTAGCTACGGCCAGAACTACTAACCTGATCGGGCAACACTTGAATGCCACATAAAAGTTTCAAACATTATCTCTAAAAACATTTATCCATATATTGTGTCCGTGACCGGTACGGAATGCGCCAGTAAGCTATTTTCACAGTGACGGTAACCACGTATAGCACTGAGCCCGAACATTTGGTAAAGATGGAATTCCCTACTTCCACACGAAATTCTTTGGCTGATTCTTTTGTTGACGCTTCAAGGTACGCGTTTGCGACGCTATAATTCAAGTCAGCTCGTTTGTACTCACAGCAAACAGTACACGCTGAAGAAAAGCCCTCGCGCGAAACAATGTAACAAAAGTGGGAGTGCGGCTTCTAAACCCGACAGCACTCAATAGCTTTTTTCACTACGGCGCCATCTTTACACCTCTAACGGTCCACCCCAGACATCTGCGTCAGCTTATGTTGTACGGGGATTATCGCGGCCTCTCTAAGGAAAGATAGACGCACGCAACCTTTACTCTCCTCCCCCAACGCCGAAATACTCTATACTCCCACCGCCTATACCAACCACTACCCCCTTACAAAAATGGATTTTGAGTTTCAATTCTTTTCCTGTTGAGTTTTTATTGAATCAACAGAAACTTAATTCAAACTCAATTGGCTATTGAGATGTGTCAGTACAAACTCAAAAGGATTTTTATTGAGAAAACGCAGCACAAAACAAATTGACACCAGTCAATTGAAACTCTTTGGAGAACCAATAGACAAAACTCATCAGGCTCAAACATACACTTTGAAGGGTTATTTTTTTCAGCGCTGCCCACTGTGTCTACGGAATTAAGACTACTAGGTTACTTTTATGCTTTTTTTTATTTAACATTGACATTTCTATTGAGTGCAGTCAATAAAAAGTCAACAAGGTTTCAATAGACAAACCTCAACAGAATGTCAAATGACTTCCTTTAATTGAAACTCAATAGAGTTTCTACTGACAAAACTAAGTAGGATTGAGAGTCGAACTAGTTGGTGAACATACATTGTTGAAAATTATACCGGTGTCCTTCTTTCTTTTCCATGTTTTATGGTTCGCGCTTAATTTTCAACACTGATGAAACTCCGTAGGGTAATCCAGTAGCCTTTACCAGCAGCATATCTTTGCACAAATAATAATTATACCTGCTAAGTGGGGAAATCAATTGTATTGGACAATTTTTGAATGCATTTCCTCAAATACTGCCGCAACATGGTTTGCACAAAACAATGGAGGAAATAAACATTGACAAAACTCCAGTGACTCATCTCTTCTGGCACGTGACTCCCGCGGAAACGTTTCCTTGCTATAGCAGCTGATTTTCTTCTTTATACCTTAGCACACATTGACATAATGGGTGAACAATCTCCAGTACTGCTAAGGTTCCGCTTTGGGGCGCTTTAGCGGCAGTGGAGATATTCGAAGTCAGTCTTCCGGGAAGGTTGGTGCGGAATCATGAAGCATGCATATCTCGGCCGGGAAAAAAACAGAAAGGCGGGGGGGGGGGCTACACATCTTGGGTCGCAGTTCTGGGGACAAAAAAAAAAAGTCATAACTCCTCCTCCTCTTTTCACACATACAATGCTGTGATACGTTGTGTTAAGGGGGGGGGGGGAGGCGGTAGATTTAAAAAGTCATTTCATCTGCTACATATACAAAAGTCATATGTGACATCGCATCCTAGTGCGATGATTCAGTGTTTTGCTGTGGAGGCACGATAATAACAGCGCTGTTTTGCAGAAATGAATACTTATCTCACAAACCCAAACGCGAAAGAATATTCCAGTAACGAAAATGTGCCTATACATACTCAGAAAAAAAAACAGCAAAACGTTGGTGTAAATCACTACACGTCGAAAAAAGAACAATTAAATTTTTGTATACAGCGCACTTTTAAAACAAGCCTTCAAATCAAGCGAACGCAAGCTTGGCCTCATCGTCGTTCACTCGTGAACTTGATTAGGGTAGCCAGAACTACACCCCGCCGTGGTCTGAGCCCAAGGACGCGAGTTCAGTTCCCCATCGCGGAGCCCGCTTTTCTCTTGGAGGCAAAAAGCGAAAACGCCAATGTGTTCAAGATTTTGGCGCACGTTAAGACCCCGGGCTCGGGCTGTGAATCCGGGGCCCTCCACTGCTGCGGGCCTTATCGCCAGTGTAGCGTCGGCGCCTTAAATTTCGTAGTCAAACAAATCAATATCCCTCGCATACGTAACTTTCCTTGAGGATACCGTGAACTGTCTACGATAACAACTGTAGAACTGCAGTGTGGAATACAGAGAATCCCGCAAGGAGCAAACGCGCATCTATGTTCTATTAAAACAGGTGAAAACAGTTCTTTCACGGCAAAAGAAATCTGTACTCGTAAGCGGAAGAGACTTTCACAAGGCGCCCCCGCTCACACGAACTAAACGAACAAACGAAGAAAAAAGAGAAGAAAGACAAACTGAAGCGCTGATTAACAACTCATCTCTACTGCACAGGGACACAAAAAGAAAGAACGAGCCTGACACTGCTGCACGTCACTACCGCTTGTTACACTCCGAACCGCTCTCTCGCTAACAAAAGTATTTTAAAGATGTCAACGCGTCCGCGGAATGTTTCTCAAACACAAGCGCCTCGCAAATATCCTGCGCCCGCAAGCAGACCACGAACTTCAAAGCTGTTTTGAAGGATTCTCTGTTCTGCTATAGTGCCTAGAATATATTCTAGGCACTATAGTTCTGCTGCCATTCGCCGAGGCGGGGAACTTGAAAGGGCGCGGGCGCCCGGACACAAAAGACGTACCATCCACCTCCACACCCGCCGATAACCAGTTCTTCTGGTTCCTCTAGCATCCTCCCACGCTAAGCTAAAGTGACCGCGCTGTCGCGACATGGCCTCCGAGATTCCCCGTGAATGTCTAGTACGCTGAGTTGCCACTGCCGCCAGTGGCGCTAACAGCCAACATCGCGACCTCGGCGGAGTTGGGTTATCTGCAAAATAATATTACTGCTGCTCGACGGGTTGGTAATAATTATTCTATAAACAATGATCGTAAATGCTAACGTAGGACTCACAAGCCGGTGTCGGTTTTTTTTAATATCTCGTGTCAATGATTTCACGCTCAATTTTTCACAAGAATGCGTAGCCGTGGCCTAGCCATCGCAAACCGACTTGAAGCCAAGCCAAAGTCGCTTGTTCGCAGTCCCGGATGTGCGGGCACCAACGCTGTGCGGTCGTTCTCACTGTTCTGTGCAAATTTACAGCTTTGCTCGTGTTGTTGACGATTTATGTGCCGTGTGCGAATCTTTTCAACGAGCATCGAAGGTCAGACATTGCAGTGCAGCTGGCGATACATCGAATTTATTGAAGGAAAAGCCATCGTATGCGCTTTTCTACCGCCGGTGAACATCCTTTGTGTCCGTGTTGTGTCTGTGCGCTGTGATCGTACGGTGAAGAAGCTTGCGAAGTGAGGTGTTACCTTCCCTGTTAGCAACGCTTTAGAATCCGTCAAATTCGCCACGCTGGGAGCGCCGCTGGGAGCGACGTTGTTATAAGGTAAGTTTATTCTTTCCAAGCGCTCCTGTGCAGTGCGCGTCAGGCTTGTCAAGGGCAAGCGAGCGCGCGGCTTCGGAGCATGCTGGCGACATCTGCTGATAGCTGCTGGGTTAAAGATAGCTTGCCATTGCGCGTGCGTGGATCTCGGACAGGCCCTGGCCGGTCGTCATTCAGCTGTGGCCTCTAAAATTTGGAGACACCACCACCCGCAACGGGTGCTTGTTTTCTTCGTGCCAGCCGTGAGCGGTGACGCCGGAGATCAGTGCGTAATTTGACGCGGTGCATTATCACCCCAGGGACTTACGTAATCGCACAACAGGTTCGACCGAAAGCCCTGCAGTGAATTCTTGTTGCGTGCTTTCCGTTTGGTGCGCTTGAGACTCAGAAGATCGGCGCTCGTTGCTTTATGCGATTACGTAACTGCCTGCGATAAACGCGTCAAACGGCGCGTCTATCTGGCCTGTCACCGCTCATGGCTGGCACTGGGGAAGACCAGTGCCCCTCGTGGGTGGTGGCGTCTGCAAATAAGAGTGGCCCATGCGAAATGACGACCGGCCCGACCCTGTCCGAGATCCGCGCACGCGCAATGGCAAGCTATCTCTAACCCAGCAGTTATCAGCAGATGTCGCCAGCACGCTCCGGAGCCGTGCGCTCGCTTGCCCTAGACAAGCCTGACGCACACTGTACATTTCATCATGACAAATGTTGTGCAGACCTACCTGAATGGCGATACTCACGACTTGGTTATTTGTCGGTATATGAACAGTGTTTTTATTCCCGCCGTCTCCAGATCGACCTAAAGGGTATGATTTCACTTCAGCCTTTCAAAAATACTGTACGTAAGTGTAACAAATTGAAGGGGGAGGCTATTGTACCGGCACACAACATTTTGACATCAATCAGTGTTTTATTGTCTTCCGCGCTGCTGTATTGCTTTCGCGTGTTCTATATTTGTATGTATCTTAAGCTAAAGATCTAACAAAACCTTTGAAGGCAATTGACGAATGAATAAAATCCCAAATGCAGTGCCGCTACAGAACGGAGCAGCAGCCATGAATTACCTAGTACGAAGTGTCATAAAAAAAGAAAGAACACCATGATGAAGATAAATAAAATGTTTGACGAACGAAGTTAACGAAAATGAAAAAAAAAATGAAGGAGGTTGAATCGAACAAGTGCGTGTCGGATCAATAACAGACGCACGAATACTGCGCCATGCAAGCACACCTGACAGCGCTAGGCTGAGAGGCAGATCTACCAGTCACAGATGGGACAGTGTGTTCAACCAGTTAGGAGACATGGCGGTAAAATATACTTGCAAGCTAAAGTGGTGGCAGCCAGCAATATATTTGCGTATTAATTTGAACGATTGCTTGGAGAAAGAGCGTTCCCTGAGTGCAGAGCAGTGACAAATGTGGCCTAAACCGTACTTCATTCCAGCTAAAAAAATAATGCCCAAGAATATAACAAATTCATTGATTGCTTTTGGAAAATAGAGACTATGTATCCGCAGAAGGTAGGGTTTGAACCCAAAACATCTTTACACAAGTCTGATGTGTTACCTCGGCACCCTAAAGGCAAGCAGACACTTTGGCTTTAAAACCAATGCAGAAAAAAACCTGCTGCGTTAGTAGTAGTTGGAAAGAGACTGCACACTGTTGTCATATATAAGTCTTTTACCACTAAGTGCCAATTCTCTCCATGTATCTTTCCGTGAATTTCTCATTTGCCAATTTTTGTCACAGGTGCTAGGCAGCTTGCGCTAGAACATGCACAGGCGTCAAACTTTCAAACTGATGAATACCAGTTTTGACTTAAGCACTTGCTCGACTTGCTAGCATAAACTGAAATTTGCCATTGCTTCTAATCACAACCTGCTGACTGCCTTTCTCGGAGCAGTTTTGAATAAGTTGGGCTGAATGTGTGTGAGTAATAGCAAAATCACTGAATAACATTTTGGCTGAATGTGGCATGAGACGTGCCACTGACTGATGCTACACCGGCATTGCGCGAGGGCTTAGTCAATCTGTTTTGACAGATGTTCTGCCTCTAGGAATTACCCAAATGATTGGTCGGCATGGTATCACTATACTGTTTTAGTGCTGGTAGTGTATAGAAAATCTCGCCAAGCAAAGGCATACAAGCTTTTAAATTGTTTCTCATTTACAGAAACTGATGTTTTTCCCCTCACCAAACAAAACTGTTTCGTGTTCTCCTTGTGTGTAAACTGGCATTAGACGGCCTTGTTATACTGGTATACCCCTCTGGCATTGTTATGATGAAGGCAAAAATGTCGATATACCCATGTCTCATATGATCCTTTTAAGCTGCTGCTTAGTGCAAGTTGTTTGGTAAACGTACTGCAAGGCACACACCATACTTCAGCGTTACAAGAGTGTAAAAGACTGCGAAATTCAGGTTATGTATTTTTCCTGTCACGTTCTTTTTGGCACGTTTTTTTCCATCACGGTTCATGTATTTTTTTCCACTAGTCGGTAAGCACAAAGTATTATGCGCTCATCCATTCACAAAGCCATTTGCGATGATTGCCTGATGTAGTAACTTTAGATTACAGTACCATCTGACCCTAGTTTTTTTTAATCAAGGCTAGTTTTGTAAACAAGTTCATGCAAGTTGACAATTTTCTAATTTTGTTTTACGAGATTTCAAGCATTAAAATTTCAAAAAACAAAATCCACAGGTTGACAGGTATGCTTTTGCACAGGTTTGGGGTTTCTCCTGTCAGGTAGTGGCTCAACCAGTCTTGATAGGCCTATTTGGATTTCTTTTGGGCCTGAAAGATGTGGAAGACACGATTACGGACCCATGCGGGTGATTTTTTGGCTCCCTGCCGCGTTGAAACATAGTCGTTCCTGTAGATTTCAGGCGCCTTAATGCGGAAGACATTCAACTAAAGGCATTCCACTTCCTACCAATTGTAGAATTAATTGATGCGGCTAGCTTGGCTTACGGCATTAAAATCTGAGGAAAGCTTATAAATTTGTTGAACTGCTATCTCCCTGCTTTCCAAACATACAAGCCAGGTAACTTTTAAAATAGCCAGGTACTTAAACCAGCATGCTTAATGAGAAGGGATGCAATCATCATTTCGTACTTGACTGGTGTAAACAAAGTCTGTTTCTTGTATTTTGCAGGCTACACAGTCAAGTAGGCAAGTGGACCCTGCGAGGCTCCAGCCCTCCCGTGATGCTTTCGTGAGCAATAAAGCAAGCTTTGCCATGCAACACCTCACTATTTCGCCTGCTTATTGCACACCTTGACGACAGTTTTTAGAATGTTTTTGCAATATTGAAGCAGACTTAGTATATATTTAGTGCAGTTAACTGAACTTTACTATGCAATTGTTGAAATAACTTGACAAAAAACTAACAGGAAATCAAACGGGCTG
Organism: Haemaphysalis longicornis; assembly: GCF_048455015.1. Classification (NCBI taxonomy): domain Eukaryota; kingdom Metazoa; phylum Arthropoda; class Arachnida; order Ixodida; family Ixodidae; genus Haemaphysalis; species Haemaphysalis longicornis. Next base: position 123,675,357 of record NW_027526214.1, on the reverse strand, counting down.
TCTTGAATATGCTCAGTAGGTTTTCATTTGACATTTCTCAACAGGAACTCAACAGGAGAATGAATAGAGAGTCAACACAGACTCAACTGGAACTCAACGGACTTTTCTCAGTAGACTTTCAATTGACACGTCACAACAGGAACTCGAAAGGAAAAGTGTATTGAGAGTCAACAGAAAGTCAATTGGAAATCAGCAGACATGTTGACTATAGTCAATAGACTTTCAATTGAAACTCAGCGTTGAGTTTCAATTGAAACGCGGCGGCCAATTTTCAACGAGAACTCAATACAAAATTCCTATTCAAAGTCAATTGACTGTCAACACAATGTACTGAGTAAAGTCAATTGACTTTCAATTCAATCTCAATAACCATTTTTGTAAGGGACACCTCCCTTCCCATCGCGGACGCACGGACCTGGCGCCTACTACAGACCGATATTTTCTATAGCGACCACATATCTCCGACCACCTACTCCCTAAACTGGACACACTGCCACTCCCAAGTAACTACACTCCACTTTGTATGGTAGTGAACCCTGCCCCTTACCCCCTTCCTCCCTCGTCCCCCCCATCCCACCTAAGAGCAGTGGGAGTGCGTGCTGCGCAGCAGCCAGGTTGAGGACCAGGCGCCACTGGTCGAACGGGCTGGGTCAGCAGCCGTGGCACGCGGCCTACGGGGCTAGGATGACCGGTCTTCCCCGTTTTCTTTGACACCCTCCCACTGTTTCCGAAAATGTTTCTCTCTCTCTCCAGAGATCCAAGGCGAGGTCATGCTAGTAGCAGATAAAGGGCGCGAAGGTCGAGTATCGGCGCTTCGCCCTCTGCTTTCTTTTACTATTTGCAATTTTGTTTTCTACCGTAAGCAAAGGACGGTGTCGCGTAGCAACGGAAGGGTAAGGGGCGCACGGACAAAACGAGTATTCGTTTTATCGCCAGCCGAACACGGAACACAAAGTATGCGACTTGTCGTTTTTCCAATGAGCCTGACTGCCTGCGTTCTGCTTGGCATCTACTGGCGCCGATCGCACGAACAAAGCACACGTCACGGGCGATCATCACAGCGCACATTTGACTATTGTAGTAAGCTATTTTGATTGTTAACCAACGCATGGGGGGGTCACTACATGGCAAGGGTGGCGCAAACGACGGGGAAACACAGGGTCACAAGCAGGCGAACATAGCGTCCACAGAGAGAGAGAGAGAGAGAGAGAATAACTTATTTCTGGCGAGTGTCCCAGCGAGTGTTCCTTAAGTGAGGCAGGCGCGAAAGGTAATCTTGAGCCCTAGTGGCGCTCAGCAGCTGAGGTTCGGGTGAGGAGCTCCCGGTCACCTCCAGCCAGGTAGTGGGAGGGTTGGGTAAACGGAGCGGGGGTAAAGAGGGCTAGGATGACCCTGTCCATTTCCCAAGGAATGGAGAGGATTTTTTTTCTCCAGTGTGTTCAGTTCATTTATAATGCCACGTACATGCACTGTACTGATGTGGAACTGTGAAGCTGCGCTGAACCAAATAGATCAGGGGCTGTGGGCTGGTTAAGCTGCCTGTGAGCAGGTTTTTTTGTCGCCGCCCTCCCATCTACTATGTATGATGGCAAATAAAATGATTTGATTTGATTCCCAAATGGCGTGTGGCGTGGTATCTCGAGTGCCACATGCCGGGCAGTTTGAGTGTGGATATAGTGTGGGATAGATGTGGTGGAGGACGTGTCTGGTGGGGAGGGAGTGGGTCTGTAATGGTCGCCATAATCTGTCTAGAGGGGAAAGAAGAGACGCGTGAGGGGGCGGTAGTTCTAGCCGCGGTAGCCGGTAGTGTGTGTTATGTCGCTAAACGTAAGCAAGGTTTCGCGCGTATTACCTGCACCAGCACCAGACGTCCACGTCTGGTGCTCGGTAAATGAGTCCACGAACGGCCGGGTGAGCCCTTTTCGCCCCGCGAAGGCCCACGTGGCTGGTGGTCCACCGGCAGGATTATGATTTTGTTGGGAGGAGGGCGGCATAGGAGAATTTGTTGAGCAGGGAAAAAGATGTGTCCCCGCTCGAAATTTGTACGGCCGTTTTACAACCGGAGAATATGTCAGAGGGGGGCGGTTAATGTGTTATGGCGAGTGCTATTGCCGCCTCCGCGGCCTCGTGGGGATGGGCTGTGTGGTTGGTGGCTGCTGCTGTTGGCATCGGTCGGTCTCCTGTAATAATAGCGGCAGCGAAAGCTGGCCGGTGCCTATATTCTGCGGTGTCTACGTAAATGGAGTCAGGAGTCGGGGGGAATAGGCGTAAGTGTGCTCAGGGTCTTCGCCGGGCTGGGTGGTGGGTAGGATGCATTTGATAGGGAAGGGGGAGGATTTGGATAGGGCTAGGGGGTGAAGGTGGGTGGAGGGGCCTGAAGCGGTGAGGTTGGGTTGGTTTGAGGAGGAGGAGGTTGGGGCAGGAGGAGGATAGACGAGCAAGTTGGCTGAGACTTGGGGGCTTCGAGGAGCTCGGGGATCGTGTTAAATGTTCCAGGTGAAAGGAGGCGGAAAGTAAGGTGTTGGGTGGAAGGAGTAGTGCTGCTCTGTATACCCTGAGCTGCACGGCTTATAATTTGTCGAGTTCCGCTAAGGTAAGCGATAAGTATTTATTTATTTATTTATTTCCTGCACCGCCAAGATGGCATTATAGCAGGGGAAATTGAACATGTGGTCATATACATGTGGCAGTCAGGCTACAACACATCGCTGAACATCGTCACAAATACGAAAATAAAAAGGAAGGGAATATGTGAGTCGTGAGGCGAAGAGAGACAAGTTGTAATCCCTCTTTTTCGGAGGGGCCGTGGCCGCGGGCGGTGATTCGGACGTGAAGCAGACGACGGGGACCGCCAACGCATATAGAGACGAGAGAAGGTAGATGGTGGGTCATATATGTAGCCGCAGCCACAGCCGCTCCCCCTTGCTAAGACAAGAAACTAGAACGCCGAAGCAGCATTTTCTCAAATCGTCAGAGTCGCGACTACCCTTGGCAGCTTACAGCATACTTGGGTTAAATGTACACTGAAGTAAATTCGTCAAGCTCCCGTTTTAGCTTGCGCTGCATAGACTGACTGAAATTAATACACTTGTCATCGTTTATTCGGTTGACAATTCGATAAATATTTTAGAAAGCTCGAAAGAAAAAAAAAACTACCATGCGCGGTCTGCGGCGCCCGCACAACTAAACGTTGTGACGACGGAAGGAGGTGCACCGTGATTGGATGATGCCCACGATTAGCATTCGGTTTCGGTTCTGTAAAACAACATGCTTCACATCCGACGTTATTTGATGAACATTCTCGGTATTTCAGTAATCCTCATACCGCGCTTCCGCCATGTTGTCGGCTGTAAAATGCATCAGATAAGCCTCCCAGGACGGTTTGCAAACGTAGCAATCACTAGCCGAGGCATACGCAGTGGATGAACACCCTCGGCGTCACCGCAGGCGCACAAGTTTCACGCGCTTTTCCTCCATATTTGGACCTTGCCTCACTCATGCCTGTATCGTAAAAAGCGTGTTCGCACCAGGCCAAGGGTCTTCTGATTATTGGCCTGTGCCCACTGCCCGCAGTCAGTCGGTGCTTATGGCAACAGCACGCCAACGAGAACTCGCTAGAGCGTTAGTGTCAGCCTGCGCGCGTTCTGCGAACTCGCTCGTGGAGCAGTGAACGTTGCGGTCCCAAAATGGCGAACTCAGTATAGAAAACATCGGCCGAAAACGGAAAAAATCAGCTTACATAAAAAAAAGCGTCCTCGGAGATGCGAACTTGTGACTTGCAAAATAACATATCTAGCGCTCGAGACCACTCGGCCACGGGCCAGCGCTGTCGAAGGCGGAAATATAAGGTGTAACCAGTGTAACCAGTTACACTTTTGTGTAACTTTAATATATAGTTATATTTACACTTTTGTGTAAATATAACTGTGTAACCAGTTTACACTTTTATTTAGTTTTAGCGTTTTAAGCAGCTTAGGTGAATATTTCTGGTGTAACGCTCGGGCAGTAAGCGTCCCCAAAATTTCCACAATATCTCACGTCTAGCAATTGCATTTGTTAGAGGGAAAAGCGTTCGCAGATTTGTGGTCGCGCTGCTGACCGCTGTGTGTGTTCGCCCAGCGCAAAAAAGTGCTTCCTGCTCCCTAGTTTTACGACGTACGGTAAAAATATCAGTTGATTTTATTTCCTTAGTACCTATATTGACATCGCTGATTCTTCTCCACGCCTTCAAGTGGCCTTAGATTTTCCTACCAGCGTACCAGTCAGCGAAGCGTCGCGTGTGGGCTTGTGCAGCGCTTGTGTGGAGCGAGCTGGACTTGGAGCTTGATGCAGTGTACAAACTAACAAACTTAAGAAACGCACATTCTCCCATTCACAAACGTGTCGTGGCTTAGTTTCAACTGAGCTAACGAATTGCGACGACTCGTCGTCGGCTGGCGGAATAAACGCTGGGCCGACTGACTCTGTCGCAAGGTCGGGGAGCCGTGCAGTAGCTAAGTCAAACCAAGTCATCTCATCTTGACGTCACACAAAAACGCCACATTGCAAAAACGCAATGTTTACAAACAAAGTGTAATCAAGTGCTTTATAAACATTGCAGGGTTACTAGCGCAAATTGTAGTCCGGAGTCCATAGGCCATGTTCCGACTACTCTGAGTGCGTTTATGTGAATTTATTTAGTAGAAAAATCACTTCGAAAATGCAGTCCTCCTCGCTACCTCTTCGCCATTTTCTGTGGCGTTGTTGTGTGACGTCAAGAGGAGATGACTTGGTTTGACTTCGCTACTGCACGGCTCCCCGACCTTCCGACAGAGTCAGTCGGCCCAGCGTTTATTCCGCCGGCTGCCGACAGGTCGTCGCAATTCGTTCACTCAGTTGAAACTAAGCCACGACACGTTTGTGAATGGGAGAATGTGCGTCTCTTAAGTTTGTTAGTTTGTACACTGTATCAAGCTCCAAGTCAAGGTCGCTTCACACAAGCGCTGCACAAGTCACACGCGACGCTTCGCTGACTGGTACGCTGGTAGGAAAATCTAAGGCCACTTGAGGGCGTGGAGAAGATTTAGCGAAGTCAATATAGGTACTAAGGAAATAAAATCAACTGATACTTTTACCGTAGGGCGTAAAACTAGGGAGCAGGAAGCAATTTTTTGCGCTGGGCGAACAAGCACAGCGGTCAGCAGCACGACCACACATCTGCGAACGCTTTTTCCTCTAACAAATGCAATTGCTAGAAGTGAGATATTGTGGAAATTTGGGGACGCTTACTGCACGAGCGTTACACCAGAAATATTCACCTAAGCTGCTTAAAACGCTAAAACTAAATAACAGTGTAAACTGGTTACACAGTATATACCTTATATTTCCGCCATCGGCAGCCCTAGCCCGTGGCCGGGTGGTCTCGAGCGCTAGATATGGTATTTAGCAAGTCACAATTTCGAATCTCCGAGGGTGCTTTTTTTATTGTGAGCGGTTTTTTTCCGTCTTTAGCCGATGTTTTCTATATTGAGTTCGCCATTTTGGGACCGTAACGTTCACTGCTCCACGAGCGAGTTCGCAGAACGCGCGCAGGCTGACACTAACGCTCTAGCGAGTTCTCGTTGGCGTGCTGTTGCCATAAGCACCGACTGTTTGCGGGCAGTGGTCACAGGCCAGAATCAGCAGACCCTTGGCCTGGTGCGAATACATTTTTTTAGGATACAGGCATGAGTGAGGCAAGCTCCAAATACGGGGGAAAAGCGCATGGCATTTGAGCGCTTGCGGGGACGTGGAGTGAGTTCATCCACTGCATAAGCATCGGCTAGTGATTGCCATATGTATACGATTCCAAGCCGTGCTGGGAGGCCTATTTTAGGCATCTGACAGCCGGCAACATGGCAGGAGCGCGGTAAAATGATTACTGAGGTATCGAGAAGGCCCATCCAACGATGCCGTCGGATGTGGAGCATTTTGTTCTACATAACCGAAACGGACATTTATTTTAATGCTAATCTTGGACATCGTCCAATCACGGTGGATCTCCTGCCGTCGTCACAGCCTTTAGTTAGTGCGGCCGCAGCATACCACGCGCAGTAGGTTTAGATGCAAAGTATCTCTTGCTCTCGGCTCCGTCGTCCGTCATCCGTCCATCCTCCGGCCCAGGAAGACACCGGCAACACTGCCGCTCCAAGAGCCCTTTAAGGGGAAGCATGCTCGTCTCGTGCCGGCCCAGGAACACACCGGAACACTGTCCCTCTAGTAGCCATTAATGGGTAAGACACCAGCGGTCGTTCAGCAAGCCGAACATGCACAGTGGGGGTGTGGACGGCGCAACAACGATAGCCCCGTCGCATCTAATAAAATTACACAATCTTCCCGCAGGTGAACCCTGAGTAGTATGCAAAACAGCCATGGGCTCAACGCAATTTCCCATTTCGTAGTTCCGGTAAGTGAAAAGTGTGGTAGATACCATGGAAACCAAACTGTAATTATAACGGTAGCTACGTACCTCAACCTAACGGAAACGACGAACTGAAAACTAATGGGCACTTGAATCGACCCCATGGCTGCTTTGCGTACTACTCAGGGTTCCCTTACGGGAACATTGTGTAATTTTTTTTCTTCTTTCGCGCATTATAAAAAAATTACCGACTTGTAAACCGGACAAACGAAGAAAACTTTGTTAATTTCAACCAGTCTACGCAGTGCAAGCAAAAACGGGAGGTTGACAAATTCACTTGAGTTTCCCTTTAAATATGGTTTGTTGGTCTGCTCCTAGACAGCGCTGACTTGAAAAAGCTGTGATTGCGTAAGCAAGGCGACTGAGTAACTCGGTCGTAAGTCTGTCAGAGCCGTCAATACGGGTGAAGTATGGTTAATCTGTGGGCCCTCATTTCGTGGGCGAAAATGTGTAGCGCGCTTTCTGCGGGGAATCTTCGTGGTGTGAGTTGTTGTCTGACGTTCTCTACGCGCGGAGTGACAAGGTGGTATGGCGGCTGCAATGAGCCACACATGACTGCGCCTCTCGCAACCCCTGACGTGGTCGTGTAGGAAGCATGTCCCCTAAAAAATGAGCCTGACCGTGCCCTATGTCACCGTTTCGCTATCGCCCGGTTCCCACACAAAGGAATATCCGACTTCGCTATCGTCCTACGCAGGTCATCCTGACTAGCTACAGTCACTACTACGCTGTCACTACGAAACGCCCTCCTAGTTGCAAAAGCATCAGGATGCGTTGTGCCCGTATGTCTGACCCCAGGAGCTCTTGAAGCAAACACAGGAGCACCAATTCATGCAAATTTCACCCAAGATAAGTGTAAATCATTAACTTGCCCATGATGCCGGCCCGTCGAACCGATGCCTGCTTCTTCTTCTCAAGAGATGAAGACGATGACGAGCACATAATGGGTATGCAATACCGAGAGGTTTTTGTTATATCTGTCGTTTATGAATCTAAAACGATTTCCAACCGTTCCAAATTACGTTTTCTAAGCACCTCGTAATTAAATAGGAATTCTTTTTTTTTTCACTTGCCTCTGTTGTGTGGCCGAACCCCTGGTTGGGTGTGTGCCATACTTGCAAGGACAACACCAGCTGCAGCGCGGCCACAACAAATGTTGTTTATTTATTCAGTAAGCGGTAACCGAATGTGCAAAAAAGCAGCAATTTCTATTTGTATAGTGATGAAAGGGGAAGCAGGCGGTACCCAGAAAAAGAAATGTGAAAAAAAAGGCCCGTATTTGGCCCAGCGCACCACTAGACCAGTTTGCGATGAAATTGAGTTCATTTGGTATCAAGAACGCTCTGCCATGTTACTAAGCCTTGTGGCCTTGAGTAAAGGAGCCACAGTCACATTCCAGCTCGTCAACAACGCTCACACGTGCAATCCCCTGGCCAGGCATACCTCTCCCCCTTTGCCGGTATCGCTATGTTTTCGCAGGGGTCCCGCTGATTTTTTCCCACCAGCGAAGCGGACGTCACCGGCGTTGGCTGTCCATGGCTGGGCATGGGGTATTTCTCCGCAATCTGGGGGAAGATTGGCATTACGTCGCAAACGCTGTGGAAACCGAACGAGCGGTGAGATGGCTGTTCCCCTAAAAGCTGAAAAAATAGACCATGAATGAAGACCCTCTGCACAACGTTCTGTCCGAATGACGCAGCTGTTTCTTGGGAAAATTGTCTGAAAACGGTCATTTAGGCTGCAAGATGCTGCTAAGATTCTGTGAATGGGTCAAAAGGACAATATTTCATTTTGTTGAATCTTGTGTCGGTGTAAAAGGCTAAATAGGTCCTGATTTATCGACGTATTTGTTGGCCCCAATAGTCCTTGTCGAGAGCTCTTAAAGATCACTACCAAAGAGATGAATCAAAGCGCTTCATTACTTGGAAGTTTCTGTATGATCGCTGCTCATCTGGTCATAATATTGCCGCGAAGCCAAAGACGACGCAGTTGTTTTCTAGGGAAACAAGGTTATTAGAGCGAACTTGTGGTCCCCTAAGAACTCAAAAAATACACAGGCAGAGAAGCAGCAGTCAGCAAAGGGACGTGCGCTGGCGAGCGTTGGCGAGTCGTGCACCGCGGAGTCCGCTGTTGTGTTTCGGCGCGAGTGTGTCTCGAACCGTCGATTTACATCCCGAATATTGCAGATAAAAGAAGAATATTATATTCTGGTGTCGTTAGGCCGAAACGCTTTCCGTATCAGAATGAGATATACCGGGCGGCATAAAATAAAGAATGGAACACATGCTTCGCGTGGGACACAGAAGAAAAAACAAAACATAAACAAAAAAAACCAAATGCATGGTTATTGGCATTGCTCGCCCTCTGAGAGTGCATCGACCCAATGCTATAGTTATTCTACAGTCCGAACAAACAACAACAACAAAAGTCCGTCATCTTCCTCAGTAAGGTTTGAGGTGAACCACATGGACGACTTCGGGCCGCGTGCGTCGTCGTGATGTTCCGGAAACACCATAGGGTTCACCTCATAGTTAAGTTGGCCAACACGTTGTAGAATCCGGTAGGGTGCGAAATACCGTCGCAGACGCTTCTCACTGATTCCCCGTCGTCGGATAGGAGTCCAAACCCCCACACAATCCCATGGGCGGTAGTCGGCGTCTCGGCGTCGGAGGTTGCAGGCGCCGGCATCTACCAGATGCTGGTACATCGTGCGAACTCTAGCGAGCTGCAGGCATCCTCCGCACGCTGAAGGTGTCCTTGAACGTCGGCATGCAAGCATGGCGTCGTGCGGAAGCATGGCGTCAAGCATCTTAGTCGGCCGTCTCCCGTAGAAAAGCTCGAACGGTGTCATCTGCGTAGTTTCCTGGATAGCCGTGTTGTACGCAAACGGGACACACAGAAGGACTTCGTCGCAAATCTTATGTTCAGCGTCGACGTACATAGACAGCATATCCGCGATCGTATTGTTCAGACGTTCCGTTAGTTCGTTCGTTTGGGGGTGGTACGCAGTCGTTCTTCGGTGATCCGTGTTGCTGTAGCGTAAGATTCCTTGCATAACCTCCGCAGTATAGGACATTCCGCGGTCCGTAATTAGGACTTCAGGCGCGCCATGTCGCAGAAAAACTTGGTTTATGAAGAACCTCACAAATTCTTGTGCAGTCCTCCTCGGAAGAGCGGCGGTCTCTGCATAGCGCGTCATGTAGTCTGTCGCTATGACAATCCACTTGTTCAGAGATCATGACGAAGGAAACGGGCCCAGGAGATCCATCCCAATCTGCTGAAAGGGCCTCGATGGAACCCCGATCTGCTGCAGAAGTCCGGCGGTTCTCGTCGTCGTCATTATTCATCTCTGGCAGTCACAGCAGCTGCTTCGGATGTAAGGCGGGGCCAGTATTACTTCGCCTTGATTTTTCCCATAATGCGTGCTGTGCCGACATGTCCGGAAGATGGGTTGTCATGGCACCCTTCCAAAATTTCGTCACAAAGGTCTGCGGGAATGACAAGACTTGTTCTCGCTACAGGGTGGAAGTTTTTCTTCACGAGGACGGAGTTTTTGAGGCTCAATGCATGTAAGTAGCGTTTGAAGGCCCTTGGCACGCTGACGTTGCGTCCACGGAGCAAGATATAAAGAGGAGCGCCCACTGTGGCCCAGAAAAAATCATTTGCTCGGGCCGATAATGTCCACGCGCCGCCGGCCGCCCAGCTTTCCCTTTGCTCTCTTCCTCCTTCGTTCGCCCTCTCGTCGCTGTGCCTCTGTACATGGCTCTTCCCTTCTTCGCTCTCCCCAGAGGCGTCTTTTCTTTTGCAGCGACGTCTGTCTTATGTCTCTCCTACTCGTCAGGGGGAATGCGTTCACGCGCGGAATTTAAACACCCGTGCTCAGCCGCAATAGACGGCGCAGATATTTGCACGCCACCGCATACGTGGCGATCGCTTATTCCCTATCAGGGAGTGTTTATTCCGACATTATGAAGACCCGCTAAAAATATTCTACTAATCCAGCAGATGTAAGACGCAACTGAACGACGACGACTTCAGAAGCATCAAAGAATGAGCAAGAGTAATATGCAACGCCACAACATACAGTCTAGCGTGATTCTGCTTACGACAAATCAATGCAGCGCAAAAGTTACCCTCTGTTGTTAGCCCGCTCTCCGGCCGCATGCTTAATTATTTATGCTGCTTCTGTGCACGGACAACGTTTATAAGGGTCGCCCGGAGTCTCCATCGGTAAACGGCAATGATGCACATTTCTGTGCTATTGACTGAATTGGACGGCTGCCCTGTTGTATTAAGTATACAAAAACTCTGTCAGCTTGATAAGGCACCCAATAATATCAAACGTAATCTTCATTGTAACTCGTGCCGCAACTTACCGTCCGATGTTCACTGTCGCTCTACAGTTGTGGTATCTCGTCGATGATGCCGCGGACTCCAAATAAAATGCTGCGATTTGTATGGCTGCAATTTTGAACCTACCAGGGTTCCCGGCGTTTTTTTTCTTTAAGCGGCTGACCAGCAAAACAACCGGCTCGTTAAACCCTTCCTTTCGGCGAGTCATCACCACAGAGGTATAGGATCCGGACGAATTCAAATATCGCGAAATGAAGGCTTGTGAAAAGACCGCACTGTCAGGGCCTCGATCTTAGCAGATTGCTACGTCGCGGGCAGTCGCAGGGGATGTTATCGCATTTCTGTTCTTTTCTGATGAGCGTGTGAGTGCCGGTCCGTGTTCTGGGCACACTCTATTTTGGACGTAGGTTGGAGAACTGCGAGAAAGCTGCGGCAAATTTTATAATCGCTATTGATCAGAACCATTTGCTCTTCTCGCCTTTTGTAAAACCTGTTACAAAAGGCGAATTGGTATTCACAAAGCCGAATCGGTATTCACAAATTTACAAAACGGAGTCGCATTTACGGCAAGCACTGTGCGAAAGGTCGGGTTTGTATAGCAGCCTTATGTTTATATGTGGTCTCTACATTTTGTTTTCCCGCCATGCAAACCAATCCTTAACGTGTCTTTGCCGTACGACCACTCAATTCCTTCGGTTTCGGGTTACCCAGAAGGTGCTGTCGAACAAGTTAATCTAGCCGTGCGAAGGAGGAGCGCAATGAACGCGAGGCGCCACCAAAGCAGGCCCAAAGCACTCGCGCCCAAAACTACCGTCGCCGAAGCAGACGACGAAAGCCGACGGAATGCGTTCCACCAAGACGCCTGCCGGCGCACGGGGAACGCCGGCGCTGCGACAATCTCTGCGCCATCTACATTGTGCTCCGCGAGTGATGGACATTAAGAGCCCGCCGGAGAGAGCGAAGTCGGCGCTCCTGTTTATCTTGCTCCGTGGTTGCGTCCTTCGAGATAGTCGATCATGAACTGTAACTCGGGGTCGGCACGCTACTGGGAGGCTAGGTCGTTTAACGTCACGACTCCGAAGAATGCGCTGTCTTCGTCGGAATCTTGTGGTGGAGGGTCGATGGGGGAATGAGAGAGAGAGAGAGAAAATGACATTTATTTGTGTCCGGCGTGCAGGGGCGGGTCAGGCCACGCAGGGCTTCACCGCCCCCTATCGGGAGGCTAGACCTCGGGGAACTCTAGGCCGATGCTCCAGCTTTGGCTACTTGGCGAGCCCGCTTCCTCCCGCTAGGGGATGGAGGGTCTCCCGTTCGCGCCTGCTGGGCAAGGGCGTCCTCGAGCCGCTGGACGGCGATGAGCTGTTCCTTCGGGTTGGAGGAACTAACATAGTCCACCATGTCCGGTGGCAGTGGGTCCGACACTGCACTGTAGTCACTCGCACCACACCCCCACATAATGTGGGCCAGAGTTGCAGGTTCGTCCGCGCACACACTGCACAGCACTTCCTCGTAGATTTCGGGACACATGTGTCGAGCCAGGGCCGGTGTGAGGACTGTCCTCGTCTGCAATTGTCGTAGCAGCACCCCCTCTCTTCTGTTCAATCTTGGGTGGGGCGGGGGTAGTTGCGCCCTTTCCACTCTATGCCAGGCCAGGACCTCGCTGTAGTTGAGAATGGGCTCCATGTCAGGGGCGCTCTCCACCGCAATCTGAGAGGCGAGGCGGTGGGGCGCCGCACGGCGCGCGAGCTCTCGTGCGACGGCGTCCGCCTTCTCGTTGCGGTTGGCCACACCCCCGGCGATGGGTCCTACATGAGCCGGGAACCACCTTATGTGCGTTGTGGTCTCTTTGTGCTTGGGGAGGATGCGGGCTGCCACCATTCCCACCTTGCCTCTGGAGTAGTTGGTGATTGCCATTTGCGAGTCGCTCAGTTCAGTTCGGGCCTCGTCGCCGCCGCACAGAGCTAGGGCGATAGCGGCCTCTTCCGCCTGCTCGGCATTGGTGGCTTGGAGGCTGCACGCGTTGACTGTGTTTCCGTCCGCAGCGCGAATTACCACTGCTACGAAGTGCTGTGGTCTTTCCGGCATCTGAGCGACGTCGACGTACATAGCCGTGCGGTCGTTTTCGTAGGTCTCGGTCAGCGCTCTGGCCCTGGCCTGTCTGCGCTCTTTGTCCCTCTGCGGATGCATGTTGCGCGGGAGCGGCGAGATCACCAGCTGTCTACTAATGATAGGCGGCAGCTTCTTTCTTTGCATGTTAGCCTCTTCTTCTTCTCTAGTTGTTGTCGGGCTGAGGCCCGCACGCTGTAGAATCTTCCGGCCAGTCCTGGTGTTCTGTAGTCGTTGTATCTGCGCTGTACGCCGAGCCTCGCATATCTCTTCGAGAGTATTATGGACTCCCAAGGACGCCAAGGCCTGGTTGCTAGTACATGGCAGGAGTCCAAGAGCCGTTCTGTATGCTTTCCTTATGGCTGCGTTAATCCTATCCCGCTCGTACTGCAGCCATCGGTGGAAAGAGCCCACGTACGATACGTGGCTCACCACAAACGACTGCAGTAGTCGCAGGAGGTTGGCTTCCCGCATGCCGTCAGGCCGCGTCGAAATTCTCTTTATGAGGCGGGTGGTGATGCCTATTTTCATTAGCAGCTTTTCGAGCGCCGTGTGATTACCGTTGCCTGCGTCCATGTGTAGGCCTAATATTCTGATGGTATTGACGTGCGGGATGGTGGTTCCGTCTTTGGTGTAGAGGTTGATGTTTCTGTGTGCTTCTTGTTCTCCCTTCTTTCTTCGGTGGCCGGAGGGTGGCATGATCAACAGCTCCGATTTTTGAGGTGAGCAGTGTAGCCCCGTGCCGTGGAGGCTGGTTTCGACGGTATGTATTGCCTGCTGCAACGTCTCCTCGATGTGTCCGTCCGAGCCTCCTGTTACCCACAGCGTCAGGTCGTCTGCATATATGGTGTGTCGTAGGTCCGGCAGCTGGGCTAGCCTTTCGGCCACCGGTATCATTACTAAGTTGAATAGTAGTGGGGAGATGACCGACCCCTGTGGCGTGCCTATGCTGCCCAGCTTTCGGTCTTCGAACTGTAATTGCCCTATTTGGATGCTGGACGTCCTGTGTGACAGGAAGGCTCGTATGTAGTTATACGTCCGCTTTCCTAGACCAAGTCTGTTGACCTGTTCCAGGATGGCGGAGTGACGGACGTTATCGAAGGCGCTTTTCAAGTCTAAGCCTAGGATCGCCTTGCAGTCAACCTTGCTGGGAGTTTCGAGCATGTCATGTTTCAGGAGAAGCATTGCGTCCTGTGTGCAGAGCTTTGGTCTAAATCCCAGCATGGTGTCGGGGTATATGTCGTTCTCTTCCAGGTAGTCTTGCCACCGATTGTTCAGGACATGTTCCAGCACCTTCCCTGCACATGATGTGAGGGAGATGGGTCGTAAGTTCTGTATGCTGGCTGCCTTGTTCGGTTTTGGGATCAGTATTGTACGGGCTGTCTTCCATTGTTTTGGGAGCTCACCCGAGCGCCAGCATTTGTTGTAGTACATCGTTAGGGCTTTGATTGCCGTCTCGTTCATGTTTCTTAGAATCTTGTTGCTTATGGCGTCCGGACCAGCAGCCGATCTGCAGTTCAGTTCCTGCGCCGCTCTGCGGACCTCCCATTCTTCTATGTCTTTATCGAGTTCGGGGTTTGCCGTTCCTCTATAATGTGGGTGGTCAGTGTTAGGGGTGGCAGGCAGGTATTGTTCATTAAGTAGCTTGGCAAGCTTTTCAGTACCGTGCGTCTTGGTTGCCTTGTAGACGATCTGGGCAAGTCTGTGATGTTGATAGGCCTTGCTTTGCGTCTCGTCTTGCAGGTGCCGGAGGAGCTTCCACGTCTTGCTGGCGTGCGGCTGTCTGTCGGCCTCGTTGCATATGGCGTGCCATTGTTGAGCGCATAGCTGGCGACTGTACTTCTCGATCTCTCGGCCGAGGTGCGCTATGCGCTTGCGCAGGCTTCGTAGATGTCGGTGTCTCTTCCATCGTCTTTGCAGGGATCCTCTGGCCTCGATCATATAGGCCAGTTTAGGGTCCATGACATGGATCTGTTCGTCGGTTTCAATCTCCTTTGTGACTTGTTTGCTGGCCTCCACCATCTTCGTGGTCCATTTCTCGATATCGTCGATGGTCGAGTCGGTGTCGATTCGGCGGAAGGCATTCCAATCGGTTAGCCTGTGCTTGTGTGTATTCTTGTTGGTCCTTGCGTCCGCCCCCCTGATGGGGACCTCCACTTCTATGATGTAATGGTCGCTCCCGAGACTATGCCCCGTGTTTCGCCACTTGGACGCCTTGCCGCTGGGGAGACGCACAAAGGCGAGGTCGGGGTTGGTGTCTCGGGCGGTGGAGGTACCGATGCGGGACGGTTGCTGTGGATCTGTGATGAGCTCGAACCCGGTCTCTTCGGCTTCCTCGAGCAGATTTTTACCCTTAGCCGAGGTGAGCCCGTATCCGAGCTCCTTGTGCTGTGCGTTGAAGTCTCCGGCTATTATTGTTGGGTTGTTTCCAACCTGTCGCAACGTCTTGTGGAACATCGCTTTGAACCGTTGACTTCGGTGTTGTGGATTGCTATACACGTTAATGGCGTAGACTGTTGTCTGCTTCTTTTTGCCGACCACCACCTCGGTCGCACACATCTCTAGGGCGGTGTCTTGGCCGAGGAAGCGGTCGTGTGGGATGATTGTTAGATCCTTCCTGACAAACGTGCACATTCCCTGCGCGGCACCCTTGGAGCTGGTTCTCGTACTGGGAGGTGTTGCGTGCGTTCTGTATCCGGGGAGTGTTGGCTTCTTTTCCAGGTGTGTTTCTTGGACCATTATTATGTCTGGTGGGGGGTCCGCGGCTCGCACGTGTTGTTGCAGTAGTGCCAGTCGGCATCGGAGGCCATTGGCATTCCAGTGCCAGACTTTGAGTGTGGTACGGGTCTTCTTAGCCATGATGTTGTTGTTGTTGGGTCGTGTCTCCGGCGGCGTTGTGGCCAGTCACGTTTGTACTTGGCGCCCCTAGCTTCTCGTATAGGTATTGCTCCAGTCTGGCGATTGGGTCTCGAAACTGGGCCTTGGTTTCGTCCAGGCTGACTTTGATTTCTCCGTACTGTGCCACAAGCTTGTCTATTTGCGCTGCTTGCTTGTCGAGTCGAGCTTCAATTCTCTCGATTCTTCTGGTGTTGTGGCTGAGCCTCACCGAGAAGCCGATGTGGTTCAGCTTTTCCGGGTCTTCGGCTATAACTGGCCTTGGCGTCGGGGAGTATGTGTTCTGGTCGGTTTCAATGATTTCGCCGTCTTCCCTTTCCTCCGTCTCTGTTTCCTCATTGTTACCGCCTGCAGTGTTGTGATTGACGTCTACTTCTGTTGGTGGGGGTGCTGTAGGTGCCGTGACTGCTACGTTTGCCGTCGTTGTTAGCCACATCTCGTGAGGAGTCTTTGGCGGTGCTGCCATGTTGCACCTTCCCGTGACGAAGATTTCTTGGAGTTGCTTGGTTAGCTTGGCGATGGTTTCCTGTTGGTCTTTGACCATCTTCTCTAGAGCTTGTATTCTGTCGTTGTCTCCTCGGCTGGGTGAGCGCAGGCCACTTTGGCCGGTCTGCTGCTTGGCTCCGCCTCCATTGGCGGCTGCTACTCGGACCCATGTCACACCTGCGGCGGCGGTCGCTGCCGGTGATCCCGCTGTCTTGGCACCTCTTGTTTTACTGCTCGATCTCTCGCGGCTGGCGCCGCGCGATGATGGATGACGTATTCTCTTGCCAGCGCTTGGTAGTTCTGGGAATTCGTCTTTCCTCGATAGTCTCGTCTTTAATGCTGACGATGGGCGAGACTCCCCGACGGCGTTTGCAGCGGTCTTTGCGTTCTTGGCCTCCCACTGGCGTTTCTTGACTTGAAACGGCGTTTTGTATCGGTTCTTGCAGTTCTTGTCACCGGTTGGGTGTTGGCCTCCGCATAGTTTGCAGTGTGGTTGACATGTCTTTTCGTGGTCTTGGTCCGGATCGGCTTTTCCGCAGCCGAAGCAGACCTTGAGGTTGGGCGTGGGGCAAACATCCCTGCGATGTCCTACTTGGCCGCAGTGCTTGCACACCTCCCTGTGTTGCTTATAAATTGTACACTTGATCATTACTCCGGCGTATCTGACGTGGGTTGGTACCCGGTCGCCTTGGAACAGGACTATGACTGCTTCGGATGTACCGATGCGATGTGCTCCGAGGACCGTCGAATTGTAGCTACATTTGAGATATGCGTTGATGTCTTCTTCTGTGTCTTCTACGGGGATATTGTGTATAACTCCCCTTACCGTGTTGTCCGGTGCCGTGCCGTAGGCGTAGACTTCGAAAGTTTGTGCGTCCAGTTCGATTCTTCGGATATCCGCGTATCGATTGGCTCTCTCTTCGCTAGGAGTGCTGACCACGATGATATTTTGTGCGGCGTTGGGGTAAGCCGTGTCTTCTGCCGCTGCATCTTGTAGGTCCATGCCTGCCGCCCTTGCGATGGCCCGCATGAGGTTGGTAGGCTTAACTTTTCCCACTGTGAGTCCGCCTCGTGGTCTGATCACCACCTTGTTCTCGTCTCTAGCCATGTCGCGCGGCATGCGGGCTGCTTTCTCGGTTGCATTGTTGACTTTCCGAGCGAATTGTGCTCGGGTGAGCGTTTTGGTGGGCCTACCTTGGCCCGTAGTGGTCTCCAATGACTTGTGGAGTTGATCTGATGTTCCCGTGCCGTTGTCGCTGTTGTTGTTGGTTGCCTGCCGGCCACGACCGTACCGCACTTGTAGCCAGCCCGCTCTCGCCTTCGGTGTTTCCTCGTCCTCTACGGACCCGTGGACTGCGATTGCCATTCTTCCGTCCTGGATTCTCAGCTCGGGGCCGGGTTCCAGGGCAGGGGTGGTATCCATTTCTGCTTGCACGTTCATGGTCAAGGACGCTATTGCGTAACCGCCGCTGGCCAGCTAACCCTTGATTTAGGGTTAGCGTGGCGGCCACCGCTTCGAAAGTTTCCGCGCTCGTAAAATGAGACACAATGGCTTGCCTGAAGAAAATTTGGTCTCCCGGTGATCACGCTGATAATGTCTGTCGACCAGTACTGGTTTTGTGGCCTTGCATCAACTTGATGCGTCAGAGGATGGGTACTTCGCGGAGCCGATGTGAATCTCGCCCGCCAGGCAGTCGGCGTCGGAGTTTTTCCTGTCGGATTTATATACTATTGTGACGTGGAATTCAGCAGGCGCAAGCTCCACCTACCTGGACGGCCAGAGGGGTCCTTCAAATTGGAGAGCCAACACAGCGCATGGTGGTCTGTCACAACATTAAACGATCTTTCATACACGTATGGGCGAAATTAGAAATGACCAGGCTCTCTTTCTCCGTGGCTGAGTAGTTTTTTATTCCTTTGTCAGACCACGGCTCGCACCGGCGATTATTTTTTGCAACTTCTTTGCTTTTTGGCGAATGCGGCCCCCAAGCCTATATCACTGCCGTCCGTATGCATTTTGGTTGTGGCGTTTTTATCGAAATGAGCCACCGCAGTCGCGCTTTGCACGCGTTGTTCAGTGTTGTACGGAACGGCGTTACAAGGAACGGCGTTCCTGGAACTAGTTCCTTTTTGGAGGAACGGAGGAACGCCACCGTTCCATTAGGGGTATTCACACGACGGAGTGTTTCAGCGGAGAAATCCGAGGGAGGTCGTGACGTCACCGCAGGCGGACCTCCGCTCGGCTAGCTCCTTCGCTCACACGGAGGATGCGACTTTCGGACGGACGTCACTGTTTGCAGCCGCCTATCTCGAAAGCATAGCTGCCGTAGCACCGCCGATTCCGCGACGGCGGCAATTTCTGTTAAGCGCATACGTACTGATCTTGTCAACCGACCAAAAATTGGTTGTCGACGCGATGCAGGTGCTGCCGCGCGGAGAGAACGGCGCGCGACGTAGTAGCAGCCGACCGGCCCACCTACAGGCCCGCATACTGATGTTAGGCTTAACACTGCGGCGAATATTCGATCGCCGCTCTGGCAAGCGGCTCAGGTGACGATTTTTAAAGCAACTTTCCATCACATCATTACCCCATTTCTCGTATACGCAGCGTTGTTTGCGCCTTGGGGAGCAATAACAAGCTGTCGCTCGAGCTACCGGCGCCGGCCTGCGCCACTTCGCAGCCGCGGCCGCCGCTCGCCAAGCGCCCGTGCTGGTGGTATACGCGGCTCCCTCAGTGCGCCTGTCATGTCCGCCACGCATTTTCACGTCCAATGTATTAAGAAGTGATAAAAATAAAGTGCCTGCAACCGCTCTAGAACTTCAGTCGCGGCCAGCTGCCCGACGAGCAGACGAAATCCCGCCGCCTCCGCCGCGGAGCGTCGGAGGGTTTGTAGCTCGCGAGCAGAAGCTCCGATCTCCCATCGGAGGCGGTGCGCCGGAGAGAAACCGTGACGTAGGGGTCACGTGGTGCGCACTCCTAGGAACGAAACGGCGGATTTCTCTCTCGTGTGAATACCCCTTGGTGGAACTGTAACGGTAACTCGTTAGGTTTTTGAAGGAACGGCAGGAACGGCGTTCCTGCCGTTACATCGCTTGGATTTGGGTATTTTGATGCCAAGGCTCGACTACAAAAATACACAAGTCGCTACTGCGTTTCTCTTCCTATAAGCTGGTCAATTTTCCCGCCCGTCAGCCGTAAGTGCTGCTTCGAAGGTCAAAGGCAGGAGGATAACCACGCAGCAGGCCGCAGGTTGTGCTTGCTTTCATGCTGGTTGAACTTACCCTGCGTTCGACGGGTGAATAGCGTAGCCGCGAGAATGCTTTTCACCTTTCATCGTTTGCCTGGGGAGGCCAGGACGCGCGTCTGGCCGATAGAAAGGGTCCCTGGCGGGGAAAGATTGTCTAATACGGGATCCGGAGATTTTGGTGTCGGACCTTTAGGTGCAGTACGTTTCGTTGCGGATATTTCTGTCCACGGACATTTTGGTGCACGACGTCTTGGCCCAGACATTTTAAGTCACGGATGTCCCAGGTATTCTTTTAACATTTTAGCTTTAATATTGTAATTTCGTGACTTTTTATGATTTTACGTTCGGGACTAGTGCTTGCGCTGCCGTGCGTGGAAACTAACGCTAACCTCTTGCGGAGCATTGCCACGTAAAACCAAATTTCTGTAGTAGATGGTAAAAATTAACTGTGTTAATTTGCATCCGTTCAACCTTTTTTTTTGAACATTCATGTGAACAACCCTACAACTTTAAGTGTTACCAAATCACTTTGCTTTCACTTCACCCAACGGTGCAAGACGCTGCTGCTTTTAGTCTACCCCCACGCCCCCCCCCCCCTCCAGCAAAACATCCGCGAGAAACAACAACAGAAAAACGAGGTAGATTAAGCGCGTGTGCATTCCGTTTTAATTATTTTCCCAATCAATCTCGTATTCTTTGCATTCGGTGTCGGTTCTACTTAAAACAAACCAACCAACGATCGCACTTACGGTGGCGTTACTTAGGGGAGGCGAACGCTGAGCCCCGCCGGCTACAAGCCCCTTGGGTAGAGAGAGAGGGGTGTCACTTGTGGTTACCATTCCGTCAACTGGACTTCGAAAACTTGAACACGGCTGTTGCCACTCTCGTCACACTAACATATTCAATTTTTTGCTCCCTATAATTGGAGAAAGCAATGTATGCCTGCGGTGTCCATAATATGCGCGACTTGAAGACTCCTAATGGGGAGACTGAAGGCGAAGATAGAGCGATTCCTGGAGTGGGGGCGCCATCGGTATGACCACGACACACGGAAGGGCATAGCCAACAAACTATAGTGGCCATTGTGTTCTCAGCGGCTTTTTGGGCGGGTTTTTGTTACACATTATAGAGGTTTCGTGAGCTCCTGGTGAATGTAAATAATTTTCCTCTTTCACTGCGGTGAGGCTTCGGAGACCGTGAACTCCGCCACGCCTGTAGGATTTTCAGAGGAAACCGAAAATAATAGGACTGAAAAAGAAATTTGGTCGAGATTAGAGCGTGCAGGCGGGAGGGGGGGGGGGGGGGGGCTAGGCCATAGAATTAAAATGTGGTGAATGTAGGCATGTAAACATAAATTGAAGGTTGGTTTTCCCGATCAGGATGGGTGGAATTTGTATGCACAACCCGTACGCCCTTAATCAATATTTAGGACATTAGCAGCTGCGGTTGTTTTCAAAAAGGCCCGTTCTTCCTCCACGACAATATCCGAGACCAGTGTTCGCAAATTCATTTTAGCAAGGCAGCCCAGCCTACGTAATACCCTTCATACGGTTTTCTGCATTCTGGGGGGCCAGCTATTGTTTACGTTTTCGATATTGAGAGTGTGCATGTAATTTATGTAATTTTGGTGGGGTGTGATTCTCAAACAATACAAAAAAGGCATCGGACCATCGTAAACACCGGTCTTAGCTAAAAATAGCAAATATAAATTAACAACCAATCGTAAATGAGAAAAAAACGTGTGCTAAGAAATCAATCGGCTGCATAACAGGTGTCCCCAGGAATAGGTAATAAACAAAATATATAAATGCAGAATTTATAAAAATACCTGGCAAAGATCAAACATGGCATCAATCAATAAATACATTCACTGCTCCAGATTATTGTCCATAACCCACGTTACGCGGAAATAAAAATATAACGGCTCTCGCAAACAGGCAAGCGCCGGATAATTTGGTCGCCGAAAAGTTTGCGCACAGAAATGTCCGTACACCGAAATGTCCGAGCACCGAAACGCTCGTACACCGATATGTCTGTACACCAGAATGTCCGTACACCGAAATTTCCACACCGAAACGTCCTGCACCGAAATGTCCTGCGCCGCCTGGAGTTTGTCCGGTGCTCCCTGAAAAAATACGCCTAGGAGATTTTCTTTGATTATTTTTATCTCCAGATAATCTGCTGCCGGCGATGTTAATTTTCGTATAATATACGTAGTTCGAAGTGAGTTTAAAATTTCCCACTTGATTTTGCCCCGGGATTATCCGAAACCATTATTTAATTTAAAAACCTAATTGTAACGTTAATGTAACGACACGTTCCAATTTTCGAGATGGAACTGGAACGCGTTCCTTTCGCAATAAAGGAATTTGTAACGGGAACTCGTTTCAGAATTGGGAAGGAACGAGGAACGAGCTTACGTTCCTATTTTAGAGGAACGTGTACAACACTGGCGTTGTTGCAGCTCGCACAATGCTTCCTCTTGGGCACTTTCCCAGCTGAAAGGGGGGCTATCTTTGGGCCCGCGCGTGACTGGCTCTGCAATGCGTGCGAAGTTTCGATGAAGCGTCGGAAGTGCGCGCATAGTCCGAGAAATCTTCGCACGCCCTTCTTGCCTTTGGGTCTTGGGAAGTTTGCTATGGCTTAAGTTTTGGCCGGGTCAGGCAGAGGACTCCTGCGGCGTTGACAACGTGGCCCAAAAACGTGAGCTCCTTGTACGCAAAGCGGCCCTTTTGAGGCTTCAGCGTTAACCCCAACGTACAAATGGCCTCGAGCACAGACTCCAACCTTTCAAGTTGTTCGTCGAAAGTCCTGGAGAATACCACAACGTCGACGAGGTATACAAACCGCTTCAGGCCAGTTAGCACAGTGTACATGACCCTTTGAAATGTCGCTGGTGCCGTGCACAGCCCAAACGACATCACCTTGAACTCGTTTAGGCTTTCCGGTGTTATTGAATGCAGCCTTCCCTACCTCTCTCTCGTGCACTTTAATTTGCCAGTAGCCTGTCTTCAAATCCAACGTAGAGAAGCACCTTGCGTGGTAGAGGTGGTCGAGGTTTTTCTTGCGGAAGCTCCGGGTTCACGTCGAAGAAATGCGGACGCTTGTAGGCATCTTCGGGTGCGAGTTCAAAGTCGTCGACCACGGCCGCAATCACGTCACTTGCTTCTTGCGTTTCTTCGAGGAATGTTATTGCAGAGTCCTTGTTTAAATGCTGGTTACCAAAACGTGGGGATTGCGTTGCTTAAAGCGCGCAATGCGTCTTGCGACGGAGACACCACGGTCGAGAAGATAACTTTGGTCACCCTCTACAAAGGCATCGACGTCAAGGACAGCATCTTCACAGCAAACGGTGATCATCAATCTTGCGCGGTGTGGCAGATTGACGTTATCATCGGCGATCCTTACAGCAGTATGGTGTTCGGGATATGGTTCCGGCGTCATGGAGTGATTGGAGGAAAACGTCTTGGTGTGCAGATCAATTATTGCACCGTTGTCCGTCAAAAAGTCCATTCGGAGAATGACGTCGCAGGAGCAATTAGGCAAAATGGTGAATGCAGCAGGGTACGTGGTGCCATTTATGTTGACGCGCGATGTGCACGTTCCACTTGGTGTTACGAGATGGCCTCCTGCTGTTACGAGATGGCCTCCACCAACTCCAAAGGGAAGGTATCTGGTAGTGTGCAAGCTCAAGTGGCTCGTCTGACGCAAGCGGGCTTCCCTTTGGAGTTGGTGGCTTCGGTCGCAGAAAGCCTCATCAAGGAGGTTAAAGCCGGTAAGGGCCCTTTAAGGGAAGAAGACGCCAACCGGGAGAGGTTGCGACGCGTAGCCGTGCCATACGTACATCAGCTCACGCACCGCCTCAAAAAAGTGGGGAAAAAATGCGGCGTGGAAGTGCTGGCCACCGCGCCTGGCAAGCTGATGAGGATGTGCCCCGCCGTAAACGAGAAGCCACGCCAAGCTTGCACCAAAAAACATGGCACCAAGTTTGTAACCTGCAAAGAAGGTGTCATCTACCGCATTCCGCTGTCCTGTGGCAAATGCTACGTGGGACAGACGGGGCGGTGTTTAAACGACAGGCTGAGAGTGCACCGTGCAGCAGTTTCGTCGCTTGCGGCGGGAGGCCATCTGGCCGATCATTGCAGGCGGTGCCCTGATTGTACGCCGGCGTTCGATAAAACACGTGTTGTAGGATCTGGACGTGACCAAACTAGTCGCGAGATTAACGAGGCTTTTCAGATCTACAGGGAAGGAGTTAATTGTGTCAGCAACCCTTCAATCACTCTTACAGATAAGGAGATATGCTACCTACGAGGGCGCATGTGTGACACATAGGTTGGCGTGTGTGGGGATGTGTAGAGGCAGGTCGTGGCGATATGTTATCTTTCTTTGTTTCACGGACGCTATGTAAAATTTCAGTTGTAGTCTAGCGAGTGTCCTGTGTACTTCTTCTTCGTCCGCGTCTATTTTTCGCTAGTAAAATGCAGTCAGATAACCAACTAGCCCAACTTTATGCCTTAACTGTGTCCTCATCTTCTTAGTGGCAGTCTCGGTCATGGCGGTTATGCGTCACGTCGTGTGGCTGCCGTCGTATTCGGGAGTCTCGTCAGGGTTAGGTCGGCTCGTCGGGATGAGGGCATGTCGTTGATCACGGTCTTCGGCGCGTCCTTGAGTCGTTGGAGGGTTTGCGGTACTCGCCGCCGAGAAACTTCACCTCCAGAATTTGGTACTTTTAGTTTCCTCCTACCTGGGCTGGGAGATCTCCCGCGTGAACTCTACGTTGATTCGACGGCTTGGCGACCGGTATGGCTAAGGCGACAGCGAGCGGTTGAAGCGCGCTGGACCTCGGTTGGTGTATTTTTCTATCTAAGTAGGGTGCTGGCCGGGTAGGGGAGCCTCTTGTAGGGGCAGCGACAGTAGATGTGGTCGGCCTCTCCGCAGTGGTAGCACAGCGGGCAATATTCGGACGTTTGCCACATACGAAACTTCTTCGGCGTTTCGTATTTGGCTACAGGGGGTCGGGCGGGCGACAGTGACGGTGGTATGGCGGAGCTTCTTGACGACGGGTTGGAGCAGGACGGGGTCGACGAAGAGCTGCAGAGTAGGTCATCGCTTGTGGCTCGCGGGGTGCTTCGGATGGCGTAGAAGTACCCAGTGCCTTTTGAACCTCTTCGCGGATGACGTCAGTCAGGGAAGTCAATTGACTTTACGGCGCCATTGCAAAGAGCTTTTCAAGCTCCTCCCTGACCACTGCTCAGATGATCTCTCGAAGTGTGTCGGAGCTAATAGCCCAGGCACCGATCATCTGACAAACGAGCCCATTGACCGGGCGATCGTATTGCCTCGTTCGGACTTCCAGCGTCTGCTCCATCTCGACCGCCTCAGACGCGAATTCGGCCACCGTCTTAGGAGAGTTGCGGACAAGGCAAGCAAAAAGCTCTTGCTTTACCCATCGCATGAGAAGCCTTAGTTCCTTTTCTTCTGTCATTTAGGGATTCGCACGCCGAAACAACCTGTTCATCTTGTCAACAAAGATCACTACCCCTTCGTAGGGGTGTTCCGCGCGCGTTTCTAGCAAAAGTGAGGCTCGTTCCTTTCACAAGACGGTGGGGAATGTTTTAAGGAAATCGCTCTTGAAGAGAGCCCAGTCAGTCACAGAACTTTCATGGTTCTCGAACAAAGTTCGATCTGAATCCTCAACACATGACGAAACGTTTCTTCTTAACCCCACCTGTTAAAGATCCGAACCCGTTCCACTTTTCTCAGCCAGTCCTCAGGGTCTTTAGTGGGAAATCCGAGAAACGAAGGTTATTCCCGGGGATGTTACAGGACGATGGGGGAAGTGACTTCATACTTGTGCTCCCCTAACAACGCAATGAATACACAGGGGCCGAAGCAGCAGTCAACAAAGTGACGTGCGCAGGAGAGCGTCGGGGAGTCGAATACCGCGGCGTCTGCCCTGCAGGCTTTTGTCTTTCGGCGCGAGTGTTTCTCGAAGCGTCAATTTACATCCCGAACATCCCAGCTCAAAGATTATTCTCGGCTAGTGTCGTTAGGGCGAAGCCCTCTCCGTATCATCATGAGATAACCCGTGTGACATAAAAGAATGGAACACGCGCTTCGCTTGGGACACAGATAACACAGCCGGGCGCGGCTGGGCTGTAAAAACAAAAAAATAAACAAAACAATCCCAATGCATGGTTCACGGCAATAATTCGCGTATGTATTGCCTCCGTACGGTTGTTACGTAAGCGGTGTCGAGGGCTGACGTAAACTGGTTATATGAGTGGCGTTACCGGCCTTCAAACAAGGTAGACAGGTATTTTATGTACCTTTCCACATTTGTTGACAATATTGTGCTCGTGCCCGGAAGTCTATCTGCGGAGGCATTGGGTTGAGTTTTGCTTTTCCTCGCCAAGACCCATTCGTTATATCCTTATATTGAGAAGAGACGGCAGGCTAAGGCAGAGATAGGCTTAACCCGGTTTTATCCACCGAGCAGCCAAAAGAATTCACATTGAGGATGATAACTTATGAAGCGGAAGCATGTACTAATGCGTAGAATAATGATTAGTGTGCGCATAAAGTGCGCAAGAGGATCCCCGAACGGAAGTGTCAGTTCTCGATCATTATCGCCTTACCCCCGCTTGTGCCGCCAAGCGCCGGTCATACCTGGCGCGGTATTCAATTTAGGCTATACGTGTCCCGTTAAGGCCACGTTGGGTTGTATAGTCGGAGGGAAACCACGAACAAAAAGAAAACATGAATCCGACAAGTAGCAATACACTCCGGCATTTCTACACTTCCACGCACGGCTTTCGTACACTCTTAATCTGGTTCCATGTAAGTTCCAGTTAAACGGGGCGATCCACATATTTTTATCTGGATCTAAACGAAGAATAACTGGAACGAGAGATATAAGTGGATCTTATCTGGAACTGTGCATTTGTTTTCTTTAGGTTTGTGGTTATTATGTGGAACCGAATAAATGAGGGGATGCGCTGTCGGCCGTTCCAGTTACTGTTCCACTTATGTCCCAGTAAAAATTTTGGACAGTGCTTTTGTATATTTTTTTCTCGTGTCTTGTTCCACGTAACTTGTGCGCTGCAGTGAAGTATGCACTGAATCGTGCATTAACTGGAACAATGAACCACATATATATTGACGCGCTTTGGTGCACAAGCGCACGCACAAGCCCTTGCACGCACACGCCCACAGACATAGATACAGACACGAACGCACACCCGCGCACCCACACATACACACACACATGCATGCAGTCACACACGCACACACGCACGCACCACATAAAATTTAATAAACTTCGTCGATATCTATGGAATTATCTTAGAGCAGTTTACTTATATAAGACGGCTAAGACGTATTTTTAGTGACGTTATTTGACAGAAAAAAATATGTCCACTGCTATAACAACACCGTACAAAGCATGAAAGGTGCGAGAAAAGGGTATCTTAGCGAAAATAGAAATTCCACTAACCCCTCTCAGGTTGTCTGCGGCGCTCAAACCGCTTTAGTGAATATCGTCTTTTGCTAATTGCAGACACGCAGTACGTCTGAAATCACCAATGACTTGAATTTGAGAAGGACCAGATGTCCTCAGGTTCTCCTTCTGCGTTTGGGACAGAGCCGCGGTAGTGCTGAAGAATTCATTGGGCTTTTGTGGATACCTCATAAAGAAATATATATAGGCCTCCTGCGCTGCCCAGGAGGCGCTGCGCAAGCGGCTTCCGGGCAGTACTTCCGGGTAGTACAAAGCTGCGCGGGTCCCCTAGGATCCCGTGTTGACAGAAGCAAAATGAGCTCGACGCTACCGATTATTTTGCGACGTGGTCACCAGCTCATGCCTGACGCGTCCGATCTATTTCAGCGATCAACTTTGCATTAGGGGAGAAAGCTTGGCAGCGCTAAACGCGTTTACAGCGCCGACGAAAGTGCCGGGACCGTGACGGCGTCTGCTACTCGTACGTTCACCGATTAATGGTCGTACGAAGTTAAATTTTAAGTGAAATTTCTAGTTTAAACTAATACTCTAGGTGAAAAAGACTTCTAAAAAACAGTCGATCAAAAAAGAAGAGTGACGAAATCGGCGATGATCGCGCATTAAAAAGCCAGCAAGTCTTGCGGACCGCAGGCGCTCCCCTGCTGCGGTGCGCCGCCCTTTTGCGTACCTGCACACTATGTGTGCACTTTCATTAAACAGTGCTCGTTTGCGTCGCCGTTACGAATACATGGTGCAGCGTTAGCTTGCCGTTTTGTTGCGTGTCTCAGTGACAAAATGCCGCTACCGTCAGAAGCGTGAAATCTGTTTTGCGTTTCCGAAATTAGTGGCCGTAAAACAAAGTTGTCGGGCGAACTAAGAGGCCGCTCGCTTTCCTTGTTTGCTCTCACTTTACTTAATTACGCTCTTGCAGCATACATTCCCAGTTCGCACTTAATAGCCTAGAATGAGGGTCAGCAACGGCAGAGTTCCATGCAGCCGACACGGTGGAGGTCTGGACGGCAAATCGGGTGGGAGGAGGAGGGGAGCTTTGAACGCAAAGAGAAAAAATTCAGCGAATTCCTAATAATATTTGGCAATAATCTGGCGAAGTTTGAAGATGGAGGGGGGAATTCAACTGGAGGACGCCAATTGTCTGTTCGTGTCTCGCTGTCTAACTCCATTTGAAGTCAAATGGGCGTGTCGGCGTTCAGATTCGACGACCCGTGCACTAGAAGACCAACACAGTCAGTGATGATCGTATGTATATATTCGAGGCCCCGCGCCATCTATGCGGTTGTGTTATATGATTTTATAGAAGTACACATCTCTGCAGGCAGCGGGCGTGTGATTTGGTGCATGCTTTGCGTCCTTTAGTAGCGCTTAATTTGTTTATTTGGCACTATTGCCCACCTACTCGCTAGTATACGTGTGCCCTGCCGTTCGTAGATCGTGCGGCGTAAAACGTTACGCAAGAATCATTTAGTTTACGAAAATACGAAACAAAATTTCCACTCGTTTCAAAGGCGGTGCCAGGCCAGCAGTGTCAGCTGAGTCGGCTGCGCAATTCTTGCGTTCACTTGCATGCTCCCGCTGAAGCAACCTTTTGCAGTTACCTCAGGATATAGAATGAGAAGCATTCGGTGTTTATGCTACTCGTGAACTTTCCTTTGTCGACCGAACGCAAGAAGTAAAAACTGTAACTGTCGTCAAACAGTTACACCACCCGACCTGGCGATATTGCCCACGCCGCGACCACCGCGACAGCTCGCTTATAAGAAAGCCGACAAATCGGCTTCTTTTAGCGGATATTATTTTGTTTAGCCTCTGCAACTACTTCAAGGGCTATTTCATACAGTATGCAGTCAATTAACACGCCACAAAGCGCCACAAACAACTTTCACTCTGGCTTGTAATTGAAAACACATGGAGGGCGGCGAGGGTCGTCTGCTTTTGTACTACCCAGATGCGTCGGCCGCTAGGGGCGCTGCATTTCGCCAAAACTCCAGCGCAGGAGGCCTATAGTTGTTGAGACTATTGCATGTTCTGCATTTGGTTCACAAAGCGTCGCAGAAACATTGTTTTTTGCTCAATGCTCAGCCATCAGCTCGCTGTGTTGTAGTACGTGCACAATTTTAAGTGCTTTACAGGAACGTATAAATGGCTACAATCTGCTGTAAAATAGGTACTTAGTCCACGTTATTTATGCCCTGATGCGGTATATACATAGTGTTAACCGACTGTGCCGCATTTCACACTGCACGCAGCATGTCACGCATGCATTTATATATGCTTGGATGTTCGTTCGCATTTTTCGTCTCGTGCATGCTATCAAGGGTGACTCACCTGATCCAATTCCTATGGGACTCACTAATTCATGACGCAAATTCATGAGACTTACTAATTCAAAAGCACCATGTACCGATACAAGTTTTACAAATTCACAGAAATGACACTAACGACCCGGTTTGCTTCTTCTAGAAATACAGTAGACCCTCGTTAAGGCGAACTTGGTTAAAACGAACACTGATTAAGAACCACAACATTTTTCTCTTGTAACGTCCACAATGCAATACACCTCCGCTTAAGACGAATTTCGGATAATACGAATACATTTTTACGGTCCCATCGGGTTCGTCTTAACGGGAGTCTGCTGTATATCATTTCTTTGCAGAGATAAAAAAAAAACAAGAAACGCATTTTGGTTTATCCAGTCTTCACTGGAAGGCGCTAGCGGTCATGCGAGGGTTTTATTTCTTTGTTTCAGTAGCGAAGCGACATATTTCTAAAATAAGCAAACTAGGCCGTTGTGAACATCGGTATGTATTTTTAAAACTATTCGTATTGGTGCACGATGGTTTTTAAGTCCGTTGGTCATGACGTAGTAAGTCCGATAGGAATGCTAACAGGTGCGTCCCTTTTAATTTCCACAAGCAAAAACAAAAGCCTCTTTGCAGGGAGCGGTTGACTGGGTGAACGGAACTAAACTTGGACAACTAAATATACCACGTGATACCTGCATTATTAAGTGCAATGCACTTCTTAAGCGACCCTGAACCTGCGTCCACCGGCGATGTCAGCATCACATACCCACGTGGGGGATTGGCCAGGAATCTGCTCGTCTTCCTTGGCAACGGGGGGAGATGGGCGCGCGCTGCCTGGCCGCTGACATGGCACATACCCACGTGGGGGATTGGCCAGGAATCGGGCGTGAGAAGGGCTAATGCACCCGCTTAAATGCATCTTTCTTTCTTTGTAGTTGTGTGTGTGTGTGTGATCTCTCTTTCGCGAACATTACCGAACCACGCAAATTCAACTCGTGCATTCGCACTTTCACATTCTTCCCCTCGGGGAAATGCGGGGAATTTTTTTTGCATGTATTAATGCTGAAATGACATTGTAATTCCTAATTATGCTGTGCAGTAACGGCAAAAATGCGCTGAGTTAACTTGCTGTTGTTGTGTCTTGTCATAGTAATTGAAGTTCATTGAATGATCCGCCTTCTCCAGCTGCTTCCCCAGTTGCTGTTTTCCTGTAGTATTGGTGTTCAGGAGGGAAAAGGGCTGGGTAACGGGCCGATGTATTATTACTCGCTAATTAGCTGTAAGTAGCTTTATATAACGTGGGTATCTAAGAGCGTCGCAGTATATTTTATTGACTACGGAAAGGCTTGTTGTCAAGAAAAGCAGTAAATGAAGCCACGCCCTTTTGCGTTCATTGTAAACAGTAACGCAGACATTTTCATCCAAAGTTAAGCTCGGATATCGCACGCACTCACGGCCCTCCGCGAGAAACAACTTTAGCCAGTATTAACGCGCTAACGCGGCTATTATCTGAGCTTTGTTTCGACCTCAGCGGGCGTAAACGTCCGCTTAGACGCATATGCCCGTTTTCCGAATCAAATAAAAGCCATCACGTGTGTCGAGTTTGTATGAGCTCTTATGGGGGCGCATCGCCAAAGCCTCCGCGAGAACGAAGTTTGCCGAAGCCATGAGGAAAAGACCGCCACTCCAGTAGCGCATTCCATGCGCATGCGTCCGCAGCAGCACGGCAGAGCTGTTTTTGCGTTGATTCACGGTACAGTGGGGCTGCAACGGGTACGACGACGACGGATGACAATCGGGACTGCGTCAACACTTTAAACGACAGCAGCGCTCCCATCTTCCAGGATCCCCTTTGCTAATTTTATGGTCTTCCGCATGCAGCGCCACAAGTGGCATTCCCAAGCGGGTTTCTCAATTGCTCGCGCGATGCGCCTGATATTTACTAAAGAAATTTTCGGTCACGCTGGCGAGAACCGTTAGCCCGTTAGCGCCGTTAGCAGTTTGATTGGGTTGATTGCGGCGTGCAACTGCGAATTTTTTTATATCCCCGGGCTGTATTTCCTGTTCGACGAAGTGGAGTTTTGCCAGGAGGCGCAAAAAAGGTCAGTGCTGCTCATTTATGTGCTGGTAACGGTTGTTGTTTAGTGACATCCTTGTTAACTGCGTCCGATAAATATACCGCTTCTCTGCCCGTTATTCGTGTGTCGTCCATGCTTGTGGTCGCGGCGTGTAACATTTTGTGTTGGAGAAACGTTTGCAGCCGTAATTTACCAAAACTTCTTTGTTCGTGGGTCAGAGTCGGCTGGACATTTCTGACTGCGTACGTTAGCCATTATTGCTATAAGGAAGTTGCTGGTTTGCGCGTTTCATGATTGGATTTTCCCTTACTGTGTGGCTTTGCTTAGTTGTATATTGACGGTTGCTGTGTATCTCTGCGGTAGCGAATCTTCTCGGGTTAGTCGCTCGCGATAATCGCGCGTGCACACGTGTACAACTTCCAAGCAAGTTTGTCGGAGCGTCCGTCCTTAGATTTATTGGTATTTTTAAAACTTGCGTGGTAATTGCGGCGTTGTGTTAGTCTGCTGAGTAGAATGCATTTACTGTGCTTACCAGACCGGGAGTCATCGACCTTGCCCGTTGCGCGCAAGGTAGACGCTATTTCGAGTTGTGTTGATGTGCTTTCAAGGCGTCATCTTACGTTTATCTGTTCCATGATTCCTTGTTTCATGTTTATGTTCAATGTTTGTTCTAATTCCTTTGACCAATTGAGATTATCTATTTTAAATAACATTGCCTGAAGTGTAGAGAAATGGAAGGGACAGTTGTTGTCTTAGCAGTACCGCAGTAACAAACGTTTCTTTTGTGAAGAAATGTGGAAACACGCAGCGGGTATATAGAAAGTGTGCTGCCGTTTCTATGCTGTTAATGTCAGTGGTAACTTGAGACTTCAGGATAATTATCCAATATCCATAATTAGTGGTTGCTACTTCACGAACCGCGTTAGAAATAAGCCACTCTTGCATTTTTATGCCGTCAATGTCGTTGGTAACCCGAGAGTCGAAATAATTTCCGACAAAGCTCAGGTGATAAGTTCTTGCATCACTATGTGCACCCAACATTAACCCATTTCTGTGCTTCCTTGAACTTAGAAAATATACTGCGAAAGCAGATTGCTACATTCTGTATTCGATATGTATAACCTGTCCAGATGGCTGTCTGGTGGCTGACTGACTGTCCAGATGGCTGACTGTGAAGACATTTGTCTCTACACTGGTAGTTTGCGACAATTGTTTTCTTTGTCTGAAGAACAGAAATTAAAACGAATTATTTCCATTCCTTACATATACCTCTGAAATCATGGCTGTGGCATTCACTGTGGCTGAAGACATCTTCGGCACGCCGAGGCGTCGTCGTGACAAGTGTGGCAGATTATGAATGCATTGTGGAAATCATAAAGCCACGAAAAAGTGCCTCTTGAGTGTTGCGTATTATACAGACGTTCACCACTCCTAAAATGTTCAAATATTTAAAAATGTTCAAAGCCTAAAAATGTTCAAATATTTTTATATTTAAAATTGTTTCGCCTGAAAACGTTACCAGGGCTCGTGCTGCAAAATAAATTTTAGCACAACTAATCAGGCATTGTACGAGATCTTGTACTCCCTTCTTAGAGGGAAGCGTAAACTTGTGCTTCGATATTTTTATACTGTTTTTATTTTCTAGGAAATAGGGCGGACCGGGACTTAAAACAATGGAACAAGGAATGCATACTGCCATTTTCCTGGTTCTTGAAGGCGTGTGTTCACCGTTCTTGAAGGCGTGTGTTCACAAAAAGGAAACACATGAAAGCCGTTTTACGGGATGAAATCATTGCATTCTACAAGCAAGTACGCACTCCCAGTTCTGGAACTTTCATAGTCCCTTTTTAGGCAGTTGCAATATACGTAATGGCTTCGGAACACCATTTCAGTGACAACTTGACCTGTAGGTGTAAACGGCTTGACCTGTAGGTGAAAGAGCTTTTGGGGACACGTTGGCAAAACTTTCCTGGAAATGCACTCCGAGGAGGCCCTGCCAGGAACGCCTGCATCTTGATTTTAGTTGGGTAAGTTGGCATTTTATTTTTGTGGGACTCAATTTATGGTAGTGTTTATTGAAGCTGGCCTTTTATTTTTGCGGGACTGAATTTGTGGTAGTTTTCTTTGTAGCAAAATCTTACTGTTAAAAATAAATCGTGAACTCCAATATTGGGAAATACCTTCACATTCAGCCTGTTTCGGATGCTACAACATGTGGACAAAAAAAAACTATTATTTTGCATTCAAGTTTTGCAAACATTTTGCTTTCACATTGAGAGTTGCTGCTGTGATAATACGGCACCACGGCCACGCCCAGTGCGGTTGCTTTCCAGAATTAGAGAACGGCCATTGACAGTCTGTGCTAATATTTTTTGTACATTGTTAGCAGCATTCCCAGAACAGAAACCAAGAAATCGCTGATATTTCAATCAATTACTGTGCTATAAAAAGGGTATCCTAAGCTGCGTGTACACTCTTAATCTTAAGAGTGTATAGTAGGGACGTCCATGGGCGTGGGTAGGATTTTGTCTTGAGGGGGAGAAACCCATTGCGTTGACCGGAAAGAGGAAGAGGGCAAGAGTTGCTGGGTGGCTTTGGGCGGGGGGCGAGGGCCGCTTTTGCACCCCACTGCCGACGCCCATGGGGAGATCCATCGCACTACAAAAACGTAATTCATGTAGTTTGCTTTGAAAACCCTTGTTTAGTGGTCTGCTATTTTTTAAGATAGGGCGTATGAGTGACATCTGCATTCCGGGATAATACGCTGAGGAATTATGTCGGTGAAATTTTGCGGCCAATATTTCCCACACAGCTGCCACACTTAACAGTTAAAGCGATTGTCGACGCGTCAGAGTCCATCGCAGAGGCAGCAACGCAGGCCGTCAGAAACGCTTCAGTAGTGCGACTGTCTTCTCATTGCCATGGTCATTGTTTGTCACCAGAAGCGTCATTTTTACTCTCATTGCCCTGAATATGAGGCTTGGCTTTTGACCTTTTAGGGAACACACATGCGGTTTTTGGGTGTCCGTGTTTGGTGCGTTTTTATC
Organism: Haemaphysalis longicornis; assembly: GCF_048455015.1. NCBI lineage: Eukaryota > Metazoa > Arthropoda > Arachnida > Ixodida > Ixodidae > Haemaphysalis > Haemaphysalis longicornis. The sequence continues at coordinate 123,640,883 of NW_027526214.1, read as the reverse complement.
AGCACGCTCACACTGCCCAAGTTGTTCACCAGTCATGGATAGCGTCTGCTTGTAATCATCTTTACCTCTTGGCGTTAGTTTGTTATCCCTGTTAGCGTGCCTTGCCAATAGGCTCGTTAGCCCTACATATACGCTCTTATTAAACGAGATTGAGGGAAATCCCTCATGGTGGGGTCCACCCAGCTGCAATGCAGCCGCACGGCCGCATTTCAGGTGGGTGGCAAATTTTCCTTTGCATACGTTTTCATTGTGAGCATGCGTTGATACTTTGTTGACTACGATGTTGAAAACGTTCCTGTAGGCTTCCAACGGTACTGTGTTTCATAACGGCCCCCTTCATCTCTGGTTAACTGGTTTATTGACTGGAGAGGTGGGATGCGAATATGCGCCCGGCTACTCCGTTTCACCAATAAAGGTTCATAGACCCGGCCATACAAATCAAATAGTTGTGTAAAAAATGTCCTTCTGGGTTGTGTTCATTGATTCACGGTAAAAACCTATTTCGGCGCCCAATACTTTGACGCGATTCGTGTTGAGGTAAAAAACACATTCAAGGCACTAACAACCTTATTTTGAACAACGGCGTCAGGCCATGGTCCTAGTAGAGATCTCTCCCAAAGTATACCGCGTTAGCGCGCGCTCGAACCTGCAGGGACCGGCTTCGCGACACAGTGTCTGTGCTGCCCACTTCGGCAACAAACGCACGTGAACTGGCGAGGAGAACAGCACGGGAGCGATCCCGCGACGAGTGTTCTCGAAGGCCCAACTGGCTGGCGCCAAGCGCTCCTCACGAGGCCCCCGCTCACATGCGCACAGTATTTTTGTTGTATTTTTTGTGAGCTGCTCATGAGGCCCAAGCCAATGCACAAGCCTGGCCAGGCGTTCCTAACGAGGCGCACGCTCCAGTGTACTCGTTATTGTTACTTGGTATTTTTTTCTGGTAATGCTGGACGGCGGAATGAAAAGCTTAAACAGCTGTGCTGTTAATAAATGTGTATGTGAGTGCGTACCCTCATACACCTCGGTCTACCTCTGGAATAAATTTGCGCACGCTGTGGACAACTTAAGCTTCCGTGTTTTCTGAACACTTTTGGTCCCCTGAACACGTGTACTTTGTTGGTATTAAATAAAGTTAAAGCCACTGTGCTTCTCCTTCTCCGTCCGCCTGAACAAGGCTTCCCGTTATCCACAAGGCTGTATATATCTTTAACAGCCTAGCTGTTTTGGTCGAGGCTTCAATAGGATGAGGCTGGGTAAAGCGGTCGCGGCGTTGTGGAGAAGGTGTAGCGAGGGGAAGGAAAAGCACCAAGCAGCGCAAGGCAGTGGAAGCTACGAATGTAATCCGCTGCAAAATGTCGCTGCCACTGCTGCTCGACTTGCGGCTCAAGCGGGCGCGCCGAGGAAAAACGTCTGGGTGGCTTCATGGGTAGTCAGGAATGGCGAAACCGCTCACGTCGTCTGCTCAAAGTTCACACGCGTTCGTCTCGCAGCATTCTGGTTGGACTCATGGCGCCGCCTCTGAGTTGCTATTGTAACAAGCACTGAGAGAAGTAGTAAGCGCGCGTAAACTTTACCTGTCGAGGTACCATAAGCAAAATCCTAATTCTAATAATTGAGTTCACGGTGTCATTGATTTGAGCAGCCTTGTGCCCTTCTTTCCTCTCCACAGGAAGCGCCCAATGCGTTCTGTAGCCTTGGTAGCATTGGAGGACGCTATGGGCAAAGTGGAGTATGAGCTGCAGAGCCCAAGGAAGCGGGTTCGATTCCCGGCCGCGGCGGCAACTTTTCTGATGGAGGCGAAAAGCGAAAACTCCCATGTGTTCGAGATTTAGGAGCACGTTAAAGATCTACAGGTGGGTAGATTTCTCCGGAGCCCGGCACTACGGCGCGTCTTATCGCCTGTGTAGCGTCGGCGCGTTAAACCGTCCAGTCAATCAATAACACAATCGAGTATAGACGAGCGCGCCCGGCGGTCCTTTCTGGAATGTTCGGAAAATAGGAAAGGTCGCGCACACCCCCGAGGAAGTACTTTGAAAATTCTATGTCATTGGGAAGTTCTATGATGTGTACTTAGCGTTGCGATTACATTGAATAATGTCTTGATTAATGTCAACTTGATTAATGTCTCTAACTCAGGTTAAGATATTTTAATTCTCGAAAGGTAAACAGTTCCTTTCTTTTTGAGGACCACAAACACTTTCCTTAATAATAACAAGTACTAGCGCCCAAACTTTCACAAATAGTTTTTAAAGAAGTCCGCGTCCCGCTGTAGTAGGCGGCCTATAGGGACCGGGCGGCCGTTGTATGGCACCACCCTCGTTTCAGCGAACAGCGCCGCCAGTGGCGAACCGCTCGTCAGTGGAATGCCGGTGGCGGTCAGCGCAGCGTAGTTGTGCATAGCTTTCTTTCGTTTTTTTGCGGTGCGGCTTGCAAAGCGAACGTAACCCCACGTGCATTTTTCAGATCGGTAAATCTTGAGTGTGGATGTGATGTTTACGAGGCATGCCATGTGTGTTATTTACGCCCATACTCAGTATTTACAAATAGCAGACGACGCTCAAGCGCCAAGCTGGAAGTGAAAGTTCGTTGCTTCATGTAATTTTTTCATGCCTGCATGCAGTTTCGCGAATCGAGGAGTATATTGCCGCTAAATGCTCCCACAAAGCCGGTGTGTGCAACCGATCTAGGAATGCTGCGGCGCTGGCCTTTGGCAGTTGATGAGGAAACGGCGCCGACGTCATGCACAAGCGAAAGGCAAAGTTGGAGGGTGTCTTCGAAGATTTACCTCAAAACAGAAATTGTGACGGACGACGGCTGAAACGTGTTTAATTTCACAGAAATGCTCTTACTACAGTCATCGGGAATCATTGATAGAATAAATACCGCATGATAGTGGAATGTTATTGCTTGTCGTGGAGAAGCATTGCTTTACAAGAATTGCAATGGTCGCTGGCTAGTTGGTAAATGGTTCTTCAAAAACCAATTCCTGCGTGGCTGAAGGACGCAAGACAGGAGGGTGCCCGAAACCTGTACTCAGCTTCACAACTGAATGCTGCGGTCGGTTTACAAGCTGCTACCTACGCTTGAAAAATCATGCACACCTCCGTCTAACGACGATGATGGTTTATCGCAAAGCTCTATCGTATGGGTTTCCTTGGTTGCCTTCTGGATTTAAACTTTGACTAGTTAAGCGTCGAATTTGACCAGCACGCAGTTTGGTCTTTTGATCGCAGCGTCTTTGACTTTGACCATTTCCCATTCGATTTCGCACGAAGAAAGCTTTGTGTTCAACTACCATAATCATTAGACCGAGGGCTAGATGAGTTTTCTGTTTAATTTTGAACTTCCATGCCCCCTCTCCAAATCTAAACTTTTTCCAGCGTGTCGGAAATGTGTCTGTGGTGGAGGACTCGGGCTCATGCACCTATATTTGAGGCAACTAATCGCGCGTTTTTGGTGTCTTCACCAGGCATTACACGATTTTTATAGGTACTCTGTAAAGAATACTTAAGCATTAAAAAACACCCACTGACGTTAACACTGCCAGATTTTTTAACTATCGGTGCCAACCTTTATTCTACGCGGGGGGTAAAATGGGAAGGGGAGGAGGGATGGTTTGTAGCTTGGGCTGTTGAGTTGGTGAATAACTTTGGCTCTTGATAAGATGACCACCAGAAACCTGGGTTTTCCACTTCGGCTTTCAGGCTCCCATGCTGTCACAGTGTCGCTCACCAAAACCGAAGGAACAAAGATCACGGTTACAGAAAGTGTAAACCAGAGTAACTCTGGTGTAAACTACCGCAACATTTCTACGGCTACACGGAAATCCATCTCGTATGCAGGTGCCTTTCTATTTAAAACACACGTATCGAGGTATCCCAGCGCTAAGGCTGGCGTGGAAACAGTAGTCATTGAAACCAGTGAAGATAATTTAAAGTGGTAGAAAATAATTCTAATATTGCTAATAGTTTTATTCCTACTCAGATCGCGCGCAGCCAGGCGCAGAGCGCTGTAAAAAGCGCTCGTGTCAATGTAGCCCTTCCCCAACCTTACAAGCATCCAATAAGTTTGCGTAACCGTGAGTGCATTTAAGAAGAAAATAATACTAATAATAGTAGTTTTATTCGTAGTCAGAACGGGTGGAGCCAAGCGCAGATCACTGCAAAAAGCGCTCATGCCATTGCAGCCGATACCCAACTTTAGACGCGTCCGACAAGTTTACGTAGTCATTACTGCATCTAAGAACCCAACAGATCTGTTTAGACTTCGTTTCATCTCACATGTCTGCTCACAACGCCACCAAAACATACAAAGCACCGAAGCAAACACGACAAAAACAACGGGAGGCTGTGTAGTCCAATGCACCGCCTCATTCCACTGACGAGGGGAGCGCCGAGTGGTGGCGCCACCCATCCAGCTGCCCGGTCCCTATATGCCTCGAGTGCGGCCTGTAGGGGCGCCACTGAAATCCCCCTACCGGCCCGTTTCGAAAGCAGCCGCGGGAGTCTCCGGCCCGCTCCCCCCTGCCACTGTTGCTTTTGCGGCTCGTTAAAGACTGCGATTTACCGTTTTTACGCGTTCGAAATACGGAATAATGTGGAGCAGGCACTCTGTTTGCAAGCGTGGTGTGTTTACGAGAGTATAAACGTTTATCACGCGATCTTAGTGTGGTAAATTCGGTCTGTATGAGCGCCAGTTATGTGTCACAGGCCGGCGTCCCGAAGCCGGCATATGCATGCAGCTGATTGCAATTCCGCTGCCCTGAAATTTAGTGGCAGTGTCTTCGTAAGCCGTGTTTCCTGCATCCATACACACTGTGATGTAAATCGACTTTGTGCGCTTCTATAATCTAGCGGAGCACTCTTACCTGACAGCACGCAAGTTAGCTTATATTGATCACTACCCTGAACAAGCCAATGCGGCATAAATTTCACAAGCATTTTACGAAAGAAGTACGATGGATAATGCAAAATTATACTCGGGAGTCAGCACGCGACGACAAATTTTAATGCTGGGTCCTCTTGTCCCGAGGTGAGCGCTCGCAAAGATAAATCTGTTACACTTATCCTCCACGAGAAGCGCGGAGACGGGCTTATAGAGTAATCGGCTTCCGCGGCTAAACTCTTCTTCGAAACATCCATAAACCGAAATCAGAGAGCCTTATCGGACATGTGTACAAGATTTCGGCGCACGTTAAGGATCTCCAGGTGGTCAGAATTAATCCGGAGCCCTGCACTACGGCGCGCCTCATCGCCTCCGTTGCGTAGGCGCATTAAAACATACAATCAATCAATCAACTCTTCCAACGACACCTCGTATCGCTTGTGAACTGCCTACCCTGTATTCAACAAATGCGTCCGCCGAATGATCAGCCGTTCGTTGAAGGCGAAAAACAAACGAAAAGTGAACACGCAGCCTGTGTGTGTGTGTGTGTGTGTGTGTGTGGAAGGACTCTGCTAAAACGTTCGTTCGTTGAGTTCGCTCCGCATTTGTAAACAACGATAGTTAAGTGCGTCCCCCTCCTCCCTCCCGCCCCCCCCCCAATGTCTTGCGAAATATCAGTGCATTTCGCATCTTGTTGGTCTGAATACTATCTTGCTTAAACGAACGTCTTTAGCATTTCAGAAGCTGCACTGGTTTTTTTTTTTTTTTCATTCCCGTACGACTATTCTATTGATTCCTGACTTGCAGACCATTCATTTTCCCGTGGTTTCATTAACTTATACCTTGGTGCTTGCTATAAAGCTTGATTGGGCCCATATTTGACAACGCACAGCCTTTGAGTGTACTTAACATTTTCGCGTAGCTTATATTACCATAAAAGGCACAAGTTATTGTCAGCTATTGGGTTATCACATCCCCGAAAGAAGCTTTTCTTTCCTCCATGCCCGAAACATATTTTTCTACGACGTACATATTCGAAGCAAAGCCGCATTTGTTGTCTGCTCTGCAAAACGCATCAACCTCTTACAGTGCCAATATCAGGTATAAATGAGGCGAGAATAAATAGAATTCACTCGTGCTGACGTGTTCGAAGGTGACAGTGGTGATATGCTGCTGCCGTCGCCGACGCCCGCAAGAGCGGCCAAGAAGCCCGCAGAACCGCCTCCTCGGATAGCTCTCGTTGGCGTTCGAGCGCTCTACCAAGACGCAGCTGTTTTTTTTTTTTAAGTGCCCTAAACGTGCAGTTTGCTTACAGACGTCACCATAACAAGTTGTTTAGTGCGCGGAGAGGCAAAGAGAAGCGAAAGAGAACCAAAACACTGCATGACCACCTATCAGTTACGCAGCGCTAATCCCGCAAACGCCGCGGAGAAGCGGCGGAAGGCGGCGCAGCGATTGCGAATCTCGAGGCGTATAGGAAACGTATCTCCGAAAACATCCTCGACTCTACGTCTTCTGTTTATCTAAATGCGCCATTTTTTGTACAAGAACCGTTTTTAGCAACAAACCTCTTGTGCACAATGTAATTCGTAGATAATGAACCGCTCAATGAGTGTTTTCCAATGTAACATACAACACGTTTAGAGCCTACAGAATGCGGTTACACTTCTACCCATCGGCAGCTATAGCCACCATCGGCACCATCCCATCGGCCCATCGGCACCAACAGGCAGCTATAATACAAGTATGTGGTTGGCTGCGTTCGGTAAGCGTTCAGAAATGCTGACCAGTAATCCAAATCAATAGGAACGTATAATACAAGTTTTATGTTTAGTTAATGTATGTGGTTGGCTGTATTCCATAAGCGTTCTGTAACGCTGACCAGCAAGCCAAAGGAATAGGAGTCTATATTGGAAGTTTTATTTTTAGTTTGAGTATGTGACTGGCTGTGCTCGATAAGCATTCTGTAACGCTGACCAGTAAGCTGCACCAATAGGCAGCTATTGGTGCTGCCTATTGGTATTGGCCTATTGGGACTGGGCACGGCGAACCGCTGGCGAACTTGGCTCTAAGCACGCCACCCGTTTTGCTTATCCAGGTTCTGCTTGGTTTCGCCGGTTTCAACAACGTGCTCTGCAACTTCGGCAATCTACCGGTATCAACTACAAACGTGACATCTTTGCATGACGCACCAACGCCCGACTGTCCGCCTATCGGCCACTTCGCTGGAGGTGTGACGTCACAAGGGCCACCGGGTATAAAAGAAGAGCTGCATCGCTTAGTCTTCACTGGGCACGGTGAACCGCTGGCGAACTTGGCTCTAAGCATGCCACCCGTTTTGAGTATCCAGGTTGGTCATGATTGTTCTTGTCAAAGTGATGACGTGCTTCTAGTGGTTCTGCCATGCCCTCGGCGCTGTCTTTGCATTGCGTACGAGTGTTTTTCTGCATGCAAAATATTGCTGTGTGGCGATGTTGAGAGCAACCGTGGTCCAGATATCCAGAAATCTTTATACATGAATATAAAATCCCAGGAGTCAATGCCGAATGATATATCCGACATGAAAGCCTTGCTATCCAAGCTTGATGCTTCACTTTGCAGTCTAATGGCTAGACTAGAACAGATCGGAAAACACACGAGAGGTTTTCAAACTTCCCTGCAGCCTATAGCACCAATGGAACAACACCTGCAGTCGCTCCATAAGTCTGCTATTTCCCCGTCGACATTGTAAACGCGCACTAGACGGGGACAGAAGAAAAGACAGTGACAAAGGACTGCATGCGCGCTGCTCCCAAAAAGTCCTGTTGCCACCAAGTTGCATGTAGCCTTCAGCACCAAGCTCGACGCCTGCGCAATGCCGGTTTTTCTGCAGACTTGCTGGCTTCCATAGCTGGAAGCTTGATCAAAGAAGCAAATTCAGGGAGCCAGGCTAAAGTGAATCAACCAGAACGCCAGAAGGGGTGGCCTGTGGTCGTTCCGTACGTGCACAACCTGTCCCACCGGCTCAAGAAAGTGGCGGGAAGGTGCGGCCCCCAGGTTGTTTTTTTTTGGCTCCAGGCAAGCTTGCACATATGTGCAAAGCCGTGAACAACGAAGCTGGGAAAGCTGGCGTACAACTAAGCACGCCACACGCTTCGTGGAATAGAAAGTAGGTGTGTTGTACAGGATTCCACTAGATTGTTGAAAATGCTACGTCGGACAGACCGGACGCTGCATTAATGAAAGATTGAGAGAGCACCGCGCAGCCGTAAACTCATTGCCGGGGGGAGGACATTTTCCAGATCACTGCCGGCGGTGCTCTTGCACGCCTGACTTTCAGGAAACACCGTCCTTCGCAGCTTTAGGGCGCAACTACAAAGAGAAATCTTCGAGGCGTTGTGTATCATCAAGAAAAACCACGAATGCGTAAGCACTCTGTCGCTGGCTTTGCACACAAAAGAAAACGCCTATCTACAGCGTCAATCACATTTTCTGTGAAACCTGCGCCTTATGTATCTTTCTAGTGTTTCTATGCATTTGTGTGTATGTATAAAGCCTTTCTTGTCAATAAAGCCACAGGTGATGTTTAGCGCTCGTCCCGTGCCACTGTCTTTTCTTCTGTCCCCGTCTAGTGCGATTTTACCATGCGAAGTAGTACCACCAACTAGCCCAAATTTCCGCGTTGAATGTTATTTCGCAAGAGCAAAGAGTAATGAATCTGGAAAATTAGAGCCGGCGGTCAAATTTGGTTGTTTTCGGTGTACCCGAGGCTAAATCAGAATCTAATGATGAACTGAAAGAGAAGGTTATTGGCAACATTTTTGATAAACAGCTTGGCGTGAAGGTTGCATCCGTTGGGCGTATCCACAGACTTGGAAAACGTATCAAGGAGACCGGTAGCATTGAAAATGATAGCGGTAGAGGCGAACGAAAAACTCGACCAGTAATCTTGTACTTCCAAGACTTCAATGAGAAGATGGCTGTTTTCAGTAACGATAAAAAACTAAAAGGCCCGAAAATATACATTCACAACGATTATTCCAAAGAAACTCTCCGCAAGCGAAAACTGTTCTGGGAATCGGCACGCAAGGATAAGTATGAAAGACTGGATCCAAAACTTTATGATGATAAACTTAAAATTAATGACGAAACATATGTTTGTGATGATTTAACAGGTAGACAAGTTAAGCTTATTTCTTCCCCAGCGCAGTCGCAGTCGAAGTGACATGATCCCGGCAGTGGTTCTTATCGCAACAGGCTCATTGTGTTGAATAGGAATGCCCAAAGTATGGTCAATAAAGCCGAATCCCTGGAAATTGCATTACTTGCGCACAACCCTGACGTACCAGTAATAACTGAGACTTGGTTAACCAGCGATATCACTGACGACTGCGTCTTTTTTTTTTATCGTTTTCGGTCTTCAGACGTGACCGTGGGTCACGAGGTGGGGGTGTGGCTGTTCTGTTAAAGAATAATGTGAAAGCTGTGGTTTTAAATCAAAAAGAAGACCACGAAAGCCTGCTTGTCAAAATAAGCTTTTCTAGTTTCACTTTTGTCCTATGTGCGCTGTACAGGCCTCCCAGTTCTGATTCTTGTTATTTACGAAAGCTTCAAGATCATTTGTCTTGTTTCCTCAAAAGCACGCTTATGCTTGTTGGCGATATTAATCTGCCAAGTATTGATTTGCCTACTTGCTGCAGAGCACTCTGATATTATATCCGACATTACGCTATAACTCATAATTTATACCAGGTTGTTCTTGAGCCCACCAGAATTTGCGGTACAGCTAGGTCCGTACTCGATCTCGTGTTCTTAGATCGCAGTTTTTCTGATTATTCATTACGTGTAAGTGACGGAATTTTTGATCGCAAGGTTGTAGTTACCAATGTCTTTCTAGAACTTAAAAAAAATTGGCGGGAGTCAAGCATACATATGTCAAAGACTACTCCACGGCGACGAATGAGTCTGTTTTGAATTACCTTGACAGAGGTTACGAAAACTTTCAAGGTAATGATGACCACCATTTATAAAAATGTTTAAAGAGCATTGCAAATTTTGTTTAAAGTCTTTTATACCTGACAAGAAAAAACGAACCAAAAGGGTCAATCCATGGGTTAAACGTGATATTATTCACTTAAAACGGCGAATAAAACGTATAGACAAGACTCGCAGTCCCGATTGTGATGTCCTAAATAGGTTAGTCTTCGAACTTTCGAGCAGCGTAAAGTCCGCAAGGAAACGGTATTTTTGCGGAGGTTTGCCTCAATTCATTTTAAACGATCCAGGAAAGTTTTGGAATCACATCCTAAGTGCACGTCAATCGGTTGATCAATTATTGGTTGATGGCAAGATTGAAACATCTCGTCACTCCATTGCAAATGCTTTCAATTCCTTTTTTCATTCTGTGTTTTCAAACGATCATGTTGATGAATTTTCTATGGAGGCTCATTCCGAACAGATCAAGCTTGTTTCTTTTGAAGGAGGTTTTGAAATGCTTCTGCGATTAGACCCTAAGTGCACTACTGGCCCGGATGGACTCCCGAACGCCTTTCTGCGTCGCTATACAGAATCTTTAGCTCGGTTTTAAACAGTCATTTATCGGGAATCTTTTCGGACGTCCGTGCTGCCCCATGATTGGCTTATGGCTAGGTTAGTTCCAGTTTTTAAAAATGGTGACCGCTTGCATGTTGACAATTATCGACCAATTTCCTTAACGTGCTGTTGTTGCAAGATCATAGAACATATTGTAGCTAACCATATCCTCAATGTAATGGAAAAAATAAAACATTCAGTCCCTTACAACATAGTTTTAGAAAAGAATTTTGTACCGTTACGCAGTTGGTCACCGCCATTCACATTTTAAGTCCAATTTTAGATCACTCCGGGCAAATTCATGTTTTGTTTTTAGACTTGAGCAAGGCCTTCGACAGGGTTCCTCACGATAGCCTTCTTTTAAAACGCAGGAATTCCTTCAACACTCGTAAATAGGTTTAATTCATATTTGAAAGATCGAACGCAATTTGTAGACATCCACGGTACTTGTCCCTCTTCTCTAACAGTGACATCGGGTGTCTTCCATGGAATTGTGCTGGGGCCTCTGCGTTTTTTGTTGTATAATAATGACTTAGTGTATGTGGTTGGTGATACTGTGAATATTAGAATGTTCGCGGATACTGAAGTGCAGTCTGCTTCCGGCCAACATCGGGTAGATAGGGCTTTATGTGACATATCATCTTGGTGCGAGAAATGGGGCATGGAATTTAGCACTACAAAAACGGTTCTTTTACGTAAAACCAGAAAACGAAACCCCCTAATTTTTAGGTACAAAATGAAAAACGCCTTAATCGGGGAGGTGAGTAAGGTTAAATACCTAGGTGTCGTATTGAACTCCAGATTATATTGGAAATACAACGTTCGGCTTGCAACTTCTTCAGCGCTAAAGAAACTTCGCATAAACTTCGGCATAAACTTCGAGGTACACCTAGTAACGCTAAGGTGTTAGCGTACGATTCCATAATTAGGCTTAAACTGGAGTATGGAGCGGTTGTTTGGGACCCGTACACGAACAAAAACATTAACCAATTGGAGAAGGTTCAGAGGAGGGCTGTTCGTTTTCTTTATAATAAATATAAAAGAAGTGATTCTCTGTCAGGTATTATGGCACTGAAAAGAGTCCAACCACTACACATTACACCCCAAATTGCCTGCTTAGCTTTTCTGGAATCCCTAATTAAGTGTAAGACTGGATTATCACCAACTCCATTCATTAGTCTGTCAGCCACGAGGAAAACACAAACACTTTTAAGTTTTTGTATTTTCCGCGCACGGTAGACGGCTGGAATAAATTGCCAGAAAGCCTGCACAGAAATTCAATTCCAGCGTTGCCTGTTTATTTTGTATTCTCCAAACTAATTCGGAGTTGATGTTACCCCATTGTGTTTATTACATTATATACTATTGCATTGTATGGGCGTGTACATTATTTTTGCTTTGCCCATCCTGCTTGGACCATTTACTTGGTCTGCAGTATTGTGTAAATTGTAGTGCGAAAGACGAGCAAGTGGCGCCAGCCACCATGCGAGCACTAACGAACAACTGATTTGCTACGCGGCCACAACAGTCAGCATTGTCCTTGTGATGGGCGTATGCCCGCTCAAGGGGATTGACCACCTGGTTTGTACAGACGACGACGAGGCAACAAGGTCAGCCACCGCAGCGGCATCGTCATCGGCATGGAGCTCGTGGAGTGCTCGAGACATTCTGCCGGCTGGGCCACCGATCCGTTTGCCACTTCTGAGTGCCCCTCCTTCCTTCCGCTGTCAAGGCAATAAACCCGCCTTACATTTTGGTGGAGTGTGCGGATTCCGTCCTCGTCCTGCTCCTCAGCTTCACCCCGCAAGTGGCGCGCAAGCCTGGAGCTGCGGAGTCGCACCCTGCCCTCTACCGCTGAGTCAGCCATGATTACTAACGCCCGAAACACGACGTCGCCTTCGCAATCGGCTGTCATCTGCTCCGGGGTGATCCGTGAGCGTGAGCCGGCGATGTTCACTGGCGCAGACGACCAGGACGTCGAAGAATGGCTGTCGTCTTATGAGAGGGTAAGCGCGCACAATAAGTGGGACAATGTCATGAAGCTGAATAACGTCAGTTTCTCCTTGAGGGGACTTGCCGAAAAATGGTTTCTCAACCACCCATCTGATCGCGAAACCTGGGACGCATTCAAAACGAACTTTTCGGCGGTATTTGACCGGCCAGCGGTTCGCAAGCTTCGCGCGGAGCAGCTTTTGAGAGAGCGAGCTCAAGGGGCCGGCGAGAACTTTACCAGCTACATCGAGGATGTGGTCGACCTTTGCAGGCGCGTGGACCCTTCCATGCCTGAGCAAGACACCATCAAGCATATACTCAAGGGAATAGATGAGGACGCGTTCCAGATGCTGCTGGCGAAAAACCCTCAGAGCGTCCGAGACGTCATCAGCTTGTTGCAAAGTTATGACGAGTTGCGCAGGCAGCGTCGCCTCACTCGTCGCCGCCCTTTGGAGCGTGAGGAGCCGCTCTGTGAGCTGGCAGTTGGTGAAAATCCGTCGCTACTGAACCGCATCAAGGAGCTTGTTCGTGAAGAAGTGGCGCGGCAGATCTCTCTCCTGCCTTGTACATCCCTGCCATCGTCGCCGGTACCAGATCCTTGCTTGTCGTCGCCCCTTCGTCGAATTATTAGGGAAGAAGTCGCTGAAGCTCTACCGACCACGCCAGTTGCTCCGCAACCGTTGCCTGTAGCGGCGCCGCTATACGCTGAAGTTGCGACACGGCAAGGTCCGCCTACCGCTCACGTGCCTTTACGCCGCCCGCAGCCACCGCCTTACCTTCCTCCGGCTTTGTCGACACCTCCGGCTCCGCTCCACAGCAACCCATGGCGCACGCCCGATAACCGGCCGATATGCTATTTCTGTGGGGTTCCTGGTCACGTAGCGCGTTATTGCCGACGTCGAGTTACGCCGCCCGGAGACGCTTACCGGAGACCAGTTTTTGCTGCTGACGTGTACACTTCGCCGCGTTCGTCCAACAATGCCCCTGCCGAGCCGCCCTATCGCTTGCCCCCTCGCGAAGCTCCCGATGCCCGTCGGTCGTTCTCCCCACGTCGTCGTTCCATTTCGCCGCTGCGCCGTCGTCCGAATGCCCAGGAGGAAAACTAATCGCCGCAGTTCCGGAGGCAAGAACTGCGGCGCCGTCGAAATACCGAAGCCCTGGCCTGTCTGTTACGAATGCGATTGAAGTCGTTATTGATGGAATCACCACATACGCCCTTGTGGACACGGGAGCAGCCATCTCCGTTATAGCCGCCAAACTTTGCCGCAAATTACGAAAAGTGACGACCCCAATATCCGGTTGCCGTCTCCGCACAGCTACGGCGCATAACGTCGAGCCTTCAGCCGTTTGCACAAGCCGTGTCTTTGTACAAAACGCGATGTATGTAGTCGAGTTCGTCGTTCTTTCCTCATGCTCCCATGACATCATCCTGGGGTGGGACTTCCTGTCGCGTCACCACGCTGTTATTGACTGTGCCCGCGCCGAGGTCGCCTTATTTCCGATGTGTGGTACTGAAATTAACAAGGTAACCACTACTTTTAAGCTGTGCGCCGCCGAAGACTCCACAATCCCTCCAGCCTCTGCCGTTATCTTACCAGTAATCTGTGGTATGGTGCCTGCCGCAACTGTTGTGTTTACCCCCTCTAATCTGTTCATGCGCCGACAGGGCGCCCCTCTCCCCTACGCCATTCTTGAAATCGAAAATGGCGCTAGCATGATCTCCATCTGCAATACCTCCTCTTCACCCTTAACCGTGCATCGTGGCGAGTCCCTTGGACGCGTCGAAGCTATTGACACTCGCCTCATAAACGACTTCCCGGATGCGTCGCACGTTCTGTCGCTCAGCTCGCTAAGCCCGCCTCTTCCCCGTGCATCTGATTCGGCCGCTTTCGTTCCCTCCGTAGACGGCAACCTCGACCCTGTCCAGCGCAACCAGCTGCTCACTCTTCTTCACCGTTTCCGATCCACCTTCGACTGCCAGCGCACTTCCCTGGGCCGCACGCAGACAGTCACACATCGCATTGACACTGGCTCTCATCCACCTTTGAGGCAGCGACCATACCGCGTATCAGCCAGAGAACGTTCCGTGATCGAAACGCACGTTGATGAAATGCTTCAGCGTGGTGTCATTAGGCCGTCTAACAGCCCGTGGGCTTCACCGGTCGTTCTTGTGGGCAAGAAAGATGGGTCTGTTCGTTTTTGTGTCGATTATCGACGACTGAACAAGATCACCCGGAAAGATGTTTACCCGTTGCCACGCATCGACGACGCATTAGATTATCTGCAAGGCGCCGAGTTCTTCTCTTCCTTAGACCTCCGCTCGGGTTATTGGCAGGTGCCGATGGCAGAGGAAGACCGGCCTAAGACCGCGTTCGTTACTCCCGACGGGTTATACGAATTCAACGTGATGCCGTTCGGGTTATGTAATGCGCCTGCCACTTTTGAGCGCATGATGGACGACATTCTGCGTGGCCTCAAGTGGAAAACCTGTTTATGCTACTTAGATGACATCGTTGTATTTGCGCCTGATTTTGACACCCATCTCAGTCGCCTGGAACAAGTCCTGCAGTGCCTTACCGACGCTGGGCTGCAGCTGAATGTTAAAAAGTGTCATTTTGCTGCCCGCAAACTGACAATTTTGGGCCATGTTGTTTCGAAGGACGGCGTTCTTCCCGACCCTGCTAAACTCCAAGCTGTTGCCGACTTCCCGAAACCGACTACCGTGAAAGCCCTGCGCAGTTTCGTCAGACTCTGTTCCTACTTCCGACGCTTCGTGCCCAACTTTGCGTCCGTCGTTGCGCCTCTGACGAAGTTGCTCAGCGGAAGTCACGACTTGTTGACCTGGTCCCCTGCTTGCGATGAAGCCTTTGTAACCCTACGCCGCTTACTTACGTCACCTCCCATTTTGCGTCATTTTGACCCTTCCGCGCCCACCGAGCTGCATACCGACGCAAGCGGTTTAGGTCTGGGAGCAGTGCTTGCCCAAAGGAAGGCGGGATTCGACGAGTACGTCGTCGCATACGCGAGCCGCACTCTCACAAAGGCGGAATCTAATTACTCTGTCACAGAGAAAGAGTGTTTAGCCATCGTGTGGGCTATTTCAAAGTTCAGACCTTACCTCTACGGTCGAACTTTCGATGTGGTCACAGACCACCATGCCCTTTGTTGGCTATCGTCGCTGAAGGATCCCTCCGGTCGCCTGGCACGCTGGTCTCTTCGCCTTCAGGAGTATGACATCAGAGTGATATATCGGTCTGGACGCAAGCACAGCGACGCAGATGCTTTATCTCGTTCACCTTTATCCATTACTGCGCCCGAGATTACAGCCATTGATTGCACACAGGCATCTGAACCACTTGAGGACATGGCAGGGCAGCAACGCAAGGACCCTTGGGTATCTTCCATTTTTGACATGATTTCGAACCCTACGGAACGTAGTGCCTCGCGGGCACTGCGACGTCAGGCCGTGCATTTTTCCATTCGTGACGGGCTTCTGTATCGCAGGAATTACCTTCCCGAAGGCCGCAAGTGGTTGTTGGTGATCCCTCGTCACCTGCGCTCCACAATATGTGCTAATTTTCACACGAATGCGGAATTCGCCCACGCAGGAGTCTTTAAGACGTACCAGCGGTTGCGGCTGCGCTACTTTTGGCGAGGAATGTATTCCTTTGTAACAAAGTTCATCAAATCATGCCGAGAATGCCAACGTCGCAAGTCTCCGCCGCAGTCACCAACCGCACCGTTACAGCCTTTGCCCTGCCCCGCGCGCCCTTTCGACCGGGTCGGGATAGACTTATACGGCCCTCTACCCCTGACTGCTGCCGGCAACCGTTGGGTTATTGTCGCCGTCGATTACCTTACGCGATACGCTGAGACTGCCGCGCTACCGGCTGCCACAGCGCGCGAAGTTGCAACCTTCATTTTGCACCATTTCATCCTGCGTCATGGCGCACCACGGGAACTTCTCAGTGACCGGGGCCGTGTCTTTTTGTCAGAAGTGGTCGAGGCTCTTCTCAAAGAATGCAACGTCACCCACCGCAGCACTACAGCCTACCATCCCCAGACTAATGGGTTGACGGAGAGATTTAACCGCACCCTTGGTGATATGCTCGCCAAGTGTGTGTCTGCTGACCACTCCGATTGGGATGCGATTCTCCCCTTCGTGACTTACGCGTACAACACCGCGACGCAGACTACTACAGGGTTCTCGCCCTACTTCCTCCTCTATGGCCATGAAGCATCCTGCCCTCTCGACACGATTCTACCCTACCGACCCGACGCTTCCGAATACACGCCTGTTTCTCAACTCTGCAGCCACGCTGAGGAGTGTCGTCAGCTTGCTCGCAGTTTTACCTCCGAAGACCAATTCCACCAAAAACATCGGCGTGACGGTGACAACCCACAAGTTACTTTCTCTCCCGGCTCTCTCGTATGGCTTTGGGTACCCTCCACTACACCTGGACTTTCTAGCAAGCTCCTTTCCAAGTTCCATGGACCGTACCGCGTACTCGAACGAACCTCCTCCGTTAATTACGTTGTGGAGCCGCTCACCCCGTTGCCTGACCTGCGCTGCCGCGGACGCGAAACGGTACACGTGCATCGCCTCAAGCCGTACTACGACCCTTCCGTCGTGACGTGCCCTTAGGTCGCCAGGGTGGCTCCCTTCGTCGTGGGGGTAATTGTAGTGCGAAAGACGAGCAAGTGGCGCCAGCCACCATGCGAGCACTAACGAACAACTGATTTGCTACGCGGCCACAACAGTCAGCATTGTCCTTGTGATGGGCGTATGCCCGCTCAAGGGGATTGACCACCTGGTTTGTACAGACGACGACGAGGCAACAAGGTCAGCCACCGCAGTGGCATCGTCATCGGCATGGAGCTCGTGGAGTGCTCGAGACATTCTGCCGGCTGGGCCACCGATCCGTTTGCCACTTCTGAGTGCCCCTCCTTCCTTCCGCTGTCAAGGCAATAAACCCGCCTTACAAAATAAATAAATAAAATAATACAAGTATGTGGTTGGCTGCATTTGGTAAGCGTTCCGAAATGCTGACCAGTAAGCCAAAGCATTACAAATCGATAAAGCAAGTTTTATTTTGAGGTAAAGTATGTGGTTGGCTACATTCGATAAGCATTCTGTAACGCTGACCAGTAAGCAGCACCAATGGGCAGCTACGAGACAACTATGTGGTTGCCTGCGTGCGGTAAGCGTTCACAAATGCTCAACAGTAAGCCAAAGCAATAGACATGTATATAACAAGCGTTATTTTTATTTTCAGTATGCCATTGGCTGTATTCGGTAAGCCTTCTCAAATACTGACCAGTAAGCCAAATCAATAGGCAGCTATGTAGGCAGTATGTGGTCTGCTGCATTCGGTAAGCATTCAGAAATGCTACCAGTAAGCCGAAGCAATAGGCACCTTTAAAATAAGTTTTATTTTTAGTTAAAGTACGTGGCTGGGTGAATTCGGTAAGCGTTAAGAAATGCTGACTAGTAAGCTAAAGCAATAGGCAGCTATAATACAAGTTTTATTTTTAGTGAAAGTATCTGATTTCTGGCATTCAGTAACCCTTCTGAAATGCTGACCAGTAAGTCAAACCAATAGGCAGCTATAATACGAGTATGTGGTTGGCTGCATTCGCTAAGCATTCAGAAATGATACCAGTAAGCCAAAGCAACAGGCAGCTACATTGGAAGGTTTATTTTTAGTTAAAGTATGTGGTTGGCTGCATTAAGTAAGCATTCTGAAATGGTGACCAGTAAGCCGCACCAAAAGCCGCACCAATAGGCAGCTATATTACCAGTATTTGATTGGCTGCATTCTGTAAGCATTCTGAAATGCTGACCAGTAAGCCAAAGGAATAGGTAGCAATAATACAGGTATGTGGTTGGCTGCATGTGGTATGCACTCAGAATGTTACCAGTAAGACAAAGCAATACGCAGCTCTAACACAAGTTTTATTTTTTAGCTTTATTTTAGCTTTATTTTAGCTTTATTTAGTTTTATTTACAGCCAACCACATGGTTGGCTGTATTCGGTAAGCATTATGAAATGCTGACCAGTAAGCCGCACCAATAGGCAGCTATATTACCAGTATGTGATTGGCTGCATTCGGTAAGCGTTCAGAAATATTGAACAGTGCGCCAAAGCAATAGGAAGCTATATTACAAGCTCTATTTTTAGTTAAAATATATGGTTGGCTGCAGTCGGTAAGCGTTCAGAAATGCTGACCAGTACGTAAAAGCAATAGGCAGCTATAATACAAGTACATGGTTGGCTGCATTCTGTAAGCATACAGAAATGCTGACCAGTACGCCAAAACAATGGGCAGCACTAATACAAGTTTTATTTTTTAGTTAAAAGTTTGTGGTTGGCTGCATTCGGTAAGCAAACTGAAATGCTGACCAGTAAGCCAAACCAATAGGCAGCTATATTACAAGTATGCGATTGGCTGCATTCGGTAAGCATTCTGAAATGGTGACCAGTAAGCCGCACCAATAGGCAGCTATAATACAAGAGTGTTGTTGGCTGCATTCGGTAAGCGTTCAGAAATGCTGACCAGTAAGCCAAACCAATAGGAATCTATAATGCAAGTTTTATTTTTTAGTTAAAGTATGTGGTTGGCTGCATTCGGTAAGCATTCTGAAATGGTGACCAGTAAGCCATACCAATAGGCAGCTATAATACACGTATGTTGTTGGCTGCATTCGGTAAGCGTTCAGAAATATTGAACAGTGCGCCAAAGCAATAGAAACTATAATACAAGCTTTATTTTTAGTTAAAATATGTGGGTGGCTGCAGTCGCTAAGCCTTCAGAAATGATGACCAGTACGTCAAAGCAACAGGCAGCTATAATACAAGTACGTGTTTGGCTGCATTCTGTAAGCATCCAGAAATGCTGGCCAGTAAGCCAAAGCAATAGACATCTATAGTACAAGTTTTATTTTTAGTTTAAGTATGCCATTGGCTGTATTCGGAAAGCAGTCTCAAAGACTGACCAGTAAGCCAAATCAATAGGCAGCTATATAGGCAATATGTGGTCTGCTGCACTCGGTAAGCATTCAGAAATGCTACCAGTAAGCCAAAGCAATAGGCACCTTTAAAACAAGTTTTATTTTTGGTTAAAGTATGTGGCTGGCTGCATTCGGTAAGCGTTCAAAAATGCTGACGAGTAAGCTAACGCAATAGGCATCTATAATACAAGTTTTATTTTTAGTGAAAGTATGTGATTTGTGGCATTCTGTAACCCTTCTGAAATGCCTACCAGTAAGCCAAACCAACAGGCAGCTATAATACAAGTATGGGTTGACTGCATTCGCTAAGCATTCAGAAATGATACCAGCAAGCCAAAGCAAGAGGCAGCTATATTAGAAGGTTTTTTTTAGTTAAAGTATGTGGTTGGCTGCATTCGGTAAGCATTCAGTAATGCTGACTAGTAAGCCGCACCAATAGGCATCTATAATAGAAGTATGTTGTTGGCTGCAGTTGGTAAGCGTTCAGAAATATTGAACAGTGCGCCAAAGCAACAGGAATCTATAATACAAGCTTTAGTTTTAGTTAAAATATGTGGTTGACTGCAGTCGGTAAGCTTTCTGAAATACTGAACAGTAAGCCACGCCAATAGGCAGCTATAATACAAGTACGTCGTTGGCTGCATTCTGTAAGCATGCAGAAATGCTACCAGTAAGCCAAAGCAATAGCCAGCTCTAATACAAGTTTTACTTTTTAAAGTATGTGGTTGGCTGTATTCGGTAAGCATTCAGTAATGCTGACCAGTAAGCCACGCGAATAGGCAGCTATAATACAAGTACGTTGTTGGCTGCATTCTGTAAGCATGCAGAAATGCTACCAGTAAGCCAAAGCTGCATATTATAGATGCGTATTGGTGCGGCTTACTAGCCAGCATTACTGAATGCTTACTGAATGCTTAGAGCTGCCAATACAAGCCAGCTCTAATACAAGTTTTACTTTTTAGTTAAAGTATGTGGTTGGCTGTATTCAGTAAGCATTCAGTAATGCTGACTAGTAAGCAGCACCAATAGGCATCTATAATACAATGTTGTTGGCTGCATTCGGTAAGCGTTCGATAATATTGAACAGTGCGCCAAAGTAACAGGAATCTGTAATACAAGCTTTAGTTTTAGTTAAAATATATGGTTGACTGAAGTCGGTAAGCATTCTGAAATGCTGACCAGTAAGCCACGCCAATAGGCAGCTATAGTACAAGTACGTTGTTGGCTGCTAGTTGTAAGCATTCAGAAATTCTACCACTAAGCGAAAGCAATCGGCAGCTCTAATACAAGTTTTTCTTTTTAGTTAAAGTATGTGGTTGGCTGTATTCGGTAAGCATTCAGTAGTGCTGACTAGTAAGCCGCACCAATAGGCATCTATAATACAAGTATGTTGATGGCTGCATTCGGTAAGCGTTCAGAAATATTGAACAGTGCGCCAAAGCAATAGGAATCTATATTACAAGCTTTATTTTTAGTTAAAATATGTGGTTGGCTGCAGTCGGTAAGCGTCCAGAAATGCTGACCAGTAAGTCAAAGCAATAGGCAGCTATAATACAAGTACGTTGTTGGCTGCATTCTGTAAGCATGCAGAAATGCTAGCAGTAAGCCTAAGCAATAGGCTGAAGTATGTGATTAGCTGCATTCGGTAAGCATTCAGTAATGCTGACTAGTAAGCCGCAGCAATAGGCATCTATAATACAAGTATGTTGTTGGCTGCAGTTGGTAAGCGTTCAGAAATATTGAACAGTGCGCCAAAGCAACAGGAATCTATAATACAAGCTTTAGTTTTAGTTCAAATATGTGGTTGACTGAAGTCGGTAAGCATTCTGAAATGCTGACCAGTAAGCCACGCCAATAGGCAGCTATAGTACAAGTACGTTGTTGGCTGCTAGTTGCAAGCATTCAGAAATTCTACCACTAAGCGAAAGCAATCGGCAGCTCTAATACACGTTTTTCTTTTTAGTTAAAGTATGTGGTTGGCTGTATTCGGTAAGCATTTAGTAGTGCTGACTAGTAAGCCGCACCAATAGGCATCTATAATACAAGTATGTTGTTGGCTGCATTCGGTAAGCGTTCAGAAATATTGAACAGTGCGCCAAAGCAATAGGAATCTATATTACAAGCTGTATTTTTAGTTAAAATATGTGGTTGGCTGCAGTCGGTAAGCGTCCAGAAATGCTGACCAGTAAGTCAAAGCAATAGGCAGCTATAATACAAGTACGTTGTTGGCTGCATTCTGTAAGCATGCAGAAATGCTACCAGTAAGCCAAAGCAATAGCCAGCTCTAATACAAGTTTTACTTTTTAGTTAAAGTATGTGGTTGGCTGTATTCGGTAAGCATTCAGTAATGCTGACTAGTAAGCCGCACCAATAGGCATCTATAATACAAGTATGTTTTTGGCTGCAGTTGGTAAGCGTTCAGAAATATTGAACAGTGCGCCAAAGCAACAGGAATCTATAATACAAGCTTTAGTTTTAGTCAAAATATGTGGTTGACTGCAGTTGGTAAGCTTTCTGAAATGCTGAACAGTAAGCCACGCCAATACGCAGCTATAATACCAGTACGTCGTTGGCTGCATTCTGTAAGCATGCAGAAATACTACCAGTAAGCCAAAGCAATAGCCAGCTCTAATACAAGGTTTACTTTTTAAAGTATGTGGTTGGCTGTATTCGGTAAGCATTCAGTAATGCTGACCAGTAAGCCACGCCAATAGGCAGCTATAATACAAGTACGTTGTTGGCTGCATTCTGTAAGCATGCAGAAATGCTACCAGTAAGCCGAAGCAATAGCCAGCTCTAATACAAGTTTTACTTTTTAGTTAAAGTAAGTGGTTGGCTGTATTCGGTAAGCATTCAGTAATGCTGACTAGTAAGCCGCACCAATAGGCATCTATAATACAAGTATGTTGTTGGCTGCATTCGGTAAGCGTTCAGAAATACTGAACAGTGCGCCAAAGCAATAGGAATCGATAATACAAGGTTTATTTTTAGTTAAAATATGTGGTTTGCTGCAGTCGGTAAGCGTTCAGAAATGCTGACCAGTAAGTCAAAGCAATAGGCAGCTATAATACAAGTACGTTGTTGGCTGCATTCTGTAAGCACGCAGAAATGCTACCAGTCAGCCAAAGCAATAGCGAGCTATATTACAAGTTTTATTGTTAGTTGAAGTATGTGATTAGCTGCATTCGGTAAGCATTCTGAAATGCTGACCAGTAAACCACGCCAATAGCAGCTATAATAAAAATATGTGGTTGGCTGCATTCTGGAATTATTAAGAAATTCCACTAGTAAGGCAAAGCAATAGGCAGCCCTAAAACAAATTTTATTTTTTAAGAGAGAAGCTGTTTAGCACATCGTAATTTTTCGTGTCCGCAGTTAAAAATACCAAGTTGTTGTTATGGTTCCACGTATTATGGCGGATACCCACGTGGGGGATTTGCCAGGAATCGTGCAAGAATGGGGCCTATTCGCCCACTCACAACTTAAAAGTAGATACCCATCCTAGTTGCGTGAAGTAGTTGCGCTTTCGTACGTCTGCATCTTGCGTTCTGCCGTCCTTCGTCTTCGTTAATTTCAATTCAGCGCAGTGTTTTTACAAGAGATGCCTATGTGTTCGCATCCGGTAACAGCGCGAGATTAGAAGGAATAATTGGCTAAAAATTGAAAGTCGCGCTTGAATTTGAGAAAACATACCTGTAATTATTAAGGCTAATAGGCCAGACGCCTGGTCTCGCACACATGCATAAATACCGAGAAACTGCCGGGCGCACGGACGAGACCGAGCTCGCGGCGACCACTCGGCGGTTAGCAAAACCAAGAAAATGCCTAGTGCTAGTGGTGAGTGCCTCGGACGACCGCCCAGCGTCCCCTGCGGATTTTGTCAAGCCAAGCATACCCACCTAGGGAGATTGGCCAAGATTGCCCCCACCCTAAACCTTAACTGCAGCGTTCGTCGTGGCAACATTGGCTGGAACCAGGAAAACTCCAGCGTTCGCGTTAATCGTGGCAACACTTCAGTGGAACGAGAAAGACAAGCCATAGCGTACGCCCCTTTAAATTAATGTCCAATGATTATCAGTTAATTGGCGTATTCATGGGAGGTTGTGGCCGTTACTACACCCGGGTGGCCAATCCTGCTCTGGTGAGGGAGTGCATTACCGGCAATAAGCCCCCTTTTTTTGCAATTCCATCAATACACGGATTTTTGTTTTTTTTTAATCCGGTGGGAATTGTCCGGCACCGGGATTCGAACCACGGTCCTTCTGAAGCGAGGCGGGTGTTCTACCTCTACGCCATCGCTGCGCCTTCTCAGATAATGAATTCTCAGGACATTCTCAGATAATGAATAGCAGCCTACCATTGTCGCTGAAGAAGAAAGTGTATGACAGCTGCATCTTACCGGTACTCACCTACGGGGCAGAAACTTGGAGGCTCACTAAGAGGCTTCAACTTAAATTGAGAATGACTCAGCGGGCAATGGAGCGGAAAATGATAGGTGTAACATTAAGGGACAAGAAGAAAGCGGAGTGGGTCAGGGAGCAAACTGGTGTTAAAGACATATTAGTAGAAATTAAGAAGAAGAAATGGACGTGGGCAGGGCATGTAATGCGAAGGCAAGATAACCGGTGGTCATTAAGGGTAACAGAGTGGATCCCTAGAGAAGCCAAGCGTTGCAGGGGGCGGCAGAAAGTTAGATGGGCAGATAAGATCAAGAAGTTTGCGGGGTTAATTGGTCACAGTTGGCACAGGACCGAGGTAATTGGAGAATAATGGGAGAGGCCTTTGCCCTGCAGTGGGCGTAGATAGGATGGTAATGATGATGATGATGATTATTATCAGTAAAAAAATTGCGCCCAACTCCCCGCGAGGTGAACCCTGTGTAGATGCGACGCATCGTGGGGTTCACTTGGTGTTTCCCTTGTATTGATTCTGAAATCGCGTTAAACGTGTCGGGAACGCGTATGATTACTGTTTTATGATTATTATTATGTTTTATTGGTCAATCTCTCTAAGTGGTATGCTTGGGGCTTCGCTGTCGCAACGACCTTTTGGGTTATTCATTGCCCCATCATGCGTTGTACCAGTAGCTTCTTGACGTAGTTTGAATAAGTCAAGTATATAAGGCGCGTTCGTAGCATTTGATTCTGTCTCGGTTTTGTGGCGCAGTGGGAAGAGCACCATGTACCTCGCGTTCCGCCCACAGGGTCGTGGGATCGAAACCGGGCGCCGCTAACTATTATTTTTTTTAGAGTGTAGGGGGAGGGGTGTGGACGAGAGAGGGGCATCGAAGAGGAGAGGGGGTGAGCGGCGGAGAGCGCAGCTTGCGCGGCGAGGAGAATGGGGAGGGGCGGACGACAACAACGCCGACGCTGCATGCACAAGGCGAGTGAATTAGATGCAGTCCTTTTTCTTTATTGCGCCATTTTGCCACAGGGCATAGGTAACAGGAAAACAATAGACAGAACAGGATAGGGGAACGACAAAGAAGGAGAGCAAAAAAAAAGGGAAAGAAAGAAAGACACACAATGTGAGGCGGGCGCCCTACAGAAAACTATAGAGTCCAGTTTCGCATCTAAAAGAAGCAGCTCGCACTCATAGCAAGCATGATCGAGTGACGGTCGTTGTGGCACCGAATAAGAAGCAAATCAGCTGCAATCGTGACTTGAACCTTCGTGATGGTCGTGAAGGTTGTGTACAGCTTCGCTACCTTCAAGTCTTACGCGTTAGTGTGCGGTTCCTTCATTTTTATATGATTGCGGATTGGCGATCAAAAAAGAATATAGTAGGAAACTAGCACAAGCACCGCTTTACGTGGGGCCCTATTAGCGTGAAGGCACGGCCTTTGCTCCCTTGAGCCTATGCAGCGGCCACAATTTGTCGTGGTGTTCAAGTGCAGTATTGGCTACAGTGGCATGGTCTAACATTAACTGTAAAGGTTCGCTTCCTGTTCGCTTCCTCTTTGCTCCTAATGGAGTCACAAACATACCTCACTGACAGCAAAAAAGAACGATAACGGAGGAAGGGAGCAAAAAAAATGGCAGCATCTCTACTCCGTGGATGATGGCGAGGGTGCGGAGTACAGGGACTCGAAATGACATCCAAGTTGCGCCCCAAGTGACATCCCATTTGCGCCCCGGCCTCCATTCGATTTGAGCCATGTGTTGCACCTTAATAATCCCCTAAATGAAACTGCAACTCACGGCTCAAATCAAATTTCGCTTGATTTTCGCTTATTGGTGGTGTGCACACGGATGGTCGCGGACGTACATTGCGAGGTCGTAACGTACTCCGCACCGTAACAGGCGAGGGAGTAAGCCGTTTGACTCACGGTCGTAGCCCAATGGGTAAGACGAATGACACTAACTCGGTCTGGTCTACCGGACACAGGCTCGAATCCTGCCGGTGCCTGTGTGATTGTTTGCAATTGTAAATGGTATGCTCACGGACGCGGACGGACATTGTGCGGTCCCAAGGTACTCCGCCCCTAAAATACATAAGCAGGCCACAGGCGACTTACACCACCCTTTAGTGCATACTTCATCCATCATAGCAGCGTCCAGTACAGATGCTAAAGGCCAAGCTGTCATATAGAAGTGGAAACACTGTAGAAGCCTTGGTGGCAGATGGTGCCAATTGCGCACGCTATTGTTTGAACCACGCGATTGCCTTTGGCCAACAGGGCCACAAGCGTTCCATTAGAAAATATAAAATTTTATTTGGTGCAGGCATATATAGATGGAAAGACACCTCTCAACAGAAACAGAAAGTTCTGCATTAGGTTAGGGAAAACTTTCTTTGCCAAAACAATCGTGCAGGTTGCTTCTCTTCGATGTATACCGTAAGTATGTGTATTCTGGCGGTAACTATACCTGCAGCATGTTACAGCACCGAGAGATTTGCCCTGTCGTTCATGTGACACTTAGCAATGAATGTGGCTCGGGAGCCAGTCGTTCAATCATGGCTGTGTTACGGAATGTCGGGGATTTGTAATTATGGGGAACCGATCTTTTGCTAATAGAAATTTAACAGCGATAACATCAAGAAAACAAGCATCATACGAGTGTGATTTACAGATATAAATTTGCGGAATTTCTTTTAATTTTAAAGCAACGTTATACATAGCCGACATCAACATTAACTTCTTTTCGAGGCATTGTTCTCGTTGTCGGTAAATGTGCAGTAAAATAATCGATAAGACGAAAATCATTCATAATAATTGAAGTGACGTGATACCGATGACCCCATTTCTGAAACCATGTCATGCGGACGAAAACATTTTTTAAGGCGGTCCTTTATTTATTATTTTGTATTTTAAAGCTCCCAAAGCACAGTTTATGCAGGTGTTGTAGGAAAACGCTGGCACTTTTTAAAAGGAACAGATTTCTTCTACCCAAGCATTTTATAGTATGAAAAAGTTCGCAAATGTTCGCGTTACACCACCAAACTTAGTTTCCGCGACGCGTTGATTCATTATGCATAAAAATAACAGCCAACCCAATTTCCCAATACGAAATTGGTCTTGGCTGTGGAGCCCGAGGAGAGAGTTCATAAAAGGGTGATGTGGGCACCCAAGGCGCCGCTGCACACTGCTCGGTCAAGGCTGCCGGTGTGACTTCAGCTCGTTCCTGATGGCCTGAAGGCGAGCGAACCTTCCGGTGCCGCAGTGGTTGAGGTAGTCGTCCATCTCCACGTTGTACGCCGCCAGGCCTATTTTGTTCCGGGGCATATTGTACAGTCGCTCCTTTGTCTGCACCAGTGAAGAGCAAACAAAAACTTCGAGTCGATTTAAATTCGGAAACCTAAAGTCTTGCGGGACAGGAAAACGGCGAACGGCCTGATTTCCGAATGCGAGTGAAGCGTAATGTGTCCCTGTAATAGATTTTTCATGCGACTTACAACACCAGACGACTGATCGATATTGTATTGCAAATTTTTGTCGTAATCGTTTGGCTGCCAATTGCTTACCACCGCGCCATTTTTGGCAGGTGGATAGATAGATAGATAGAGGTGGATGGATAGGCAAGCATAGATTTTAGGTTAAGAAGGGTTTTTATGGTGTATTTATAGTGCTTATGAATGCCTATTTTGCCGTGTAGACCTAATGTCTACAGGTGCCCCTAAATGCCCATTTTCCATGCCTATTTTCAATATCGGTGCCTAGTAGCCTTACGTTCCGATTACAGGAGCTGTTTGAGATCGTTATTTACGTTGCCGGGCAGTACCGACTGATGGTTCAAAACATTATAGGGTTCAAACGTCTTCTTTTTCCACCAACCCCCTAAAAAAACCCGAGAGAACCAGCAGATTGGGGCGCTCATTATCAGTGACAAGACGCACAATTTTAAATAAAAAATCTGGAGATAGTAGTAGTTTGGTATGGTTTCTGAAATTTTCGCAGTGATTCTTCCAAGAGATTTCTTCGCAGTGATATCCTCGTCGCTAGAAGCATCCTCAAATGCAGCTATATTCAGTCGAAGCTACGGTTAAGCATCGGATGGGCCTTTGTTAGCAGATCACAGCCACACTGAAGAGCCAAGGGTGAAGCATCGCTGCGCAGCTGCATTTCCTCGCGCCTTGAAATGGGTTCTAGAACGCGCATTTCGATCAAGAATCCCTCCGGCTGCTTAACAACCTCGAAAAACGCTCTCGAAGTGTGTGGTAGTGTATTTGGCAATGTTTGGAAGCCCTGATTGTTCAGTTCGGATGTAATTGTATACGAGAAAATGGCTACTGATGTACCTAGAAGTCCCCATGAAAGAGCATATTAATTTCTTGATAAATATTCGATTTTTGTCTAGTCGAGAGTTTGACGGAATACCACCTGGTCTGGTAAAGGCATTCGCATAAAAAAGTAGGACACTGGCCAATGTTAAACAAAACGAAAGCTTCGGGATCCGTACGGATCCCTTTTTCACAATAGAATGATGGCTAAGCAGCGGGTTCTAAAGCGTTGAGCGCCTGACGTGAAGTTCTGGAGTACACGTGGTTCAGAGTGCCAGATGATCTGATTGCGCTGCTTGTTGTCTGAATTAGTACTGAAACGTCAATTTCATTTTAACATTGTTCAGTGCCGGTCCTTTTTATAAAAATATTTGTGTCTGTTTCTGTAGCATCGTAACTAAATTCCGTCAGGCAGACATAGAACGACAATGGAAGTTGCCACTGCGCCTCATCACCGCAGCCGGCTTTTCCTCCGCGCGGCGGGAGGTGTGTCGTATTTTGAACATGACGCGAGTCGCTTCAGTGACTTTTTAGGCGTCATATGTTTATAAATTGCTGCAGCGGCAACAAAAAAACTGCAAGAGAAAAAGTAGGCGATCTCCCTCATTGAGCTCAACCTCCTTTCGAAACGCGGACCCGCGCCGACATCCGGGGCCATCGCTACGGCGGAGTGATACACTGCATAGGCTATTGCAGATCTTAACTTGTACTCGAGGATATAACTTTTTCTAAGGTCAATATTCCCATCTCTTAAGTATTCTTTTCCATGCCCGTTTCACTATCTGCCATGCTCGAGCAAGCGACAGTGGCCATTGAGCATGAATGTGACCACTGCGCTTGTTGAATGAAGGCAATAGATGGCCATTAGTGCAGAATGTTTTGAACTGTTGAACTGGTGGCGCCCTCGTGCCATCATAAACAATAACAATTTCTGTTTTGCTCTTGTAGATACAGGTCGCGCATGTCGCATGTCTTTCGTTTGAAATGATTTGCATTTAAGTGAAAATTTATGGCGGCTATGTTTCCGACGTTACAGGCCTAAAAGTTGCTTTGCCTGCTCGTTTTGGGGCCTTAAGGAGGGGATGCCGTCCAGGCTACCCAACGCAAAGTTCGGCCGGAGATTGGGCAAGAGCGGTGTCCAGCGCTACGGCGCGGGCACCGCTGCATGGTCGGCGTCGTCGGTCGAGTTTCGCCTGTTCTTGGGCGCACCCCGAGCGCTGGCCGGTCCTGCATTTCAGCGCTCTGACGCCTTCCTCCTCCGTCTCTTGCCCTCTTACATGCACTCTTATCTTCCGCACGTACACGGGTGCACGTTCTTTTCCTTCTCTTTTTGTCGGCTTCTTCATCGTCTTCGACGTTTTTTGGCATCTCATTTTACCGGACAACGGCACCCATTCGTCTAGAAATACCCCTTTGTAATTTAGAAAAATACCCAACTTCAAGAACCGAAGCTGTGCTGGTTGTCGCGCACTGAATGATATTGCAAAGAACGACAAGATAACAAAACGTCCCGGCCCATTGAACGCTGGGACCATTAGGTCGGGTTCGCAAGTACGAAGACGCCAAAAAAAGATGATGCAGCCGACGCACCATTCCAGATAATGCATTGCATGGTCCACAGGGGGGATACCTTCCGGTGAAGGCGATTGCCCAGTACTCGAAAACAACTCCCTGTATTCCAACAAAGGGCCAAGTTTCCAATTTTGCGAGCATCGTTTCCAAAACTACAACGCGATCAGATAACGGGATTGTTCGTAAGGGTCCGGAGGTAGGCTGACCAAGGAACGCAATGAAATTCACTGTGCGGTTCAGTTAGCACCGCTTGGGAAAGCGGACAACCAGCACACACGTAGCCGCAGCATCTAAATCGGCAAGTGGTAGACATACGTCGGCCAAGTGGCAAAAAGGACTTCATTTACCCTGCGCATATCTGCGGTGTGAAATTTTTAAATTTGAGTTATGCACGCGTATTTTACTTTTAGTTGTACCAGCACATAAAAATTTATCGCCCATTGGTAAGAAAAACCACACATTTGTCTCAACTCCGGCCGCTGAAACGGGGCGTCCAGGGCGAACAAATATTTTACCCGCAAAAGGCACACGTGTTGGTTCCTTCTTCGTCCTCGTTTGTTTGCGCATCGGTAAAGCCATGGATAGATTCCAACTAGGCCGACTCACGGTGTTACTTCATAAAAAAGTGGCACGCCAGGCATTAATTTCGGATTCTTTTTAGATGCTTGTGGTTCAAAGTTTTTTAGTCTACACGCTAATATTCTGCTTCAATGTTTATGTTACCTTTGACAAACTTCACGACGGGTTATTTCCCAGATTGCGTACTTACCTTAGTTTGGAAAGTTTGTACGGTGTCAAAGAAGGCAAGAAACCTGGCGTTTGTGTCGGCAATAAACATAGTTCCCAGATCGAATGCAGAGTCCCTTTTGGCCGGCAATCGACATACCTTTAACGAATGAACGAGATAGGACACAAGGGCATTTCGTTTACTGTAAGCAATTAAGCAGGGTAAGAAAGTGTGGCAAATGCTAACAGTTTGGAACCTTCCACTTTCGTAAACCTTATTGAAATACACGCTAATAAACTTCAGTAACACTTAAGATGGCTTAATGCACTCCGCGCTTTTCGAATTAATGCATTCTAGGACAGTACTGTGTCTACAATACCATTATTTTGAAAAATAACGTTGTTCATTTTAAATAAAGAAAATAACAACAATAGCTTCCACGGCGCAAAACGTGCAAGAAAAGTGTGGAATCTGTGAGGATGAAAGCTTTCGTTGGCTAAAGTGGAAGCCTTCAGAGAAATAATTTCGTCACCGGGTTAGAATTGTTATTGACAAGAGCGGAAGCTGAATTTATTGCTTCCCGTCGCGTTAACCTGGTCTAGGAAGCCCTAGAAAATTGTATATTTAGCGGAATCGAGGCCTGGGTCTTTCAGGACCAACTGGAATTATTGTAAAGGATACGCCGTCGTTGAGAGCAAGCGGCGGTATAAAATCCCTTCTACGCAAATAATTAGGTTACGTTCACCATGCACATGCTCTGAACCGCAAAGCGGAACTGCTTTCGAGGAGTATTTTGGAATAAAAATGAGTCCGACTACGAGGCATACAAGATGAAGCGACGCATGTATATGTTCCACATTGGTTGCCATTTTTTAACAGCGAAGCTCTTTAAAAAAAGTTATTTCTCGTGTGCGCAGTTAAGCATACCAGGAAATTGCCGAGCCTGCGTACGTGAGCGCGGGCCTCGCGACGACCGCCCAGCTTCCCTAGCGCATGTTTGTGAAGCCACTGGGGCAGATTGGCCAAGCTGCGGCAGCGAAGGAGAAGCAAATCGGCTGCAATCGTGCACCTAACCGCCGTGATGGCGGTGAAGGTCTTACGACCTTCAAGTCTTACGCGTGTTATGAATCGGCCAACGCCGCCGTATTTTCCCGCATCAGCCACCACGTGCGAAGCCAACACGAGCGCCACAGCCGTCAGGCGCCAGCGTGTCGGTGAATCATACTTTCGTGTCTCGACATGCCGGGCCAGACACCTCGCTTTGCAACGCGCCTCCAGTGGTTGCCAGGGGCACGCCCCGACTTGTTTCAAGGACGTGCGCCGCACAGCCGTCAGGTACCTGCATGTCGCCTCGACATGCCCGGCTGAGACGTTTCGCTATCGGCGCGATCAACATTCGATAGCGCGCCCAGGCACGTTTCAAGGACACTCTCTCCCCTCTCTCGGACTCAACGTGCGCCAAGGCTACCGATGACTCACGAACTGCGGAAAGAGCGTTGTGTGTGTCTGTGACGTTCATGGCGTATTGCTACTTGTTGGCATTTGACCGTTGCGGCTTTTGGGTATAAAATTGAAGCAGCCCAAGCCCTGAATTTCATTCCTGTTTGAGCAGCGAATCCATGCGGTCGCTCTGCTCGAGTCCTGTTTTGTAACCTCGCCCGTCGTGGCATTGTTTTTTTTTGGCTTCGGCTCACCTCTCGCTATGAAGTAAACAGTTACGTTAGCCTACTGCTTCTGGACTTCTTCACGGCTGCAACAGCGACTGGCCGCTCGCACCATACACGCTACCACTCGTATGTCGGAGGCCACGGAGCTCGGATCGGGTGCCCCCGCCCGGTCGCAACAACTGGTGTCAGCGCTGGGATGACACGGTTGCAACACGCGTTAGTGTGTGTTTGCTTCATTTTGCCAGCAAACTGGAAGGCAATGTTTCAGAGCGTTGCAATGCTTTTTGAGCGAGAATGATTGCATCTCTTACCCAATTGTGATGAAAAACCCGGCAAACAGTGGCTCCAGCACCATGGTCATCCAAAAAGTAGTAGTCACCATGACTCCAAAAAGGGGCTTTCGAAATGGCTCGTACCACGTGCGAAGCCAAATTTTTTTACCTATATTATTTCAACGATTTTGCTCGGTGGGAAGGATTGTGCTTGATGGCAGCACTCGGGGCGGAAACCCCAGACCCAACTGAGGCGCAAATGCCATATATACAACTATTCTTGCTGGTGCTTATAGCCTACATTCATCGCTGTGGCATCCCGGGATGTCGGCACCCAGGCTGACCTCGACGGACACATCGGGCCTGCGTTTACGGGGAGCAGGGACAGGCCGGTCAGGTACAGGGAGGTTACGCACCACTACAGGTTGAGCCGCCTCAATTTCCCCACACTCTTCCCGCAATAGATGGCCGGTGGTTACGTGGAGACGACTACAATAAAACACCTTCTCCAACCCCGTTCTCTACAACCGACATTTCCCTGACACATATTCTGACAGATGCAAGTGGTGCGCAGGCAAAGCCACCCCACAACACATCATTTGGGCATGCCTACAAAAACCTCACTCACCTAATCGAGCATCTGGACTCAAGAGCAATGGGAGACCGCCTGGCTCAGATCTCACCCCGACCCACAACTACTCGTCCAGCTGGCGGAAGATGCCGCTAGGGCCCACGGCCTCATGGCCGCTATCTAACGGAGAAGGCCAGGTGATTTCCTCCCTGTCACGCACTTTGGGCTTCAATAAAGTTCCATCTCTCCCCCTCTCTCTCATTGTGCTAATAATGCGTCATATTTAACACTTGTAAAGCTAGTTTGTTGGAAATTGTATTTGAACATCGCGCTGAATTGTCACGCGGTTGGAATGAGCCTCGCAAGGAAGAGCACGATGAAAAAGCATCTGTACAGGCTGCACGCAGGGCGTGCAGTGCTTTTTACTTTGTCTTTGAAAAAGAACACGACGCTGGTTGAAATGAATGCCGGGTTTTGCGTCGCTTTTCTTCGGCGCCACTAAAAGCCGAGGCATGGTTTTCCCACATAGTTATAACGTTCGAAGGACCCGCTTGGCTCTATGTGGACAGTGGTTCATCAAGTTAAGGCTTTAATGAAAATCTAGTAGTGTGTCTTTGCGTTTCTTCAATGCTGACGGAGGAGGTGCCATGGCCCTTGAAGTATTTAGTCGCGGTAGCAACTTTCGCTACTCATATTGAGGAATCAAGTCATGCGCCCCTGCAGACCACCCAGCCGAAGCATCCTCTATGGCTAGACTGAGCGACCAAGCGCCGACGAAGCAGCTGCTATGCTGTCGCTTATGCACCGCAGCAGCGTGGCTGTGATCAAGCGCAGTTGCGACACTTTTCTGTTGCGGAGTAACGTCGCACCTGGGATATTTACGATCCCGCGGCTCCAGATCATTGCGACGCGATGAATGATCTTGACAGACAAGGCGTAGTGAAGCTTTAAAATCGTTTTGCAACGATGCACACGGTTACGGCCACTTTTGCCAAGGTTTTCATTCGGAACTAAACGGAAACTGGTTATGGGGTTCCGCGCGCTGAAGCTACACATGGGCTATTTGGCGCGCCGAAGTGGACATTTCCGGAATGATTTCGACCACCTGAGGATCCTTAACATGCGCCGAAATGTAAAAAAACATGGGTGATTTCGCATTCACTATCCGCCTGAAAAGCAGCCACCGCGTCCTCGGGTTAAGCAACACAGCCCTTACATGCTGAGCCACCGTGCCGGGGTAAGAAAAAACTTTATAAGGCTGAAAAGGTTAGAGGTGGTCGACAGATAATCATCGTGTAATGACTGCCTGGCCCGCTGATCAATGTATCCGAGAGCACGCACAGGAAGTTAAAGGGACACTGAAGTGAATTTTTCAAGCTCCCGTTTTTGCTTCCCCTGCGAAGACTGGGTCAAATTTGCACACTTTTCATCGTTTATCTGGTTTATAAGTCGGTAAATAATTTATAAGGCCTGGAAGAAGAAACACTACCATGTGCGGCTTGCGGCGGCCGCACCAACTAAACGCTGTGATACGGCAGGAGGGGCAACGTGATTACACGATGTCCAAGATTAGCATTCAAACAAGCCCTCGCTTAGGTTCTGTAAAACAACATGTTTGACTACTGACGTTATCGTTGGATGGACACTCTCGACATTTTAATAATCGTCACACCGCACTTTTGCCATGTTGTCCGCTGTAAAATTCCAAAGATAAGTTTCCCAGGACGGCTTGGGATCGTTGCAATCACTAGCCGAGGCCTACGCAGTGGATGAGCGCCCTCCACGTCAACGACGACGCTCAAATGCCATGCGCTATCCCCCATATTTGGAGCTTGCCTCACTCATGCTTGCATCGTAAAAAGCGGGTTCGCACCACGCCAAGGGTCTGCTGATTCTGGTCTGTGCCCGTACTGCCGGCAAGCAGTCGGTACTTATGGCAACAGCACGCCAACGAGAACTCGCTAGCGCCTAGGTGTCAGTCTGCGCGCGTCCTGCGAACTCGTTCGCGGAGCAGGGAACGTTACGGCCAAAAACTTGGGAACTAAGTATAGAAAACATCGGTCGAAAGGGGAAAAAATGAACTAAAAAAAAAGAATGTATCCTCGGGGATTCGAACTTGCAGCTGGCAAAACAAAATGCATAGCGCTCCAGACCAGTCGGCCAGGGGGCAGCGGCTACTGGCTTTGGGAATGTGACGTATATTACGTATAACAAGTTTACACTTCCATTTATTTCAGCATTTCAAGCAGCTTAGGTGACTATTTGTTGTATAGCGCTCGTGCAGTAAGCGTCCCAAAATTTTCCGCAATATCTCACGTCTACCAATTGCATTTCTTAGACGGAAGAGCGTTCGCAAATGTGTGGTCTTGCAGCTGACCGATGTGCTTGTTCTCCCAGCGCAAAAAAAGTGCTTTCTGCTCCCTCGTTTTACACTGTACGGTAAAATTTTCAGTGGATTTTATTGATTTATTGATTGCAGGATTTAACGCGCCGACGCAACGCAGGGGATGAGGCGCGCCATAGTGGAGGTCACAGGAATAATTTTGACCACATGGGGATCTTTAACGTGCGCCGAAATCTCGTACACACGGGCGTTTCTGCTTTCGTCTCCAAAGTTGATTTTATTGCCTTAGTACTTATACTGGCTTCGCTGACTTCTCCCGCCTTCAGGTGGCCTTATATTTTCCTACTAGCGCACCAGTCAGCGAAGCGTCTAATGTGCGCTTGAGCAGCGCTTGTGTGGGGTGACCTAGACTTGGAGCTTGATACAATGTACAACAAAAAAAATTGAAAGCCAATCAGAAGGAGACGCCGAGCGGGACGCGTTCCGCCCCCCGCTAGCAGACGACGCTCGCTTTCCTAGCGCAACTCGCAACCGCAGCGCCGCGGTGGCGAGAGTCGCGGCCGGCCGCCTTCTCTCCACGGCCGCGGCGGGGAGATACGGAACTGAAACTAAAGCGTGGCAAATTTTCGCATGGCGACGCAGTGAAACATCCCCCTCGCGAGGGGCACGATCAAATGCAGAGCATTTCCGGGGGCGCACGACGTTAAGTAGTTTGCGTTACGTTAATGTTGTTGCACTTCTGGCAACTGCTGACGAGAGAGCACTCGTCAGCAGTAAAATTGGCAGCCTCGGCGCACGTTGTGTCCGAGAGAGGGGAGAGAGTGTCCTTGAGACGTGCCTGGGCGCGCTATCGAATGTTGATCGCGCCGATAACGAAACGTTTGAGCCGGGCATGTCGAGGCGAGCGATGCGGACAACTACGGACGCCAAGAACGGGTGACATCGTGAGTTAAAGAAATGCTCTGCATTTAAAAAATAACGAAAGGCACATTCTTTCATTCACAAACATGTTGTGGCTTAGTTTCAACTGAGCGAACGGATTGCGACGACCCGTCGGCGGCCGGCGGACTAAACGCGGGGCCGACTAACTCTGTCATTTTTAGAGAGTGAGAGAAGGTGATGTCATGGTAACCTATCAGGCGGTCTCGCGTGGACCGGGCTCTGTGGTAGGGATACGGTCTTGGTCCAGCCCGGACAGCAAGTCGTCGGGCTGTAATGGGCCGCCTCGTTTCCCTCGAGCCCGGAATGAGCGGGGTCCAGATCAGTTGTACAGGAGACTGCGGGGGTTCTTGAGTGAAAGTTTTAACGCCTTGGGGATATGCGTCCAGGGGCAAAATTTCGAAGAACGGTTTTAGAGTCTGAAATGATTGTTACGGGGGTACAGTTGAGTGAAAGGGTCAGCGCTATCCCCGCCCTTACACTGGTTTCCCGGGCGGGCGTCCGGATTGTGATGAAAGCAAGAGTGTAAGCTTTGGTTTAATTGCAAACAGCGATTGCAGTGAAGGCCTGGTGGTGTCTGTATTCCGCTGCGTCTACGTACACTACTAGACGGACGTTTACAGCAAAGCTGTATACCTCTACCCCTCAACGGTTTCGTCTCCGTTGGAGAACCGCCAAGTTGCGAAGAATATATCACACTAAATTTTTTACACCCTTTTTTGGCGAAAAATGGTGTAGCATAAGTGAAAAAAAGAGTGTTGGAGCACATTAAACCATCTTTCTTAAATCTCAACACCTTTTTTCTAGCTATACACCCATTTTGTGTTGAAAAAGGGTGTTTTTCAACTTCAACACACTTGGTTTTCTACGTGTGTTGATAGGTTGCGGAAAAGGTGTTCAGCTGTTCATAGAATAAAGCCATGCATGCATGTAAAATTGCACTGTAACGAACGAGACATCCCCTCATATCTTCCTCTACTCGTAAGAATTGTCCAAAAGCAAAAAAAAAAATTGTCCGTCTGCAATGGCTCGTTTTCATATACAGTCCGTCCCATGCATGCCCGAAGTTTAGTTTTGGCACGTGAATTATGAATTTTGACAGTTAAAAAAAAAACGATTATAGTTGTGTGGCGAAAAGGGTATTGAAAGACGGCAACATTCTTGGCTTTCTGTAATGTGTTGAAACGGTGTGTGACAGGTGTTCAGTTGCAAAAAAAGGACATCGGAGCTGGGGGCGATCTAGTTTCTTCCGGGGTTGCTAAGTTTTGCTACGTTTGCTAGGCTTGGCGTTGTTCTTGCTCAGCTAGGAGAAGCGCTGAGGTGAGAGGCGAAGTTTAACCCGATTTCCCAATGCTGTTCCAGTGTGTCCCGCACACTGAAAGCGGATCCAAGGGAAAAACAAACCTGGTCGACCTGGTCGTGTCCGTCGCGGGCTCGGCAACTGCCCTGTCCCTCACGCTTTCAGAGGAGCGTCTCGCGCCGCCTCGGAAAACGGCCGTCCTCATCACAATTTCGCTACACTCTCCTCCTGTGTTTCACATCAGTGTTCTTTGCCATCGTTCGCTCGGCCACGACGCCGCCGTGAAACCGCAGCAGCAGCCGCCAAAGTGGCTGCGCACTAAAACAGTCGCTCGAAGCACTCACCGTGGCGTAGTCCATCGCGAGCGAGCTGTTAACATTACCCCGCGAGTTGTCCTGCCAGCCGTCGCCCGTTCGGTACGCTCTGACGAACATGCCGAACGAGAGCATCACGTAGCGGGTTTCCTGATCGCTTATGACTTCAAGGCGTCCTTTTAGACCAGTTTTGATCATCGCCTGAAAAGAGGTCCCACGAACGGTTGTTAGGCTGAGCTGCATGTTCCATGAAGTTCCATGTTCCAATAGATTTCAGGAAAATATTCAGGACAAACGGTAAGAAGTGTTATATGACAGATTGCGTGAGCATTGCAAAAAAATCTCGGGTTATCTTCACTAAAGTGACACCTGGGGAGAGTCGAAGCATGCAGTGTATAAGCGTACTCCTGGCGCCTTGGCATTTTTACCCATGGAGATGAAACCGTTCGTGTGCAGAGGTATACAGCTTTGCTGTAAATGTCTCTTGTCTTTGAAGGGCGAAGCGTTCTAGCGCGAGACGCTGTAAAGCGAGTGTCCCGGTGTTTTAGCACCGTGACTCTATGAGACGAGATACGACGACGCTGTTATGCTGTTCCTCTCCCGTCTCGCTTTTCCCGAGGGAAATGCGCAAGAGGTTTTCTCAAGTCAATTTAAATTTACCGAATTTCACTGCTCCACGCCGGGTGCCTCGATGCCAGCTCTGTCGTACGGCGGATCCGCTCGTATTTCGAGGCACCCTACTACAGCGTTTACGGAACCCCGTTGCCTTGCTCCACGTGCGTTCCAAGAGGAACGTGGAACTTATTTACAGAGAGAGAGAGAGAGAGAGAGAAAGAAAAAGCTTTTAGGAAATATATGCACGCAGGCCTGCTTAATCCTCACGTTCCAGAGGACCTCTGGTGACGTCTTCAATCCGCTGCTTGATGTACGCCGCCAGTTGCCTCTGCTCTTCGGTGGTGGTTGTTGTTGTTGCGGTCAGCCATCCTTTGTCGGGTGTGTTTGTAGTGTTGTGTATGGTTGTGCAGTTCCAGAGGATGCGATCTTGGTCTAGTATGACGTTACATGTGAAAAAAGTAGAGGGTGGTGTGTGAGGATCTCCCCATATCTGATCTAGTCTAGCTGTAGTGTCGAAGCTGTCTTTCTGAGCTTGTCTTATTAGGTTTGGTTGTTGTCTTGTGAGCGTGTCAGAGAGCTGTGGTAGCTCCCTCCTTCCCGTGGAGTAGTCCTTGAATTTAGGTGCTGTTGGGACCCTGAGTGTTGCATTTGGTTCGAGGTTGGCAGGAGCCTGGGCTGCGGCTTCTCGGGCCAGCTGATTAGCTTTTTCATGACCTGCCATTTCTTCGTGCCCAGGAATCGAGTACACGTTTACAGCTCCTCTGATGCTGTTGTTGATGGCCGTAGCTATGGGTCGTGGCGGCTTCATGCCTAGCAGTTGGTGGCAGGCGCTTTTGAGTCCGTGTATATGTACGTTTGCTTCGTGAGGCTGGATGTGTGAGCAATGGCAGTGGCGTTGGCTGTGAGCTCAGCCCAGATGGGTTCTATAGTGGGGATGCACCGCTGGTACTCCAATTTTCCTTTGAGGTAAGCATAGGCTATACTTGCTTCTGGGTCTGTTACTGCTGTATCTGTGTATACGTGGTTGTTGAATTGGTCCCCAGCTGCTCGTTTATCCAAGTATTTGGCTCGGATGCTCCTTCTGACTTTCTTGCGTTGGCAACGCATGTGTCTTGGTATGGGTGCAACTTTGAGGAGGCTGGCTGTCGTGGGTTTAGACGCTCCAGTGGTATGATAAGCTGCTCAGGTGTGTACCATAGACACTGAAGTATTTGTATCCCTTGAACTGTTGCTTCAAGTCTGAGGTGCTGGTTGTACCTGTGGACAGCTACGATCTCTTCCAGCGTGTAATCGCTCCTGTCTCAAGAATTCGTTTGGTGCTGGCGTTGATGGGAACGTCTACGTAATCTTCGTCGCCTTCCTCATCAGAGAGCTAATTCTTTCTTTCTGAGTTTTTGTGAAACTGGTGTATGCTGCACGGTACCGTATTCGTGAAATAAGGAGTGCATCCCGTCGTCGTAGGAGGTCTTGTTCCCTTATACCATTTTGTTTGTTCGTGATTCTGCGCATCATGTTCAGGACTTGTTCTCCTTGCCGACGTATGGGCAGAGTTGTGGCATGGCCTCCACCGTCGCTTTGAATGTGGTGTCCAGGTACCCAGATTAGCTTTTTGTAAGGAATTTTGTAAATAATTGGGATAACGGTTATGTGTGAGAAGAAGCTCCGCCTTTTCCGACGAACACTCTAGTCCAATTTCTTCTGCTGCCTTACTGATGTTATCGACTGCCTATTGTAACGTAGCCTGTATGTCGGCTGGTGAGCCTGTTTCAACCCACAGTGTAAAGTCATTGGCGTATATCATGTGTCCGATATTTCCAATTGTCTGTAAGGCACTGTGTATCCTGAGCATAGCAGGGTTGAAGAGTGTTGGTGAAAGTACGGAGCCTTGTGGGATTCCCTGTTATGAGTGTTGCAATTGCTGGGATTTGATTTCTCCTAGGTGCAATGTGTACATTCGACCCGCCAGGAAACTTCTGACATGATTGTACATGCGTTGCCCAGAACCAGTCTTGGATAATCCTTCTAGCATTGCATCATGTGCCACATTATCAAAAACCTTCTTCAAGTCTATGGCCAGAATTGCATGAGCTGAGCTATGCTAACCTCGTTATACGTTTCATCGTATAATACAAGTTAGGCATCTTGTGTGGATAGGTGAGATTTGTATCCAATGATATTGTGTGGCAGAATGTTTTGTTGCTCCATGTGTTTTCGTAGCGTGTCCAGTACCATTCTTTTCATGATCTTTCCAGCATTCGCGGTCAGGGAGATGGGCCGAAGTTGCTGTATGGCAGGGTCTTTTCCCGGTTTTGGTATGAAGGTGATGTTCGCAGTCTTCCATTCAGTTGGCACTATGCCCAGTGCGCATGCCTCATTGATGGTTTTGAGCAGGAATTCCTGATCTGCCTCAGAAAGGTTCCTAATTTTGGCTGTGGTTAGTCGATCAGGTCCTGTGCTTTATTTTCTCTCTTTCTGTGAAGGGACGTTCGGAGATCAAGCAACGTAAATGGTTCACTGATTTCATGCTTGATGGTGGGTCCTTCACACTGCTGCCTTCATACTGCTACCCATACTGTGGGCACTTCATACAACCTGCCTACAAAAGGCAGGTTGTTGTCGTGCAGGGATGTACGGGTTTTGTAAACCTTACAGGGGTTGTGCATGGTTGTCCTTGTACGTGCGCATGAGCTGCAAGATTTTGTGGTTGTTCATGGTCTTGCTTTTGCTTGGCTCTTTGAGTGCTCTGACAAGGCCCCAGGTGCGGGTGAGATTGAGGGTACCATTGTGTCTCGCACGTTTCGTCCCATTGTTCTCGGATGAGTTGGTCGGAGTACTCTTGTATCTCTTTGTTTATTCTGTCGATGCGCGCGTTCAGCGTACGGTTTGTTTTGTGCTTTTTCCATCGCCTTGTGAGTCCTAATCTTGCCTCCCAAATGTGTAAAAAGTGGTTGTCAGCGCTTGCCTGATCGTCGTGTTGTTGCAGGCACTTTGAGTGCTGTTTCTGGACTGTTTCTAAATGTACCCATTCTGAGACACTTTTTGCCTGAACAGTTCGCGGTTCCATGCGTATTTGGTGCCAATCTGTGATACTATGTTTGGTTTCCCTTTTTGCCACTCGTATGCCAACTTTATTTGTATGATTGAGTGTTCACTTCTTAAGGTGTTATGCGTGTTCGTCCACTTGGTTTGCAGGGGTTCCTTGCAGAAAGTAAGGTTTGGGTTGGTATACATTTCAACAGAGTTGCCTGTTTTTGTGGAATCTGCGATGTCATTTAGGACTGTAAATCCCGCTTCCTGCATGAAGTTGCACAGCTGAAGACCTTTTGGCGAGTCTATTTTGTATCCCCAGGCTATGTGTACGCATTGAAATCACCAGCTATAAGGTGCAACATTTTTTCCAGCTATTACTTTCATTGCATGTTTGACATGATGCACTTTCTCCTTTGGCGGACTATCTATGTTGGTAATGTTTATATCACACTGCTTATTGCGTAGGAGCAGTATGTTCCTGCTCTGTTTCTTGTATTACATCGAAATACAAGTATTTTGGGGCAAGGGTGGCAAATGCGTCATTGTTTTGATAGGTTATGTACCCAGTAAGTTGGGTTTGCTTGCCTGGCTCTTGAAGTAAAATGATGTCCAGTTTGTCGCTTTGGGCTTGTGTGGACTGGTGTAGCGCTCCTTTCGTGTTCCGGAAACTTGTGCAGTTTCATTGCCATATTACAATTTCTTTAAGCATGGTGGGCTTCTTTGTCCACTGTGAGGCCTTGTACATGCGTGAGGATTTGTGTTATTATGAGGGGCGTCAGGATTTCGATAACCTTTTCTACAATCCCTGGGATGAGAACTTCGATTTTCCTTTGTATTGCGTTCTCTATAGTCTGCTCTAATTCAGCCTGCTTTTGCGCTATGACCTGTAACTCAATTTTGTGGTCGGCCATTTCTCCTGTTGAGTCTGATGATAGCGATCTGCATCGTTTAGGCTTCCGCGCCATTTCGACATTGCTAGGGCTGTGTGCATTTTCATTTCCTATTTTTTGGTTGACTCTAGTGGTGTGCTGCCTGTAGTGGCCGTGTCTGTTTCCATTTCCTGTGGTTGCCTGAGTAAGCGCCCGGTAAACTGTATCTGCATTGGGCCTGGTGTGCATAAGTATGTTCCTGTATAACCTAGCTGCTTCCTTTGGTGTGGGGGTCGTGTGTAGTGGTGTTACGGATGGCTGACCTACCTGTAGCGCTGTGGTGACTACACTGCCACCTCCCAGTCTTGGTCTTGATTGGCTGCGTCGTTATATGCCACGGACGTGAGCTTGATCGGTAGTCGACTTTAAGCTTCTTGTGGTTTTCTTCTTGAGGCTTCTGTTGCATCTTGCGTTGATGAACCCGTTTTAGGTGGGACATTTGTCTTACTGCCTTGTCTCCTTCTGTTCTTACTTCACCCGTGATGTCGTCGGCCCCATGGTTCCCTCCATAATTGGTACAGCATGCCACGCACTCTTGGTGGTCGGCGATGTCGGTGATGTCTTGACCACATCTGGGGCATCTTGGCTGACCCGCTCTTTTGAAAATGCCTGCTCTGCGTCCAATAGCAAGGCAGTTGGTGCAGAACTGTGCCCTTGGTCTGTGAGGAAAGCGTCTGTAGACTTCTCCCGCGTACACAACTTTTCTTGGTATGTAGCTCCCTTTAAAGTGATAATAGCAGTTGCTGTGTGTCCAATCATGCGTACTGCTGCTAGGGTGCGGTATCCAGGAGCGGCGAGGTACCTTTTTAAGTGTTCCGTGCTTGTGCCTTGTCGAGTGCTGTGTATGACTCATTTGCAGGCGTTTTCTTGGCTGGATTCATAATTTGAGATGGTGTGGGTGCTTCCTCCTTCGTTCAGACATGCCAGCTTTTTTAGCTTTTCCGGTGCACGCCTGTCCTCGCTGGTGATTATGGCAAGGTTCTTGTCGCCCGCTATCTTTACGGTGATTTGGTGGGCCTCTGCAGGCGTCAGCTCTGCTGCTAGGCTTAGTACGC
This sequence comes from Haemaphysalis longicornis, assembly GCF_048455015.1. NCBI lineage: Eukaryota > Metazoa > Arthropoda > Arachnida > Ixodida > Ixodidae > Haemaphysalis > Haemaphysalis longicornis. The sequence continues at coordinate 123,597,368 of NW_027526214.1, read as the reverse complement.
CGTGAAAGTCGCTTGTGTTGCGCTTCGCTAGACTTAGACCCGCAGTCGTTCGTAATATGAGTTTGGTTGTGTGTATCAGACTCACGGGGTGCGGACAGGCCTGCGGAACCAACCTTCTTCGTCTTGAACGTACTTTGTCGGCATAATGAATGTGGGTGACGGGCGCGAGCGCACCGCGCCTTCCCGTAGGTGCGGTGACCAGGTGAAATCGAGGTAGGCCTAGCAGCCCTAGCTCTCTCACCAACGTGTGCTGTACTTCACTGTCCCACAAAACGATGAATAGGCGTCTCACGTGCTTGAAACTTGTCACGGAGCACAAGTCTCCGTAGCGGAGTTGATGCAAAGCACTTTTGGGTCCTAGTGGGCGAAACCGGCGAAAACGTCGATCTTTCAACGGAGAGATGCAGATATGCGACCACGCCGGTAAGCGCCTGTAGCGCCCCCCACTCCCACCATCCCTATTAAGGGGAACCTTTCCTTATTGCTGCCTTTTGATTGATTAAAATTCCGCCAGGAGCTACAGTGGCGCGGGTGACAGCAGGTTGAGCGATTTTTTTCTGCAGTGCATTTCCCGCAAAAATCTAGCACCCATGAATTTTTCAATAAGGAACCCTGCAAGTAACGCTTACGTATTGATTTTTTACCTCATATAATCGTAATTATTTGTTCTTGTGCAATGACAAGTATGAACGTTGCCACGTAGGCTTCGCTCTCCCGACAGACTTCCTCCCCAATTGGGAATCTTTGCGCCGCTAACCGCTTCCACCTAATGTACAGAAAAGTCTTCTTTCTGTCTGCCAGAGCGTTGCTCCGCTGTTTGCTCTTTACGCTTCGTCTTCGCTACTTGTCTGTTCGCTCGTTTGGCTCCATTTTTTTTGCGGCCGTACTACATTACCAGTGCGCTGGGGTGGACGGCAGCACTTCGCTACCACTGGGTTTGTGCTCGCCTTATGGAATGCCAAAAAGACAAAAGGCCTCGCAGCATTGTAGCTGCTTCCGACGCCGACGCAAATGTGAGGGCCAATTTTTTCGCGAAAATATTCCTAGTATGAATTTTCTTTAAACTAAACCAGCCCACAAGCAGCACTTAAACAGCAGCACACAAACAAAAAAACAGCACTCAAAAACAATGTAACGCTAGAATGTTACATACAGACACAAAACGCTAGAATGTTACATACAGACAAAAAACGCGAAATCTCATGTTACCTTAAAATAGAGTAGTTGTTACACTCAATGTAGTACCGGCGCCAGTACCTCCAGTTTCGCACGTGCTTTAGCATCATAATAATTGTAGCAGGGTCATAGGGATAAGGTTTTATAAAGGGACGTACACGACACAGTACATATAGATGTACGCATTGCGTTAAAAAGGAAACACTCCTAATTGCTGCCCATCGTGGACACTAGTTATTTCAGTGGCATAAGTCTGCTGTTTACTTCGTCTGTTGGAAGCTACAACTATGTCTGTATAAAGCTACGGCTAGGTTATGAAAAATAAAACAGCATTAAAAATATTTCTGAAAGACGTGGACTCACAAAAGACAGCCTCTTGTGTGCGCCCAGGCCGACGCCGTCGGGGTTTGGTCCTAGGGTAAAGATTTTGTCGGGACCGAAAAAGTCTTGAATGTGAACCTTAATAATGAGCATTGTGACCTTCGGGAAGTCCCTACATAAGGAGAGAGGATGCATTGTTAGTCGCTTCAGGTTCAAATATTTTAGAGCTTCAAATATTTTAAAGCATATTTTTTACTAAATGATTTACTACAGAAATTTACTCGAGAATTAAAAACCAAGATGAATCGATTCAAGCAATGAGTGCAATTACGTTACCCTATATTTATTCAAAATTGTAAATCCCACTGAGCAGGGTTATACTGCACATAGGAATATTTTAAGCCCGAATCATTTTGAGTGTATGATTTCACACGCAGGTGATACGACAGAGCGAAGTTGGCTCATTGACATTATTCCCTCATGAACGCTGTGTGTATTTATTCAAAATTGTAAATCCCACTGAGCAGGGTTATACTGCACATAGGAATATTTTAAGCCCGAATCATTTTGAGTGTATGATTTCACACGCAGGTGATACGACAGAGCGAAGATGGCTCATTGACATTATTCCCTCATGAACGCTGTGTGTTTTCATGATGGCAGGATTATGCTTACACGTGCGTTTAATTAATTTTGTATCAGAAATACAACAACTGAATTGTTTTGGATGTGCCCTATTAACCCTCCACCCGTAGAACCACACACCCTTGAGCATTGGGAGATTTTGAGGAGCAGCGTCCAGCTCGCGGATCAGGAGTTTCTTGTGACGCGCACCTGGGCCTCCGCATGGCCTACATGACAAAGATGTCCGCCACCGCCAATGGTCGCACTCAATGCGATAATAAAAAAGTCAGGGAAGAGAGAGAGAGAGAGAGAGAGAGAGAGAGAGAGAGAGAGTTTATTATACAATTACCAATTGGGGAAAGAGATGGACGACGCCCATATGGCTTCGGCGAACGCAAGAGCCCGTGCGGTTAGAGTTTCCTAAACCACCAGGTCCGCGGGCTCCCCAGGGCCTGTTCCCAGTGGTGGGGCGTGGGGTAGGGAGGAAATGGGTCGTGTGGACACTCACAGAGCGAATGAAAGTGGGTATTACGTTGGTGGCAATGAGGACAGTGTGGTGTTGGAAACTTGTGTGGGTGCGTGTGTGTGAGCGAAGTTTTGTGGAGAAAGCAGTGAGTTTGTAGGCTGCGCCACAAGTTGGCTGCAGCGTGCCTTTGCGACAGGTGCGGTGGAGGATGGTGCCTACAAAGAAGTCGGTAGTGCTGGGCGACTTCTCGATATGTTAAAAGTGTATACCGGGAAACCGTGGGGACACCGTTGTTAGGCGGCCTGCTCGGGTGGCCAGTGCTCGAGCTTGAAGGTGGGCTGCCTCATTACCGCCTATGCCGTTGTGGGTCCACAGCAGCGACACGGGTTGGGTAGTGGGCTTCTTCCGCAAGATTTGCAAGTTCCCTTGGCAAAGTTGCGAAGTGCTTGTAGGGAATCAGTGAAAATTTTTATGGGGGTGGGGTTTGTGTGAGGGCGAGGGCCACGGCCGATTCCTCCGCTGTCACCGGGGAGTTAGTGAGGATGGTTAAGCAATTGGTTGATGTGTCCTTGAGTGACGTAAGCACTACTGCAGTGAAGGCTTCCTTGGACTGGTACTGTGCTCCGTCCACGTACAGCGTGTGCTCCGAGGGTGGGTAGTGGGTGTTTTGGTGTCTTGCTCTAGCTTGTCGTCTGGTGAAATGGAAGGTTGGGTGTATGTTTCGAGGAACTGGCCGGATCGGGAGAAGTTGACGTAGGTCATTTGGGATGAGCTGAGGTGGGTCGAAAGGTACTCGTGGGTTGAGCTCAATCCGTTGGAGGATCTTTCGTCCCGGAGGGATTGTCACAGTCTGTTTATTTGAGCTGTTCTGTGGGCCTCGACAAGTTCGTCTACCGTGTTATGGATACCCAGGCGAGTAGTCTTGCAGTCTGGGCGTAAGGTAGCAGTAGCAGCACGGCTCTGTAGGCTTTGAGGAGGAGCTTGTCCAAGTCCTTTTTGTTGGCTTTCGGTACATTCGCGTAAGGTAGATGGCAGCAAAAACAGCTCATTAGGAAGCTTTGCACAAGTCTGAGGCGTTCCATTTCTGATATTTGTGGTGTCTGTCTGTTATTCGTTTGACGAGGCCGATGGTCTGTAGAGTGGGATTTCGAATGGCACGTTGTGTCAGGGTTGTGCTTCTAGTTTGTTCGATCGAACGGCCTAAGATGCGTAAGTTACTTACATGTGTGTAAAAACGAGAGAGGCTGGGGAACCATTCGCATTCTTTTGAATGGTGACACACCTGATCACGCGCTCGCGTTGCGAGGAGCTTGTCGTCTTCCTCTCCAGGGCAAATGATGGTGATACTTAAGGGCTTCCCGCCCGCCTAAAGTGCGCTAGGATGGTCTGTAGGGTGCGCCTTTCAAGCAGTTCTCCAGCGGGTAAACGTGTTTCTCGGTCCGGTGCATCCCAGTAGAACGACGTCACCTCCCTCTAAAGTTTGGCCGATCGCTGCGTTTGTGCTTGATATTTCTGATTTCCTTCAGTGTACTCTCGGTGCCATCTTGCCCACCAAGTCCTTGTGATCTTACACTGGCAATTCTAACCTTCTTCGATATCTCCAGTCAGGAGACTTTGTGCGTCGTTAAGGCACTGTCTTCCTCCAATGATGTCCGCATTCTTTATTAGCATGGGCTCGACAGGCTCGCTGTACACATAGATTAAGGGCCGATTATTTGATGGTCCTTCCAATTCGGTTGCGATCGTTTGCAGCTCTTCTACTCCGATGGTCATTCTGCCGATTATTTTGCTAATGGAGATCTTAAGGCTTGTTATATCATGATGAAATCCTCCCCAACTCTGAAGCACCATTTTTGTGTCGTCGTGCCCTTTGATGGATTCACCGATCATTGCCGCTCCGAGTATAATGTCGTCGTCATAAATTGCCATATGAAGCCTTTTTGGTGTTCTTGCAAATTCGAAATTACTTTCTTTCAGATAGTGCTTGATTGTGACCGGAAGTAAAAATGTGCTGACTGTGGTTGCTAATGTCCCTCTCGCTATTCTCCATGTTTCAATTTCATGCGTCAGTCTGCCATGGTCGTCGTGTTTCTGTCCTCGAAAACGAAAAATTTCTCGGTCGTCTTTAATGATGCTCATCAGCAGCAATATTTTTTCCACGCCTCCTGTTGGTTCCGCCGTTTCTTTTTGGGAAAGTGACCGTATGTCTTCGCAGCAGTTATGGCGCACTTTTGAGTTGTCGTTGAGCGATCTGTTTACCACTCAGCTTGCCGACGCGTCAAAAATGGCTCTAACTTTCGTGGTCGCTCGGTCCTCCCGAATCACTGCGTGGTGGGGCATATTGTAGGACAAAGAGTTCGCTTCTCCTGTTTCCTCTTTAACTGTTTCGGCTACACCAGATGTGAAATGTTCCGATATCACCTCGTCATATCTCCTGAGAGAATTCCTCCTCTGAATTCTGTTTGTTAGCTGTAATAGCCTTTTGGTTGCAATTTTCTTGCTTGTGTCCAGGTTCACGTTTTCTTTCCGTGGTGGACCTACCGAGTAGCGACCATTGTCCATCGTTTTTTGCTCCTCGAACCGCTCCAGTATTTTGTCTTGTGAACTCGGTTGACCATGTTTTGTTGCTAGGCCGATCGACTCGAAATACAAATTTCCTGCAATTCGTCCTGAATTCCTTTGTCAGCAGCTACACTGTGAAGTACCGTGACTGCCTGTCCCTTTGTTACATTCCGCTTGTTTTGATGGCATGGTCCTTGAACTATCCATCCAAGCGTTGTCTCCGCAGCCACTAGTTTGTCACCTAACTTCTCATGTGTCCCGTAAAAAACTCCCAGTAATAATCAGAACCAATTAGCAAGCCTATCGAACTCTTCGTACTTGTTTTGTTCGTTTCGTCCGCAATCTCCAACTGTAAATTCTTCATTTTTTCGCTGATTTCTCTTGTGGGTCCTGGCAGAGAGTTACGGGAAATCACATCCACTTTTACGGCTTCAGTCACGGTGGCTTGGCTTTTGGTTTGATGCTTTACTTTCACTTGTACCACGTCCGTGATCTTCACCGTTTGGTTACCGCCGAACGAGCCAATCGTCAATTTTTCTTGTTTGATTACCTTTGCTCCTATTGATTCCGATAATCCGGCTGTAATGAATGATCTTTGGCAACCGCTGTCAAGTAACAGTCGGACGTAGTTGCCTAAAGAGTCTCCTTCTATCCAGGCTACAGCAGTTTGTAGGAGCACGCGTTGCTTTTCCTACCGTTCCATGGCATGCATGCTGCACGCGGTCGATTCTTCAGTTTGCACTATTGCGGCATGTTGTTCTGATTTTTCTTCTCGTTTTGTCCGACACATTGACGTCGCGTGCCTTCCTTTGCATTGTTTGCATCGCACATTTGCTCTGCAAACACGTTCTCTGTGATTCGGCCGCGTACACCTGAAGCATGCTCTGCTGCATGCGAGCGCCACCTTTTTCTCTTCCATCAGCAAGCAGCGCCGACAATCTTCTGTCGCATGGTTGCTTTGTTTTCAAAAGATGTACACCCTTTCTGATGAACTGTAAAAACTCGTTGTTGTTGGAAACTGTCTCGTACTTTCTCTTGTCTGTTTCTGAGTCCCCGATCTTTGCTTTTAACCTGTCTCCTCCCTCAAGTTTACTTGATGCCAAAGAAATTCAAGCAGTCGTGTTAGGGCGTCCGCACTTGTTTTTGCATTCCTGTTCTTGCCTCCGTTGGGTAGCAGTATGGTGTGATTATTAATTTTGTGGGCCTGCTCTCTGCGGCATGCCTAGGAGTGAGACACAGTGCGGTTGCGTGAAAGAACTCTTTACTTACATCCTCCACCTCTATGTTACCCCTCCGGACATACACAGGCACACACCAGCCAATACCCCCAGCGTCCCGAGTCCGAGTCCCGCCAGCCCCGCAATTCTCTCACTACACCACCCGCTCTATACGTCCATTAGCGCCATCTCTCGGGCGCCGGCGTCTCCAAGTTTTGCGGCCCGGTGGTCGCATGGCAGGCGAGGAGGACGAGAGAAGGGAGCTCGCGGCGAGGGGCTCCCGGTAACACCCTCTAGGCCAGAAGGTGTCGTGCCAAGGCGCTCCCCACATCTCTACCCCCCTCCAACGCGGGATACGGGTATATCATTGAAGATTGTCCTCGTGGTCCAAGTGCACGTTGAACCGCTGGTCGGCGCCTGGGGCCGCCCTGTGCGGCTGTGGATGGGCTGGCACCCGCCAAAGTGTGGCAGCATGCCGCTCTGTCACCATCGCCACCACGTAGGCGTCCGCAGGAGCGCATTCTCTCCTGCCCGGCGCAGGATTCCATGGAACGGCCAGGCTCCTTCGATAGCGCCCCGGTGTCCCGATCTCTGCTGCTTGGCGCCAGAACCGGAGGCGCCGCGATGAGCCCGCGGCAAACCGGGTTGACGGGCGCTAGTAGAGGCTCGAAGCCCCCGAACGAGCTGTAGGCTCAGCGCCCGCTGTCGCCTCCACGCCAGGGTTACAGCTCCGCGAGGAGCTCAGCAGGTCTCCAATCCATGAACAGGACTCCGCCGTCGACAAGGAGGCGAACCGCAGCCGCCTCACATCTCCGAAGAGAACCAGGACACCGGACCGTGGAAACAGCTCCAGGGTCGAACCAGGAAGACCCTCTGCTCAACAGGCCCGGGTTGGACTCGCAACGCCCAGGCACGAACGCATCGCCTCCCACCACCAGGCCGGCGGCGCGAAGCTCCCGGGTCGCACCGGGAGAGCCCGCTGTCGGCAGGCCCAGGCCGGCATCATAACGGCCAGGCACAAAACCACGCCTCGCACCACCCCACAGGTGGCGCGATGAAATTTGAAGCGGTGACTGTGCTGCGCTGTGGGTTGCTCCGTGGTAGAACCATGTTAGACCCGGACCCGTGGGGAGTAGACACTACCGCACCCTCATGTAGTAGCGATGGGTGCGAACCCTATCGGCGGCCGTTCTGTCTTTAGAAGCGGGACTCCCACCTTGTGGTTCCGCTATCACCTGTTCATTATCGCCTATGAAACGTGATAAGCTTTGAGATCGCTAACGTGCACAGGACCCACCAGCTCGTCACTTTCAAGCGACTGCATCTCATACGTGGGCAGAGTGGTCTGCGCCGTAATTCGGTATGGCCCTTGCCATTTGTGTGCGAGCGCAGAGTTGAAGCCGCGCTCAGCATTGCTGAGTGGGTGCGTTCTCCTGAGCACTAGATCACCGATGTTGTACGCAAGGTGACGACGGCCTTTGTGATACTGCTCGGCTTGCTCCATGCGCGCCACGTCGAGGTTCTCCCGAGCCGTGCGTTGCGCTGCCAAAAGGCGTTCCCGGAGCCTAGCCGCGTACTGCGACAGAGAAGGGGCGTTACCCGCCACCGCATACAGCAGTGCATTTTCCAGCGGGAAAGTGATCTCTTTACCGAAGTTTAGGTAACCTGGTATCAAACCCGTTGACCTATGTACGGTAGTCCTAGTCGCGAAAGCCAGCTTAGGCAAACGCGCGTCCCAGTCCTTATGCTTCTTGGTTGTCGCAACCAGCGTGCACTTCAGGTTCCGGTTCGCCCTCTCAGGGATGTTGCTGTGAGCATGATAAGGACTCATTTTCCTGCGCCGAATGTGCAGCGCTCGACACCAGTCTGAAAAGACTTTGCTTGTGAAATACGAAGCATTGTCAGTGATCAGGTCGGAGGGGAAGCCAAAACGAGTGAATGTCTCCAACAGCTTCTCTACGATCCGCTCCGACGCTAGCTTTCTAAGGGGAAACAACTCCACCCACTTAGAAAAGTGATCCGTTATAACCAGAATGAACTGGTTCCCTCGCGCGGATCTTGGGAGGGGTCCCATTACGTCACACGCTACAATCTGCCACGGGTAGCTGCTTTCCGCCGGCTTCATGAAACCCACAGGTTTCCCAGCACACGGCTTCGCTACCTGGCAAACAGGGCAAGTGCGGGAATAGCTCATTACTTCTCTCCTCATGCCTGGCCAGGTCGCGACATGGCATAACTTGCCGTAAGTCTTACTGCCGCTGCCATGTCCTGCCAGCGCTGAGTCATGAAAGTACGGCATGAACCGTTTCCGCAACTTCCTTTGGACCACGACTCGAAAGGGGGATGAAACCACCTCTTCGTCGTCCAGTTGGGGAATGTAGCGAAGTAATAAGCCATCGTCGCCCAGCAGATACGCGTCAAACCCCTCAGCGTTACCGGTGCAAGCTACGCCGCTCGCTAGCCTTTTCAGCACCCGCTGGCACAGACCGTCTGCTTTCTGGGCCTCAATGAACTCTTCCTTACTCATTACCTCCCTCCACGACAGATTTCTTTCTGCCTCCGTTCGGGCGAGAAATCGCCGCTGCGAGATGCCGCTTCTCTTTCTCTTTGCGGCCGGCGTCGATTCCTCCGTCCGGCCCTTTCCTCCCCCTCTCGGGGCGGCGCGCGCCGCCGATGAAACCGCTCAACTCGGCGCGCGCGCTTCCGCCACCACCTTCCGATAAAGGGAGCAAACTTTCCGCCAACATTCATTGCTGATCATCGGATCCTGAAAAAGATGCGACGACCGCTTCTACATCAGTGCTCATCTTTCCTGACGCCTATCCCTGGCCTTCGCAGCGCAGTAGAGTTTGGTTGCCCCGAGTGGTTGTAAACCGTGCATTGGCGCATTCACGACAGAAAAGAAAGGGGGTTGGGGAACGTACTGATCGCCGTTCCTCCCCATGTCGAGCAGCACACCCTCCCTTGAGAGGAAATCTCGCCCCAGTATGACTGGAACAGACAAACCAGGCAAGCAAACAAAACGCTGTCTGCGCTTTTTGCCATCAAAAGCGAGCGTGAGCCTCACAGCTCCCTCTGCTTTTGCCGAACCCGCTGCTAAGCTAAAGGGTGTCTCGGAGGGCCTAACCCAGATTCTCCTTCTCCGGCAGGCCTCAAACATTTTGTCTCCTATTAGAGACACCGTCGAGCCTGTGTCGACCAGTGCAAAAAGTTTGCGACCGACCAATTGCACTCGCATGAACGGGGCCAACGAGGATGGGTCCCCATGTGCCCTACATGCGGAGGGGTCAGCTGCCCGACGGCGTGAGCGTCGGGGTTGTGTGGCGGCTCGCCCGCAACCCCTCAGACTGGGACCCCATTCTCGCTTTCCGCCGACAACGACGAGCTACCGCTTTTCATCCTCGCCGGCAATCCGCGTTTCCCCGCGTGCTACGCATTTTCTCGGGGCATTGACGGGAAAAGTGCCCAGGCTTGTGACAAAACCAGCACAAACGGATCGCTTTGTCCTGCCTCCCTCTTCCGTCGCCGGCGTTGCTTCCGACCAACGAGTTTGTGGGGCTGTTATTCGCTCCCCCTCCCGACCAGGCGCAACCCGGTTCGAGTGATTCCTCGGGTCTCGGCGGCAACCTGTAGTGAAGGGCCTCCAAGATGCGAAAACTCCGGCCCCGCAGGTACGGTCTGAAACACGGGTGGCCTTGCCTGCACACGCGAGCTACCTTGACCGCGTCGGCTGCCTCGGGGTCGGCCGTTCGTACAGCTCCTGCATTGCCCGCACGTACTTGAGGAGGCTCTCCTCAGGGTGCTGCGTGCGAAGGGCAAGCTCGTCCCTCATACGGTTTTCGTAATCAGGCGGCAGGAACTCCGAACGGAAGCTGTCCTTCAAATCTGCCATCGACGTGAACGCCGGCTAGCAGCGCCTCCACCGCGCGGCGGTTTCCACCAGTGCCACGGGCAGGACCTGCCTCAGCAGATACTCCTCCGATGCGCCCAGCGCCGTTTAGTAGGAATCGAGTTGTTGGAGGAACTATTACACCGATTTCGCGTCACCGTAGCCGGAGTACGAGTGGACCTTAACGGTAGGACGCGGCCGCGAACCTGACGCTACTGGGGCCTCATCATTGAGACGAGATCTCAGCAACCTCGCCGCGTCTCCCCCCCCCCCCTCCCCCCCCCACCCCCGAGCCCTGCAGGCTTTCCTTCTGTCCCGTCTCACTCCTCCTGGTCGGGGCCATCGCGAACGAACTATGTAGAAGAATCAGCTGTATCGACAACGACAAACCCTACACACGCCGGTACAAAACACTTCGCGCTAGCTACCTACGGAACGCGACAAACCCCCACACGCAAATCTACAACGGAAGCAAAAAAAGGAACGCCAAGACACTACATACGACCAATGGGGCTGAACTACGCCCACATTAAAATACAAAAAAAAACTGCAGTAGGGACACGTCAAATACACGAGCGACTAATATCCGTACAAACGCTAAATACACTCGCAATGTAACCACTCAGGCCGTTACCCAAACAACAGAAAAAAAAGTGGAAATTTGAGCGCAAAAATTCAACAAACACACAGAAAGACCAGACGGGAATAGCGCTAGTCCTGTCTGGTCTTTCTGCGTATTTGTTGAATTTTTGCGCTGAAATTTCCACATGAAAACATATACCAACTAGCCCAACAACAATTTCTATTAAGAAAAAAAGAACGCAAGAATAACTTCAGGCATCTACAGCCATCGTAAAACCTAAGCAAACTAATATATCGGCATCGAAACTAATTTACAAAACATGCATCTATACGGCTCAAAGCCCTAGTCTTCCACTTCCAAAATGGCGCTTCCTTCTCGGAACACAGGAATGCCGTCCCAAACCGCAGTGGGCCCCTTCCCGGCAGCCGCAGAGAGCAAATGTCCACGGGTGGGCTTGAAATTAGCCCCACGTTCAGGGCGCCAGATGTGGGCCTGCTCTCTACGGCATGCCAAGGAATGATGCAAACTGCGGTTGCGTGAAAGAACTCTTTACTTACATCCTCCACCCCTCTGTCGCCCGTCCGAACATACACACGCACCCAACAAAAAAATTGGAAGCGTACCTGCTCCTTTCGTTACAAATGCCATCAAAAGACGATAGTCTTTGTAGACATTTGCCAAGGAAATTCCCCTTTTCGCTTTCCCGCTCACCTCTCATGCTGTTCCTGGTCCGTCGCGCTCATCCAAAGGTAAACACACTAAAGGTGTGCTCAAAGCGATTTGAATTTACCGCGTTCCACTGCTACATGCGGGGTTTATCGATGCCAGCGCTGCAGTGCGGCGAAGACGCGCGTGAATAGAGGCGGCCGACTTCAAGGTTTATAGAACCGCGTGCCGTGAATCACGTGCGTTCCAAGCAGAACGTGAAACCTAGCTAGTGGAACCTTTCTTTGCTGTTGCCGCGTGATTTTTCATATGCAACCAGGAGGTGGCGCGGGCAACAGCAGGGGGTACGCGTTATTCTGCAGTAAACGTATATCATTTGCTATCGAAAAACCAAGCATCCAGGAATTTTTATAATAAACAAACACTGTAAATATTCCTTGTGTACTAATTTCCCGTCTTATATTTGCGTAATGTCGTGTTCTTGTTCAACAAAGTTGAAAAATATAAACATATAAACCGGGCTTAGACGTTTACATTTGGCTGTGAGTATATCAGACTATACGCCTCGAGCTTCGCGATCGCTGCGCCGCCTGCCGCCGCTTCTCCGCGGCGTTGACGGGATTTGCGCTGCGTGGCTGATAGGGGTTCGTGCAGTGTTTTGGTTCGGTTTTTCTTCTTTTCGCCTTTCCGCGCCCTAAAAAAAAATTGTTATGGTGACGTCGATAAGCAAAGAGTACGTTTAGGTCGCTTAAAAAGCAGCTGCGTCTTCGTAGAGTACGCGATCGCCTGCAAGAACTACCGGGGGACGCGGTTCTGCGCGCTTCGTCTCCGCTCTTCCGGGCGTCGGTGACGGCAGCAGCATATCACCACTGTCACCTCCAAATACGTCAAGCTGTGACAAATGAATTCTACTGTCGCCCCGTTTTTACCTGATACTAGCACAGTGAGAGGTTGGCTCTCATTTTGCAGCGTGGACAACGAATGCGGCTTCGTTTCGAATATATACGTCGCAGAAAAATTGTTTCGGGGATGTGATTTCCCAATTCCGGACAATAAACTATGCCCTTTATGAAAATATAAACCATGCGAAAATGTTAAGTATATTCCAAGCCTGTGGGTCGTTAAATATTTGCCCACACACACCTTATAGCAAGAACCAAGGCACGTTAATGAAACCACGGAAAAATAAATGCTGTGCAAGTGCGGAAGAAACATTATAGCTTTAACGGAAATGAAAAAAAAAACAGTGCAGCTTCTGCTAAAGACGTTCGTTGAAAAACTTAAGCCAGGTAGGGTTCACCAGACCAACTATACGCGAAATGCACTGCTATTTCGCGAGACATCAGTGTGCGTGTGTGTGGGGGGGGGGGGGGGGGGAGAGGGGGGACGGTGTGTACAAATGTGGAGCGGAATCAAGCAATGAACGTTTTAATAATCACACACACAAATCTCGTGTTCACTTTCCTTTTGTTTTTCGACTTCGACGAAGAGCTCATCGTACGGCGGACGGATATTTGGACAGTTCAACAAGCGATGAAATGTGTCGTTGGAAGAGTGTGGCATGCGATAAGGCTCTCTCATTTCAGTTTCTGCTTTATTCTGCAGGCTCCTTGTGCCATATGACGATATTTCAAAGAAGCATTTAGTCGCAGACGTGGATTACATTCCAAGCCTGTCTCCGCGCTGCTCGCAGAGGATATATGTAGCAGATGAATGTTTGTGGGCTCTCACCTCACGATAAGACGACTCTGTCGTGTGCTGACCCCTGAGTATAATTATGCATCGTCCATCGTACTTTTTGTTGAATATTCCCGAAATTAACCCAGCCTGGCTTGTAAAAGGTGGTGATCAATTTCTGAGGTATAATATTGGCAAACGTAACTGGCGTGCTGTCAGGTATGAGTGCTCCGCTGATTATGTAAGCGCACAAAACTGATTTACATCGTAGTGTATAGCCGTAGCATGAGCATCTAAGGAACCGGTGGTCACGGAGACACTGTTAGTAAATTTCAGGGCCGTGTAACTACAATCAGCTCCATCATACGCCGGTTCCGCGACGCTAGCCTGTGACACACACCTGGCTCTTATACAGACCGAATATACCACACTAAGACCGCGTCAGAAACATTTATGCTCTCGTAAACACATCCCATTTGCGAACAGAGTGATTGCTCCACAAAAACATGGATTCCAAACGCCCGCAAACGGTAAATCTCGGTCGTGAACGTGCCTCAAAAGCAGTGGCGGCACTGGGGAGCGGGACGCGGACTCCCGCCGCTGCTTTCGAAACGGGCCGCTAGGGGGATTTCAGTGGCGCCCCTGCAGGCCGCGCTCGAGGCGTATAGCGCCGTAAGCATTTTACTTTGGCCGTGTCGCTGAATCGAGTTACAGATAGACAGACGGACAGACAGTCAGACATACAGACAGACCAAAATTTCTGCGTTTAAGTATACCAAGAAAGACTATCGTTTTTAATAGACCTTATGCAAAAGTGCCGCCATCTACCGCAAGAAAAACGAAACGAGCACGCGACGCCATCTTGGGGGATGGCGGTCGCGGGATTGCTTGTTACGGAGCGTGTGATGGGCTTTCTTGGCCTGGCGATCGTTTTATATTCAGACTTAAGCGCAGCAAAATGAGCGACGAGTGATCTGTTTGCGGGCTATTTCGTAAATACGCATTATGCATCGAAAAAGCAGTCAGGGAGTCACCGGCAGGAAAGCTGTTGGAGGCTGGCGCGTTTCTTCTCCTCGTTTTTTTTTTTTTTTTGTCTTTGACAACGCAAACATTGAAAGTACATCCGCGTTGGTTCGCATCTTGCGGACTTCTCAGGAGGTCATTCCTGAAATGCTTCGAAACATGCGGCTCTCCTGAGGTTGAAATTAGGGAGGGGGGAGACACTCGCGATATAGCTATACGCTAAGGATCCTCTAGGACGCAGGGGAAACCTGCAAAAAAAAAAGCTTAAAAAAATTAATTGCATACCTGGGATTTTTTAACAGCGGATCTGTTTTAGCCGGCCGTAATGTGTAGCGCATAACGTGTGTGGCGTGTAACGCTTTTAACTTTCCCAATATATTATCAATAAATCGCCAAGGAATAATTAAATTACCAACAAATTGCAGAGCGCTGGTGAGGGCATGCCTCGCGGCGACCGCCTGGCGTCCCCAGCACACGCAAAGGCTTTAGCAAAAAGAAAGAAAACTGCGAAAACCCTAAAGAGCCAGAAAATGCCGAGCGCTCATGAGCGCATGCCTCGCGGCGACCGCTGAGCGTCCTTTGCTCGCGCCGTGGGCAACAAAACTGCGTGCACATGACCGCTTAAAAAATTCCGCTCGAAAAACTTGATCTTGGGAAAATAGGCTACGGTCGAACAGCAGGCGGCGAGCGGTAAATGACCGATACACGGAAATACTACGTACGTTACTTGCGCTACTCATGGCGCTACGTGAAGGTTGCAACTCTCGCGGATCCCTTATTTCCTGTAACGTTTGGCAAACGAAAGAATGCGTAGTACTTCCGTAAAAGCCTACCTAACGTCCAGAATAAAAAGAAAACGCGGGCGCGCACAGCTCGAACGGCAGACTCAAAACTCTACCCACACGATAAAGTACGAGCTGACCGATGCAGTGCGCCTTAACTACAGCAGGGAGGAGTGCTCCGGGGCAAATACAGGGCTAGAAAATAGCTCACTTTAGGACCTTTTTAGTCCTGCACATATTATTCGTTTTGTGACTATGCATGCGATCTAGCTATAATATTACTGCGCGAAGGGAAGTCGGCACCCGCAAGTGACTTTACGCAGGGCTCGAGTCATGCTTCCGTAGAGAAATAAAAAACAAAGATGTGTACGCTATTTTCGTGGTCATCCTCGTATCATCTTTGCGCACAGCAAGTTACACGGCAGTATTTGGGCATCTTGGACAACGATAAATTCCGACGTGCGCGTCGCTAACCCCGGGCTATCATGCACACAGCGGTATCCGGAGATCAGGGAATCCCCCAACATGGCGGAACCGCACGCCGTTCCCGCAAGAGGGCGCCAGTTTTTGCATAAGGTCTATACCGCCAGCGTCCCGAGCCCGAGTCCCGCCAGCCCCGCGCTTCTCTCACTCCACCGCCCGCTCGTATACGTCCACTAGCGCCATCTCTCGGGCGCCGGCGTCTCCAAGCGTGGCCTCCGCGATCACCCCGCGTGCGCATTTCTCCGGCCGTGCCAATCGACCGGAGAGAGTGAAAGTTTAAAAGGGTGCATGGCGGCGTCTTCCGCCGCACCGCGGCACTCGCCACCTATGATTCCGCGGCAGCTTGGCGCAAGGGAGGAAACGTGCGTTTTTGCAGCTTGCTGTCAAATTCAGTCGAGCAACCAGCTTTAAAATGACAGGTACAAGACAACTACCAACAAATTTATTATGATTAGCTTAATAATATGAGGCACGCAAGTACAAAGTTTAAGGAGCAACCATACGAGTGAAGCGGAGTCGTTTCTGGCACTAGCTGCTGCGGTTTCGCGTCTCTATTTTGATTTTTTGAGATGTCGATTTGTACTTACATGCGTTGCCCTTGAAAAATCCCTCAACTACTCACGCAACATTATTTACCAGAGCGGCGACTCGCATAAGCACCGGTCGCCTAAATGCAATACAAAGAGTGTTTCTGATTTGTATGCATGTCACGATAGATTTTTTGCGGCGGCTTTTTAAGGCAGGCTTAGAAAATCGTAAGCAACGTCCGACACAAACCACCGGTGATACATTCAGACACCTCCGCCCATTGCAATTCAGTGCCAGTGAGTATTTGCGATGTTTTAGCAGGCGCTTTGTGAACTAATATAGCGCATTTTCGCGGCAGTTAAGAAAAGCTAATCATGGTCTGTAAAAACTACACGATATATCGTAGCATATAAAGATGCATAATTATCACGGGATGTGGGACTTATTATTTTTCTGTGTTTACAATTGAGAATCCTTTTTGCTTGTATACCTGTGCGCGCAGATGGCTGACCTGGATTGGTGGTACCATATAAATTCTACAATTAAATGTGCTAACTCCACTATTTTTTTCTAATTTTTAAAGACAACTTTGAAAATATTTTTTTTATTTTTGTTGTCTTTTCTATTTTCAAGTTCCATTCAATTGATTAGCTCAATTTACGCTATTGTTATTATATTAAACCTCTTATCATGCGAACTATTCACTTCTATGCAAAGCCAGGAGTTTACACGGTTGGTCGTTGTCACGATATTTTTGTGCGGGTTTCCGTAGTTCTCTTCAGTGCTCATTTTATTTTCGTCTTCTTTTTTTGGAGGAGGTGTGTGAAGGCGCATTTTTTTTGTAAGCTAGCTTTTATAATTATTTTCTGCTTTTGGTTTTTTAAGATTCCCTATGATTAACCGTCTCTATTCACACTATGATAACGATTCATTACACATGTTATCTCCGCCAATCACACACTTTTTGCGCAAAGGCAGGGGGCTAAATTTTGGTCAGTTTTCGTGATTTTTTTATTCCTGCTTCCGTCGTTATTTTTTGTCAGAGCGTTTTATTATATTCTTCAGTTTGCGCGGGAGATGGATAGAACTCATATTTTTGAATTCGTAAGTTCACTTTTATAATTGCGTGCAGTGTTTTGTATTTTTTTGGAGATATCGTTCGATCAATTATCTCTATTCGCGGTATTATGCATTTCTGTGCAAATGTACCAAGTTACAAGGTTATAAATAGTCTGTTTGCGAAATTTTTTTATTCGCGTATTTGTCACTATTTTCGCTGCTCCTTTATGTTTGTTTCTTTTGTGGAATAGCTGCATAAGATTTATATCTTTGAATTTGTTAATAATACTTCTATATTTCTTATTTTTTTTCTTTCTGTATTTTTGTTTTATCAAAATTACGTTTGACTAAGTATTTTTATCCACGCTTTGTAGCGATCAATTATATTTACACCGCCAATTTACATTTCTGTGTAAATTTGAACATTTGGTGTTCGTAGGTGGGGTACTCGACGGTTGTGTATACGTTCGCTCTGGAATCATCCAACAACGATAGGCTGCAGTTTTTCCGAATGCGATTGTATGCCTGATGGCATAAAACGTATATTACAATTATATCTTGGCTTTTGCTCAGCGGAAGCCAAGATGTAATTGGGAGCTGTGGTGGGGTCCCTTTATGAGTCAATGAAGATCGGGGGGCTCGACCAGCTATGCCTCGATGGTGTTGAGTTCTCGCCTGTTCCCATGGAGGACACATCCATTACAGTGTTCTGTGTAAGAATCTTCGGCAGGAGCTGAGCAGAAGTGCGGCCAATAAACTCGCAAATACACTCGTGCCAAGACCAGAAGAAATGCAGAGCACTGATTCGCCACAATGGGCTGTAGCGCCGTTATCCGCTCACAGCTACCACCCGACGCATTTCAAATTTCCCGCCTTCGCAGTGCTGGCGCGCCCCCTGCCTGAAACTGCGCCGGCAGGAGTTCTGTTCTTTTTGTGCTTGTTTTCCCTCCCGCATCGCCGCCCGACGTTCACGAATGGCTGCGGCTTCTCGCTGGCGAAGTGCGGCGTCGGCGGCTCGCTTGCGGCGCTTGCGCTCAGCATCCGCAGCACGCCGCCGCGCCGCCTTCTCTTCCAGCGTAGGCATTGTCGATGAAGTCGATGGTGAAACGTGCCGTGAACCCCCTGCCGCGGCTATGACGCAACGTGGAGCGGCTATGACGCAACACAATCCACTTTAATCCAATCCAATCCAAATCCAAACCAATCCAAGCCAAGCCAAGCCAATCCAAGCCAATCCAATCGGATCCAATCCAATGCCAGACCGACGGGGAGCGATGCGGACTACGACGACGGACGTCAACGCGGGTGACATCGTGAGTTACTGAAATGCTCTGCATTTAAAAACTGCAGCGTTTACATGCCGCGAAATGCCGCACAAACAGCGGCCCGACGGGGTGAACGATGCATTCGATGCATAGGTGCGCACTGCCGCCTGGGGGTGCGCGGGGGAAGTAGCGCGCTTACAAATTTTGGCTGGGGCGCGCGGCGATTGGGACGGCTGGAGCAAAACACGCGCGGGGGGAATCTCGGAGGCCATGCTCCAAGCACGGCCGCTGGATGAGAGCGCACGCAAGCCTTTTATCCAGCGGCCGTGCTCCAAGTCTTGCGGCCCGGTGACCGCGCGGCAGACGAGGAGGGCGAGGGAAGGGAGCTCGCGGGGAGGGGCTCCGGGCAACACCCTCTAGGCTAGAAGGTGTTGTGCTAGGGCGCTCCCCAAAATTTCAACTTGGATATTGTGTTTGGCGGGGGATTTTTTTCGCGGAGGGTGCAGAATTAAGACTTCGGATTTCAGCACCGAGAATGTGAGACCGGCTTGCTTTGTTGTGTGCGCGACTGCCATGGATCCCCGTTGGATGACTTCCTCAATATGGGCGACACTTCCGCGGGGTACTCATAGTGTGATGTCGTCTGCGTATATTGTTTATCTCAGTTCCGGTATTATATTTTCTAGGCTGCGTGCGGTGGGTAAAATTGCCAAATTTAAAATCAGGGGTGAGAGGACAGCGCCTTTAGGAGTGCCTCAAGCTGGCATTGGGAAGGTTGGAGAAAAGAGGGGGCGTAATCTGAGTGTGACAGTGTGTAAGTCGGAAAAGAAATCACGTACTTGAGTATGCGCTGCCCTAGGTTGACAGATGTGATCGCTTGTAGTATTGCTGCGTGGTAGATGTGATTAAACGCCTTGTGTAGGTGAAGTAAGGATCGCGGCATTGTCTTTTTTGGAAGGAGCTTGAATGATGTCGTGGTGAATTTGTATGTGTGCGTCTGGGGTTGATAGTCCTGCGCGGAAACCTATGAGGTTGGGTGGGAGGATGTCTTGTTCGTCAAGGTGTCTCGTTGTTTTGTTGCGCATTGTGCGCTCGAGAAGTTTTAGTAAGCAGGATGTAGGGAAATTGGACGGTTGGTTTTGAAGGCATAGGGATTAGCGAAATGGAATGCTTCCAGGTGGTTGGAAGGGTCCCTGCTGTCCAGTGGTGGTTGAAAAGTGTCGTGATTGCGTCGAGGGCTTGATCGTATAGGTGTCTTAGTGTCTTGTTGGTGATTTTGTCGTAACCGCGAACTGTTCCGTGTCGTAACCTTACAATAGCGCTGTGCGCTTGTGCCGCTGTGATTTATGTGTCCAGTGTGGGGTGTGGGTCGCCTCGATATATTGGGTGGGGTGGGGGGGTATCCGATCCTGATGGGCTGTAGATGTTTTGAAGAGTCTGCATCAGTTGTCCCGTATTGGCCTGCTTGTGCAGTAGATGGGTGTTGCGCTGCGTAGTGCGTGAATTAGAAGCTGGGGGTCCATTAGTTGGCGCAGGAGGGCCCAGGTGTACTTCATGGACAGTCTTCCCATTATTTCGTCGCATACTTGGTGCCACTGTGCTCGGGTTAGTTGCGCGGCATGTTCTATGATCTCTCTGTGTAATTGGGCAAGGCCTTTCTGTGTCTGGGTTCTCCACCGGCGTTCTATGCTGCGATACGCCTCCCCCAAAATGCTGTAGGCGTGAATCGGCGTAGGGAACTGGTAGTTCGGGTTCAACATGTTTTTCGTTCTCTTCATTTGCCTGCATTTTTGGTTGAGCCCCCTTTCTAGCTCTTCGTCCGTTTGCTTGGAGGGTGGTGAAACGTTTAGGGTCGAGGTGAAGAAACCATCCCAATCAGTGATGTTTTTTGTTGCGGTTTTTAGGGTAGTTTTGTAGGCGAAGGTCGTTTAAAGAATGTAATGGACATTGCGAAGTGTGTTTAGGGTGGGTGTTCAGGTGATTCCATGTAGGCGATGGGAGAATACGAGATCATGTTTTATGTCCCTTTGCGCGCTGTTGCCTGTGCGCGTGCGAAATGTCCGGTTCGTTGTGTAGAGTCAGTTCGGCTGTTGCATTGTTTCCCAGAGGAGTCGGCCTTTTTTCGTTGTTCGCGTGCAGCCCCATGCCACGTGTGGGGCATTGAAGTCCCTCATGGCCAGGAGGGTTTGACTGCGCGCTTCTCGTGGTGCTTCCATGAGGACGTGTTTGAAGTGGTTTTGGATGATTTTGGGGCACTGCATAGACTGAGCACGTGTAAGTTGGTGTGTTCGGATTGGAGAGGATATAGTGTAACGAAGTTATGTAGAATATTAATGTTTGAAAAGACCCGATGTTCTGCGCTTATGTTGCGTTGTATGAGCGTCGCTATTTGGGCCTACTAGAGCGTTTGAAAGGTTTGGTATCCCGTTACTTTCACAATAGTACCTGTTTCTTGCAGCGCTATACCCGTAGGGGTATTAGGAATGGTTGAGAGGTGTGGTTGAAGTGCGGAGCGTTTTGCGTGATAACCTCTGCAATTCCATTGCCAGGCAGTGTGGGTTCTATAGGCCGGCATGTGCTTGCATATCTATTGGTAGGGGGATAGTGGCGGATGGGTCGGGTGTTGGCATCGCTAGCCGTTGTGGTAGAAGTTATTTCATGCTTTAATAAAACAGCGCGAAGCACGGGACAAAGAGAAGAGAAGACTACACAAGCGCTGACAAACAACTGTTTATTTCAAAGCGAAGAACGAAATCTATAGGCGAACTATTATCAAAGAGTAGCCGCGCGCATGATGAGTGAACGAATTAGGTTATTTACTAACAGAGGGAAAGTCACAATCAATGGAAGACGCTATCTTGACAAGTATGATATTTCTTTTTCCAGGAGTGCTACTGAAGGTGTGCGTACACACGAGGTTCCCCTCTTGTGCATCGCAAACGCTTCACAGATTTCGCGCGTGTGCTGGCGGTTGTATCTTCGTAAGATACTACATTTGTCGAACTGTAGTGTACATCGGCAAGCTTTGACGTCTTGAGCAAGCATGCTGCCCGTGCCGGTCTTCAGTGTGTTGGCATGCTCCCTTAACCTGTCGTTGATGCACCACCCATTGATGCACCGCCCGGTTGATGCAACCCTGCTACAGCTTCTTTCATGCATGTGAGTAGTTCATTGTGCTGTAGTTCTTCATTCTTGCATGGCCGCTTGTGCTGCTTTGACTGAGTCCTGACGTTGTAGGTATTCTTGTCGTTGTGTTTGTAGTTCTTGAGAAAAATCTACTGGCACTGCAGAATTATCTATCTGTGTTGTTGCCCTTCATTTGAGTGGTGGGGATTGTTTGTGGGAGGGTTCGTGAGAAGATTGTTGGTTGCATGTCTTCTTCAGAGGATGAGTGTAGATGATGTCTCAGTAAGAGATTCGTTTCTTTGAGCTGGCCGTTTTCTTGTCACACTTTGAGAATTTCAGCTCTTAAGGCCTGTATTTCTTTGAAGGGTGCTTGGTGTGGGTTTGTTTAAGTTGTTCGTGTTGTGTTTTTAGAGGTTTGTTGAGTAAGGGTTCGGGAAAGCCGTGGGGGCTCACCTGCACGCTTCTGCCTTGAGATGGTCGGCTTGGTGAATTTTCAAGGGCATCTCTGTACGTCAACTGTACACGGTTGGGGTCTTCCTTGGTGTTCAGCCTGGGAGTCTAGGGCGACAATGGGTGGTTGGGGGGGGGGGGGGACGTTGTGATGGGAAGCGGCGGGGACAACACGATGCTCCGGTGAAGTGGGAGTCTGCGTAGAGTATGTAGTTAAGGTTGAACGGGCGGTTTTCGGTCGGTGTGGTGGAGCCGCACTTGGTGCGAGGAGGCGTAGATGGCGTGTTTCGTATTTCCTCTTGAACGGGTAGCAGCGTACGATCGCTGCCCTACGATTGCTGCCCTGTTTTTCCTTTGAAGAGTATTTGCACCAATGAGGAGTTGGGAAATCTTTTGGCATCCAGTATGTGAAACGCTGGGTTATAGTCAGTCAGGGTTCTGAGAATGGTGCTTGCATCGTCCTCTGTTGGGGCATTGAATATGACGCCAACACAAGTGTTGGACGATGGGGGGATGTGGTTGGGGAGGAGGTATCTTGCTTCTTGGTATTGAAGGGTCGTTAGTTGGAGGTATTGTTTGGCTCGCTCTTCTGACAGGGTGCTGATCACGATGAAGTTAGATTTCTGGTTGATTCGGAGTGGATCCTTGTTGTTGTGGGTGATGTTTGCTTGCCTTTGGACGAGGCCTGTGAGGGCTGCTGCAGGAACGATTTGGAGGTCCAGGACGCCTTGGATCGTAGTAAGATTTTGATGTCGCCTTCTGCCAGAGGTTTTGCAGGCTGTTGTCTGCACTTGCGGGCGTGGTCGCCGGGCGGGGTTCTGTGCATGGGGTCTTTGGTTGAGGGTAGCTGACGGCCGGCGTCTTGGAGGTTCGGTTTTTTGGCTTGGCGGCGGATGCGAACCCATCCAAGTTGATATAAGGTTGCTGAGTTTATCGGTTTACCATCTACGGTGCATTCCATGGCGTGGTGCGTGTCACAAAGGGTGTTGGGTGCAGGCGTTGTGCATCGGTCCGAGTGAGCACCCACGTGGTTGGCGAAACCGGCAGGCGCCGCTACAGAAGCGAGCTGCAGCGACGAACGCAGATACGGCGTGGCGGCTGCGTCTTCGATGTGTGTGTGTGTGTGTGTGTGTGGGGGTCGACGAACGTTAGGCTTAGCTTGCAGCTTCGAGGGGGAAGTGCAAACGCTTGTTGTGCAAGTTTTGCTGATCTCAGCTCATCTTGGATGGTATGCGGTGATAGCGGGTATATAGCTGGTAAGTATTCATATCGATCTCGAAGCGAGAGCGATATGAATACACGTCCACTCAGTTTGGCAACCTGGCGGTCTTTTTAAATTCAAGGAATATTGCACTCACGCGCAAGACTTGAATGAAGGAGCTGTTGTGGGTGATCCTTGACTGATACAAAGGTGAGTTTTAGTATCGTTATGGCGTCGTGGTGGACGTCGGCGGCATGGCATTTCAATGGCCTTATGTTTATTTATTTTTTTTATTTATTTATTTACAATACTGCCAGTCTCTTCCCGAGACCATAGCAGCTGGGCTTGAGGATTTTACATACACGTAGTCTACACAAACAGCAGAAAAATGCGGTAAGAAAAAGAAAGAAGAACTGCAATCTTAAACGCGGATGATCTTTAAAGTATACACAGCAGAATACGAACTTGACGAATTCATAGCGCATAAACAACGAGGACAGAGAGAGAACACAGAACACAGCGCTAACTTACAAATAATTTTAGTTCACACACGTACATATATGTATCCCCAGCCTACCCGCCATCACTTCCCCTCTCACCGCCAATGCTGACGTGTTGCAGCCATGCGCAGAAAAGTTGCCTCTTATCTTAAAAACTCCGCGAGGGCACGCTCACACAGGAGAACCCCGCTTTACTAATCAAATCTGCCTCCACTATTTCTCTTACATTTTGTTCCTTATGTTTCGAACATACCACACATTGCTCAAACCGTGGCACGCAGCAGCAGTCGTGGCAGTGAACAGACAAATGGCCATCCCTGTATTTGCTGACATTCCTTCTGTGCTCGCCTAACCACCGGTCGTTAAGATATCGCGCGGTTTGGCTTATATATCGCTTCCTACACGAAAGGGGAACATCATACACCACACCGACTGCGCACTTAAGACATGGCTTCCTATGTCCTTTTACACACCCAAACGGTGCTTTACAGAAGGGGTTAGTGAACTTGCAAATTTTGTTCAATTTGTTAGGTGCAGAGAAAACAACCTTTACGTTCATCCGATTGGCAATCTTTTTGAGATGGTGAGAGGTGTTGAGCAGATATGGAATTACTGCTACTTTTTCACCTTCCTGTGACCTGCCCTTCCCCTGTGCTACATTCTTTAGGTTACTCTCAGCTACCGATACGAGGCTGGCCGCCGGATACCCAGCAGCGAGCAAGCGCTCCGTTTGCTCTTTGAAGCTACTCCCCATGGAAATAACTTCGTTGCTGGGTATCCGGCGGCCATTCTGTTATCGGTAGCTGAGAGTTACCTCAAGAATTTAGAACAGGGGAAGGGCGGGTGACAGGAAGGTAAAAAGAAAAAAAGTTTCTGAATGTTCGTCTGTAAGCCTTTCCTGCTGCAGTTTTGCTTATTCGGAATGGTATCGTGGAAATGATACTATTGTCACCATCGAAATGATACTGGTGTCGTGGAAATGGAAATGGAAAGAAGCCAGAGGTACATGCGCTAGTCTGGTGTGGCTTATACGTTATCAAGAATTTCTGAGTTGTTGGGTGTTGTTTGAGAGTAGGTTCTTCATTCAGTTTTCAGAAATATTGCCCCGGTAAATATTGCCCAGGAAAACCTAAATTATCTTTAGGATAATTTAGGTTTTCTGAATGTTCGTCTGCAAACTGTTCCTACTGCAATTTTGCTTATTCGGGATGGTATCGGGGAAATGACAGTATCGCAAAAAATCGCGGAAATGAAGCTCAATATAACTCATGGGAAGAAAAGAAAAAATCGGGAGAGAATAGCGAGGAAGACGTAAAGAGCGGAGAGGCGCTGACTAAGAACCCGAAGGTTGAAGCACACGATGCATGGCGTTTGACAACTTCAGCGTGAGTGCACCACGGTTGAGCTCAACCTTCGGAGTGACTATAAAGTCTGCAGCATCGCTACCATTCACTACTGTCCAAGTGTTCGCCGCACGTTTTCACCTGTGAACTCCTGCACGGCCCTTGCCAATGCGGTTAATTTGGGAATGGTATTTTTATTCCACCACGCAGGCACGTTCGGCCCACTTTCGTTCCTACCGCTGAGTAGTTCCAGACCCAGGCGTGGAATTTAGCGTTACGATTTAGCGTTTTTATTCGGGACGAGCTTGGGCTCGTCCGTATAAAAAGATGGATATATGACCGAATAAGAGCAAATTTAGAGAAGGCAAGCGTTGCAGGGGGCGGCAGAAAGTTAGATGGGCAGATGAGATCAAGAAGTTTGCGGGGATAAATTGGTTACAGTTGGCACAGGACCGAGGTAATTGGAGAATAATGGGAGAGGCCTTTGCCCTGAAGTGGGCGTAGATAGGCTGGTGATGATGATGATGATGAAGAGCAAATTTAAATTAAGTGGTAGTGAGCTATGCCAAATATAGGTTAAGCGCCGGTGGGCCTTGGACATTACTCATGGCGCATTCGTATTGTAGTTGTTAGACGCACTATAGGTTTTATTCACTGGCGAGGCCCGCATGCAGGCAACCATGTGAGCGCGCCGTTACTTGTTACGTCGGGATCCGGTTCTTGTCCGGTTCTTGGCGGTTCTTGTCCGTGCTAAGCACATGATGTGTGTTGGACGCTCCATACTCTACCCCACCGAACCGAAATTAATGCTTCGGACTCCAATGTGAGTGTCATTCATATCTCTGTTGACAACACCGTTGAGAATCGGGTTGAAACGGGGAAGACGACGCAAGCACGCTGGTGTTTTTGTTTTTCTTCGGCGTACGGGCGCCGGGGCACAAGCCGCGCCATGTCCGTGGGGCTTCGGCCATGTCCCCGGCCGTTTCCAGTGTTTCCAAGCGAAGAAATTGACAGCTAAACTTTTCAGTGAATACCCTCTATACAAACTGTCCCGCAATTGACCTCCTAACGCCGTGTGGCGTCCTTCTACGTTTCCGAGTTTCTATACTCCGTTTCATACATCAAGTGCAACGCTGTCAAAGCTAGCGCTCTTGTTTGCGCTGTGTGCTTCCGCGACCAAAAGTAGTGGGTTGCTTGCGGTGAGCCAGAAACAATAAATGCTTCGCCGGGAACCTTAAAGCATAAATATTTATCATCAGCTTGACAAAAAACGCCCGTGTTGCCGGACAAACGATCGAAATGTGCGAGTTTGTATTTTATGTTTGTCGCTTTCGTATCAGGTTCTCACTCTCCGCGCAACCTTGAACGCCGTTTTTTGTTTACTCTTTGAGGCAGCGTTGAAGAAATGGCGTCCAGCAAAAATGAGCACGGTATGCATCCAATGAACCCATACGTGCAGTTCATTTCCGCATGCCCGTAGTGTTTAAGTTACTGGGAACGAAATAAGATTCAGAATTGAACTCGCAGAAGTTGTGATAAAAAATAAAAAGAAACGCCGGAACGCGGTTTCGAACCCATGTACTTCAAAACTCAGCGTCTTTTCTCCAGAGTGACGCGTTAGACCACACGGCTACAAAACTTTTTTTTTCTTTCTTTATTGCCGGTCTTCGACAGTGCAACACAACATAAAGGTACTACAGAAAACACACAATCTACAAAAAGGCCGCCATGCCATGATGGACTGGCGTTGTCATTTAAAATTCCCTAAGCATGGCGAGGGGTTCCACCCTTGGCAACCACTCAGGAACCGAAAACTTCGCTCTCTGAATTTCAATGAACTTGGAAACAGTTTCGCGGAAATATTGTCGCGTCGGCCGCGCGTCTACATCACAGTTGAGCCATGCCATGCGCGACCGCCAGATACTGTGCAGGCCCAACAACATGACGAGATTGTACGGCACCCCATCCTCTCTCTCGATACATAAAAACCGTATTCCATGTGGGTTCAGTGGAAAGTCCTTTCGCAGTGTCCTTTGGAGGACATCCCATAGAAACACTGCTGCCCAACAATGGAGAAAGACATGCTCCACCGTTTCCGGTTGTTTGCAAATAGAGCAGTCAGTTCCCCATGGCATAGAAATCCCCTTACCCTCCATCCATGTTGCAACTGAAAGCGTACCCGTGTGTAGTTTAAAGAAAAAAGACTTCGCTCCTGGTGATACTTCCATTCCCTTAGCCCTTTTTAGAACATCTTGTCCTGGGCCTGCACAGTATAAAACTCTATATATTGGTACAGGTATGACCACATCGCATACATCCTTATATAATTTTTTCCGCGTGACATTAGCCAAATAGTGCATCGAAAATCGAGCAAACAAAAACCGGGATGACACAACGATCTCTTTAAAGTATCCATAGATGCCCCCTGTCATACTACTCGTAGAAACTACGAATTCGGGCAAAGCCCGCATTAGCCGCACTTGAAGTACTGTGCGCAGAAAAGGGTCTTGAACGTCCCGCAAAAACAGAAATCGATTCACAAGCTGTCTTACAAAAAGGTGCGTCAGCCCTAAGCCACCATCGCGGGTTCGTCGAAACAAATTCATTCGACTGGTCCTCTCCCAAGTAGAAGCCCACACAAATACAGCGAACACGCGGTGAAGTCGTTGTATATTCACCCGAGAACAATGCAGCGCTTGCATAACATACCATAATTTGCTAGCCAGAAAAATGTTGCACACAGTTGCCCTAGCAAACATAGACAAACCATTGGCTCTCCATTTATTCGCTTTCTCACGCAGCTCCTGAGCTTGCGCACGCCAGTAGGGCTCGCTGTCTCTGTAAAACTCCAGTGGAATACCCAAGTATTTCACTGGATGGGTGACCCAAGTGACATTGGCGAAAATGTCTGGGGTTGTCAGCCAATCACCATGCCAGAATCCCACACACTTTCCCCAGTTTACAAAGCTACCTGTTGCAACACCGAACCGTTTGACGATTTCTACAACAAGAGTGACGCTTTCCTTGTCTGAACAGAAAACTGCAACGTCATCAGCATAAGCGAGAAGCTTGACTTCAGAAGAGTGTACACGAAATCCTCGAACCTGGTTGTTTTGTATGATGGTTAAACACAACGTTTCTATGTAAATACAAAAAAGCAGAGGGCTGAGGGGGCAACCCTGACGCACCGAACGTTGCACGCTAATGGGCGCTCCCAGTGAATTGTTTACAATCAACCGCGTGGTGCACCGTCGATACGCCAGGCTAACACCCTCACTAATGACAGATCCCACATTTACATGGTCAAGAACAGAAAACAGAATATCATGGGACACGCAATCAAACGCCTTTTCAAGGTCAAGCTGGAGAAGCGCGACGGCGCCTCCAGCGGCGTCGCAGCACTCAAGCACACATCTCGCCGTGTGTATATTCGTTGTGATTGTGCGACCTTTGATGCCGCACGTCTGGTGTGGCCCTACAAGAAGTGTGATCACAGTTTGTAACCTCTGCGCTAGCACCTTCATCAATATTTTGTAATCAACGTTCGACAAAGCGATTGGCCGGTACGCCGTTACGAACTTTAGTTTTTCAGTTTCTTCTGTTTTCGGTATCAGAACCGTGTGGGAAGACGAAAACGACGGAGGAAGGTATTTTAGACGAAATGCTTCTAAAAACATCGCCGTTAAAACAGGTGATACGTCCTCTTTGAAGTACTTATAAAAGGCCGCGCTTAAGCCGTCAGGACCGGGCGACTTCCCTGGGTTTAAATTATCAATTGCTGACTTGATTTCTGCGACAGATATGGGCTGTTCTAAGTTATCTTTAATTTCATCCTCAAGGCTAGGCATACGGCTGAGATACTCTTTTATAAAGCCTTCCACATTATGCGGTCGGTACTCAAACAAAGACTGATAATATTCAAAGAAAAACTGGTGGATGTCGTCTATATCGGTTGACGCGCGTCCATTCCATTCGATTTTGTCGATCGTATTTCGTCGAGCACGTGCCTTTTCGATTCCAAGCGCCCGTTTGGTTGGCGTCTCTCCCACTGCTAATCGCTCGGCTCTCGCTCGAACGAGTGCCCCGCGGTAGCGTTCTTCGTCTAGTATCTCTAGTTGCTGTTTGAGTTTGCGTATGTCCTCTGTAAACAACCCAGGCGTTTTTCCTTCTTCCAGGCGCTTGTCTGGATGGCTGCGACATGCACTCCGTCTTTTAAAGTGTTTATCGACGTTCCTACCGGGTGTATTGGACTTTTGAGGTGACCACGTTCTTCGTGAACATCGTCGGAACTTGTGCGTACCTTCTGATACCTGATTTACCCCCCTAGGAGGACATTCACAGACGTTTTTCGTGGCACGCCGCGTTAAGCCTAACGCTCACCGAGCCGGGTTCCAGCGGCGTCGTCGCCGCCGGGGAACGCGGCACGAGCGACTGGAGCGCGTCGGCTGCCTCAGCATGGCCTCCGGACTTCAACCGGGCTCCCTACAGCTCAGGAACGCCTTTGAATTGCTCGCCGAGAGTGCCCACACAGCAGTCGCTCGCACTCCGCACGATACGCAAGCTGGCCAACCCAATCAAGATGCTCAACTGGAGGCGCAAGACATGGAAGGAGATGAAGTTGACCAAGCCGCTGGCCCCTGGACCCCGTGGCAACGGCGTCGCCCAACCCGCAAGACGGCCATCACAAGACTGGACAGGGTGAGTAGACCCCGCTCCCTACTTTTGCTCAGGCCACTCACGAAAATCAGCGTACGAGACATTCCCAAAACTGCCCTTGCTACACTTATAGGGACTACAGCTCCTTCTGAGGAGCATGCAGAGTTATCTACGCATACGTATGACGTAGCCGGTAACTGCATTCAGATCACCGTTTATGACGTCGAGCATGCAACGAGACTGAGCAATGCCACCAGACTCAGCTACACGTACAACGCCGGAAACGTTAGTGTTCCTATAGAGGTCAAAATGTCCCCCCATCGCCCCAACACGTCCAGAGGCGTCATCACGGTTGAACCGGACGACGACAATGCCACGATACTCCAATGGCTCCGCTGTGAGCAAGCTGAGGTCCTCGCTGCCCAGCGCATTGGCAAAACCAATCGGGCCGTAATCACTTTCGATTCGCCAACCCTTCCTCGTGTGGTCAAGTACTACATGGCTATCGTACCAGTGTCGCCGTATGCACCCAAACGCATGGTTTGCTTCAACTGCCACAGCATTGGGCATATGGCTAAATATTGCCCCAAGCAGCCAGTCTGCCGTAAATGTGACCACATGCATGCCGATGATGACGCATGTGAGCGCACACTCTTCTGTGTTGCGTGCCAGGAAAATGGGCACCTTGCGGTCAACCCCACATGTCCTAGCAGAGTGGTTTCTGAGAAATCTAAGCAGGAACGCAAAGCAAACTCACGGCAGGACAACAAAGAACCGGGTGTATCTTGGTCCGACATAATACGTGGGCACGGCTACACTTCGAACACATCCAGTCAACCCACCAAGGAGCCTCTACCTGTGTCGTCCTTAACAAACAGTGCTGTCAATCAAGCGATTCTAGCTCAGTTGGAAAGCTTACGTAATGAAATGCAACAGCTACGGGCGGAAAACCGCCGCCTCAAAGAGGAGTTGGCGGCACTTCGGCAGGGTCCGCCATCTTCGCAGACTACGCAATTGGCGTCCTCAGCAGACACCCTCAAACAGTCTACTGCCCAGAAGTCCCGCCCAAAAAGTTCCTCGCGTCCGAGCCGCAGCAAGAGCGTTAAGCGCACACCTTCTTCCCAGATGGCGCGAAAACAAAACGTAGACACGTCTGAGGTGATGCAAGTCTTGGCACTCATTCGAGGTGACCTTCAACGGGAGCGCCTCTCTCGGCAGGAAGCAATTGAAAAAATACGCATTCGGTCGGAACAACACATCAAACAAGCCACAGCTATGATTCAGTACCTTACTGGCCGGATATCTGAGTCGGAATCTTGTGAGGAACCGCCACGAAAGGTTGCGCATCCCAAAACTGGTCCGCAATGAAGCACGCGTTGCAAATCTTACAATGGAACTGTCGGAGTTTCAATCAGTCCGCCCCTATTCTCAGCAGTCGCGTCGCTCAAATTTCACCCCTCGTTATACTCCTCCAGGAAACCCGATGCATCCCTCGCCTATCGGGGTACACCGCCTATAGCGACCCCAGTATTACCCATTCCAGCCGTGGTGCTTCGTCGACTCCTGTAGGACAGGCAGCGGTTCTTATCCGCTCGGATGTCGCCGGCCGTCAACTCAAAGTTTCAGGGCAATGTACAGAAAACCATGAAGCAGTCATTGTGCACATTAGATTACCAGATGGCAAGCCCCTCGTAGTCGCTTCAGTCTATTACCGCCCTGTCTCAGGCTCCCAGAGAGGCATCACGTATGACTGGCTGCGCCACCTCGTCTCGCAGTTTCCCCGAACCCAAATCATCGTGGGTGGGGACTTTAATGCTAAGAGCACAACGTGGGGCTATGCTTATTCTGATTTGCGTGGCACACATCTCGAGTCCACTATTGAGGAATGCGGACTTACTCTGTTAAACGATCCTGGCTCATTCACCCGCATAGGCCTACATCCTCGTCAAAATAACACAACACCAGACCTCACCTTCGCTACCCCTGGCATTTCCCGTGACTGGAACCCATATAACACTACGTGGGGCAGCGACCACTTTCCAATACTTATCACCCTCCGCGGAAAGCGACTCCGAGCAAAGAAAAATATTCCTCATATAAACTGGCAAACCTTCCGAGCAATAAGCTCCCTATCCACCCCAACGACGCTGGAAGAGTTCATTGCCACCTTGCAAGACGCCAAGGCTCAGTCTGGTGAAGTTATAGAATGTGACGCAACAACGGCTTCTCTTGACGCGCATCTTGCCAACTTGTGGAAGGGTGCCCATACCCTCACTACTCGGTACCTTAAAAATGGTAAAAGGCACAAAGATCTCCTCAAAATCCGGCACCAATACAAGCTCATACGCGAGTATCAACGCTCTCTCGCTAATGAAAGCTGGCATAATCTCTGTTCCGACCTCGGCCGGGACCGTGGCCTCAGCAAACTATGGAGGGTTTACCGAGGTCTCTCCGGTAAAGGCAAACGTCGCTCTACGCTCTTCGCCACACTCACCCTACAAAATCCGCCTGACATCGTGGAACATAACCTCATCTCCACATTCTTCCCACACGCCTCCTTGAATCCGCACCCCCCCCTTCCTGCTAATATAATTCCATCCCCTGATGAGGACCTAGACAGCCCTTTCACTCTTCCTGAACTTCAGGCCGCTCTTCACCAAGGCAAACTCCATTCTGCGCCTGGCCATGATGGTCTAACATGGCAGCACCTCCGTAACCTGGACGAGAACACCCAGCTGGTATTCCTTGAGATCATTAATGACCACTGGGCCACAGGGACGATACCCGACACGCTCAAGTTGACCTTGGTTAGCCCTATTCCCAAACCCAACAAGGATCCGGCTCAGCTCTCTAACCTGCGCCCCATCTCCCTCACCCCAACTCTGTGTAAACTCACCGAAAGACTAATCAACAACAGAATGCAACACTATCTCGAGTACGTACAGCCCTGGTTTCATCCATCCCAAACTGGCTTTCGTCCGAATCTCAGCACCCACGACTGCCTTTGGCTCCTTCGCAGAGTCATTAACCGTAAATCGCGTGCCGGTAACCCGGACTATGTTCTAGCTATCGACATGCGAAAGGCATTCGATAATGTGAGTCAAGCCGCCATCCTTACCGAATTGGCTGCTGCATATCCAAGCCAACGGGCTCAAAATTGGATAAAATCCTTTCTGGAAAATCGGCCTATTCAGCTTAGTGGCACGCACCCGGGATGGCGCCCCAGAACCTATTTCTTGGCTAGGGGGGTACCCCAGGGTTCCATCCTCGGGCCCGTGCTTTTTAATTTGGCAATGACGCGAATCGCTCGTCAGCTAGAGACCGATACCACATCACGTTTTGCAATCTACGCTGATGACCTCACGGTGTGGACTGAGGCAGCTGACTATCCGGACGTCGAAAGTATGATTGTTGAACTACAAGCAGCGGCTTCTAGTCTAGCCCACAGCCTGCCTTCACTTGGGTTAGAGTTGGCTCCTGATAAGACAGAGTTTCTACTCGTTCATGGGCTACATAGCCCACCATCTCACTTCCATCATGTTATTTATCTGGCCGGAACGCCAATCCAAACCAAGTGCGACCAGGTTCGCATCTTGGGAATCCCATTGGGCAGCCACAACAGTGCCAGTCGTTGGATCACTCAACTTAGACGCAACTGGAAACCAATGCTGCATTTGATTTCCAGGATGTCTAATAAGTATGGTGGAGCTAGTCAGGCTGCTTGCCTCGCGCTCACTCGAGCAGTTGCCCTTGGTCGAATTCTGTACGGCGCCCCTGCATATGACCTCCGTCCAGCTCACATGAAGCGACTACAAATTCTTCATCGTGCGTCCCTGCGGACGATCACAGGCCTCCCACGGCACACTAGGGTCTGCGCCTTAGAGAAAGCTGCTCCTCTGCCTCCCCTGCCAGAAATTCTTGAAGAGACCCGGAAACACCATCAACTCCGGCGCACACTCACTATCCAGGGTGCTGCTATTACTGCATGGGACTCTCAAACGCACCCAATCGGACCCATGCCATCTCCTCCCCCACCCCCTTGGGCTCGAAATACCGTGGTTTCTTCGCAACGGTCGGCTATCCCTCGAGCTAGCGTCGTTCCGCGTCTGCGCGCCCTCCGCCGATGCATGGCACAGAGGCTACCAAACGAGGTGGACATATTTACAGACGCCAGCCTACAAGACAACTCTATCGGTTTGGCTTGGCACTGCGAAGAACGCCCTGATCTTAGCGGCGCCACTACTATGGCTACCATCGCCCCGTCACCTCTTCAAGCCGAGCTCCATGGTCTCCTAGGAGCCCTGGATCACATGACCTACATGGCTCGTGCACCACCACCACCCAGGGTTCGTCTCCTCACTGATTCCCACGCCGCCATCAGAGAATTCAATAGGGCTTACTCTGATCACCCTACCGTTCATCACATCCAGGCCATGGTTAACCTACTGGCCCGAAACGGAACGCAAGTCCGCGTAGCCTGGATTCCGGGGCATGTGACCCAGGGGGTCGGCAATCACGCTGCTCATAATGCAGCGCGGGAGAGCCTTCAGTCAACACCTCCCTTGATTGCTCCCGATCTTGCACCAGATCCAGGTCTACATCCGCGCCCCCAACTGGATCATGCTAAATATTCTCGCCGAAAGCGGCTCGCTGAGAAGACTCCGCAGGGCTACCTGCATGGTGTCCCCACCCTACCCCGTTCCGCAGAAATCTTTGTTAATAAGACAATCGCTAATGCGGCCCTCACACCCTCCACACTTCGGAAATGGTTCCATTTGTACTCCTCAGGCTCTCCGTACTGTCCTCATTGCCAGCAGAATGTTTTTTCAGACCTCAAGCACCTCACTTGGCACTGTGCAGCGTTCGCATCTTCTCGCGATTCTTTGCTCAGTGCTCTGCCCCCCAACTCGTCCCCTGATGATCCCCCGTACGAAGACCCCAATTTTCTGCATGCTCTAGGTGTGTTTTCTATTAAGAGTGGCCTGGCAAGGGTAGTGTGAGATGGGGTCTACAATCCCCCTCACAAAGAAATCACTGATCATCGATCTCCAACAAGTCATCTCTAACGATTAAGTGATCACCTCCCCCTCCTCCCTTCTTCCCCTTCCCCAACTACGGCCATGTGGCCTCCCCCATCTTAATAAATGTCATTCATTCCTTCTTCCAAAGTTATTTTCTTTAAATTGTCGCGTAATGTCCTTTCCTTTATTTTTTCTTCGTGCCTTATGCAGGTGGATCTTTCTATGGCTATAAGTTTTATGGCTTCTTTAAATAATTCCCATTGTTCCCCAATTTTACCGTCTTCATTTTCTATCTCTTCAGTTTTTTTCTTAACTGCATCAATGAACATTTCGTCGTTTAGGAGTTTAGCATTTAATTTCCAAAGGTTCCACGAGAAAGCAGTCCCTTGCCTTCTTGGCCCAACGCTACACTTAACCATGCAGTGGTCGGAAAACGACACTGGGTGTACTCTGTAACCTTGGAATTTCGGAATTAAATCAAGTGACGCGTATATTCCGTCCAGCCTCGCGTGACTGGTTCCCTGAAAGTGGGTGAAACTCACGTCTCCACCACTCTCGAGGCATTCCGCCACGTCTAATAAACCAAATTCATCAACAATTTCTACCAGCAATTCGGTGCTTGCGTCCTTATAAGGCCTACTGCTCGTTTTATCCTGCGGAGATAACACACAGTTAAAGTCCCCATGGATGTTTTGGAAAAAAATCCGTCTGTCCTCCCCCCCATTAGGCGCATACACACAAATGACCCGCCATTTGACACTATTGAATGTGAAATCGCACACAACCAAGCGACCAGATGAACACGATTGGACATTTTCTACGCACAGACCTAACCGCTTTTTCACAAAAAGCAGGCAGCCACCGGCGTGTCCAACTGCATGACTAATACACGCACAGTACCTAGCCGTGAACCTCTGCACCACGCTCCCGGTCTCGTCCTCCCCCTCGATTTTTGTCTCCTGCACTGCCAGTACGTCTAGGTCCTGCTCTGTAAGCAGGCGGTACACCTGACATTGCTTCCTCTTGGCTGCAAGCCCCCGCACATTTAGCGTAGCAAAGGTCAAAGGTCCGTCAGCAGGCATTTAAGAACGGAGTGGGCGGCTAGAAACCGGGAGCAGACTTCAGGGACATGCTGGCCAAGTGTGGTATGCTTTCCGAGGTAGTTGCTCTGGGGGCATACCAGATAAACCACATCTGGGCTGTCACGTTCAACAGCCCCGAGGTGACGAAAAGGATGGCAGCAGCCGGCGAGGTGCAAGTGAAGGGAAGACGCTGCTTAGTCATCGACCCGCAACACCAGGAGGTAAAGTTAAAGCTTCATTGGCTGCTGTACGGCG
Source organism: Haemaphysalis longicornis (assembly GCF_048455015.1). NCBI lineage: Eukaryota > Metazoa > Arthropoda > Arachnida > Ixodida > Ixodidae > Haemaphysalis > Haemaphysalis longicornis. Next base: position 123,561,413 of record NW_027526214.1, on the reverse strand, counting down.
TCTCAGACGACGACATTCGTGCGGCGTTTGCGGCGTTCGGCAAGGTGACGGAAATTACCAAGGAACGCTGTCGCGTACAGGGCGTGAGTGACAAGGGTTCTACGACTCGCACCGTGCTTCTCAAGCTGAATTCCGGGTTGAAGGTGGACGATCTCCCCCACCAGATTCGAGTTGCAGGTGAACTGGCCCTTGTTGTGGCCCCTGGGCGTCCCATGCAGTGCCTGCTCTGCCACACCGCTGGCCACGTTCGCCGAGACTGTAAAGTGCCGCGTTGCTCCATTTGCCGACGCTTCGGACACGAAGACGCACAGTGCGTTAAGACGTGTGCAAAGGTGACGGGGGCCGCGGGGAGCGACGACGCGTCTGATCTCCTCATGGACACGGCGGAAGCAGAAGAAGCGGCCGAAGGCGCGGGGGAGGCGTTGTCACCGGAAGTGGCGCCGGCTTCTCTTGAACCTAGTGACCAAGGTTCCCAGGACTCAAACCACGGTGGGCAACCAACCACGGAATTCCCACCCTTGCCTGATACACAGGGGAAAGGTGACGAGTATGGTGACGACCACTTCGAGGAAGACGCACCGGAGGGGAAGGAAGAAGGCGACCAGCAGAGAACGAACAGCGTCTCCTCTGCCAGTATCGTCAACGCCACTGCTAAGCGGTCCCGGGAAGAGACCGGTCACAAGCAGGAGGCAGAAGGCGGCAGCGGAAACGGAGAACCGCCTCAAAAGGCAGCTGTGGTGCGGCGTTCGACCTTGCGACAGCGTCCAGGCGTACAGCCTGGCCGCAAGCCGCCGGACACGACGACGGCTACAAAACCACGCGGAGCGCTGCACCTTCTTTCTTTGCGGACTACTTGTGTAGCCTTCACAGCGTTGCACTTGATGTATGAAACGGAGTATAGAAACAGGCACACGATTACGCAGGCGCTGCAGGTGGCCCTTGCCCGGGAGAAACGCTCAAAGCTGTTTTGCATCATTCCGCTGAATAGAGCAGCCTCCACTCGAACAGAAGTTGCAAGAAGCCGCAACCATCACACAAAATTAAAGCCGTTTCACTGTGTCACAAGTGCAGAACAGTGATTCGCCATAATACGATGTGGCGCCGTTATCCGCTCACTCTTAACACCCATCACGCTCTTCGCCGCGCTGCGTCATCCCTCTCCGGATGAATTCAACGCATTTCAAATTTACCTCCTCCGTAGCGCTCGTGCGCCCCCTGCCTGAAAGTGCGCAAGCGGGAGTTCCTGTTCTTTTTGTGCTTTTCTTTTCCTCCCGCATGTGCCGGCTTTATACTGCCACTTTTTTCCGGTTGCTATCTTAAAAACCAACAAAACGAGAGTTCCTAACTAAATGAACGCGGGCGCTGCCGGTTAATTACGTATACTTTAACTCAAATGTGCCTACAGTTTTCTTTGCGCTAAACAACGGGGAGATGTATGACAAGCGCCAGCGGTTCACGAGTTTCGAACGCTTATGATTATATAAACCGCTCGGCTTTCGAAGCCTCTGTGGGACGTTGCGACGACCAACGTTGGCGAAGACAGCCGCTATGACGGAACGCCAGCGAGCGAGCTACGACGTCAAGGCGAGCCCCTAAAGTGCTCTGCACTTAATATTGGGAAAGGCCCCATGAAGCAGACGCACCGAATTGCATACAAAGCCCCGTGAGAGGTCTGAACCCAGCTGGAATCCGGCCGGGTTGCCCCTTACCTGGTAGCGGCATCGGCTCTGTCCAGTATCAGTTCACCTAGCGCACCATCGCGGAGCGATATACCGAGCGCGCAGTGGCCCGGTGGAGTTTGTCGCGACGCCTGGTCACACGCCTCCTGTGCGGGAGAACACGGCGATGAAATGTAATTTGAATCGGAGAAATGTAATCTGAAGACTAAGGCTGCTATTTGGGAAGATTCACGAGAAGAGTCCAGCTGTGTTATATTTTGGGAACACGTCGCCGCAAAAGCGTGGGTTAAAATAGGAGTAAATGTCTTTTAACAGTACGCGGCAGATGGAGACCACGATGGTGGTTTGCTTAGGTACGCCTGTAGACGTGAAGTAAAAATGATGACTATTATGGTTGGACCTGTGATTTCAGCATGCACTGTGGCGAGCTTTTGGATCACACAGCCGCGCTGCAATCACAGCAGCACTGTGGCTTAGCTGGCCTTTCACTCGGAAATTTCACTCTGACGATTTTGCATTAACAGATTGTTATTTTACGCCACTCTACGGGGCGGTTCGCAGAAAACTTGCGAGCTTACGTGCATCGCGCGTACGGCGATTTCTTGGCTTTGGGAGCTAGTTGGTCAGCCCAGCCACCCGCAACTGGTAAGAACCCTTCCGTCGAAATGATCTTGCAAGCCAGGCAGAGCGCGCACTACCAAAAATTCGTAGGTGAAGGAGTACTTCTAGAAAATGTCAAAGCTCATTCACAGCTGAGATAACAATGTAAAATGCTTCATTGTGTATGGAGATATGTCCCAGCAAGTTTCAACAGTAAACGTTCACTATAATATATTTTAAATGCACTTTAATCATTGCGGGCACCAGAAGGCCCAGAAGGGGAACCCATTAGCACGACGCCATGCACACCTGGCGCGTGCGTCCAGACCGGCAGTGGCGCGACGAGAACGGTGACGTCACGAGGGCCCCCTGTCATGGCAGCCGCCTCGGTGTTTGTTTTGTCCAAACCGAAACGGTCAACAAGAAGCGAGGCTCTAAGTAGTTATTTCTGCTGCGACCGACCATCTAATGTGCCATTCTATGACTGGTGGGCTGGTAGGCAACGGCAACGGCGCAAAGAACATAACACGAAAATTTCGTGTCAGTACTCCTTGAAGGGAACGCGCGAAAGCCGATTACCCCACCGCATTGTTTTTTGAGATTTATGAGGTGTAGAGGAAAGGTTATTTAGTTACTTGCCGTCAGGTACCGTAGGTCGCCATTCTTTTCGTAGACTTCAATGTTCCCGAAATTCAGCATACCGTAATGCCTAAATCCTTTGCTGCTAGAATTCCAGATTGCAGCTCTTATGCCGTGAGTGTCCGTGTGCATTTGCTGGCCAATCAATCTGCACAGAAATTAAGGTCGGAAATAAAACACAAATTTTGGGACTCGAGCTGTGGTGAAGGGCAACAAAATTTTTCACAGCCCCCCGGGTGCCTTGAACATGCATCAGAATCTCGACAAGCGGGTTTTTAGGCAATCGCATTCATCTAGGAAACAGCTAGGAAAAGCGGGATTTATGCTGCGGTTCAGCCACTCCTTCTCACTGGCGAGTGTGCATCGGGATTTTATATTTCGCATGCAATCACTATGCAAAACCCCAGCAAAAGGGTTAACATTTGATCAAAGGGCCATCTTCCGTTTTCGCGGCCGCGAATATCTTGACTACGAGCTCAGCCTTCGACTGAATAATTTAACAATTAGTGCCACGTCCGATTCACTGATGTGAACCACTTCTTACGTGCACCAACTTCTCATATTGCGATAAGTTTTTTTAATATTTCAAATATAACGTTCACCATGCAATCATCATCATCATAATCATCATCACCAGCCTATCTGCGCCCATTGGAGGGCAAAGGCCTCTCCCATTTATCTCCAATTACCCCGGTCCTGTGCTAACTGCGACCAATTTATCTCCACAAACGTCTTGATCTCATCTGCCCATCTAACTTTCTGCCACCCGCTGCAACATCTTCCCCTCTCAACTCCTACAATCGATCGGCTATGATTCCCAAGCAACGGTGCACGGCTACTGCACGATGTAGCCGCTAGACAGATAGCAGTTAAATATAGCACCCATTCCCGGTAATATGGAAGACACTAGACACGAAGAACGCAGAGCCATCAGGGCTAAATATTTCAATAAGCAACCGGAAAGAGAACCTCAGCAAATCCATGTATACACGGACGCGGCGGGAAAAGGCACCTCGTGGGCTGTCACATACTGGACGGTGCTCGACAAACAATTCACTCAGAAGAAGAAGCGGAACTATACGCCATTGGTAAAGCTGTTATCCACCTCTCCCAACCAGCCCGCCCCCTCATTATCTATACCGCCAACAAGAGGGCATGTTGACTCTTAGAATCCGGTCATACATCCTGCTCAGCGGTACACCTATTCAAGCATATTCAAGGAACTGTAATACCACCCGTTTCCTTAGTTGGGTGCGCTGTGAGAAGATATGGAGAGTCGACTCAAGCGCGCCAACAACCCCACCGAATCTACAGGGCACAGGTGACGAAGAGGGTGGCCGTCTGTCTGATGTGCGGCTTTCGGCGACCAGAGCGGCAAGAATGAGCAAGAAAACAGCACAAAGACCTATATTTAGACAGACAAAACACTGCACAAGCACGAGGTAACGAACCGTTAAGGACAGACAACTTAGATCGAATTCAAATACGAGAAACAGTTCAAAATTAGACAAAATGATACAATCAGGAGCGGGAACAAATTGATATTGCGAAGTGCAGCAGTTAAATAAAATGGAGACGAACAGTTCGATGCATATGAGAGACAGAGTCCCACAGTATTCACCGACCGGGCGGAACGATCCACCGCTGTCGGAGGCGATTCGGCTACCTGGGAAGCGTGGCTTCGTTGTAGGCCAGGCCGTCTGAGGCGATCACGGTGATTCGAGGCACGGGAGTGCGTTGGAGTCTTCCAGGGCGCGGGGTCGCCGATGATGTGATGCACAAACTGGCAGGTGGCGTTGTCACATCACGACATCCCAACGTGGCTGGTTTGCTTTGGCGCGGCTTCTCTTTTAAATGCAGAGCATTTCAGTAACTCACGATGTCACCCGCGTTGACGTCCATAGTCGTAGTCCGCACCTCTCCCCCTACACTATATAAAAAAAATACTATCCGGCGCCTGGTTTCGATCCCTCGACCCTGCGGGCGGAACGCAATGTACATGGTGCTCTACCCACTGCGCCACAAAGCCGACACAGAATGGGAGGCTACGAACGCGCCTTATATCCTTGACTCATTCAAACTACGCCAAGAAGCTGCTGATACAATGCATTCACTACCACCAACTCCCCAAACACTAAACGTTAACGCAATACACCCACCCCCTATGCGACGCATTTACTCGAGTGTCCCCCTCGCGGGGAGATGGGCCCAATTTTTTATAACCGCGTGGGAGCGGGGAGAGAGTGCACAACACACAATGCACCCGCCTCCTTCCCTCTTTCTCCCTTCTAGAGCCATCGGCGCGCTTTAGCACTTGCAAGGCCACGCGGGCCTCCTCGAGAGTGCTCGAAGCGGCGGAGCTTTTATTTTGGTATTTGCTTGCCGGCGAGCTGGCGAGTGGTCGCGAGTGGTCGCGAGTGGTCGCCTCTTCGTTCGAGAAAGTTCCAGGCTCCAGCATTGTCTCTGGGCGAATAGAACCGAACAGAATGAATCGGACGACTGCAAGAAGAAATAGGAGCAGTACAATGAAATAAAAAAAATTATACGGTACTTTTAGACGCCGTACGCTCGAGTTTGTGACAGTGAAGCTGTGCGGGATTCCTGGCCACGCCGGGGTACTGGAAAGAGAGAGAGAGAGAGAGAGAGAACAACCTTTATTAATGCCTGCAATTAGGAGCGAGCCCCGAAGGGTCGAGCCTCTAAGACGCGGCCACGACGTCGTGTCGGCGTGCTCTACTAGCCGCTGCAAGACCACGCACCGCAGGTCCCGGGGTGTGCCCGGATCCCGCAGGCACGATCAAAGGCATCTGGCGTTCGAGGGCTGCCTCCACTTGCTGGACGGCCCGGAGTTGTGAGTCATATGTGGATGATATCATGCCTTCCGTGATGGTCGGGGGGAGCTGCGTCTGTGTGGCAGCCTCATGCGGGTGCAGATCACAGTCCCACAGTATGTGGGCCATCGTTGCTCTAGCTGACTCACACACACGGCACACATCAGACTCGTAGATTTCAGGGCACACGTGCATCCCTAGCACCGGGGTCAGGAGAGACCCGGTTTGTAGTTGGCGGTATAGCACCGCTTCTTTCCTTGAAAGTCTTGGGTGAGGCGGGGGTCTCGTCCGTCGGTTGTGGCGGTACCATGCCAGGATGTCCCCGTACCTCGTGATGGGGGCACACTTGGGAGTCGCCGCCCGCTCAGTAGACGTGGCCGTTGCGTCGTCGCCCGCCGCGCGGAGTGTGAGCGCGCGCGCAGCGGCGTCGGCCGTCTCATTGCGGTTGGCGAAACCCGCTCCGGTGTGGAGGGGGCCCGCGTGTGCGGGGAACCACCGCAGAGTCACTGGGGTGGTCGGGGGATGCGTGGCACTAAGCACTCTCATAGCACTGGCACTCAATGTGTTTGTGGCGTATCTAAGCACTGCAGTTCGCGAGTCACTGAGTACTGTTGTGCACGTCGGGTCCACCATGGCCAAGGCAATGGCCATTTCCTCTGCCTGGTGTGGGTCCGCTGCGGCGAAGCTGCCCGCGCTGCGTGTGTCTCCGGTGACGGCGTCCACCACCACCGCTGCGTAGGTGCCCGGTCGGTGCGGGTATGCCAGATCGGCAGCAGGCCCCGACAAAGTCACCAACAAAGCTCTTCGCAACCTTAGCGACGCGGCTATCACGGCACTCACGCGTTACTTTAACACGTGCTGGAGAAACGGTCGCCTGCCGCGACAGTGGAGGACGGCCAAGACGGTCCTGCTACCCAAACAGGGCAAGCCGCCGCATATCGACAACCTACGACCCATCTCCCTAACCTCATGTGTCGGGAAAGTACTGGAACACGTCCTCCTTAACAGGTGGCAACGATACTTAAAGGGCTCCGCACTATACCCCAACACGATCATAGGGTTCCGAGCCAAGCTCAGTACGCAGGAGGCCATGCTCCTACTTAAGCACGAAATAATTGACGATCCCACCCGTACCCTAGACAACCGGGCGGTGCTGGGGCTGGACCTACAAAGCGCCTTCGATAGGCTACGCCACGCCGCTATCCTTGAACAGGTCTCCCACCTGAACATGGGTCGCAGGACGTACGCCTACATTAGAGACTTTCTGACGGACCGCACAACTACCATCCACGCCGGCGATCTCCAACTCCCACAGAAGTCCCTGGGAAGCGTCGGTACTCCGCAGGGCTCGGTGATCTCCCCGCTCTTCTTCAACCTTGAGATGATCGGAGTGGCCACCGAGCTCGCCTGCGTACCCGGCGTCGGCCACACGATTTACGCCGACGATATAACGCTGTGGGTCGCCGGCGGCAGTGACGGCCACATTGAAGACGCGTTACAGAAGGCGGTGACTACCATCGAAACAACACTGCAAGGGACAGGCCTTGTCTGCTCCCCTTCCAAGTCGGAGCTGCTCATCATCCCACCGAGACACGCCCGCACCAAGGTCACAATCCCTCGTACGGGATTGTGACCTTGTGACCGGAAGAGGCGTACGGGACGGAATCCCTCGTCCCGTACGCCTCTGTTCTACTATATATATATAGATATATATGGGTGTTGTGGGGATTCTCCCCTGTGAGCGCCCACGTTAGACCGTTCAAACTGCCGCGCGCCACCTCTCCTGCCATCTGGGAACACACGGCAGAAAGACTGTGCGATGGAGGGGGGGCGTGGCACATTTTTGGGCACGCTAGATAAGGGCAGCGGCGCTTGGTAGCGGGGGGAGTTGCCGGCCGGGGGCGCCGCCGGTGACAAGAAAGAAGCCACCGCCGTCAGCCACCTCGAGGAAGACGCACGTCAGCAAGGCCCGCCGTTCGTCCCGCCGTACCGTAAGCCCTGGGACCCTGAAGTGCTTTTGTTATGTGCTTGGCTGATTGTATCCCCTGTTCCATTTATATTTCATTTTCCACTGCTTGAGTAAAGCGCAATTGTTCCTCTTGCAATGTTCTGTGCGTGATGTTTTGACGAGGCCGTTGCCTGAACCCCCCTCGGTAGGCAGAACTACCTACAGTGGCGCCCAACGTGTATTTAGGCTAGCACAGTCCTTTGTCAGCAAGACGCTTACGCACAGGAGCAAATTGCGACTAAAACTTTCGTGCATTTGTTTGCAAGCGGCAGCTGTTTCTGGAACTTAGCACTTCAGCTTAGCGAAATGTATTTTGCTGCTGAAAGCCGGGTATAATGTTGTTGCTCTTACGCCCGACTTCATTTCTTTTCAACGAGCCTGCGCACTACCCAGCTTTCTTTTCCGCGGCACCGAATGTCCAGTTTTCCGGCGAGCGCCGGAACTGATAGGCATTACCCGCAGTTGACTTTGTGCTGGTGCGTGCTCGATTTATACGGTGGCATCTTTGTAGCTCCTTCGCCCGAGTTCGTTGGTTCTCGGAGTTTCGTTGGCGTCCAGCAATGAAGTCCGCTGCCGACGGAAAGGAACTTCGTTCGGGAACAGTCGTCGGGGCCACGGCCCCCGACACCGCCTTCAGCGAAGCTCTCACCACAGTGGCCGGCTTATGTCAAGCTCTTACGCAACACCTGGGCACTCTACAAGACCCGGCGCCCCGTCTTCAGCCTGACATCCCAACCTACCGCGGCTATGATGACCGTCTGTCCGTCGCGGATTTCCTTGACAAGCTCGATGTCTACAAGGCCGCCGTCGGAGCGTCGGACACTCATATGCTAACCAGGGTATTGCCACTGGTTTTCCAAGGGCCTGCAGCCTGCTGGTGGCGCCTGCAGTCCCCGTTTGCGTCGTGGGCCACCTTTGTGGTAAGCTTTCGGACTGAGTTCCTTCCGCCTGGATACGACACTCGCATTCTCCGTGAGTTAGATCTCAGGACGCAACACCCTAACGAAAGCCTGTTAGAGTATGTACGCGCTATGCAGGAACTATACAGGAGAGCGGCCCCAGAGACTACTTCAGCTGAGCAAGTTGCCCGTGTGTTACGGCAGTGCCATCCTCGGTTCCAGCCGTATTTGTATGCTCAAACGTACACGGATTTGAATGCAGTTGCTTCGAACGCGCGCGCTATTCAGGAGTGCCTGCTCGCCAAATTGCAGTATGCACCACCGCCAACGCCGAGCCAATCCTTGGAGCCCAGCTGTGCCTGGAACGGGCCTGGCGCTTTCCAGTCGTGGGCGCCGCAGTCCGCGACACACCGGGCTTTGGATCCGGGCGAATTTGCACCAAGAAGGCGGCCGCAGAACCGATACCGTGACCGCACTCCAGCCAACGCGGGCTACGGGGCCGTGGGCCACCCGGTCCCAGCCAACGTGGGCTACGGGGCCGTGGGCCGCCCGGTCCCACACGAAGACGAGCCGAAGACGAATGTGGTACGGACGCAACCAGGCCCGTCAGCAGGGGCCCGCCACCGAGGACAGATTTCCGCGTTCGGGAAACTTCACGTCCCGGCGTCGCTGAAGCCAGGCAGCGAGTCGCAGCGGGCCAACACACCTGGTAAATCTTTTCTTGTGCCTTCGGTGGATCGCATACAGTATCCCCCCAAGCTAGTCTCACCAACCATTCGTGTCAAAGTGCTCGGCAAGATCGTAACTGCACTCCTTGATACCGGTTCCACAGTTTCCCTTATCGGCGATATGCTTTTCGAACACTGCAAGGCAAAGCGGGTAAAATTTCGCCATACCGAAGTTATGCTTAGGATGGCGTCGAGCGCGGCCGCGGAGAGGACAAACGCTGTTCGGTTACGCATATCGGTTAGCTCCCGCGCTAAGAGACAAAGGTTTTTGTATCTCAAGGGCTTGTCGGTTGCCATGATCCTAGGCACAGATTTTATCGCAGATGTTGCTATGCGGTTGGACATCAGAGCTGGCGGGTACTACCTTGGCGACGACCCAGGTTTTTTCCCGTTTGAGACCTCGGCGGGTCCCCCGTTACCCTGCAGGTCTCGCGCTGCTTTGTCGACTGAAAGCCTGCCGGCAGACCTGTTACAGGAGGTGCAGAATTTCAAAGGAACGTCGTCTCAGCGCAAACAGCTCGAAGACCTCCTGCGCCAGTATGCGGACATGTTCACGGAAAAACCAGGAAAAACGGATGTCTTGCAGCATCGCATCGACACTGGGAACGCAAAACCATGGCGATGCAGCCCACGACCAATGAACGCCCCCAAGAGAGCGCTTTTCGACAAAGCCTTGGACGAGATGCTCGACACCGGCGTCATTCGTCCATCAAAGAGTCCTTGGGCGTTCCCCGTCGTCCCAGTCGGTAAGAAAGATGGATCTATGCGAATCTGTGTCGACTACCGAAAACTGAATGCCATGACGGAACGAGATGCCTATCCGTTCCCGTCGGTGACCGAAATAACGTATGCCATGGCAGGCGCGAAGTATTTCACGACCTTGGATTGTTCACGTGGCTATTTACAAATAGAAATGCACCCAGACGATGTACCGAAGACCGCGTTTACATGTCACCGAGGGTTGTTTGAATTCGTGCGTATGCCTTTCGGTCTAAACAATAGCCCCAGTTCATATCAAAGGATGATGGACATTGTTCTGGGTGACGCGAAACACGAATTCGCTTTGTGTTATCTCGACGACGTCACTGTCTTTTCACGCTCGTTCGAGGAACATGTGGAACATTTGCAGATAGTGCTACAGCGCATGCGCGCAGCCGGGCTGACTATACATCCCGGCAAAGTACAGCTGGCCGGGGAAAAAATCAACTTACTCGGATTTGTTGTTGACAAGGGCGTTCTGCGACCAAATCCAGAGAAACTGCAAGCCATACTCCAATACCCGCCGCCGAGCGACGTCAAAAGCTTGCAACGGTTTCTTGGCATGATTGCGTTTTATCGCCAGTTCATTCCCCAGTGCGCGAACATCTCTGTACCGCTCAATGAACTACTTCGCAAAGGCAAGAAGTGGTGTTGGGCGTCCGAACAACAGACCGCTTTTCAAACCTTGCTGACAGCATTAGCAGAAAATGCGTCTTTGCAACTCCCTGACCTAAACAAGCCGTTTGTGGTACAAACAGACGCCAGTGAATTCGGCTTGGGGGCGGTACTTCTGCAAGAGTGGGATCAAGTGTTGAGACCAGTGGCTTTCGCCAGTCACACTCTGACGCCAGCCGAACGCAATTATTCCGTCACCGAAAAGGAATGCCTAGCGATTGTGTTCGCGCTGAAAAAATTTGACATGTTTCTAGATGGAGCATGCTTCACCATTCAGACTGACCACCAAGCTCTCTCCTGGCTTCAGAGGCTTCAAAACCCAGCAGGACGACTCGCTCGTTGGGCACTCGCGCTGCAACGTTATGACTACTCCATCGAATACAAGAAAGGCACCACTAATACAGTTGCTGACGCGCTGTCACGCGCTCCCCTTTTTACTGATACACAGGTGGAAAACGAAGAAAGTATGGTGGTTGCAGCAGTGCAGGCCCCCACGAACGACCGTTGGGGATCATTGGTGAGCCAGCAGGACTTGGTTGCGGCACAGCGGAGCGATGGTCTATGTCGCAAAGTCATCGACAAGCTCTCGACAACAGACTCTCCAGAAGCTTCCCGGAACGACGAGGTTGACAGCTACTTGCTTGGAAATCATGGTATTCTGCTGCGATACATTCCCCAGGCAGACGACGACTCAACACAAACTCCTTTCCGAGTTGTCGTTCCCCGCAAGTTGCGTAAGTTGTTCATCGGCTACTACCATGACTCCGCTCTGGCGGGTCACTCGTCTGGGCAAAAAACCTATGAAAAGTTATGTCGCACAGCAACTTGGCCGGGAATGCGACAAGATGTACTTCGGTACGCTCGCTCCTGCCCCATATGCCAGAAGACCAAACCACGTGGAGGCCTGCCGCTTGGAACAATGACATCCGTCCAGAGCACCTCGCCGTGGCAAATCGTTGCATGCGACATGATGGGGCCGTTTCCTCGAAGTCCTCGAGGCAACCAGTTCTTGTTGGTAATTACAGACCACTTCTCAAAGTGGGTCGAGTTGTTTCCTTTGCGGAAGCTAACCTCTCAAAAGGTGTGGGAATGCCTCCTGGAAGTGTTCACGAGGTTTGGTTTCCCCTCGCAGTTAATCACGGACAACGCGACGTATTTCACCAGTAAGGTTTTCCGAGATTCTTGCCACGCCTTGGTAATACGTCACACCCGCACCTCGGCTTACCACCCGCAAGCGAACATTACGGAACGGGTCAACCGAAACCTTAAATCGATGCTCATTGCTCACACTGGCCGTCACAAGGACTGGGACAACAAGCTTTCCGAGATGGGCTTCGCAACGCGGACAACGATTAACAGATCTACCGGTTTCACGGCAGCGCAACTGAATTTTGGCAGAGACCTCAAGTTTCCTCTCGACAGTTCGCTCCAACCCACGCAGAATCGCACTGATAAATCCCCCGCGACATTCGCGGCTGACCTTCGCAAGCGGCTAACAGAGTCCGTCCGGGAGGCCCGCGAACATCTCGACATCTCCCGACTCGACCAGACGTCTCAGTACGACAAGCGCCGACGGGACGTACAATTTTCCATGGGTGATCTTGTGTTGAAGCGAACACATCCACTTAGTGATGCGTCGAAGGGCTTCATCGCCTCACTTGCACACAGGTGGGATGGCCCGTACACCCTGGTGGGTAAGTCTAACCTGTCGTATGTGCTGAAAAACTCTTCCACAGGTGCATCGTACGGTCCGGTGCACGTGTCCGAACTAAAGCGGTATTTTTCGCGCGAGGATACAGCCAACGGGAATCAGCGAGAAGACTGCCGCGGAAAGCGCGCGACACATGAGTATTCCCCGTCACCACGATACAATCTGCGCATGCGTCACTAACTACTGGCTCATTTGTGTTTTCTTTGCTTTTGCCTGCAGAAGATGTCTCGGAACAGCAGTCGGGCCCACCCCTACCACCGTCGGCAACCCGAACGCTCGGCTCCGCCCCAGGGTTCACGGCGCCGCCCGTTCCCGTCACCGTACCGTCCAGCACGACCTACGGAAGAGGTGGCCACGTGGACGGTGCTGTCACCTTCGGGCCACCCGGTGGGCTGGCACTCTCGCCTCGAGTGGTCCGACCAGCCTCAAGTGCTCGTCGGCACGCCGCGCACCTCCGTCCCGGCCCCCTTTCAGGGGCTCACAATCGCAGAACGTCACCCAGGAAGAACTGGCTGCGCTGTGTGAAGTGTGCCAAGTGCCGGAAATCAGCTGGCGTCACCACCGTGCCGGGGCTCTCCACAGAGAGCGTTCAAGAGCCTTGCGCGCCAACCGCCCGGAGGGCAACAACAGCCAGGACGCCCTGGAAGAAGCCTTGGCAATGTTGCGGCGGTTGCGCCCAGACCAGCGGCGCCAAGCAATGGACGCAATCCTGGACTCCGAGGACTGTGTGTAAACGAGTCTCGGACATTTTTTTTTCTCCCTTTTCTTTCGGTTTTTTTTTCTCTCTTTTCGTGTAGCAAAGAACCAAGAACTTTTTTTTTTTTTTTTCCAAGGGGGGGGGAAGTGTGGGGATTCTCCCCTGTGAGCGCCCACGTTAGACCGTTCAAACTGCCGCGCGCCACCTCTCCTGCCATCTGGGAACACACGGCAGAAAGACTGTGCGATGGAGGGGGGGCGTGGCACATTTTTGGGCACGCTAGATAAGGGCAGCGGCGCTTGGTAGCGGGGGGAGTTGCCGGCCGGGGGCGCCGCCGGTGACAAGAAAGAAGCCACCGCCGTCAGCCACCTCGAGGAAGACGCACGTCAGCAAGGCCCGCCGTTCGTCCCGCCGTACCGTAAGCCCTGGGACCCTGAAGTGCTTTTGTTATGTGCTTGGCTGATTGTATCCCCTGTTCCATTTATATTTCATTTTCCACTGCTTGAGTAAAGCGCAATTGTTCCTCTTGCAATGTTCTGTGCGTGATGTTTTGACGAGGCCGTTGCCTGAACCCCCCTCGGTAGGCAGAACTACCTACAGTGTCGAACCGGAACCGAACCGAACCGAAAACCGGAACTGAGCCGAACCCGAACTGTTATTTTTTGAGCACGTTGAACCCGAACGGTAACTGAACCGAAAAAGGAAATAACGGTTACCGGTTCATGCCGAATCGGTTCGACCATCCGTTGTTGATATTGCAAAGTCAATGCAATTCAGATCTTTTTTTCTTTCACGTACCACCAACTTCGTACCCACTCGCGCACTTTCCCCTCCAGACAATTGAACATTATCACTCTCTATGTAACAACAGGGGAAATGAATGAGCACAAATGTAGCAATGATGCGTTGCTGCTGGAGGCGCGAGCGTAGTGCAAGCTGACCAAACGAAATGTCTTTCTCGGCAGCTTTCAGGGGATATAAAACGACTTTGCCCTTCCCTAGGTGCGAGTTTATTGGAGCAATCAGGCTGCAGGACTGCTCCACTGCGCAACAGCGGAAGCCCACACCCGATGTGTGCAAACGTTTTGCATTTCATAATTTGTTTAAAAGGTCAGACACTTGCAAATTGTTAATACTTGAGAATTGTAACCGCAGGAGCTGCTCAGTGGCTAAGCTGTTTGCTGCTGACCACAAGTGGCCTCGATCTCCCTTCCCATCGACTGTTTTTCTGAAGTAGATGGAAATCGAGAACGACTGTGTATCGAGATTCTGATGCATGTTTATGTCTCCAGCCGGTTAAAATAAGTCTGCCGCTCTGCAACATAAGCTGCGCCTCGGAGCAGAGATATAGCACGGGGCATCAAAGGCGCCAGTTCTTTTTAATGTGTTTACACGGAAAACAACAAAAAAGAAAAGGCGAATCACGTTGTTTTAACATATTACGCAAAAAGTAAGTAAAACCGAATAAGTAAAAAAAAAGCACCAAAACGTGGATGTTGCTCTATACGTTTCTTTGCCCTGCCTTTCACAACCAAACGTCATCAATGCGAAGGAAGTGAGATCCGTGGTCAGTTTGTGAGGACAGTACAGTGGACAAGTTCCGTTTGTTACAGGTACAAGTAACAACGGATATGTCAGGGAAAACTGTTAAGGTGCGCCCTTAATCCCTTGGCAAGAAACTGCAGCCCTCGACCTTGTCTTGGAAGCAGAAACAGTAATAAAGCAGATGGCACGTGCAGAAAGGCAGGCCGGTGCCTCACCCTGTCCCATTCGCCCAGCGATCATCTTTTCTACTTGTTCTGCAGTTTTGCCTCTTTCAGATCTGCTTTTTTTCGAAGGTGCACTTGTACTGACTGTCCAACTCACTGCATTACTTCTACTGCTACTCGACCCGGAGGGGAGTAGTGCTGTGGACGAATTAAAGAGCGTCTACCCAAAAAAGTGTTACCTCATGCTTCACGCGTCAAATTTCCCTTTCATTTTGTAGCAGCATAATCTGTTATAAGATTCCGCAATGTAGCACATGGAACGATGGCCGAGGGTCAGGCGGTACGATGACATACTGATTGAAATGCACACATCCGGTATAGCTATCGCAAAAGGAATTTCGGCGGTCAGAGCAATAATGCAGTGACTGGGCGTTAACTAAACCTTACTTTTAACAAAAGTGGGCCTAACGCATTCGGTAAGGTGACAGCTAACAAATTATTCAGGGGGACGAAATAATATAATTCATTGGTAGTATTTATGTGCCTGTTGTAGGATTTTTTGTTTTGTTCGAAATGTAAAAAATGCGTGCCATTGGTATTTGAACGCGCCAGTACGCAGGCCTAAATTTAAGCCTTCAAGGTTAGCGTGATAGGCGATTTCAAAGCGACGATTGTGATTTCAACAAAAAAGGAAAGGGCAGAGATATATCCCACCGTCATATCTCTTGGCGGTGGCTTTATGAATAGTCACTAAGACAACATAAAGTCTGGGCGAGAAAGTAGGTGGTAAATCATCGCCACTTCATCTGTTTCTTCTATCTCGTAATTGTTTAAAGTTTGCTTTGCAATAGCGCCACTGCCCTTGGGGAACAGCAGCATTTTGAATTTTTGCTTGTATTTTGATTTGACGTTCGTTTTAAACTACTGAATGTGTTTTATAATTTGAACGATAATTCAGCTCATTGAACCGGTTCACGAACCGGTTCAAGCTCCCGAACCGGTTCGTGAACCGGTTCGGTACGTGATTTTGTTGAACCGGAACTGAACCAGAACCGTAACCGAACCGGTATTTTTTTCGGTTCGACAAATTTATAGTGAATCAGAATAGGAAATGAGGGGCTCCTACAACTAACACAGAATTGAGGGTTGGCAGCGAAGAAAAGCTCGGAAAGCAAAGGGGAGGTTGTGGTAGGTCATTGAAACATAAAGAATTTGGAAAGAAAGAAAAATTGCGGAGAAAAAATGCCCGCCAGGTTGGATCCGAACCCACGACCTCCAGAATACCGGTCTGGTGCGATAACCACTACGCTACAGGCGGGGCGATTTCCCCCCCCCCCCGCTTTCTGGGGTATTTATGTCAATGTAATTTTTTTTCCTGTGCTTGGGGGTGGTAGCCAGCGCCACTCGGACTACTGGGGGTGAAGGGGACCTTCTTTTCAGCCCCCGGGCCGTGACTCGAGCGTCTACGACATGTCGAGACTGGTCAATCAGAGTTAAACCCTCTTAAGCTCCCTATGGCACCAAGACTGCCAGAACAGAGGCCCTCGCTAAGCATGTAGCGAATCAGAATAAGAAATGAGGGGCTCGTTCAAAGTAAGACAGAAATAAGAATTGGCAGTCAAGAAGACCTTGGAAAGCAAACGGGAGGATGTAGTAGCTCAAGATAAAGAATTTGGAAAATAAGAAAGTGGAGAAAAAATGCCCACCAGGTGGGATTCGAACCCACGACCTCCAGAATACCGGTCTGGTGCGATAACCACTACGCTACCGGCGGGGCAACTTTAGCCTCCACTTTCCGGGGTATTTATGTTTATGTATACGATGCTGGAGAGCGGGATGAGTGCGTTTTTGAAAGGTATGCGAGAAAGATGGCCGCGGCACATATTCGGCAATCGCTTCTAAAGAAAACGATACACAGCAGAAAACATCTGAACAACAAGGCACGTCACAACGAAAATCGTATCAGTATTGTCCAGAACTCCAGAAAACAGCGGAAGCCTTCAAGGCACTCTTTTGAGATCGCAGCGAACGAACCTGAACTTACATCAGGGTACAAGACCGTCGAAGACGGGCTTCGAATTTTGACCTGGCTACGTGGACTACATCGACAGACTTGGCGTGTGCTCAGAAGACGGCCACAGTGACTGCTTCGCCGTATGACTTCCCTACCGGATCGGATCGGAACGAACTTGTTAGTTTATGGAAGCGGACTGACCACGGTTCGTTGGGGGCGGGGAATATGTAGAAACTTTACAGGTGTCATCATTGCTGCACCGATGTGATCACCATCACCGGTGCCCATAGCCGCGTGAGCAGCTCTCGCTCGAGCTGCTTCATCTTCATCAGTCCGCCATCTTGTAAATAGAAGCACCATCGTATCGCCGGGAAAAAAAAGGTGTTTTTTGTTTTCTGCGCTTGGGGGTGGTAGCCAGCGCCACACAGCAGCCATGCCATGGAAAACCGACCTTTGCACTTTGTGCTAGCACCGAGCATGGAAAAGACGCCTGTGATGTAGAAGATGTCAAATGTGTGAACTGGAGCGGTGAACACCCTGCACACTCCAGGAAGTGCCCACGCTTCAGGCAGGAGAAAGAGCTGCTAGCCATCAAGATGAAAGAGAATGTATCCTTCCAGGAGGCCAAACGACGCCTGGCCTTCGCTCAGAAAGGGTCCTTTGCTGAGGTAGCCCGTCAGGGGGCAGGGCTGCCTCAATTTCCGTCACTGGCGCTGTCCACTCAGGGGAACTGCACAGAGCCACAGCCAGCAGCCAAGCTCCCGGCTACCAAAGAAAGTGGTGTGGCTTCCCGGCCCCCAAAAGACTGTTCAGGCTCCAGCCCTGCCACACCAACCACCTCCTCTCCTTGTGTGACGGTAGACGCACCCCAGAGGAGGGCGCCCTCAGGAAGTAGCACTGCTGCAGGTGCTGCTCCTGGGCGGCAGCGGCCTGGGACCCCCCCCCCCCGAACCTCGGCAGAAGCCAAAGGGCCAGAGACCTTGTCCATGGCCCTTTGGCTTCTGGTCCCCCTAATGGTATTCACGGAACTGAAGGCAGTGCGAGAGAGATAGCGGAGGTAATGGAGGTGTGTCCTAGTGCCTCGGCGAGCATGTCTTCGTCCACACCTACTTGACCAAAAAACTTGCGCTGCTGAGCACGAGGTCGCGGGTTCGATTCCCGGCCGCGGCGGCCGCTTTTCTGATGGAGGCGAAAAGCAAAAACGCCCGTGTGTACGGGATTTCGGCGCACGATAAAGATCCCCAGGTGGGCAAAATTAATCCGGAGCCCTCCACTACGGCGCGCCTCATCGCCTGCATTGCGTCGGCGAGTTAAACCCTACAATCAATCAAATCAATTCACCAAAAAAACAACTCTAGAAGACACCCGTATGGTGCAAATATTCCAATGGAACTGCCGTGGGATATTACACAATATAGATGATATTCACGCAATTATACACAAATATGAACCAAAAATAATAGCTTTGCAGGAGACAAATTTAACTAAAAGACATGACATCTTCCGCAATTTTCGCCTCCTTAGGAAAGACAGAGAAGACTACACTCGCGCCTCAGGTGCTGTGGCTTCAGCCGTTGCACCAGGCACAATTCTCAAGCCTATACAACTTAACGCTACGCTGGAGGCTGTAGCAGCACAAGTCTATATTAACAAGCTTGCCACTATTCTTTCACTGCACTTGCCACCATCAGTTCATGTGTTCTTACAGGAACTGAATGACCTCGTTGGACGACTTCCTGCTCCTTTGTAAGACTTCAATGCTCATCACTTCCTGTGGGGAGGTGAAAGAATAGACAGCCGGGAAAACTTATCGAACAGTGGGTTAATACGAAGAGCTTAGTGGTTTTCAATAACGGAGACAAGACGCATTTTTGTGCACGCAATGGAAGCTTTTCTGCTCTAGACCTTCGTGTTGGGTCGCCGGACCTCCAGATGGATTATTATGAGTGGAGTGCTCTGAGTGATCCGTATGGAAGTGATGACTTTTCTGCCTTACTGCGCGAAGTGCAAACCCTTCCTTCCCTCAAGAGCTGTTCACCCCGATGGAAGCTCGAGAGGGCACATTGGGAAAGATTTAAGGAGTTAGTTTCCTTTGATTGATTTGACAGCAGCATGTCCTTTGATGATGCAAATACCTGCATCTGTGAGGAACTTCTTGCAGCTGCAAAAGTTGCGATCCCCCAGACATCTGGACGGATTCCCAAGCAACCAAAGCCGTGGTGGAACGATGCTTTTCGCGAATCCCGAAAAAAGCAAAACAAGGCTTGGGGTGTATTTAGGCGGTACCCCACCTTAGAAACCAGCCTGAGCTTTAAAGCAGCCCGGGCTGCCGCCCGGAAAATCAAAAAGGTAGCCAAAAGAATTCACGGCAAAGCTTTGTAAGTACAATAAATACTGCCACCCCACAAAAAAGGTCTGGGACCATTTGCGTAAATTAAAGGCAACTACAGACGGTCAGCATACCACTTGTCTCTGCAGACGGTGCAAGCAACTTACTCGAAACGCAAGCAGATGTTTAGGTTCACACTTTGCTGAAATCTCCAGTGATAAAATTATGCAAAAAAATTCCTTGCACATAAAAATTATTCCGAAAAATTCAAGATTTAAAAGCCGTGCCAACTGTTCTCCCAGAGTTATTCAGTTGTGTTAATGACTGCCTTCAATGCTTCTTGCTGCTTTATTGGTGCTTCTGACGGGTACCGCAATTATATTCCATCTTTTCTACCTTACCATTAGCAACCGGAAATCGAACGCAAGCCTCGGCACTAAATAACTGAAAAGCCTATCGTTGACAGAAGGAACAAGCTGTTTTTCATCGCTGACCTGTCTCATCTCATTAAAACCACTCAAAACAGCGTCCAGTCTTTAAACTCCACTCCAAATTATTGTTTCTGCTGGCACTAATTTTGTGAAACTGTACATACACGAAAACCCTTTTACCACATGAAGACTGCTAGGGTAACTGGACTGGACTGGAAATGACTTTATTTCAATAAAAGCTGCAGTGGGCTTGGGTCTGTTACGACCCCCGCCCCGACATGGCCCAACGTCGCATCTTCTTTGCGGCCCTACTAAGCGCTAGCCCCTTTGCGGAGTCCGTGCCTTTCGAGCGGAATGAAGACCTGCTGGATGGCCCATGCTTGATCGGTCTTGTTGCTTGACTCAATGGCTCTTTGGAGGTCCCCCGGGTATTCTTCAAAACCTGCGCCGTCTGGGTCAGAGGCACAATCCCACATGACGTGCCACTGGTTGGCCGGCCCTTTCTTACATATGCTGCATTGGGCATTGGGGTATTCGTCGGGATACATGTGGTGTAGCGCTGCCGGTGACGTGACCGACGCCGTCTGTAGCCTTCTGAGATACGTTCTCTTCGCTACCCAGCGCCCGGTGGGGTGGCGGATACGCTCTTCTCATCAGCCGCATGTTCTCGAGTGCTTCACCGTTACCCCTGGGTCTGTCTTTAGTCTCCACCCACCATGCCCACTCTGGACGCCTCCCCACACTAGGGGCGCGGTGTGTTATAGCGCGCGCCTCCCTGTGGGCCGTCTCGTTGTGGTCGCTGTGTAGGGTGAGCATTCGCCCGCGTGCGCCGGGATCCATCTGATTTCTACTCTTCTTTCTTCTTGGGCACCCGTTTTCTCGATCATTTTGACTGCCTTGCCGCTCACGCGACCATTCGCCAGGTTGCGGACGGCCTCTTGCGAGTCGCTCAGGATCGTGCCGCAAGTGGCTTCGGACATCGCCAGGGCTATGGTGATCTCTTCTGCCTCGGTGGCGTTCACGCATTTTGCGCTCGCTGACTTGGCCACCCTTCCCGTTCTTGCGTTTATGGTGACCATCGCACACCTGCCTTGGCCATAGTCTGCCGCATCGACGTACCGTGTTCGCGGGTCGTTTCTGTACTACTCGATTATGTATTTTGCCCTTGCGCGTCTTCGTTCTTGATTGCGTTCTGGGTGCATATTCTTTGGAATGGGACTCACCGGCACGTTCTCCCGCACCTTTTCGTCAAGGTCTTGAAGTTGCCTCCCGTAATCTGGTAGCCGTAGTATCGAGGATGGCTCTCGCCGTCTTGGTCGCTCCCAGTCATTCTCGTTGTGCTTCTACCTGGGCCTCGATGAGCTCATCCACGGCGTTGTGGACGCCCAGTTGCACCAGTCGTTCGGTGTTCGTCGATTCGGTTAAACCTAGTGCCCGTTTATACATTCTTCGGATCATAATGTCTATCTTGGCCTTGTCGGTCTGCGTCCACTTGTGGTACGCCGCCGTGTATGCCACGTGGCTGATCGCGAAAGACTGCACCAGTCTCGCGAGCGCATCTTCGCGCATGCCCGTCTTTTTGGTCGATACGCGCTGGAGCAGCCGCAGGGTACTTGCCGTTTTGGTCGCCAGTTTCTTTATCAGGTTCTCCTTGTTACCGTTGCCGTTGATAAGCATGCCCACACCCTGATCTCCGGCACGTCGGGGATCCGCTGGCCTGTCTTTGTGATCAGCTCCAGGCGATCGCACTCCCTTGGGGGCAGCGGCTGCCGACCAACCTTGCGAGGCGAGTATACCAGGAGCTCTGACTTTGACGGCGAACACTGCAGACCCGTTCCGTCCAACCGGTCTTCGATGGCCGAGATCGCCTTCTGCAGCCTTCTCTCGATACCTGCGTCTGTGCCACCGGCCGTCCATAGGGTGATGTCGTCTGCATAAATGGTGTGTCGAACGCCTTCGACGCTCGACACCGCTTCGGCGACTCGGATCATGACAATATTAAAAAGCAGCGGTGAGATCACCGACCCTTGAGGTGTGCCCTCGCAGCCCATGTCTCATTCTGGTAAATCTATCTTTCCCGCGTGCAGCTCGACCTTGCGGCCCGACAGGAAGTCCTTGATGTATTTGTAATTCCGCTCTCCCATATGAGCCTTCACACTAGCGCCAGGATGGCCGAGTGCCTCACACGGTCGAAGGCGCTCTGCAGGTCTAGGCCCACTACCACCTTGCTGTTCCTTGTATCGTCCGCGATGATTTCTTTCTTCAGTTGTAGCATCGCGTCTTGGGTGCTCAAGCCTCTCCTGAACCGGATCATTGAGTCCGGATACAGCCCATCTTCTTCGATGAAGTCCTGCATCCTGTTTGCCAGCACGTGCTCTAGGAATTCCCCACACACGATGTTAGCGAGATGGGCCGCAGGTTCTCAATGCTCGGTGGTTTTCCCGGTTTGGGAATGAGTACCGTTTTAGCTGTCTTCCACTGTTTCGGTAGTCGGCCGCTTCGCCAGCACCTGTTGTAATATTTTGTCAGCGCTTCTATCGACGAGACTTCGAGCTTTCTCAGAGCCTTGTTCGAGACTCCGTCTGGTCCTGCTGCCGATCTGGTGTTCAGCTCCCGCAAGGCCTTTGCAACCTCGGCCGTCGAGATTTCCCAATCCAGCCTGTCGTTGGGGGTCCCCGCGTACCCTGTGTGTTGTTCGGCCGTCGTCTGTGGTAGATACTTGGCGCTCAGCTTCTTGATCAGCTCGGCTCTGCCAAGGGTCTTCTCGGCTTCGCGCATGACCTGCGCCATGCGGTTCTGCTGGAATGATTGACTTTTTGTCTCGTCGAGCAAGTGTCTGATCAGAGACCAGGCCTTGCCCTAGTGGAGGTTGCCGTCGATGCGGTTGCACACTTTGTCCCACTGCTGTCTGCAGAGGAATCGCTCGATTTAGCTCCGCCACCTTCTTTCGGAGCTTCCTGTTCCATCGCTGCTTCTTCCAGCGCTCCTTGATGGACCCCTTCGCTTCGATGAGGTGTGCCAGTCGGCTGTCTACGCATGTAATGTCGTCGCTGGTCTCGATCTTCTTGGTCGCTTCCTGGGCTTCCTTCTTCAGCTTCGTCGTCCATGCTTCAATGTCTTCGATTTCGAGCCTTCCTGGGTCGTCTCTTCTTTGCTTGCGGAAGGCGTCCCAGTCAGTCCATTTGTGTTCGATCTTGCATCCGCCTGTGCCTGCCATTTCGATGTCTAATATGTAATGATCGCTCCCCAGATCTTCTCCGGTGTGCGCCACGTAACCTCTCCTCCGTTCTTGATGAAGGTTAGGTCCGGCGTGGTGTCCCGTTGAGTCGACGTAAGGCCCGTGTGCGTAGGTTGCTTGGGGTACGTGATCAGGGTGTATCCTTGTTCGGTCGCTTCGTACATCAGGTCTTTACCCTTGGTGGTGTCTGTATTGTACCCCCACGAGTAGTATGGTGCATTGAAGTCACCCCCCACCGCCAGCATGGTTCCCTTGACCAGGTTACTCGCTGCCCTCAGCAAGGTCTTGAATCTCTGGCTGTAGTCTTTCGGGTTGCTGTAGACGTTCACCACGTACAGCCCCTGCCTGCAGTTCTTGCCCGGTGCGACCTCGACGCAGACGTGCTCGTATTTAGTTTTTTTCCGTTGTTCAGTGGTCGCTCTATCGCGGTCAGTCCCTTTCGCACGAAGGTACAAATCCCACGCCGACCAGACGAGTCGGCGTAGGCTCTGTACCCCGGCAGTGTCGGGTTCTGCACCACCGTTTCGTGCAGCATGATGATGTCTGGTTTCCTTGACGAGTTTCGAATGTGTTGCTGTAGTACCGTATTCTTGTTTCCGAGCCTTTGGCAGTTCCATTGCCATATCGTGAGTGACTCCGCTCCCGACCTTATTGCGCGATGAGACTGCCCTGGCATGGTTGTTGTACTGCTGGTTGCTGCGCTTGTTCTTGGAGGTACGGGTGGTTGGCGAACTGTGCCACGAATATCGGGCTGCGTACCATGACTTTCTGCGTTTGCTCTGCGAGCTCGAAATGCTCGCTCAGATTCCTATGGGACACCACCAGCGTGGGGATCATCTCTTCTAGTCTTGCGAACCGTTGCTCTGTCGCTGTCACTAGGTTGTTGACCGTGACCGTCAGGTTGCTGACCGTGGCCGAGAGGCTGTTGACCGTGGCTGTCTGCTCCTCTATCTGGGCGTCGTAGTTTTTCTTTGTTGATGGTCTTGCTCGCTTCTTTGGTGCTTCTTCGTCTTCTTCCTCCGTTGCGATTTCCATTGCCGTTGCTTCTTTCTTTGGTTGCTGATCTACTTGTTCCTGCTGCTGTTGCTCCTTCTGCTGACTTGGTTGCTGCTACTGCGTCGGTAGCTGCTTCTCTGCCGAAGTGGTTCCTGATGTCACGGTCGTTGACCCCGTTCGACTCTTCAGCTGTTGTTGCTGTTGCTGCTGCTGTAACAACATTTGTACGTTCCAGAGTCTCTTTTAAATTTCTACAAGCTTTTTCAACATTGACTCGTTGGCCATTCTATGTTGCTCACAGCATTGGTTGCCGCCGTACTTGTGCCCGTTCGTCGCCATCTTCTTCTCTCCCTTCGTAGCGTTAGCCAAGCTCACTCCTTCTCGCGGTTGTTGACCGCAGTGCGACGTGCTGAGGGAGGAGTGACGTGGCTGTGACGTCGGGCGTCGTGACGCACTCCGCGATGCCTGGCGTGATCTGCCCGCGCCACGTGACGTCACGTCGCCCACCAGCTGGCGGAAGGAGGCTGGCGAGAGCACGCGCTGCCTCCGCTGTTCCTCGGTGTTTCTTCGCTCCCATCTTCGTCTTCGAACCACGAACGGGATCTTGAATCTCGCTCTACAGGCCTTGTCTCCAGTGGGGTGGCCCTCACCGCATAGCTTGCACTTGGGGACGCATTTGTGGTCGTCTCTTGTGTTGCTTGCGCCGTACCCCAGGCAGACTTTTGCGTTCGGTGTGGGACATACGTCACTGCGATGGGCGACCTTCCCGCAACATTTGCACACCTCGTTATGTTCCCTGTACAGGCTACACTGGTAGAGCGTTGACCCGTACCTCACGTACCTTGGTACATGTTCGCTTTTGAAGGCGACGATCACCGTCATCGACGTGCCGATGCGTTTGGCCCCCACCGCCGTTGGGTTGTGCTTTGTCAATATTTGCTATAACATATCTGCCTCGCTGTCTTGCGTCGGTATTCCCTTGATGACTCCTTTGACCGTGCCGTGTGCGGCCGTCCGATACGCGTTGACGTCGTACTTGGTTCCCTGGACCTCGATCTCTCGAACTCGGACGTACTTTTCGGCTCGTTCTGCGTTCGGTGTACTGATCACCATGTTGTTCTGTTGGTAGTTGGGGCGTGCCATGTCTTCGGCCCGCTCCATCTTCTCGATGCCTGCTGCCGCCATGACGGCCGCCGCGACGCACGCTGCGCCCCTTCTCGCGATGTCTAGCCCGCCGCGGGGCCTAAGCACGATCTTGATCTCTTCTGCAGGCATGTTCGGCATGCGGGAGGCCCGAATGACCCCCTTCCTCACGCTCTTGCCTCGCGTAGCCTTGCCGTTAAGCTCTGAATTATTGTTGACGGTAATGGAGGTCGCCTAACCTTGGGCGTCTCGTTGGTCCGGCTGCTGATTCTTCTTGCCGTGCCCACCGATGTGAAACCAACCGGTCGATCGCGCGAACTCTTCAGGCGTCATTTCGTCCCCTTATACTTGTACGCACAACCGGGTCGTTGACCCCTCCCTTGGTGACCTAGTAGCTGCGTCTTCTTCCATCGTGTTCGGCAGCACGCCGGCGGTTAGGCTTAGCAAACGCTCAGTGCGTTAGGCTTAGCTTCACCATACCCGCGGCGAAAAAGTGCGAGCTCAGTAAATTCGCGAAAAACGGACCTTTTGCTGAAAGTCCGGTATCGGTCGATGACCGTTGCGTTCGCGCACACACTGGTGATAAAATCATCGTGATTAAAGCAACCAGCACTGCGTAATTGAAGATTATTTACGGAGCCGATGTGAGCATGTTCGCACTCCTCGGTGACCGCAGCGCCCCCCCTGCTAGGGTAAGAGGTCATGCTAAATATCGTTCTTTCTCACCGCACGTGCCGCGTGTTGTTGCAGTGACCTAGATGAAGAGAACCATGTTAGGACCTGTCAAATGCGCTCATAACGTCCTCGGCAAGGATGCCTGTCTCAGCTGAGAGGAACTTCGTGTTGGGCTTGTTGATGAATAGTTTCCAGCGCCTGTCTCGTCTACTCTGTTTTTGTCCGTGTTTTCTGTTGCGCTCCAAATGATGGCTGTCTTGCTGCGCCACAGAAGTTCGTCGGTACTTTGTATAACCCATCAAAAAGGAAATATTTAGTCGAGTGTTTTTTTCTGGCGAATTGTGTACTCCCATCGGGGTAAATAGATGTACGCCGACTGTGTAGTGTGGTGGTCCTTTTCCAGACTCTTTGTTTTCAGGTGAAGCACAGATTGGTGTTGTAATCAGGCAGATAAAAGGTAAAAAGCCATGCTGAATACACACGTATATGCGGTGTAATCCGCGAGAATTAAGGCGGCACAGATATTTTTATCCTCTTTCATAGCACATGGTGGATTGCGAAACATGCCTGGAGTAAAGTGTACTCTAGTAGCATTCCTCACTGCCTGGTGCCTGGTTGTGAGATGGCAAGCATAGTAATATCAAGTTCGGTTGTGCGTTTGTGCGCGGCACTGTTGACATTTTGCTCGACTGCGTGCTCGAAATGGCAAAAATGTGGCATGTGGTCCCACAAATGTTGTCACGTTAGCTCTGTAATCTGTCACTATTGCCTCATACACAGGAAGCGTATGTTTCTTTTACACAGGAAGCCCTGTTTCTTATACTAGACTGTTCGTATTGACAGCGGAAGACGTGAATTTGTGTGCCTTAATCGAGCCTGAAACCGTCGTTTGACTACGCACACGTACCTTAAGTATCCCCGCTTCGCCCTTTGCCTTTGCTGGGAAGGCGACGCTTTCGGAAGGTAACCCGGCTTCTCGGGAAAACGCACCCTTGCAAGCAACCAATAGGAAGTTGATTTTTCCTCTTAACGTTTTTTTTGTGTGTGCCTTTCCGCACGAATGTGATTTCTGTTCAATTACTGCTACTGATTTGAAGGTGCCGAGACGCAATCGACCTCATCGGAGTTCATCAAACAGGCGAGGCCATGAAAGCCTTTTTGGTGAACAGGGCGCAAGTGTTTCCCTCCTGTCGCATCCTAACGGGAGAGAAATTGCCAGTCTGAAACAATTTCCTGCGGAGATTGTGGTCGTAAACAGTTCCAATCATCCCAATGTCTAGATGTTGTTATGGTTGACATTTTTGTATGACTGCAACAGCGCACACAGTCTGAGGGTGTCGTAGATACAAGTAAAACTGTGGATGGCTGAATCTTCTGGGTTTTCTTCGTTTTAAACTACCATGGAGAATAATTCCTTTGTGTGCTTACGGTACCTTCACTTATGCATTGTTTTTTTCATTTCTGGAAACGTGTTTTCCTCTCACTAGTGTATATTGTCTCTGTTGTGGTCTATTACCCACTGTTTATTATTTTATGTGTATTGCAAAGAATGATGACACTCTAAACTTGTTCCGTTTAGTTCCATGCAAAAAATATTTCTTCGTTTATGAGGTTTTTTATGTGGCTTGACAAGGTCTGAACACACGACGGAATTCTTAATCATCCGAAATGGTTTTGTAAATTGCAATTGCACATTTCAAAAAAAAATTTCTTTTAAAAGCATGCGGACACCAAGCCTGAGAATGATATATTCAAATAAACACTAATTAATGCATGAAAGCGTCCGTATACCGTACCGATGCTTGTCGCCGTGAGAAGCGCTTTCCAGTAATTCAAACTACCCGCTAAAATCGGTTTCCGCGAAACCGAAAGTGAACAGTCAGTAGTTTGTCTGCCCCCTTGGCGGGCTACACTACACTAGAGTCTAAGGCCCCTATTTTATGGACCTTAGTAGAGTCAATTTGGCCGCAGGGCTCTATGGGAGTGTCCTATCTTACTAGTATTTCTTTCTTTATGGCACCACTGCTTGAAAAACGTTCCTTTTTAGTGAATATGTGCCGTTGACTCCTCGGTAGCACTGATTGTTCGCTGTATTTTGCGGTGCTTTGTCTGAAATAACGCCACTTGCCGGAAGTTTTTTCACACTCCCTACAAGAACCGTCACACTATTCCGTACTTACAATTATACCGCAACGACATGCTCGATGCGAAAATACCGAAAAGAGCACTACGGCGTCAAAGCCTGAACGCTCTCTAGTAGGTGCGCGTACACTTACTGCTTTCTTCCAGTCTCTAAATAACGCACACAGTCGCTGGTTTGCGGCCAAAAGGCTGTTCTCCCAACAAACACGCCTACACTGCTTGATCTCTTAAGCGAAACCAAGTACTGTAAGCGGGCATTCGCTATCACCACCTTCTCTAAAACAGTGCAAGCACATATCGTTGTCTCGCCACAAATGTCGCGGAAAGAAGATTGCACTTGCCGCAAGTGCAATCATTCGCTTGCCTTGTTACCCTTCGGCCTCTTCGCCCCCTTCGTGCTGCTTTCACGATTAATGCAGTGGAGGTTTAGTGAATCAAGTTTCGGCCGCGTACGCTCGGCTCTTGCGTATCTCGTTGGACTATTGTGTCCGTTTATTTTCCACGCTGTTTTTTTTTTATTTTGCTTTGGTTTCGCCTGTGTTTCACGCATGCATCTTTAATGCACTTTCCCCTTATCCGAGACCAACCGTAGTGCGCCGGGGTGGCTCAGTGGCTAAGGCGTTGGTCTTCTGAGCAAATGACGCGGGTTCGGTTCCTTCCGCGGTGGCCGGTTTTCCAATAGAGGCGAAAAGAAAAAAAATGTCGGTGTCTCGAGAATTTGGCGTGCCCTAAGGATTGGTCAAAACAAACCGCGCGCGTCGTAGCCCAGGAGTATCTTCGGCGCATTAAATCCCGCATTCAATGAATCAATTGACCGAACCGTTCACTTTGGTTCAATAAACAATGGCCCGCTCAGTTTTGAAGTGATGTTTCACTTTAGAACTCCTATTTATTTCCTAAACCATATCCTCAAGTATGACGTACCTCATCGTCGCGGTCGCCTTCCCCGCAGCACTCCAGAATGACCAACTGAAGTGACCAAGTGTGCAAAATCGGCGAATGACGAAACCGTTCACATGAGTTGACTAAAAACGTGCATGTGGGAAGGTACAACAAGGAAGGCTTGAATGGCGTTTAACATTGCGCAATGTACGTGCGAAGATGCCCTTTTAAAGCAAAGCTTTCTACTTCTACTCCCCAAGGGTTCTTTCGCGACCATTGGTGTCAACAGGAAACTCCCGCGAATAAATAAAAGAATTTACTTGCACCGCCAGGAATCGAACCTGGAAATACAGGCATAACAAAGCGAGGCGAGAGTACGCTGTCTTACCGATTTAGCCATGAGCCCACGCGTAGACGGGAAAGACAGGTGGTGAACTCACCAGGCACATCTATCGGTTTACCCACTGCATTCTCGCTGAATGCCACGTGATAGCGTCGCGGGACCTCTCGCTCCGCTGTGCGCTCCGCCCACGTTACGTCTAGCGCCCCAGGGCGCGCCTTTCGCATGTGCTATCAGTTACAAAAATTAAAGGAAGGGCACACCAACGAATGGCATGTCACTTCTAGTACGCCAATGTGCTAAAGCCTGTGGACTCCAGTGTTCACATAAACAAATCACAGATCCTTGTCGTCCACCCTCACGCCAAACGACACATCAAGGAATACATTCAAATACTTTTTGATGGCCAGGCCATCACTCCAAGCCCCAGAATTAAGATCTTGGACCTACACCTCCAGGCCAACACCAAGAGTGACGTATGCTTGCAGTGCCTCAAACACAGCATCAATCAAATTATACACATCATCAGGTGAGTTGCCACCAAGAAGCGAAGCCTCAAAGAATCCGATACTTTTCCATTAGTTGAAGCTTTTGTTCACTCGAGAATCACTTTCCTCAACCCCATCTATTCTCGGCAAGTAGATGCTTTAATAATGGTGCTTTATATAATGATTACAAAGGCGCTTGAGCAAGCCATTGGTCCTCCCATGAGTGCGTCCACACACAGGCTGCTTAGCACGGGGCTCCACAACACGGTTGAAGAGCTGATAGTGGGCGGTCTTTCTAACCAGAAGCTCCGGTTGAGCAGAACTGCGGCGGGTCGCCGTATCCTACACCATATTGGCTCGGCAGTACAGAATGTCACTCCGCATGATGTACTCCCGGACGCTTAGCGACAAGAACTAAATATTGTTACGAGGATATAAGAGGGAAGGAACACAATGTATTTACGCTATTCCAGTATTTACTGTAGACAGCACAGCAAGCCGGAATCTGACTTGATCCTCGTCTTCTTACACGAGCCCAAAAATGTCCCTCGTCGTCGTCGTCGTCATTCACTTCACCGACGGGTAACATAACACCCCGGGACGAGGCGCCGTCCCGGCGCACTTTACAGAGCTGTTAGGTTGGGGGGGGGGCAAACATATGGCTTGAGCCGGACAACATGCACAATGTCTGTTGGAGGATGGGCAGGCGAGGACTGGAGTGGGGAAATCTCGTAAGTCACATCAGTGACTTGGCGCACGACTCGATAGGGGCCTGAGTAGCGAGGAAAGAGTTTAGCGGCGAGGCCCACACGACGCGTAGGTGTCCACAGAAGCACTAGGGTACCTGGATAAAATTTGGCTGTGGAACGGTGCTTATCGTAGCGAAGCTTGCTGGAGGCCTGGGATGTCGTAAGACGGATGCGTGCAATTTGACGAGCCGCGTCGGCCTTGGCGATGACGTCGCGGGCATATTCAGTGGGGCTTGCCACCGAGGGAATCAAAGTGTCCATTGGCACGTTGGGGTGTCGCCCGTAGAGTAGGTAAAATGGGGAATACCCCGCAGTGTGGTGGCAAGAGGAATTGTACGCGAAGGTCACGTATGGCAGAGCACTGTCCCAATCACGGTGGTCGGGGGAGACGTACATAGATAGCATGTTGGTCAAGGTTTGATTGAGTCGCTCCGTTAAGCCATTCGTTTGAGGATGGTAAGCGGTTGCCAATTTATGTTTAGTTGAGCACGAGCGGAGAATGTCAGCGATCACTTTGGAGAGGAAGTAGCGGCCACGATCAGTAAGCAGCTGCTTAGGGGCTCCGTGGACGAGAATGACGTCGTTGAGCATAAAGTCTGCGACGTCGGTGGCGCAGCTGGTAGGAAGAGCACGGGTGATGGCATACCGGGTCGCATAATCAGTGGCCACCGCAACCCACTTGTTACCTGCGGTCGACGGAGGGAATGACCCCAAGAGGTCGAGACCTACTCGGAAGAATGGTTCGGACGGCACGTCCAATGGTTGAAGTGGCCCAGCTGGGAGAGAAGTTGGTGTTTGGCGGCGTTGGCAGGTGTCGCAGGCGTTAACGTAACGTTTCACAGCACGGTATAAACCCGGCCAAAAGAAACGACGCTTGATACGGTCATAGGTGCGAGCTACGCCAAGATGTCCAGCTGTGGGATGATCGTGGAACTGTTGAAGTATGTCTAGGCGAAGTTGTTTTGGTACGACCGGTAACAGCTCAGGTCCATCGCAGGAGAGATTTCGTCGGTATAGAGTACCGTCTTGGAGGTGATAAAGGCGGCACGACGGTTCCGAGAGGTTAGAGGAGAGAGTGTCGATTAGGGACCGCAAGGAGTCGTCGCGGCGTTGTTCATCGGCCAAATGGTGCAAATCGGAGATGGCGAAAACGACGGCGTCGTTGTCATGGCAGCTGATGTCGGGCTGATCGACGGGATAACGGGACAAACAGTCTGCATCTTGGTGTAATTTTCCAGATTTGTGCACAACAGAGAACGTGTACTCCTGGAGACGCAGAACCCAACGTCCGAGGCGGCCAGTAGGATCTCGTAACGCCGAAAGCCAGCAAAGTGCATGGTGGTCAGTGACCACAGAAAAATCTCGGCCGTATAAGTACGGGCGGAATTTAGCTACGGCCCACACAAGAGCCAGGCATTCGCGTTCAGTTATTGAATAGTTGCGCTCCGAGACAGAGAGAAGGCGGCTGGCATAGGAAATCACTCGGGTGTGACCGTCCTGTTGTTGAGCGAGGACAGCTCCGATACCGTAGCCGCTTGCATCTGTGCGGAGCTCCGTAGGGGCAGAAGGGTCAAAATGTGCCAAGATGGGAGGTGTGGTTAGCAGGGTGATAAGAGTAGAGAAAGCGTCTGCTTGCAGAGGTCCCCAAGAAAAGGGAACGTTCTGTTTCAGTAGGTCCGTTAGGGGTCGGGCAACATCGGCGAAGTTCTTAATGAAGCGCCGAAAGTAAGGACACAGCCCGACGAAGCTGCGGACATCTGTCGCAGACATAGGTTGGGGAAAGTCTTTGACGGCACGGATTTTAGCAGGGTCGGGCTGAATGCCAGTGGCATCAACGAGATGACCAAGGATGGTAAGCTGTCGCCGTCCGAAATGGCACTTTGATGCGTTAAGTTGAAGGCCGGCGGTACGAAATATCTCGAGAACTGCGGAGAGGCGCTGAAGATGGCTTTCGAAGGTTGGTGAAAAAACAATAACATCATCTAGATAGCACAGGCACGTATGCCACTTAAGGCCATGAAGGAGCGAGTCCATCATGCGCTCGAAGGTTGCTGGCGCATTGCATAACCCAAAAGGCATGACTTTAAACTGGTAAAGTCCGTCTGGCGTGATAAAAGCGGTTTTCTCTCGGTCCAATTCGTCCACAGTAATTTGCCAATACCCTGAACGCAGGTCGATCGAAGAGAAATATTGAGCACCATGAAGGGAATCGAGGGCATTATCGATGCGGGGCAACGGGTATACGTCTTTTTTGGTGATCTTATTCAGGTGCCGATAATCCACACAGAATCTCCAGGTGTTGTCTTATTTCTTCACTAAGACGACGGGCGACGCCCATGGACTAAACGAGGGCTCGATAATGTTCTTAGCGAGCATTTTGTCAACTTCCTGTTGAATAAGTCGGCGTTCGCTTACAGACACACGGTATGGGCGTCGACGGATAGGGGTTGCGTCGCCGGTGTTAATGCGGTGCCTCACTAGAGTGGTCTGGCCTAAGGGTCGGTTGCCGAGATCGAAAATGTCACGATAACGGGTCAACACGCGGCAAAGGTCCTCCGCTTGTGCAGACGGGAGATCTGCGGCGATCATCTGGTCAAAAGGGTCGTCAGAAGACACAGAAGGGTGTGGACCATGTGAAGATGACGGGGATGCGGACGCAGACAAACTGAAGATATCTGAGCGTGTCAATGGAGAAAGAGTTGCAAGAGACATTCCAATTGGGAGGATTTGGGGAATGTGGCCGAAATTGAGAACAGGGATGCAGATTTGGTTGTTTTGAACTGTCACAACGGTATGAGGGAGGGTCACATCACGTGAGAGCAAAATGTCCGTGATAGGCGAGATGATGTAATCCCCATCTTCAACTGGGGGGCAAGGCGACAAAGGGACGCATGTGGCAGCTTGTGGCGATAACCTAACGAATTTCGTGGAGCGGAGGCGGGAGGGCATGTCGTCGACCGTTGTAGCTGCTTGCGGAAGTTCAAGGCGCACGAAACCCGAGGCACAGTCAATGAGGGCAGAGTGTTCCCCCAAAAAGTCCAGGCCCAGTATGAGGTCATGGGGACATTGCGGCAGCACATGGAACAAAACGGAAATGGGACGGTCGTCTATTGTTACGCGTGCAGTGCACATTCCGAGTATAGTAGGGACTCGTCCATCGGCGACACGCACCATGCGAGGTGGAGCAGGCGTCATAACTTTTTTAAGTTCATTTCGAAGTCTTGCACTCATGACAGATATGTGCGCGCCTGTGTCAACTAATGCTTGAACCGGGACGTCATCGACTTGTACATTGATAAGATTGGGCCGGGCAGGTTCAGTGGACAGAGGATTTGAGGGCGGGGTCGTCCATGCAGCGCTACCTCTCGGCGCTGCACCATTTAGTTTTCCGACGATGGGGGGCTGTTATAGGCGGCAGAAGGCGAGCGGCGAGCTTGCGGCGAAGGCGACTGGCGGCGGCGAGGGGAAGGGGAGCGGCTAGTTCGGGACGTGGAGGCATCGGCGGGGAAGTTGTCTTGCGCCTGTTTCGTTTCGTTTCTCACGGCACCATACATGCTGGATGTAAGCGCCATGTTCTAATAAGCCACTCTTGAACTTCGCTTCTTTTCAGTCCAAGCTGGTTAAGAACGGGATAGCCCACACGTGTCTCAAATCCGCAGTCAGCAAGTCCTGTTATCATTTGGCGCAACAAAGCTTTAATGCAAAAGTAGTTCGGCTGGAGAGCGCAGGATTTCCCCTCTCCGTCCTCCAGGCAATCTGTCAGCGTCTTGTGAAACAGTTGAAAGGGTTCGCGCATCACATAACAGATACCGACCAGAGTAAAAAAGTGGCAGTCGTTCCCTATGTTCATGCGCTGTCGCATCGCCTCAAGAAGACAGCTGACAGATTCGGCGTCAAGGTGGTGTTCTCGGCCAGGAACAAGCTGGGCAGTTTATGCGCCATGGTGAGCAACAGGCTCGATTCCCGGGGCGATTCCCCCCACGAGGTTGTTTCATAAAACACGGGCTCCAATTTCTTCGTTGCATGACTAATGTTGTGTACTGCATTCCCATGTCCTGTGGCCGGGTGTACGTCGGCCAGACCGGCCGCTGATTAAATGTACGCCTGAGGGAGCATCATTCCTCTTTGAAAGGAAAGCCCTACACACACATGGCGCAGCACTGTTCTAAATGCGGTTATCAGCCACGTTGTCAGCCACACTTCACGGACACGGTAGTAGTTTTTAAGCACAGAGACCGTGCCACCAGGGAACTTGCAGAAGCCTTCCATATCCGGATTAAGGGTCCCGATTGTATAAGTCACCCGTCGCTGAGTATTTTAAATAAGGAAGTGCAACTTCTCAAGGAGAGGGGGTAGAGGATGAGGAAAGGAGAAGAGAAACGAGAAGGGAATGGGGCGGTTCTCTTGTACGGCCGTACGCATGCGCCAAGGGCACACGTGCTGGGTTGTTCGGTCTGGGGGTGGTATAAATGTGTATTCGTTTTCATTAAAACTTTCAGTTGATAGTAAGCGCCTGTGTCGTTCCCTTTCTCGTCCCTGTGATAAACTTTTGCGCTTAAGTTTCACTCATGGAAATTGCGAACCAACTAGCTCGTCTCTCCATTTTGCTGCACTCTAGAAGTCTCCGTGCAGCATCTTCACCGCAACTAGCCTGAATGACCAATCGAAGTGCCCTATAGTGCTGAAATTCGGCGAATGACGTGGTGGAGCATTCAATTTAAATGAGCAAAATCGCGCCAATACACCCTGTGAATGTGGTTGGAAAGCAAAGCTGTAAACGGCCCCCAGAGCGATTACCCGTGCGACGTCATTTAAATCCGCTTACGTTGCTCTACGAATAGTACTACAAGAGAGAAGTGAAATGCACTAAACCACATCATTTATTACTTCAAAGAAATATTCTTGGTAAGGTTAAATCAATGCATGATGCATGAACCGTGGTTTGTTGAGCTGTATTAGTGTAGCACATGAGTGTAAACGCTTTTTTTATAAAATAAAGGAAGCTCAAACCCGGTGTTTGACGATCTCACTTCTCCGTCTCTACCGCCGCGGACGGAGGCGACGAGATCGGCGGTGGTGGAGGTGGCGGGGCAGGAAATACTTACATTAATATTTCTGAACGGCCCAGAGTGGGGCCCTGGGGAGTGGTTTATTCATCACCGAAGCCCATATGCAGTCCGCAACGCCTCTGCTCTGTCCACCAGCTGAAGCTGGGTAGGCAGAGAGGGGCTGCACACCAGCTTCTCCCATTGGTGTTGTTGGGTAGTTGATGGAAAGAGAGGAGTAAATTCGCACACACTGATTACGTGGCGGAGTTGCCTCACTTTTGTTCCTGTGGCTCTAGGTCATAGAGACGCGATGAATTACCTTGCGAGACTAGCGCACTAAATCTGTCGCTCGAATTACGCGAAATAGACACGGGAAAGAGGACGTCCCCTGGTTTTTAGTTTCCTTGAGGAATTTGTACTAGCACTAACCAAGATGTTTCAGAGCATGCGGAACAATCGCCGCCATCATCACCAGCCTATCTACGCCCACTGCAGGGCAAAGGCCTCTCCCATTATTCTCCAATTACCTCGGTCTTGTGCCAACTGTGACCAATTTATCCCCGAAAACTTGTTGATCTTATCTGCCCATCTGCCGCCCCCTGCAACGCTTGCCTTCTCTAGGGATCCACTCTGTTACCCTTAATGACCAGCGGTTATCTTGCCTTCGCATTACATGCCCTGCCCACGTCCATTTCTTCTTCTTAAATTCTACTAATATGTCTTTAACACCAGTTTTCTCCCTGACCCACTCCACTCTCTTCTGGTCCCTTAATCTTACACCTATCATTTTCCGCTCCATTGCCCGCTGAGTCGTTCTCAGTTTAAGTTGAACCCTCTTAGTGAGCCTCCAGGTTTCTGCCCCGTAAGTGAGTACCGGTAAGATGCAGCTGTCATACACTTTCTTCTTCAGCGACAATGGGAAGCTGCTATTCATTATCTGAGAATGTCTGCAATATGCACCCCACCCCATTCTGATCC
Organism: Haemaphysalis longicornis; assembly: GCF_048455015.1. Lineage (NCBI taxonomy): Eukaryota > Metazoa > Arthropoda > Arachnida > Ixodida > Ixodidae > Haemaphysalis > Haemaphysalis longicornis. The sequence continues at coordinate 123,525,025 of NW_027526214.1, read as the reverse complement.
TTCTAATTATCTCTGCCTCATGGTTGGGATCTGGGGTCACAACTTGGTCTAAGTAGATATATTCGCTTACCACTTCCAATGGCTCGCCACCTATCTCAAACTACTGTGCTGTCCCGAGGTTATTGATCATTACTTTAGTTTTGTGCATATTAATTTTCAGCCCATGGTTCTACTTTGTTCGCCCAGTGCGGAAAGCATGCTTTGCCATTCGTCCCCCGAGTTACTTAGCAAGGCAACGTCATCAGCAAATCTGAGGTTACTGAGGTATTCTCCATTAACCCTTACTCCCACCTGTTCCCAATCCAACGTTCTGAATACTTCTTGTAAGCATGCTGTGAATAACATTGGAGAGATTGTGTCTCCTTGTCTGACACCCTTCCTCATAGGTATTTTACTGCTCTCCCTATGGAGGATGATGGTAGCTGTAGACCCATTGTAGATATCCTCTAGTATTCTTGCATAATGCTCATCTGCCCCCTGGTTCCGTAATGCCTGAATGACTGCTAGGATTTCGACCGAGTGAAATGCTTTCTCATAATCTATGAAGGCTATATATAGGGGTTCAGTATACTCAGCGCACTTCTCTATCACCTGGTTGATCGTGTGAATATGGTCCATTGTTGTATAACCTTTACGGAACCCTGCTTGTTCTTTAGGTTGACTGAAATCTAGGGTTGCAGAGATTCGGTTAGCGATTACCTTAGCAATACCTTGTAGACGACTGACAGTAAGCTGATGGACCTGTAATTTTTCAAGTCCTTCATGTCGCCTTTCTTATGGATTAGGATGATGTTCGCGTTCTTCCAAGATTCCGGTACCATTGCGGTCATTAGGCATTGCGTATACAGGTTTGCCAGTTTTTCAAGTACAATTTCTCCGCCATCCTTCAAGAGGTCTGCTGTTATCTGATCCTCACCAGGTGCTTTGCCCCCTTTCATTTCTTTCAAAGCCTTCCTTACTTCTTCGGTCATTACTGGTGGGATGTCTATCTCCTCTGAACTACTGTCTCGTTCGGCATTATCCTGGATGTCCCGGCTACTGTACAGATCCCTGTAGAACACCTCGGCCACTGTGAATATCCCTATATGTGATGACATTGCCTTGCTTATCATTAAGTGCATACATCTGATTTTTCCCCACGCCAAGACGTCTCTTCACTGCTTTCAGGCTACCTCCGTTCTTTACAGCGTATTCGATCCTCTCCATATTATACTTCCGTATGTCAGCTGTCTTACGCTTATTGATTAACTTCGAGAGCTCGGCTAGTTCTATTCTGTCAGCTGCGGTGGACATTCTCATGGTTTGCCGTTTCCTGATTAGATCTTTCGTCTCCTGTGAAAGTTTACCAGTATGCTGTCTAGCCTTAGTGCCCCCGACTTCTACTGCACACTCCGTGATAATGCGTGTAAGGTTGTCGCTGGCTTCCTGTGTCGTAAGCTCGGCTTCCTCGTTAAGGGCGGAATATCGGTTCTGCAGCGCGATCCTGAATTCTTCTACTTTACGTCTTACTGTTAGCTCATTTATCGGCTTCTTTCGTACTAGCTTGTTGCGGTCCCTCCTCAAATCTAGCCTAATTCGCCGGAACAATCGCCGCCATAGGTTACTTTAAAGACAGGTTCGTTGGGTTCTGGGAAACGTTCTAGAACAGCTCACCCCGTGGCCATGGATGTGCCGAAGGTTGTCGTGGTGAATTTGTTGGTGTGCTGGACTATAATGTCGAAGGCGCGGGAGCTGTACATCGCGCTCAGCTGCCTTGTCTGGTGGTCGTAGTAGACGTCCGTGTAGAAGATGATGTCGCAGGTGCCGTCGTCGGGAACTGCGGCCTTCAGCACGCCGGTATGCCCGAATGTGCACACGAGCGTCGCTGCACGCGCAAACACACAAGGCTTCTTCAGGTTGGAAACGTGCAAAACAATAAAGCACTGTAGCAAAATTAGGGCGAAATGATTAAAGAGCCTTCCAATGGGGAAAGTAGCATGCGGGAGAACGGAACAAGGCGGGGACGCAAAGGTGCGAATACTTGAGCTGCGATAACCACCGTGGTACAGTCTAGTACACGGTAACCGTGGCCTTAAAGTAAAATGGCCGTTAAAACGCGAGTAAAGCAAACCTTGACGGCCCTCTAACTGAATGAAGACTTCTGCCGGGGCAGTCGCGGGAGTAACGCGCTAAATACCTCCAATATAGCTTGCCCACCACGCATGGAAGTGTAAGAAAAGCGAGTATGGTGCCCCTGCGCTTCGCATTTATGGAAGGAAACCAAACCAGAATACAGGTAGCCCAAAGTTTTGGGGTCCTATAGGGTGAAGTGTTTACAGGAGCAAAATGAACTCGGTAGTCCCAAATGTATTGCGACGTGGTTTCCAGCCCATCCCCGGCGCGTCCGATCCCTTCCGGCGATCAACCCGCCACAAGGGGAAAACGTTTTGCAGTGATAAATACGTTTACAGTGTCGATGAAACTGCTGGGACGGTAACGGCGCTCTGCAATTTGCAAGTTCACCTATGGTCCTCTGAAGTGAAATATGAAGTGAGAGCTTCTTGTTTGAACTTGGTGGAAAAGACATTTTACCAACCACCTATATAAAAAAAAAACAAGGAGTAACACTATCGGCGGCGATCGAGCGTAAAAATCAGCGACTCCGGCGGACCGCGCAGGCGCGTCTGCTGCGGTGCGCGGCGCTTTCGCGCACTTCCGCACTTATGCGAGCACTTTCTTTAGAGGGGCCATGCAAGACTTTTCTTTAAGCAGTGCATTTAAAAGTGCGCGAAGTTTAGATACACTTCCAGGAATACCTGAGCCAAATATTACACGTGCACATGAGGTGGTGAGCGCGCAAATCACCGTGAAAGACGGGGAAAAACCAACCGCGCTCTCTTCAGTTTTCCTCATTATGCACGCCTGGCATGGCCTAAAAGGCGTTATTGCGGCCATGGCTGCCCTGTTGGCTGGCGCTGGCCAACTTAGCGGTTTATTCCTCGTATTTTCTGTGATGATCCGCGTCATCGGCGCTGTGTACCAACCTCTTCTGTGCCTGAACCTCTACGCACAATTTTGGCGTTTCTTTCGCGTTTTGAGCGCGCGCTGAGTTTGAGTGACGAACCCAATAGCCCCCTTTCAACGAGACCACTCGACAACAAAGGTTTATTGCTCGAAATATGCCTTACCAGCATGGGCACGCGCTGGCGAACAGGGAGCTATGCCTGCTTTTTTGTGGCACCAGACAGGAAATAGACCCCTCCACGTTGCCGGGAAAATGAGAAAACTCCCCGGTCTGTGATTTATCGAACGCCGCCGAAGAGAACGCGGCAAAGGCGTGATTCCATCTCGCTGTGGACGGAAGCCAGGAAGTCCAGGTGACTTCACCCACAAACAAAACACCAAAATAAAACATAGGCTACGCAAGCAGGAAAGTTGTTGGCGTTCTTTGCCACAGCATTCGGTGCTTAGGCAGACCAGAGAAAAATTTATGTAACTCATAAGTGAATAAAGCTCAATGAATGAATGAATGAATGAATGAATGAATGAATGAATTTGGCCTTGAGCCATTAAAATTTAACCATCGTAATCATATCCACAATTGTTCACTTCTGCACAACAATGATTGACCCCGCAATTTACAGTTGTTAGTTCGACTACACCTTGGTTTTTCTATTTTTTTTCGCTTAGAAGTCGTGTATAAATAAGCGTGGTTCTCTTTGAATAAACAGTAGGAAGCTGACGCCTGTGTACGTCCTATCTTGTCCACGTCTGTTCAGCGGCACGTTTTCTTTTCATTCAAGCATGAACCGACTCGCTCAGCAACAAGTTCCGTTAAATCCCTTCGGTGTTTTCAAGCATGGAACTGAAACGACGGCATATCTTGAAACGGCACTCTGCCACGGGGCCGTACACCCATGCATACAGCCTTCAGTCTAGAAAATATCAAGAAATACTAGGCCGTTAAGTTTTGAATATAAACGATGTTAGTGCCTGATTTCTCTTTGCGCTACCGGTACATCGTAAAAATGAACTAACGTGTCCACACACAAATATAGATGAAAAGTTTACGGGGAAAAGTTAAGGGAAAAAACTTCATGAAGAAAGGGGCACAGTCCTAGTGAGCAGTAGATCAAGTAAAACCGTTCTTCTGGTATACTGCATACAGTTTACTGTCATGAAGGACAGTGTAGAATTAACTCGATTTTGTCTGGAGCCCCTTCACATGTTGTGGTCCAAAAATGACTCTCAACTAGACTGTTTCGAAAGACGAGTGGAGCACTTGTCTGGCTTGCGGAATTCAATCCTTGTAGCACGGCGAAAATCTTTCTTGCTTTCTAAGAGGCAGTTTATTCGTGCGTAATGAGGCACACCGCCGTACTAACGAACACAGTCGATGAAAGGCCGCAGCGGCCTACTCTTTGCCCCGTACAGATTCGTTGCAAAGTTTTACAGTTCAACAACGGGGCTGTCTTCCGCGGGTTCTGATTGGCCGTGTGTGGCTTTTAGGCCGTCGTATTTTTGCGCCCTGCTTGTCTGTTGCTGCTCATAAGCATGTGCTCGGCTGTCGCTTGTTTTTTTGTAACATTTCACCGTATGTTCTTCCCTTAATTGGAGTGCAAGCTGCCCTTACTGTTGTCCAGATGGCAGTCCATTCCTTGTTCTGAATAGTCGAAATGTTCTGAATAGTTGGTTGTGAACAAGGCACCCGTACGGGAGCCGAATCGTCTTTTTTGGATTTTAAACATTCTTGGTCGGTGCCAGTTTTTATTGTCGTTCTCAATAGTTAAGGGCGTGAATCGCCCGGAAGCAGACATTTACACTCATTCTGTCATTGTAACAAAAGAAATGTTCGTGCTTTTAAAACTGGCCACTACAGCTTGACTCCTCCGTGCATCCTTGCAACAAATAAAGCACCACACGACCTCAACTCTGCTGTTGCAAGGAGACAAACTTTGTCAAAATCCCTAAAATACCAAGGTCACGTTATCTCACTATCTGTAATCATTTTTTGGTTGCTAACGTCGCGTTATTGTAGCGAAAGTTGAACAACGCGAAGTACGGCCAGTACGGCCCTCATCGCGGGGTGACCAGTTTTGACCTGGAGAGCTAGAGGTCAAACCACACCCCATTCCACAAGCGCCCGGCACGAAGCAGCGCCCGGATGGGGGAAGAGGTAGGCAGCAGGAGAGAGATAGGCGAGGAGGAGACCGTGATGCGCGACTCGTGTTGCCACCTGGCGGAGGAAGGCGAGGATGGCGCCTTCGAAGGAAGGCCAGGAGGCCGCGTGCGGCGCACAGCCGTCTGCGTTCGAGGACGACGAACATCCAGCTGTCGTCATTTGCAAAGCGACGAGGCTCAAAATACACCGTGAGGCGAAAATGAGGAAACTGGCTACTGTAGCATGCAGATTCGCTGTTGCGTGCAGTCGTACCCGTTAGTGTAAGCTTCCTTAATTTTTTTGTGCAGCCGCTTTGACTGGAGCAAGTAAGTACTTCTGTTTCGTGTCGAATACACTTTACATGGCCTACATGGTATTTGTGCCGGTTTTCCTTGGTGTCTTCTCTGCCATTGCATGCCATTGTAGCACTCACCATTCGAGTGTGGTAAGGTTGAAGTTCTCGAGGCTGTGCTGCCCGGGGTGGTGGAAGCGCCAGGTGTGGGTGCGGGACTACGTTGGGCGGGGCGAGGAGGTGTTGTGCGTCCCGAAACTTTCTCATCTGGCAGACATCGCAGAAGGTTGTTGCGGAACGCAATGCAAAATTAAAAAAAAAATTTGGTTAATGTGGCTGTATCATAGAAATCGGTAAAACAGGAAAGCTGAATGTGCCTTCACATGAGCATTTATTGTGAATCCATATGAACTTGCTCATCGCTATTTACATGACGGTGGTATGGCCCCATTAGACACATAAACTTTAGAGACACGATTGAAGACTTCGGAACATTGCGGAAATCTGACTGAAACCACAGCCCCTTGAACACCGTGCGAACGAAATGGAACCAAAACCGAATGCAGTAAGTTGCGGAGGGTGCGTCCCGCGTACAGGAAGACGCTGTCATCGAGGCGCCAACTGTCGGCGCTCATTAGTGTCATGAAGAACTGCTTCGCTTCACTTCTCCTAGACGGCAGCATCACTTAGACGGCATCTGAATTAGGAAAGTACTGGCAAACACGCGTTCGTAGACCTACTTGCGCTTGAATTCGTAGCGCAGTGGGCGGAGCGCTGTGTACCTCCCGTTGAGGCGAGAGAGTTCGTGGTTCGAATCCGGACGTAGCCGCGTCAATAGAACTTTTTTTGAGGACGTCATTTCCGTTACGGATTGCAGCGGTCAGATCTTGGTGTACCAGGGCATAAAATACTTTCCTGTTGAAAAAAAACTACACTTTCCTACGATTGCTGGGGGCAATAAGCGAACTTTACAATAGACTATTGAGTAAGGGGCTGTAAGAAACAAGTATACTTACATACGTACAAAAGGCACGAAATCAATGCCATTCCTAAGATTCAGCATGGCAGCTCAGCAGCGTAGGAACAAACAAAACCTAACAGACATGCATTACCCTTTAAATATTCCACACCACCACCCCTATGCCGCCGTAAACAATGAATAATCGTAAGAGCAACCGCACTGGGGCGATTGTGCAGGGAGAGAAGGAAAACGTAAAGAAATCACTAATGCCAATCCCTCACAAGCCAATAGAAGACATCCACAAGATTGTCTTCATTAGACGTATGCACCTGCATGACTGGCTGGAAAAAATATGTGGGGCGAAAAGACAGCGTGAACGCAGGTGCCAAGCCGCACCCTAAAAAACATACTGTGCAGCTCTACTCCCTTTTGTTTTAAAACACCTCACAGATGCACTAATGGGCACATTTAAGCAGTATATATGTACTTCTATAGATATATAGAAGGCCACAGCCACCCAAAAAAAGCACATTACAGAAGCAGGTCAATCGTGGGCTAACAGGCGCGAACGCCTGAACCAACCAGGCCGCATTTTGCTGAACCTACGCTTACGATCAGCACAAGCTTGCGCCGCAAACACCTGAACTGGTCGCTCAGTGTATTTTCTATTCCCTCCGCCGTCGCGGATTTCCTCCCATCTGTCGCACGTGTGGAAAGGCTGTCTCTTACGCCGAAGCTGCAGACGCCAGCCTGCGTTCCCACTCGCCCGGTGGCGTATTCCCAAACCATATCCCGTAGGGGCCCAGGCCGACCACACCCCCCAAGCAGCGGCGCAGCCAAGGAGGTTAAAAACATTGCAGCTTTTTAACCTCCTTGGACGCAGCACCGTGACGTCTCTAGCTATATGTGCGCGACTTCATGCGAGGTGGATTTTTTTCTTTTATCCCCCTCCCTTCGTTTCGGCTGCTTTGCGGGCGGCCGATGGTTTCGCTCCGTGGGCGGGGCTGGCCTGCGGTGCTGGGGAAGGTGACGCACATGTGGTAGAAGTTAACCTTTTGTACCTGAGCCCCTGATCTCTTCGCGCTCTTCTTGCGCGCCTTCCATTTGAGGCTTACCTCCGATCGTGTTCCTAGATAAGAGCTCGGCTCGGTGCTCGAAGTGCGCGCGCGCGCGGATGGACGCTTTCACGTACATGTGGCAATTATAGAAGTTCCGGAAAGCAAACACTCTCATAAAAATGAATTCAAAAATTTGTTTTCATCTTTTGTGATCGTGCTGTTTCGCGGTGGCGATGGTTTCGCTCCTAGCACAAGCCAGGCGTACGCGCTGGGAAGATGAAGCTCGCTCTCCGCGCTCTCTTGTGCGCCGTCAGTCGCTCGTCTTCCATGCTGTTCCTAGTTAAGCTAGCGCTCGGCGCGTTGCTCAAAGTGCGGGCGCGGATGGATGCTTTTGCACGTACATATCTAGTTCTTGTTTAAGTTCCGGAAGGCAAGCACTCCCGATAAAGTGAAGGCAAATATGTTTTTTTTTGTCTTGGGTGGTCCTTTTGACTCCCTACACTGTAAACGCAAACTATCCGGAAATGGAGTTTTAATCAAGTAATGTGCCCTGAAAAGTACTTATAGCAAAAAATGTACTCCCTAGGCATGGTCTAAAAATGTGGACGAACCTCCATGGTAGTACCGTTGCCCATCCGTGTAGCAAAAGGGAGGATTTACAACCACTTAACACCATTTGTGAGATGGCGTTCGGTTCCTTGTGTAGTACCACGTCCAAAATAAACTCCCCATCTGGAATAATCATCTCAAGCGGGCGGTCGCCGTGTTAGTCTTCTGTTGTTTCCGTGTATCAGCACTTCAACCGTGGCCTAATGCTAATTAGAACGAGTAAGCAGGACGCGACGGTTGCATGCAGCTACAAACCCCATACCGTACGTATACCCGTACAGATGCTTCAGCCAGCGCGATCACAGGCAGACAGCGCGGCCGTGTTGTTTCAATCTGTTTATTTTGGCGATACGTGTTGTCAAACTCTGCTGATAACAAAGAGACAGTTCTCGCCGTTGCAAACAATTGCAATGCTCATCTGCTTCGCTTGCTTGCGCATATATAGACGATTGAAATTCTCGTGCCAGCGCGCCAACGCACCCGACTGCAGCGACTCAACTTGCCCTGGCGGCACGACTTGCTGCCCGGATGTAAACAACCTCCGTTCCGTGCTATCAACGCAGCGCGGCCGGTGGTTCGGTGCGGCCGGAGCTTCAAGCCTCGCCTTGGGCCATCGTTTTTTCTTATTTGAGAAGGACTAGTAGTGCCATTTGGTGGATTTTTATGTGCCCCTGTCACACGAGGAACGGCCGCTAACAGCATTTGGATACGGCAACAGCTGTGGACAGCTCGCTGCAGTGGTCTGTTATCAGTCGATGCGTTTGTCAAACGTTTGGATAGGGTTAACTGCGAAGTACCCGTGCCGCACACAGCACGTACACGCACGGGCAAAGAAAAAAGCGCACACTCGTTTTATTGTACTTGTTTGTGGCTTTTGGGGATGCATTCGCATTCTTTTGTAGGCCGGTTTGTAACAGGGCATTCGAGATGAAATCGTTTGTCGCGCGCGGAGTCGTTGCAAAGCAACGTGACGGTTACTCAGGTAGCCGAATCGCCTCCGACAGCGGTGCATCGTCGGGCCCGGTCGGTGAATATTGTGGGACTCTGTCTCTCATATGCATCGAACTGCTCGTGTTCTTTTTAGTTAACTGCTCTACTTTGTAATATCTATTTGTTAACGCTCCTGACGGCTTGCCTATCCAAATATAAGTCTTTGTGTTGTTTTCGTTCAAGGCTCTGACTCATTCTTAGCGCTCTGGTCGGCGAAAGCCGCGGATCAGACGGCCACTCCCTTCGAAAACTGTACCCTGTAGATTCGGTGGGGTTGTTTGCTCGCTTGAGTCGACTCTTCACATCTAACAGCGTACCCTATTAAGGAAACGGTGACATGCGTAAAAGATGCTATGAGCCTATCGAACGATTAAATGCATATAGTGTGGACCACGACGGCGACGTGGTTCGAAACCGAAATGTTTTTATTCCCTTTCGGATGATAATGAGGGGTATGTATGCATCGGGGCCCGTCAGTCGCCATCTAGGGCCCCGTAATTAAAAACACAAATTCATGCCCTTATGGAAGAGAACCGAGTTTGCCGTAGCATGACACAAGTATGCCGGGCATAAAAAAGGATATCATTTTTTAGAAGAACAATGCACACACTCTTCTTTTGTTGGTAATAACTTTGTCATAATCAATAGTAAGACCATACACAAAAATTACTCGATTCATCTGACACTCGATTTTGACACGGAGCTTGCAGCTCCAAAAAGTGCACTGTGGTTTTGCGTGACGGAAAAACTTCTACAATCACGGTAAATTAACTAAGGCAGGTGTGTGTGGCATGCAGCGTTGGTAAGTTTGCGAGAATAGCGTTTCCATTTCAGCTGTTTTTTTTTGTTGCCATGCAATCACAAGTAATTTGGTGCCATGAACGAGGTTTACGTTAGCTAACAAGGCTGTAGTAACGGTTGCGGCTACAAATGACCTTATGCACCAATCATGCTTGTCAGCTCGGTGACACAGAATATTAAGTTGTCAGAATACGGATGACTGATTCGCCTAGTTTATCAGTACTGTAAAAAAAGAAAGTGTTTTCTGACCCAGTGAAGGACTTTCCTGTATGATTAGCTGTGTTATGACAGATGACCATACTTGATGAGACAAGCCGTAACAAATTAGCTTTGCATGTAACACCAGGAGGGAAATAGGTGGAGGTATCTGCAAGTATAACTGAAACAGTGGGTGCCTGTCCGGCATGAATTCATTATTTGCTGACACGATTTTCTTCTGCAGATCCTGATACATGATCGAGTTGAATGACTTCATAGATCTTAAGGCAGGATAGGCTATGCTGTACAAGGCAAGGCTGCATTCGGAAACCAAGTTGACCCCTCCAGCAATATTGCCACGGCTTGCAACAGCCGTCCAGCTCGAAAAAGCTGCACTTTTTCTATGAACGTGAGCCACCATGGTAGGGGAGAGGCAGTGTAAGGGTTTGCATCTTTAAGTGTGTGCCCATTCACTTGAATAGATGCAAGCTGGCATCTTAAAGCAAGAGACAGCAGTTAACAAAATCATGCAATACCAAGTGTTTTTCAGTCAAAAACAAAAACTAATCTATCAACCTACAGAGACTTGCATTTTATCTTCACTGTCATTTAAAGTTGTGCTCGAGTATTTTCTGCGGAAGTAATATCTTTTTTTATTGCTGCCAAAGCCACGGCGGTTAATGTACTGGCACTTGGTTTTATGAAGCCTTTGCATTCCTAATTTAGGTACTGGAATTCGCAGGGAACCTGGCCTTACAATTTTATTACTGTACCGAATTATTAAGTTCATTTAACCATAGTGTCTGTTTTGAATTTTACGTGTGGGGCATTTTTTTCTTCTTTGCTTTTTCAGGCAGATGTTCCTCTGACTCCCTGCCTGCATTCCGTGAACGGGGAAGTTAGCCTCCACATCGATGGCCAGCGTGTCTTGACTGCATCATCTTTACTGGGAAGACTGTGTAGTCTGTTCGCATCGTTCTGGGTTTTCAACATTCAATATCCCAAGAAGGCACACAGAGTTCTAACGTTTGTGGAACATGCCTTTTTGGACCTTGCCAGCACCAAACCACGTGGGAAGGATTTAGAACTAATTACTTTTATCGCATCAATATCGCTCACTAACATTTGTTTTCAATCCTGTAACGATTGGATAGTAGTCAAAAAGAATTCCGTATTATATTTCAAACTTTTTCTTTTTTCTTTTTTTTACTGAAAAGGGGATATTTGATGGGCCGTTCTGTATGCAGATAATACAGCTATCTTTCAGTGACGCAATAATATTAACAAAATTGTTTAACTTGAAGCAATTATCTAAATAATATTGGCAACTGGTGCGAAATTAATCAACTAAAAATTATCCGAAAAATACGAATTTCATGACTTTTTGTTCTGACTCTAAAGAAGCTGTCCCGATACCACCCATTCTGTTCTATATCATTGCAATTAACCCGTCAGACTCGGTCACTTTTCTTGGCGCATCTGTGTCTTTATCAAAACGCACTGGTATTTTCCGCAGCATATTTTTCGTTCTTTATATTACTCATTTATCCATAGCCATCTCACTGCAGTCTGTCTCCTACATCATTTGTCTCTTGTGCCTTTACCACCTACAAAATGCTTGTTACCTTTCAATATCAAATCGTTGCACAGCTCTCGCTCATTTCACCACAAATTGAAAAATTGTTTTGTTGTTGTAAACCACTGCAACCATTTTTTCTTCACTTTGTGTACGTAGTACTAATGCGTACTAAGTTCTGATAAATACTGACGCGTTCTCTATCCTCTAGTATTATATAATGATTTCACTTACGATGGGGTTGTGTTTGTGCCTATCTGTTTTTCAAGTATTTCCAGTTCTTGTATTATTATTGTTTCTACAATTTGTTCAACTAGCACACAGCTCTCGCTCATTTCACCACCTACCGAATTTTTTTGTTGTTGTTGTAAACCACTGCGACCATTTTTTTCACTGTGTACTGAGCGCTGATGCGTACTGATAAGTTCTGATTAGTACTTACGCGTTCTCGATCCGCTACTATTCTATAATGATTTCACTTACCATGCGGTTGTGTTTGTGCCTATCTTTGTTCTTGCGTATTTCTAGTTCTTGTAGTAATATTGTTTCTACGGTTTGTTCAACTAGCATCGTATTGCTGTCTTCAATTCCTAACTGGCGTGTTATTTAGCAATGTACCATTTGTGATTTCCAATATGAGGTCGCCATAAGTATTTATTTCGGAACCTCCTTTTGTACACCATGTACCATGTAAACTTGTCTGCGAAAGTTCGTTTGAAATAAACCTGAAATCGAGAAAAATCGTGTGAAATCAGTACTCCCGCAGGGAACTAGAAATTCTCCCTTGTGGCCTTGAAAACCTCCTTTCGGGAGGCCTACAAAACTCCCTAAGCTTTCGTCAAACTCCATTCAAAAGAAGTAAATGCTTCCCTTGAACCTCCTAAAAACGCCCCTAAACTGACATAAGTACTTCCAAAGGGAGCCATAATAGGCTCCTATTCAACCGCCTAAAAATTCCATAAACATCACTTAAAAACGCCCTTCAGGAAGTAACTCCATTTTGCCCTCCTTAAATTCTCCCGAGCATTTCTTAACACTCCCTAAATACATCCTTTCTATAACCTAAAAACACCCTGTTTTGAGGAGGTAAACAAAACCTCCCTGTTCCATGTAGTAAAAAAACTCCCTGTTCCATGTAGTAAAAAGACAGGCGAAAAAGAACCTCTAGGGAGTATATGGGAGGGAAAAAAGTTTAGAGTGTACCGAAGCGAGAACGTTTGCTATCATTCGGTCTAAAGCACACGCGTACGTCGGTCGCTCGTCTGCTGCGAAGATCAGCGAGCGTGTTATTCGCCATAATCGTCTGTGCCTCGCACTCGCGCAGAACTGCCCATCACAAGGTGCGTTCTCATGATTGTGTGCGCCACGCGCGTCCCCCGCGCATTCACGCGATGGTCGCGAAGCTTATAACTTCTGCTTCTTGGATAAGCACGAGCAGCCGCTCGAGGTCGCCAGAGTTGACCTCGCGTCAATAAATCATGAGTCTGTGTTCCGCGCGAACCTGTCTGACGAAGTAGCAGTCAACGCCTCCATGGACACGTAGAGCGGGTGCAACAACACAACCTGGATTGTCCAAAAGGTCCAGAAACGGGGTGAAAGGTATGTTTTTCGATACGAAGCGTTGTAGTACGCGAGGCGGCGTTTTGCAACTTGTGTTGTACTATTTATATTTTTATTCCGGCCATTTCTTGTTTGTACGTTCGTATACTTTTTTACGTGTATGTGGCTTACAGTTGAGGCGCGCGCTGTGACCCAATGCTTTTGAATTAAAAGGCCAGACAATACAGACATCCATATATGTGGCAGCTAAAAATGCGTCGCAGGAAACAGACACAAACTGCTAATCTATACCCATTACTGCATCTCGAAAAGTGACAATTTTTTGCTGCTATTTGGACTCCCAGATCACTATCGCAAAAATAGTGCGCCAAGGAGATAACTTTTTTTGTACTTAGTTTTATCTCTGCTGCGACTGCCATGACTTCAAGCTCACGCGCAACTACTCATTAGTCCCAGCGAAAAGAATATACGTATCTGAGTGAGTGTAACACTTTATTAAATGAGAGGCGATGGGGCCCTGGGGGAGCAAGGATGAGGAGAAAAGGGGAAGGTCCCAACTCGCACAATGAACACAGTTGCAGTCTTGGGGTCCTAATCACAACATGAACACATTAAAGTCAGTCAGTGGCAGCAAAACGCACAGTTCACACTTAATTGTACAGTTAACACTGTAGACAATGCGGTTCACACTGAAAACAGTGCACGCTGCAGACAGTTCACATTGTAGACCGAACGGGGAAGTGGGCCAGGCTGCTACGCCAATTTGTGGAGTCCATTTTCAAGGGCGTACTCGGTAATTGCTTCTAGTGCGGTGGGATCGTCACGGACGCGACTAACATGTTCCTGTTCAGTCGCAGGGGTGGGACTTACAGTTAATAGCTGGTGGCGATTACCGTCGAATAATGGACAGAGCCAAATTAAGTGGTAACGATTTGGTGTGCCTTCCCGATTACAGGGGGGGCATATGCGCCATTCGGATCCTGCTAGAGCTGTCTATTTATAAATGCAGCAAAATCTGTGTGTGCAGCAAAATCTGTGTGAAGCAAAATCTTACAGCAAAATCTGTGTGTCCATGAAGCACAAATTGTTAAAAATAACTAATCGACATTGGTAATAGTGTGAGTGGTAACACGCATGATTACTAATTTCAAATTGCGCCCTGATGGCTTCAGTGAAGAGACTGCGGTCAATAGCCCTATACAGAAGACACATCAAACTCCTCGAGTACTTCAGTAGCTGTACAATCCAACTATTACTTAGCCATAGGTTGGTTTATATTTTCGGTATTGTTTCCCTAAATTGTTATGACCAGCAGTGCAAATTATGCAGAATTCAGGACCGAGTGTAAAACGTGTACGTTTGAGCTGGTGTCTTTCTCATCAACGTATCATCCTTGCAAGAACGATTCACACCTTCCATTGCTGTTAATAAAATGCCAATGTTTTCCTTAGCAGCACTGTTCCTGATGAAGAATTAATGCAATTAAGTTAATGTTAACGAAATTCAATATAATAGTGCTTATTAAACTGCCAAAATGTAGCAGCTCATGCAGCTGTAATATTTCGCAAGGGTGGGACAGTTTGTAAATGTGGTAATGGGAAATTGGCTGCCTTTCTTGTAATCCTTACCTGCAGCACCGAATCGTGTTTTGAGGTGTGTATATAGTGAAAGAGCACCCAACTCAACTGCATACCCTTCTGTGTGCTGTAGAATGAGGTTTCATTGAGGGTGTTTGCTTCCCGGAACGTGTATAATTGCCACATGTGCGTGAAAGCGTCCACCCGCACACGCGCTCTTCGAGCACCGGGGCGACCGCTTACCTAGGAACACGATCGCAGGTCAGCGTCAACTTGCAGGCGCGCAAGAAGAGCGCGGAGAGATCAGGGGCTCAGGTAGAAAAGATTTTCTACCTCATGTGCGTAACCTTCCCCAGCGCCACAGCAAGCCCCGTCCACGGAGCGAAAACATCGGCCGCCTGCCAACCAGCCGAAACAAAGGGAGGGGGAAAAAAGAAAAAATCGACCTCGAATGAAGTCGCGCGCATAGGGGAAGTGACGTCACGGTGCTGTGTCCAAGGAGGTTAAAAAATTGCAATTTCTTTAACCTCTTTGGCTGCGCCTCTGCTTAGGGGTTGTGGTCGGCCTTGGCCCCTACGGAATATGGTTTGGGAATACGCCGCCCGGTGATGCAGCCTTCTAGCCCGCGGCGCCCTCCAGACACCTGCTTGTCTCGTACCATTCGCGGCAACGCTGCAAGGATTTTCGGTCGCCTACAGACGCCCACCGAGAACGTCCCGCAACAGAAGTACGAGTCTGCACTCGGCTTGTGCTCCAGCTCCAGCGACCCACCACACAGCAGCTATCGGTGCTGATGCGGTAATCTTAGATTGGGCAGATATATCTGCTTTCGCCCTTCATGCGGGCTCAACGTACTGGTGGGAAAGTTGTGATAACTGGCATACAGTACCTGGTCTAGTTATTCTGCCGCGGCTGGCGTCATTGGACTCGCTCGATTCCCCTGAAAGCAGACAGATTGCACAAAGAAAACTCAACGCAAAGAATGATGGAAAAAAGACCCGGCCTGCTCCCCGACATTTCTTGCTCTCGTTCTATTTCTGCCACTTGCTTAAGAAAAGTTTACTGGTAACAGCTGCTCCAGCGGCGATCTTTGTACTTAAGGAAGACCGTTACCTGTTATTAGAGGTTATCTGAACTTGTGCTATCTCATTTACGTTTGATGAACTTTCTGACCCTCGCTAAATTGTCTAAAACATTACGTTTACGTGTAAACTGTGGGGCAACTGCCGAGGACCTAATTGCGTTTCATTGCACAATGTAGACCCGGGATCAGAAATTTACGAACCATGAAAGCAGCAATTTTGAGTTATTTCTCTGCCGCATGGCAGCCCGGAGTGCTATGTGCGGTAGTTTTCTTTAGTTGTGAACTTATATATCTCGCATGCATTCGACAGTTTTTCGGGCTGCTATAGGAAGAGAAATAACCTAAAACTGCCATTTCCCTAGTCCGTAAACATTCGATCGTGGCTGTACATGCGAAATTGCAAGTTTTCTGACACCGTGGATGTATCTACGCCAAATGACTTGACCAATTTTCAGATAGAAATGTGTCTCCAGATAACACACATTTTACAGCCACAAAGGTGGCGCCTAAAGCATGCCTATATAGTATGCTAGTGCACCATTCGCGCAAGACGTGCTACTTTATGATACGCACAGTCATACAGCCAAGTTCATTTAGCCGCTGCAATAAGCGTAGTCTCGATGTGGACAAACAACGCAAAAAGCACCAAATACGGGGCAAACATTCATTCTTCCTGCCGCTGCCGCATGGTCTAAGCAAGCTGGTGGAAGCCATTATAGGCCGCTTACGCCTCAATGTCCTGTGAGACGTGTAGTGTTCGTGAACACATCAGTCATGTACCGTGTGCGTTCCAGTCGCTGCACTGCACCCCGACTACATCGCGCCGTCTGCCTGCCGACACGCATCCTGTAGTTACATTGGCTAACGCTGAGACATGGACTTCAAACCTCCCGCGTATTATTCGCCAGTGCGGCCTGGACAAAATTCTGTGAACGCTTTGCCTTAATTTAACTTCCGGCCGTGTGTTACGTAGGCGTTCCAGGCACTTTTGGGTTTGTGTGTGTGTTGTGTGGCTTTTGTGGGATATTTAGGTGCTCGCGAGGTTCGCCCTTTTGTGATGTTTTATTTCTAAATAGAGTTGCAAGCCACGCTCGGGCTGGGATGATTTCTATACGTCATCAAACTTTCCCCTCTCTCTCTCTCTCTCTCTCCCTCTCCAGTAAGCGCACATTTCCTTAAATCCATCGTCTACGGATGTTCTCTCAATTGGGGGATTGTAGAAAATTTTGAAGTTCTGTTCCAATCATTTTCAGTTTAGAATTTATCTGAACACCAATTTTCGCGCCAGTGTGCGTCTTTTCGGTTTGAAGTCGCTTATAAAGTATAGGATTTCTTTTTCAAGAACAAGAATTATTAATCCATCAAGTTAACACCGCAGCTCTGCATCGCTATGTATGAATTTTTCAGGAATTATTCCAGCGA
The DNA here is from genome assembly GCF_048455015.1 of Haemaphysalis longicornis. Classification (NCBI taxonomy): domain Eukaryota; kingdom Metazoa; phylum Arthropoda; class Arachnida; order Ixodida; family Ixodidae; genus Haemaphysalis; species Haemaphysalis longicornis. Next base: position 123,507,757 of record NW_027526214.1, on the reverse strand, counting down.
CTGTGAGTCGCGCCTTGTTGGCGGGAGGGTTTTAACTTCGTAGTGGGAGATTTTTCCAGCAGGAAACCAGCACGCATAGTGCGCATGGGAGTCAGTCGCTATGCAATAACTATAATTATACCACTTACACAAAATAATTTTCTGCTCGATAGTTTCTCATATTGATAATTCATGATGGCAGGTCAGAGATTTTATCCTCTTTTAATAACGAAATAAGCTTGGCTGTCGTAGACGGCAGCACCATCTTAATGAAGGAGGTTGTAGGAAAGATAAATGGCGTGTTTATACGGCACTAGAGAAGTTGAGTGAATGGGCAAGGACCAGCCCACTTTCTGTGCGAGGACAAACCTTCACCGTTTTTACCGACTCTTTGGACGGCCTCAAAAATCTGACGAAGACACCTAGAGCCGGCACTTTGGCGCACAACGTGAAAGTCGCTTGCGCAACCCTTCACGAGCTCTACGGCGTGATGGTCCGGGTGGACTGGGTCCCGGGGCATGCTGGCAGCATCGGAAACGGCGCCGCCCATGACGCGGCGAGCCCCCCCTTGACGCAGTCCCTCAGGCTCCGCTGCTCGTTGACCCGGACAAGGAACGCGAGCGGATGAAGGTGCAAGCCAAACGAGAACTGAGGGCGAAGGTGCCGCACAATCCCCACCCACTTCCCAAAGGGCTTCCGCGTGGTGCGGAAGTGCTAATCTACAAGGCTAGGACAGGTGCTGCCCTTACGGAAGATGTTCTGGCAAAGTGGCGAGCTCACGCTGCATCCAAAACAGCTCGTGGCGGTGACCCACAAGCGGACACCACCGATCAGAACGAGGATGGCGACCAGGCAGCCACTGCGACGTGCTGCACGTACAATACCGGTGCCTCTCCAACGTTAAGGCACCTACTGTGGGACTGCCCCGGCCTTTCCCCGCTTAGGAACATGCACAAGGGCGCCGGCGTTCCGTCATTGGAAGAATAGACAACCCCGTCCCCTCACTTGGACGCCGCGAGCACGATCATTTCCTTGTGGTACTTCGTGCGAGCGGCAGACCTGACCGGACGACTGTGACGGCCACCCCACTCCCTTTCCCTTCTTTCCTCTTCCCCAACTAGGCTACCATGCCCCCCGTATAATTAATAAAGTTTCATTCATTCATACGGCTGTCTGCGCTCCAGCTCGTAGCGGAGTCAGTAAAGCGCCTGACACCTCCAGTTGCGGCGATGGAGCGCCCGGCTCAAATACTGGCGCAGCCGCGGTTTTCAGGGGATGTCATTTCCGTGACGGATTTGACGTCAGTCAGATCTTGCTGGATCCCAGCATAAAACACTTTCGCGTTAAAAATGAAGTTTGTGCCATTATCATAGGAATCGCTCAAACAGGAAAGTTGAATGTGTCTTGACATGAGTATTTATTGCGTATCCATATTTAAACATCGCTATTTACATAACGCCGGAATGACACCGTTAGATACGCCAACTTTAGAGACACGATTGCACGCTTCAGAACATTGCATAAATCCGACTGAAGCCACAGCCCCTTGAAAACCGTGCGAACGAAACGGAACCGAAACCGAAAGCAGAAAGTGGCGGAGGGTGCGTCCCGCGTGGGACGCTCAGTCCGGCCAACAACAGATCGAGGTCGTGACGTCACAGTTAAAAGTCACGTGGAAAAGGCGTTTTCTTCACTTCCTGGGCCGTGGGCCTTTTTTTTTGTTTTTACTTTTATCACAAAGGCATGTGCATAGCATGCTAGCACAAGAAGCCATGCACCGCGGTCAGAAGTTTCACCCAAGGCTTCTGCCAAAGCATGTGGAGGCGATTGCCAAAGGCACTGTGTGTGAGCTACGGTCGCTTCGCCGCTTTTTTATTGTTGTTATTGCGTCATTTTACCCCTGGGAATTTGTTCTGTGCCCGAGTTGGTTTCTTTCCACGTAGATGATACCCGCGTGATACGTTGTCATGGCCGGTTACTTAAATCAAGTAAGTGTATCGTCGAAGTGTCCCTCGACATCGCGTTGTCTGTTTTTCTGAGCCGGTTCATGAATGAAGCCGTCACCTTGAGCCCTCGCCGGTGAAACGGCGACAACACGACGACACCGATCTTTTCCCTAACAATCGAGGACGAAGTGTGACACCACTAATTGTGCGCCCCCATATCCTACAAGAAAACAAGTCACATTGCCGTCAGCAACAACATGCAGCAAAAGCGTTCACCAAGCGAGGATATGCCGTGCTGTAATGCAGCAAATTCAGTGATGTGGAAATGATTGTGTGCATTGGGGTGCCACGCTGGACGTACCACATTCGGCTTGTTATTATTGTGGTGATGGTGACAGGTAAATGCGCAAACGAGACGTGGTCGACCTCACCGTGTTCCGGTACATCTACGAATTCCACGGTGACAGAGAGAGAGTAAGAGAGAGAAAACCTTTAATAAAAGCTGAAGAGGTCAGTCCCACTAACGGAGAATTTGTTTTATGGTAAAGGCGAGATTAGCCATTGCACTTAGCTTGCTATCACCCTTGATGTCTGCGCTCTTGATGGCTGAGTGCGATGCTTGCAGGGGCAGAAATTTTTTGCAGGCAGCTGTATGATGCGGGCTTCCAAATACAAGTGCCTTACATACATGCTATTACATATTGCATGCATACTATTTTACATTGCCTAAATAGTGAAAAGAGCAACCTTTAAATCGTAAATCAGCGGGAAGCTGAAGGCATGTAAAGTTTGATAACTGCACGTCCCAGGCCTTATAGCTACAGCAAGTGGTGAGCCTGTCTTATATGCACCTCCTGCAGTTGTAACTGCCCTAATTGCACCCAGTGATGGTACAGGACGAGAATATTGACAGATAAGCCATTTGCAGTGTTGTGGTATTTTATTGTTCCTCTGTTTTCTTAGAACACACCCAGCTCAGTATCATCACAAACTTAATCAGAGCAAAGCGAAGTTCATCCAGCTGTGAGTGGTCATAGCGCTGTATTCTTATTTTTATGGCGAGCCTTCCCTCACCAGAACACCTTTTCTCATGGCGTTATACGCCCATGACTACTATTTCCGATACCCACTTTGGGTTGCCCATAGAAGCAGCCATTCCACTGAGAGAAGGAAGAGTCACCTATGCAAGCCTTCCCCATCGAGATGCCAATAGTCACCTGTACTCATGCTATTGTCATTCCCATTGCCAGCTGTGCATTATACACTCTCAGCTGTGCATTATACTGTCAAAACTGCAAATGCTCAATGCAGGAACACACATGTACACTAGCTCAATCAGCGCAGTAAAGCGCTGGGACAGGAAGATGCTTTGAGTCTTCCAGCATATTCATGGTCACTATTCAATATTTCTATCCGGTGATTGCAAAGACACAGCCTGAATGCTTCTAACCACTTTGCCGACCACATTTCCCTCTCACCATACCAGAATCGTCGCCAAATTACTGCCTCCAGGTCCTTCTGCTTTCTTAAGACTAAAAAATCTCTGCCTTCAAAGTTGCCTCTGCATCGGCTGCCTGCCTTGTACTGTTTCTGAGAGGAGGAAGTTTCTCTCCAAAGGCTTCTAGTTGGAGTGGCCCTCACACTTTTTCGATCTGATCACATGTAATCCCCTGTGCACTGAAATCCATATGCATGAGTCACTAAGTTGTGAATTTTTAATGTCCTTGCACATTGATAGCAGGTATAGGTTCTGAAGAGTTGACTCTGTTGGTATGTTTAGGGGCAACACGTTACGTAAAATGGAGTCAGCAAGCCGAAAAAGGCAGTTTTAGGGCAACATAAAGCCAATATAGACATGAATCTAAAAATAGGCCCTTATAGGCACTATCAACAGTTGAATAATTTAATTCCTGTAGTTCGTGTTTATATGTCAAACAAAGTTTACAGGGACTCCAGAAAAAAAAAAGGGAATTTTGCCTAAAGTTCCGATCTCTAGTTATACTTTGTAAATCAGGGCATGAGCTGCGTCACAAATATTATTATGTGCCGGTGCATAACTGTTTTGTGTGCTGGAATTTGCTTTTTTTGCTGCTGTTCGCACGGTTTCTGTATATACGAGGTGTCTTTCTTAAAAGACAACGTGTAGATTGGCACGTAACGCTGCTCTCCCCTCTTTGCTGCTGGGTTTGTGCTTGGACTATGTGCGCACGCCCTGTTTTTTGCACTCCTGCGCACGTTTGCAGTTATCATGTATGCATTCTCGCACTTGATCTTGCGTGTTTTTGGCCCCTTTTACATTTGTCATTTTGATTATACATGGTTTTGTTATTCATGTTTTTGATATATCGTATATAAATACGTGTGGTTTCTGGTGAATAAACAGTTGGAATTTGGCGCCTGTATCTGTGTTTCTTGTCTCTCTTGTCCCGTCTAGTTTGCGCCACGTTTTTAACTTTGTTTAAACTACATCTTGGCTTTATTCAAAAGGTCAGAAAGTGTACATCATTACTACAATATTGTTCTATGAGGAACAACACTACCACCACACAAGAATTAGAATACCCACTGGTAGATTTCACAAACAGGCAGCCAGAATGCAAAGGAAGCCAAGTAAACGAGGGGAGGCCACCCACTTATTAAACAGCCATCGGTTCCGTTCTTGTGCAAGATAAACAACTTGTCCGGGTTACTGCTGCTGCTTCCTTTTTTTTCTGCCATGCTATAGGTACTCGGTACGAGATGAAATATTTGCTACCACTACAAAATGTCTTAACTAAAAGCCCGCAACCCTCCTAGTTATATATCTTATAGGAGCTTCTGTAGAGACCAGGGCTGCGAGGATATGAAATTCTGCTTTTAAAGCTGTTTTATTGAACTAGCTTTTAATAGGAACAAATATTTTCGAATTAAAGTGCTCTCCTAAAGCACCTTTCTCTTGGAAACGTGTTTTGGTTGAGTTGGTGTATGATATTGACAAAATAAAATAAAAAAAATTATGAGCGCTAAATAACAGCGTATTAAAAGAACGGACGACAAATACGACAGCTGCTTCCCTTTCTCGTCCGTTGTTCTTGTAGCGCTCGTATTTTTCAACTCCTTCCGCCTGTCCTTTAGCCGCACGTCACAGGTGCATTGCGGAAAAGCCTGTCGGCGCTAGCGGTGAAAGCAGCGCTAGCTAGCGGTGGCCGAACGGTCATCCAAACTTTTTATGGGCCTGGTACTGGTACTACAGCGGAGTCATGGTGGAGTCAGTGACTGTCGAACAGGCAACATGAACACGCTTAAAGCAGATACGCGGCGCCTTTATCAACCAACAGCTCGACGCTACACTTGACAATCATGTAAGCGACCGTCCATGACGTTGACCCGCGGCTACGTTGACACAAACTCGGGCATCAAGCAAACGCCAAAGCGAACCTACCGCTGCGGAAGGGCGTATGTACCTGCGCAATAGTGACAAAAAAACACCTTACCGCAGTGCATAGCTTCTTGATGCTATGCGCAGTGCCTTCGCGATAAAAGTAAAAAAAAAAAAAGAGCCCACGGTTCAGGAAGTGACGAAAATGCCTTTATCACGTGACTTTTGGCTGTGACGTCACGACCTCGATCTGTTGTTTGCCGGACAGAGCGTCCCGTCCCGCGTACACTGTAGGAAGACGCTGGAATCGAGGCGCCAACTGTCGGTGCTCATTAGTGTCATGAGGAACTACTTCGCTTTACTTATCCTAGACGGCAGCACCTCCTAGACGGGACCTGAATGAAGAAAGTAGTGGAAAACACGCGTTCCTAAACCTACTTGCGCTTGAATTCGTAGCGCAGTGAGTGAAGCGCTGTGTACCTCCCGTAAAGCGAGAGAGGTCGTGGTTCGAATCCGGGCGCAGCCGCGTCAATAGAACTTTTTCTGGTGACGTCATTTCCGTGACGGATTTTACGCAGGTCGGATGTTGGTGCACCAACGCATTAAAAACTTTCCTGTTTAAAAAAAAACTTTCCTACAACTGCTGGAAACAATGAGCGAGTATCACAACAGACTATTGAGTAAGGCGCTGTAAGAAACAAGTAGACATACATACGTAGAAAAGGCCCGAAATGAATGCAATTCCTTAATGTTCAGCATGGCAGCTCGGCAGCGTAGGAACGAACTTAATTTAACGGACATGCATTGCCATTTAAAGATTACGCACTATAGCGGTGCCTGGGCCAAAAATAGAGGCCCGAGCCCAGCCCGGGCCCGCTGCTTATCGCAGTATGCTCGGCCCGACCCGACGAAGAAGGCCGACGGGCCGGCCCGAGACCTGAACCTTTTGGGACAGGCCCGGCCCGGCCCGGCCCTGGTGCGTGTTTCCAACCCGAATATCGTAGGGGTCCTCGCCTGATTGGGGCACGTTTGGAAGCGAAAACTACCTCAATGTGGTAAAATGCATCGTAAAGGAAATGATAACAGCCAAAACCAACATTAAACCGGCAAAAAAACCCAGTTAAGCGTAACAAGCCCTTCAGACTAGTTATGATCCGTGCTTTTACCGCGTCAGTAACACGTAGTTCCTGCGATATCATAAAAAAACCTTAGTATTGCTCCAATGGGCCGGGCCGTCAGGACGGCCCTGCCCGTCCGAAGCATTTATTTCGGCCCGAGTCCGGCGCGGCCTGGATGAAAAGTAAGTCGGGTGGTCCGAGCCCGGCCACGGGTCGGGCCGGGCCGGGCCCGGGATTTTGGATAAGCCCGTGCCCGTGCACACCAGTATTACACACCGCCACCACAATGCAGTAAAAAATGAATCGTCGTACGAGCAACCGCACTGGGGCGATTCTGCAGTAAGGGAAGGAAAATGTAAAGTAAACAGTAATTCCAATCCCCACAAGCCAATAGATGTCATCCGCAAGGTTGTCTTGATTTGACGTATGCACCTGCATGAATGGCTGGAAAAAATACGTGGGGCGAAAAGACAGCGTGAACGAAGGTCCCAAGCCGCACCCTAAAAAACATGCTGTGCAGCTACACTCCCTTTTGTTTTAAAACACCTCACAGATGCACTAATGGGCACATTTAAGGAATATATATCTACTTATATAGATATATAGAAGGCCACAGTCACTCAAAAAAAGCACATTACACAAGCAGGTCAATCGTAGGCTAACGGGTGCGAATGTCTGAACAAACGAGGCCGCATTTTGCTGAACATAAGCTTAAGATCAGCACAAGCTTGCGCCGCAAACACCTGAACCGGTCGCTCAGTGTATTTGCAATTCCTTCCGCCGTCGCGGATTTCCTCCCATCTGTCGCACGTGTGCAACGCCTGTCTCTTACGACGAAGCTGACCACGCCAGCCTGTGTTCCCACTCGCCCGGTGATGCAGCCTTCTCGGCCGCGGCACCTTCGGGACACCCGCTTGTCTCGTGCCATTCGCGGCAATGCTGCAAGGATTTGCCGTCGCCTACAGACGCCCACCGAGAACGTCCCGCAACAGAAGTACGAGTCTGCACTCGGCTTGTGCTCCAGCTCCAGCGACCCACCACACAGCAGCTAAAGGTGCTGATGCGTTAATCGTAACTTTCGCAGATTTATTTGTTTTAGTCCTTCATGCGGGCTCAACGTACTGGTCGAAAAGTTGTGATAACTGGCATACAGTACCTGGTATATTTATTCTGTCGCGGCTGGCGTCATTGGACTCGCTCGCTTCCCCTGAAAGCAGACAGAGTGCACAAAGAAAACTCAACGCAACGAATGACAGAAAAAGACACCCGCCCTGCTCCCCGACATTTCTTCCTCTCGTTCTGTTTCTGCCACTTGCGTAAGAAAAGTTTGCAGGTAACAGCTGGTCCACCGGCGATCTTTGTACATAAAGAAGACCGTTACCTGTTATTAGAGGTTATCTGAACTTGTGCTATCTCATTTACGTTTGATGAACTTTCTGACCCTCGCAAAATTGGCTAAAACATTACGTTTACGTGTAAACTGTGGGGCAACTGCCGCGCACCTAATTGCGTTTCATTGCACAATGTAGACCCGAGATCAGAAATTTACGAACCATGAAAGCAGCAATTTTGAGTTATTTCTCTCTGCCGCATGGCAGCCCGGAGTGCTATGTGCGGTAGTTTTCTTTTGTTGTGAACTTATATTCTCGCATGCATTCGACAGTTTTTCGGGCTGCTATACGAAGAGAAATAACCTAAAACTGCCATTTCCCTAGTCCGTAAACATTTGATCATGGCTGTACATGCGAAATTGCAAGTTTTCTGACACAGTGGATGTATCTACGCCAAATGACTTGACCAATTTTCAGGTAGAGATGTGTCTCTAGATAACACACATTTTACAGCCACAAAGGTTCCACCTAAATCATGCCTATATGGTATGCTAGTGCACCATTCGCGCAAGACGTGCTACTTTATGATACGCACCGTCATACAGCCAAGTGCATTTAGCCGCTGCAATAAGCATAGTCTCGATGTGGACAAACAACGCAAAAAGTACCAAATACGGGGCAAACATTAATTCTGCCTGCCGCTGCCGCATGGTCTAAGCAAGCTGGTGGAAGCCATTATAGGCCGCTTACGCCTCAATGTCCTGTGAGACTTGTATTGTTTTAGAGCACATCAGTCATGTACCGTGTGCGTTCCAGTCGCTGCACTGCACCTTGACTACATCGCGCCGTCTGCCTGCCGACACGCATCCTGTAGTTACATTGGCTGACGCTGGGACATGGACTTCAAAGCTCTCGCGTATTATCCGCGGTTGCGGCCTGGACAAAATTCTGTGAACGCTTTGCCTTAATTTAACTTCCGGCCGTGGCTTACGTAGGCGTTCCCTGTAGGCGTGTGGCTTTTGTTGGATATTTAGGTGTTCGCGAGGTTCGCCTATTTTTGCTGTTTTATTTCTAAATAGAGTTGCAAGCCACGCTCGGGCTGGGATGACTTCTATATGTCATCAAACTTTCCTCTCTCTCTCTCTCTCTCTCTCTCTCTCTCTCTCTCTCTCTCTCTCTCTCTCTCTCTCTCTCCAGTAAGCGCACATTTCCTTAAATCCATCGTCTCCGCATGTTCTCTCAATTGGGGGATTGTAGAAAATTGTGACGTTCTGTTCCATTCATTTCCAGTTTAAAATTTATCTAAACGCCAATTTTCGCGCCAGTGTGCGCCTTTTCGGTTTCAAGTCGCTTATAAACTATAAGATTTTTTTTTCAAGGACAAGAATTATTAATCCATAAATTAACACCGCAGCTATGCATCGCTGTGTATGAATTTTTCAGGAATTATTCCAGCGACTGTGACGGCTCTTTTTTGGCGGAAGGGTTTTAACTTCGTAGTGGGAGATTTTTCCAGCACGAAACCAGTGCGCATGGGAGTCAGTCGCTATGCAATAAATATAATTATACCACTTACACAAAATAATTTTCTGCTCGATAGTTCCTCATATTGATAATTCATGATGGCAGGCCAGAGATTTCATCCTCTTTCAATAACAAAATAAGCTTCGGCTGTCGTAGACGGCAGCACCATCGAAATGAAGGAGGTTGTAGGAAAGATAAATGGCGTGTTCATACGGCTGCCTGCGCTCCAGCCCGTAGCGGGGTCGGTAAAGCGCCTGGCACCTCCTGTTGCGGCGACGGAGCGCCCGGCTCAAATACTGGCGCAGCCGCGGCTTTCAGGGGATGCCATTGCCGTGACGGATATGACGTCTGTCAGATCATTGCGCGTTAAAAATGAGGTTTATGCCTCTATCAAAGGAATCGCTAAAACAGGAAAGTTGAATGTGTCTTCACATGAGTATTTATTCTGTATCGATATGAACTTAAACATCGCTATTTACATGACGCCGGTATGGCACTGTTAGACGCGTAAACTTTAGAGACACGATTGCAGGCTTCGGAACATTGCATAAACCCGACTGAAATCACAGCCCCTTGAAAACCATGCGAATGAATCGGAACCGAAACCGAAAGCAGTACGTGGCGGAGGGTGCGTCCCGCGTACAACAAGACGCTGGCATCGAGGCTCATTAGTGTCATGAGGAACTACTTCGCTTTACTTATCCTAGACGGCAGCACCTCCTAGACGGGACCTGAATGAAGAAAGTAGTGGGAAACACGCGTTCCTAAACCTACTTGTGCTTGAATTTGTAGCGCAGTGAGTGAAGCGCTGTGTACCTCCCGTAGAAGCGAGAGAGGTCGTGGTTCGAATCCTGGCGCAGCCGCGTCTATAGAGCTTTTTCTAGTGACGTCATTTCCGTGACGGATTTTACGCAGGTCAGATGTTGGTGCACCAAGGCATTAAAAACTTTCCTGTTAAAAAAAACTGCACTTTCCTACAACTGCTGGGAACAATGACCGCGTATCACAACAGACTATTGAGTAAGGCGCTGTAAGAAACAAGTATACATACATACGTAGAAAAGGCACGAAATCAATGCAATTCCTTAATGTTCGGCATGGCAGCTCGGCAGCGTAGGAACGAACTTAATTTAACGGACATGCATTAGCATTTAAAGATCACTTACTATAGCTGTGAACGGGCCAAAAATATGGGCCCAAGCCCAGCGCGGGCCCGGTGCTTATTACAGTACGCCACGGCCCGACCAGACGAAGAAGCTCGACGGGCCGGCCTGAGACCTCAACCTTTTGGGCCGGGCCCGCCGCGGCCCGGCCTGGGTGCGTGTTTCCAACCCGAATACCGTAGGGGTCCTCGCCTGATTGGGGCACGTTTGGAAGCGAAAACTACCTCAAGGTGGTAAAATGCATCGTAAAGGAAATGATAACAGCATTACTGGCCAACATTAAACTGGCAAAACAACCCCAGTTAAACATAACAAGTCCTTCAGACTAGTTATGATCTGTGCTTTTACCGCGTCAGTAACACGTAGTTCGTGCGATATAAAATGATTGGCCGCGTATCTGCATCTTTCGTTGCAAATGTTCTCAAAAGACGATAGTCTTTATTGCCTTTTGCCAAGTAAATGCCTCCCTTCCGTTTCCCGCTCCCCTCTCATGTTGCTCCTCGTGCGTAGCGCTAGTCCCAAGGTAAGGACGCCAAAGGTTTGCTTCAGTCATTTTAAGTTTCCCGCGTTTCACTGCTCCAAACTGGGTGTCTCGATGCCAAGGCTGCCGTACGGAGAAGACGCGCGTGAATCGAGGCAACTTCAACGTTTATAGAACCGCGTTTCCCTACTCCACGTGCGTTGCAAGCAGAACGTGGAACCTATCTAGTGAAACCTTTCGTAACTGTGGCCGGTTGATTCCTTAAAATGCCGCATGAAGCTATAGTGGCGCGGGCGACAGCAGGCGACGGCAAAGTGAATTTTTTTTCTGGGGTTGATGAAGTATTTAATTTCGGCGAAGTCAAGCATGTATGATTTTTCATAAAGGAACTCTGCAAACATCACTTCTGTAATGATTTGTTCTCTTACATTTGCGTAATGTATTGTTCTTCTTCAGCAATGCTGACAGGCATGAACATTACACCGGACTTAGACGGGTAGATTTAGCTGTGACTATATAAGACTATTGCGCCGGTTTTAGTTTTAGTTTGGCCGGGTGGCTGAATCGATCAATAAAGAAAAAAAAGGGTGGCTGAATCGAATCACAGACAGACAGACGGACAGACATACAGACAGACCAAAATTTCTGGGTTTAAGTAGCCCAAGAAAGACTATCATCTTGAAAACCTTAGTATTGGTTCACTGTGCCGGGCCGTCAGGACGGCCGGGCCCATCCGAAGCATTTATTTCGGCCGAATCCGGCGCGGCCCGGATGAAAAGTAGGTCGGGTGGCCCGAGCCCTGCCGCGGGCCGGGTCGGGCCTGGGCTTTTGGGTAAGCCCGTGTCCGTGCACACCGCTCTAACACACCACTACCACAATGGAGTAAACAATGAATCGTCGTAAGAGCAACCGCACGGGGGCGATTGTGCAGTGAGAGAAGAAAAACGTAATCAGTAATGCCAATCCCCCACAAACCAATAGATGTCATCCGCAAGGTTGTCTTGATTAGACGTATGCACCTGCATGAATGGCTGGAAAAAATACGTGGGGCGAAAAGACAGCGTGAACGAAGGTCCCAAGCCGCACACTCAAAAACATGCTGTGCAGCTACACTCCCTTTTGTTTTAAAACACCTCACAGATGCACTAATGGGCACATTTAAGGAATATATATCTACTTATATAGATATATAGAAGGCCACAGTCACTCAAAAAAAGCACATTACACAAGCAGGTCAATCGTAGGCTAACGGGTGCGAATGTCTGAACAAACGAGGCCGCATTTTGCCGAACAAACGCTTACGATCAGCACAAGCGTGCGCCGCGAACACCTGAACCGGTCGCTCAGTGTATTTTCTATTCCTTCCTCCGTCGTGAATTTCCTCCCATCTGTCGGACCTGTGCAACGCCTGTCTCTTACGCCGAAGCTGCAGAGCCCTCAAGACCAAGGTTATCTGGCCTTTTGACTCGTCCGGTGATGCAACCTTCTAGCCCGCGGCGCCCTCCAGACACCCGTTTGTCTCGTGCCATTCGCGGCAATGCTGCATGGATTTGCCGTCACCTACAGACGCCCACCAAGAACGTCCCGCAACAGAAGTACGAGTCTGCACTCGGCTTGTGCTCCAGCTCCAGCGGCCCACCACACAGCAGCTATCGGTGCTGATGCGGTAATCTTAGATCGGGCAGATATATCTGTTTTCGTTCTTCATGCGGGCTCAAGGTACTGGTAAAGGCGGCTTGGTGGAAATTTGTGATAATTGGCATACAGTACCTCCTCCTCCTCCTCCTCCTCCTCCTCCTCCTCCTGTTGCACTGCCGAGGCCGGGGTCATTAGCCTCTCCCGGTTCCTCTGAAAGCAGAGAGATTGCACAAACAAAAAGAATCAACGCAACGACAGACGGAAAAAAATACACCCTGCTCCCCGACATTTCTTGCTCTCGTTTTCTCTCTGCCACTTGCTTAAGAAAATTTTACAGGTAACAGGTGGTCCAGCAGCTTTCTTTTTGCATATAAAGGACACCGTTACCCATTATAAGAGGCTATCTCAACTTGTGCTACCTCATTTACGTTTGATAAACTTTCTTACCCTTGCTAAATTGTCTAAAAGGTTACGTTTACGTGTAAACTGTTGGAAAATTTCCGAGGACCTCATTTAGTTTCATTGCACAATGTAGACCCAAGAGCAGAAGTTTACGGACCATGAAAGCAGCAATTTTGAGTTGTTTCTCTGCCGCACGGCAGCCCGGAATACTATATGCGGTAGTTTTCATTAGTTGTGTACTTATACGACATCTCGCATGCATTTTACATTTTGTCGGGCGGCTATAAGAAGAGATATAACCTAAAATTGCCATTTCCCTGGTCCGTGAACTTTTAATCTGGGCTGTACATGCAAAATTGCAAGTTTTGTGACATCGTGGATGTATCTACGCCAAATGACTTGACCAGTTTTCAGATAGAAATGTGTCTCAAGATAACACGCATTTCACAGCCACAAAGGTGGCAAGCCTATACGGTATATGCTAGTGCACCATTCCCGCAATACGTGCTTGTATAATGATACGCACAGTCATACAGCCAAGTGCATTTAACTGCTGCAATAAGCGTAGTCTCAATGTGGACAAACGACGCAAAAAGTACCAAATACGGGGCTAACATTCATTCTGCCTGCCGCTGCCGCATGGTCTAAGCAAGCTGGTGGAAGCCATCATAGGCCGCTTACGCCTCAATGTCCTGTGAGACTTGTAGTGTTCGTGAGCACATCAATCATGTACCGTGTGCGTTCCAGTCGCTGCACTGCACCCCGACTACATCGCGCCGTCTGACTGCCGACACGCATCCTGTAGTTACATTGGCTGACGCTGGGACATGGACTTCAAAGCTCTCGCGTATTATCCGCGATTGCGGCCTGGACAAAAGTCTGTGAATGCTTTGCCCTAATTTGAATGGGCATTGGATCGCAGCAGTGATGCCGGTGGCTGACAACCCCCTTTGTCTTTTTGCTCAGCTAGCTGCAATCCTTGGAACGTGCCCTGCTGCCTGCGCGGATCGGCTGCGACTGGCTCCTTAGATCGACGCATGTCCCTTGTTTGACTCGTCACCTTGCGTCGATCATGGTTGACCACCTTGCGCACCATTGGAGCCCTACTACGCAGAAGCCAGTGTGACATCGTCATCAAGGCAGACGGACCATATAACCGGCTGGCGGAACCCTTCGCCTTTCAGTGGGCATTGCATCGCAGCAGCGATGCCGGCGGCTGACAACCCCCTTTTTGTTCAGGTTGGTCCCACCCCACCCCTTTTTTCAAAACGCTCAAACAACCTTTTTCTGCTTCTGTTCCCATGCCGAAGTGTTCTTGCCTGCGCTGTTATGGAGTGTGTTTTTGTTACTAAAATGTTGTTGGTCAGCGGAGACATTGAGCTCAACCCTGGTCCCCAGAAACAAGACCCTAGCAAACAGAACAGTGACGTTCTTCTTGCTATTCAAGATTTAACAAAACACCTTGACCAACGGCATGACGCCCTCGTTAAATCCATAGACGAAGTGAAAGAAAACCAAAAGTTACTTGAGTCCAGAGTGTTAGATTTGACAACTCGGTTAACTGATCTAGAAAAACGAGTCGATTCATTTGAGGAATTTCAAGACGGCCCTCGTGCAGGAAATGGTAGCCACCACCGTTCGAAGTGAACACCATTCGCTCCAAGCACGTCTGGATGAGTTAGAGGATAGGTCTCGCCGTGAGAACTTGATTTTCTACAGAATTGAATATTCAGCGTTAGAAACATGGGCCGATTCTGAAGAAAAGGTCCGGTAAATTCTTACCTCTACGTTAAACTTGCAGCTACCTGACGAGGCTATTGCGCGTGCTCACACGCTAGGAACGTTTTCCCCGGATAAAACTCGGCCCGTGATAGCATGTTTCACCTCTTTCAAAACTAAAGATAGTGTTTTGTCTCAGAGGTCTAAGTTTCGTGACACAGATATATCAATCCGTGAGGACATCTGCAAGGCTACACGCGCCACCCGGAAAAAACTAATCGACTTCGCCAAGGTCACTGATCACAAATTTTCTCTTAAATACAATAAAGTGGTTACTGGCAATAAAATATACACCTACTGCGCATCTTCACATCGTGTGTGCGAAATAGAAACGGACGCAGTTGACCCCTCAAATCCTCCTGATAGCGATGATCCTGTCATCAGCGGCTGATCTTCTCCAGTGTAGCTAGATGCCAACACAACGAGTAATACCTCTAATCCCGACTGTTCTTTGCTTTGTAACATCAGAAGCGTTATCAACAAGCGTGATGCCTTGTCTTCGTTAGTAAACACGTGCCTCTCTGATGTGGTAGTTTTGACCGAAACCTGACTGTCGTCAAAAGTTGAAAACCATGAGATCCTGGAGTGCGACAAAAAAATTTCCTTTTTTAGGTGTGACCGTGGCTCGCGTTCTGGTGGCGGTGTCTTGATCGCTGTTTCAGATGAATTCATGTCTTTTAAAATTCCCATTGTATGTTCCCTTGAATTGGTGTGCGTTCGAATCCGCATAAATCACAAAGATGTCATTGTTTGTGCTGGTTATCGCCCTCCGAATGCGCCATCTGGTTTTTCCAGTGACTTTCAAGACGTCTTCAGCAACTTGCACGTGAGGTTCCGCGCCACACCAATTTTCATCCTATGTGATTTTAGCTCTCCTGGTATTTCGTGGAACAGCTCCCATTTATCGCCTGGCTCTGGCCCATCTGAAAGCACCTGCTTCCTTAACACATGCACGCAATTCAATTTAACGCAGCTTGTTATGTGCCCCACTCGAATTACACATTCAAGTGGTTCAACTTTAGATTTAGTTCTAAATTCCCACCCCGATCTTGTGCAATCGCTTTCTGTTTTGCCCGGCCTTAGTGATCACGAAGCAATCGTTTTCCACCTCCCCTGCCATTCGCCCCGTAAACAAAAAAGTAAAAAGCGATTCAGGGACTACAGTGCAGGACTAGACAATATCCGTGCAAGTGCAGTTATGCAATATCCGTGCATAACTAGTGCAGGACTAGACAAGATCCGTGCAAGTCATTTAAAAGCTGTTGCTGATGTTATTTCTAGTACGCTATGCATAATAATCAATCGCATTTTTGAAGGTGGAAATTTCCCGCAAATTCTAAAAAAGGCGAAAATTATTCCTGTGTTCAAAAAGGGAGATAGGTTACTAATTTCCAACTACAGGCCGATCTCTATTCTATCAAGTATCAGTAAGAATATCGAGCGGTTATTTGTACAGCGTTTGACTGACTACCTCGCGAAATTTGACCTCCTTAAGCCCAATCAATTTGGTTTTTGCGCTGGTAGCTCGACTAATCTCGCACTCCTGTCCCTAACAGATTATATTAAAAATCAATAGACTCCGGCTTGCTAGTAGGCTGAGTGTTTAAAGATTTCACGAAGGTTTGCGACACAAATAATCATAATATTTTATTTCATAAACTTGATATGTATGGCATAAGGGGCCCTGCACTTTCTTTTTTAAGGAGCTATTTAATTAATAGGAAAGCCAAGGTTTACAATGGCGAACATTCCTCTGATACCAAAATTATAAATCAAGGGGTCCCTCAAGGGTCAATTATTGGCCCCTTATTGCTTATAATTTATATTAATGTCATCTTGGATCATCTTCAATCAGATCATTGTGTTCTTTACGCCGACGACACCAAATTATCTTGTGCCCACAAATCGCTACCGCCCCTTGTTTCATTGCTAAATGGAGTTTTAACGAAAGCCATGGATTGGTGTCACAAGAATCACCTAATTATAAATCCCTCAAAAACTAAATTTATGTTATTTAGATCGGAACAGAAGCGCGTCTCCTTTAAACCGGCGATAAATCTGGGTACCGACACTATTCATGCCTCTGACCATGCCATTTTTCTTGGCGTTCACCTTGATTCTCATCTCAAATTTCGCAATCACTTCAATTACTTAAGACGAAAAACTGCATATGGCATTAGAGCCCTCATTAAGGCTCGTCAGTTTTTTCCACGTCACGCGCTTCTATCTTTGTATTTTGCATTTATTCACAGTCATTTGATATATGGAATTATTGCGTGGGGTAATACGTATAATTCTCACATTTCATACGTCCAACATGTCCAGAACCAAGCCATCTGCATAATCACAAATAGCTCCTTCTATTCCAGCGCTAGCACACTTCTTGCTCAAAATAACGCGTTGTCAGTTCGCAAACTATTCCAATATAACATTATTACGTTATTGTTCAAACTGCTGACTAATCAACTTCTTTTCCACTTTATTGAGTTAAGTTGTCTCACTAATACCAACCCAACCAGATTCGCTGCAAACTACAATTACTTGCTTCCTTCAGTTTCAACAAATTATGGCAAAATGACTTCGCATTTTTCCGCTATTTCAAGCTGGAATAGCCTGCCGGATGCAATTAAGTCACTTTCTTCCTTATCGCTATTTAAAAAGCAACTTAAGAATTTCTTTTGCAGTTTTGATTCGTTCACAGTAGTTGTACGAATGTGTAATTTTGCGTGTGTTTATCTTTTTTGTTGTTGTCGCATGGTTGTTCGCGGTTTTATTGAATATGTGTGTGTTTGTGGTTTTGTATTGCTACTAGGATACAATTTTTTTTTCTTTTCTTCAGTGTCAGCTACATTCCAATTCACTTTGCTCATTTTTTTCCCACTTTCTTTTAAACGTGCGCAGTACTCGCCCTTTGAACTGCGTTAGTTTTTGTCCTCTCTAGGCATAAATTCTTTAGAGGTTTCGCTTAAATGCGCTGTTTCGTCTATTCGTTTTTCCTGCACATTCTGAACTGTTGTTTTGCTTTAAATTGTGATTTGACATACAATACAGTGTATTGTGTCCAGTTTTTCCTATTTTCCTTTTTTTTCCTTTCTTTTTTTTCTTTTTGTTTTTCTTCGTTCATCATTTTTTTTCTTTTTTCTTTTCTTCTCGTTCTTTTCTTTTAATTTATTCTTAATGTTACGACATGAGTTCTTGGTTTGCGTTGCTCTGTTGTTACTTTGGTTGTGTAAGTGTAACTCTGAGACTTGTGAATATTTAAATTGTCTTTAGCTGCTTTCATTGTATTTTTTCTATGTAATTATATATCGAGAGTCCCGGTGCAGTATCAACTATGGGAACCTCGTCTGGATATATCTTCACATGTAACCTTCCTCTTTTAGGATAAACTTCTTCTTCTTCATACAGTGGAGCTGATTACGGAGCCATTAACACCGAGGTTGAACATTTCACCTGTTTTTCTAGAAGACTTTCCCCAAAGATCTGTCAACGATAACTGGATTCTGTTTAAAAATAAAGTTGCTGAACTTGTTAACAAGTACATACCACTACGCGAATTTGCAACTAACAGTGAATCGCCGCGGTTCACGCCAACAATGAAACGCTTGTCCAACAAAAAGAAACGTGTTTACCACCAAGCCAAGCGTTCTAATTCATCTGAAAGATGGGAGGTTTACAAAAATGTAGCCGATGAATACGGGCGTGCTTTATCCGCGGCAAAGGAGTCCTTTTTTCAGCAAACGCCGCCGTCAATTCTGCAAAACAATCCCCACAAATTTTGGCAGGTCGTAAACGGGGGCGATAAGAAACAGATTGAAGTTACCACGGACACGGACGAAGAAATTTCTAGTGAGCACGTTTGCATCGCCCTTAACCACCACGCATTTTCTTCATTCTTTACGAGCACCACTCCAACCGTCCTTCCAGGCGTTCAAACTCGCGACTTCATTGTGATAAATTCTGTACACGTTGAGTGGGCCGGCATACGCAAGTTGATGCAAAATTTAAAAATTTCGTCGTCACCAGCCGTCGATGGTATTTCTTCTAAATTTTTGAAAAGCACTGACGTTTATTCCTCAGTTATACTGTCGAGACTTTTCGATCATTTATTAGAAGAGGGTGTTCTCCCCAGGAATGGAAGGTGGGGAAGGTGGTTCCCTTGTTTAAATCAGGAAACGCTCATAGTCACGGGAATTATCGCCCCATTTCACTAACCAGTGTACAATGCAAACATCTCGAACATGTAATTTACACTAACGTCGTGAGTTTCTCGAAAGTAACGCCTTCTTTAGCATTCACCAACACGGGTTTAGGAAATCTTATTCATCTGAGACACAGCTTCTGGCCTTCACTAATGATTCACACAGATTCTGGCCTTCACTAAGCCAATCTTCACTTACCCACTCTCTCACTGCGGCGTAAAATATTTCGCCTTTGCCTGTTCTATAAGATTTTTCATTGTATCCCGTCTCTTAGCAACATTCTTTTCCAGCCTCCATCGTACGTTTCTTCACGCAACGGCCATCAGTTTAAAGTGGGCGTTCCTAGCGCCCGCACGAATTTGTACTTTGAATCGTTCATGCCGAAAACTGCAAATGAGTGGAACCACCTTCCAGCCCCCATCACTGCTATCACTGACGTCACTTCGTTTAAAATTCCCTCTATAACCATTTCGCGTAAATTCGCCATTTCAGTTACGCTGTGTTTTCTCTTGTTAGCTTTTTTTGTGTGTGTGCGTCATTCAAAGACGCAACCGTGTTGAACATCGTTGTTACAACCACCCTGTCTCCTTTTCACATCACGCAGTGTTTCTTTGTATGGTTTTCAGACTGCCATTGTGTGCATATAATTTTGATCTGCTGTATTTCTTGATATTTTTGTTCGATGTATACCCGCTCCTCTCTGTAATGCTTAAGCCTTGAGAGTAAATAAATAAATAAATAAATAAATAAATAAATAAATAAATAAATAAATTTACCTCTCTGCGGTGTGTTACGAGGGCGTTCCGGGCTATTTTAGGGTTTGTGTGTTTGGTGTCACTTTTGTGTGCTATGTAGGTGTTCGCGAGTTTGGCCTATTTTCGCTGTTTTATTTCTAAATACATCTGCAAGCCATGGTCGGGCTGGGATGACTTCTATATGTCATCAAACTTTCCTCTCTCTCTCTGTTTTCATCCCTCCAGTAAGCGCACTCTTTCCTTAAATCCATCGCCTAAACACTTTCTCTCATTTGGGAGATTCTAAAAAATTGGGAAGTTCTCTTTCATTCATTTCCAGTTTCAAATCTCTCTGACATGACATGACAACGACATTATTGAATTTATTGAAGACATTATTGAAAGACATTACTGAGTAGGGCTACCTACACACGGCCTAACGTCGGTCTTGTCTGGACCCTCTACTCGTAAGTGTACTCGCTACTCGCCCCAAAGCTATTCGCCTTTACCCCGAGGGGTGGGTGACGCCTCGTAGCTTTCGCTCTGTCGCTGTCTTTCGAGTGCCTCCAGGATCTGCTCGACGGGCAGGAGGTGGTCTTCCTTTTAGCTCCGCTCCGTGTCTCGAAGCCACTGCGGGATCAGTCTCTGTTTGCGCTTCTGCTGATCTTGCTGCACAATCCCACAGCATGTGGATCATAGTGGCCCGAGCCCTGCGGCACACCGTACACGTATCGACCGGATACTGTTCTGGGCATATGTGCTTCGTTATGACTGAAGTCAGTAACGAGCCCGTCTGTTGCTGTCTAAATAGCGCCGCCTGCTCCCTGGTAAGATCAGGGTGCGGCGGTGCCATTACTCGTCTGTTCAAACGATAGTGCTTTGTCATTTCATTGCACGTGCCCGTCCTATCTTGAGCTTCCGCCCACAGCTCTGCATACGGGCTCGTTTCTGCTGCGTGGCCAGATAATTCTTGCGCAACAGAGTTCGCTGTCTCATTGTCGTTGTCCGCGAGTTCAGACAGATCTGTCCCCACGTGGATGGGGAACCACTTCACTGTTACTTTTCCGTCCGTAAAATCCAAGGCGGTGAGCACCCGCACTGCTCCACGACACCGCCTGCCGTTGGGAAAGTTCCTCACGGCTCCCTTTAAATTTTAAACCACAGAGGACTGTCTTGGTGTGTGGGTCCGCAATGGCCAAGGATATGGCCACCTCTTCGGCGCTTTGCGCCTCTCATATTTTAACGCTCGTTGCACAGTGTCTCCGGTTACGGCGTCGATCAGCACTGGAGCGAAGGCTTCCGAAAGGTTACGGTACTCCGCTGCGTCCACGTATCGGGTGCCAGGTGCGTTGGTGTGTTGCTGGATCATGGCTTTGGCTCTCGCCTTTCTCCTTTCCTCGTTGTGGATAGGGTCCCTGTTCCTGGGGATGGGTTGTACCCGCGTCCCTCTCCTGGTGTTAGCCGGCATGTCCTCTTGTCTGTTCAGTGGTCTACCGCTCATGCCGGGATCGAGTCCCAGCTTGGCTAAGATAGCTCGACCGGTCTTGGATCCCTTGAGCCTCTTCATCTGGGCCGCTCGCTGGGCTTCGCTGATTTCCTCGAGCGTGTTGTGCACTCCGATGTCCATCAGCTTCTCCGTGCTTGCGCTGTCGGGAAGACTGAGTGCTGCTCTGTATGCGTTGCGTATAGCTGCATTTATACGATTGCTCTCCACCGCTTTCCAGTTGTGGTAGGAAGCGACATACGTTATGTGGCTAACGAAAAACGATTGGATCAGCCGTATCAGACTGTCCTCCTGCATGCCGGCTTTCCTGTTGGCCACCTGCTTTATGAGGCGAGTGGCCGCTGTAACTGGTTAGGAGTCGGTAGACCGTGTCCCCGTTGGTGCGACTCTTTTCGATTGGAAAGCCCAGCACTCGCATCTTCGTGACCTCAGGAATCTCCTGTCCGTTGCCGGCCCGTACCACGATTTTGTGGTTGACCGTATTTTCCTCGCTCATCTTTAATTTCCATCTCGGTGGAACCACCAGGAGCTCCGAGTTGTTTGGCGAGAAGATACGTCCCGTTCCTTTCAGCTGGTCTTCGATGGTATTGACTGCTTGCTGTAGTGTTGACTCGATGTGTCAGTCGCTGCCGTCCAGAACCCACGGCGTTATATCGTCGGCGTATATGTTGTGCCGTACGCCCGCTAGCGACTGAAGGAAGGGAGCGACCCCAATCATGACGAGGTTGAAGAGCAAGGGCGAGATCGCCGAGCCCTGTGGGATCCCGACACTGCCGAGCTTCTTCTCCTCAAGGGTATCGTCACCTGTTTGGATCTTTGTCGTGCTGCCCGTTAGGAAGTCCCTAACGTAGTCGTACGTCCGGTCTCCCATGTCGAAAGATCCGGCTTGGGCTAGAATTGCCGAGTGCTTCAATTTATCGAAGGCACATTGCAAGTGCAGCCCCAGTATTGCCTTATTGTCCTTGGTGCCGGTCTCGTCGTCCAGGATCTCGGTCTCGAGTTGGGGCATCGCGTCCTGCGTGCTCAGCTTGCTCCTGAATCCGATCATGAAGTCGGGATACAGGTCATTGTCCTCGAGGTATTCCTGACATCTGTTCATGAGAACGTGCTTCCGCACTATGCCGACGCACGAAGTCAGGGATTGGGACGGCGGTTATCGATACCCGGCGGCTTCCCTGGCTTTTGTATTAGGATAGTCTTGGCTGTTTTCCAAGTCTTGGGTAGCTTGCCCTCCCTCCAACACTTGTTCAAGAGAGCCTTCAGCTTGCCATCGCAGACTCGTTGAGTTGCTTCAGTCCCTTGTTCGTACCCTTGTCTGGACCGGCTGCGGATCGGCAGTTCAGCTCGTGTACCGCCGTCCGTACCTCCCATGTCTCGATGTCTCTGTCCAGCTTCTCGTTCACCGTACCCCAGTAGTCTGGATGCGTTTCCTCTGGATGTTCCGGCAGACACTTGTCGTTGATTCGCTTGTGCACCTACTCCTTTCCCAGTTCCCGTAACGCCTTGATCATGGTCTTGCTTAGACTGTCTCCCTGGTGGGATTTTGTCTTTGTTTCGTCCAGTTGGTGACGGACCATGGCCCACGTCTTTCCTACGTGTAATTGGCCGTCGGCTGCGCTGCACATCTCGTTCCACTGCTGTAGGTGGAGCGATCGGCATTGTTTCTCGGTGGCGTGATTTAGCTCGGCCCCCTTCTTTTGTAGTCTCCCGTTGGAGCGTTGTTTCTGCCATCTCTTGTGGATAGAGGTCTTTGCCTCCAGCACGCGCGCTAGGCGGCTGTCTATCTTTACGATTTCCACATCCGTTTCAATTTCCTTGGTTGCTGCTCTGACATTTTCCATGATCTTGTTAGAACACTCTTCCACGTCCTGTATCCCTTCCTCTTGGCCCGGTAATATGGTTCTGTAGAGGTCCCAGTCTGTGAGCGTGTGGATGCGCTTCTCGTCCGATTTCCCTTTAAGGGGTATCGTCACATCGATTATTAAGTGGTCGCTGCCTAGGTTGTGGTCGGGGCTGAACCAATATGGGGTTCGACCGCCTTGTGATATTCTAACGAAGGTAAGGTCTGGCGTGGTGTCTCGGCACGTTGAATTGCCGGTCCACGTCGGGCACATCGGCTCTGTTATGCGTGTAAGTCCCTCTTCCGCAGCATCAGTTAGAACACTGTTTCCCTTGGTGTTGTTTGTAATGTTGCCCCATGCTTGGTTCCCCGCATATGATGAGGTTGTCGTCCCTTCCGGCAGTTCTGCATGCCTAATGGAGGAGTGCCTTGAATTTCTGCCTGCGGTGGCTCGGACTGCTGTAGATGTTCATGATGAAGGTGCTCTGTTTCCGCTTCTGTCCGGTGACAACTTCGATCATCGTGTATTCGATCAGTGATTTTAGTCCTTCCCTTTCCTCGTACTTGAATCCCTTCCTCACCAGGGTGCACACGCCATGTCCCTTGCCGTTGGCAACTCGGCTGGGCGGGCTGGCGTAGGTCTTGTACACTGGGAGGTGGGTCTCCTCTACGAGGGTCTCCTGAATCAGAATGACATCGGGCTTCCTGGTTGAGTGTCCAATGTGCTGTTGTAGGACTGCCTTCTTACTTGCGAAACCATGGCAGTTTCATTTCCAGACCACGAGGCTGTTAGCCTTTACTGTGCTGGTTGTGCTGCGGTCCGTGTTGGGTTGCTAATGTTAAGCTCTTCTCTGAGTTGTTGTAATGCTGCCGCCATGCTTTGTTGCAGGGCCGCTGCGATGTTGTCTTGCATCAATTCCGTTTGGCTTCGAAGCGCCTGTTCCAGACTTGCGAACCGTGCTGCTTGTTGAGCATCGTTTTGTGTCAACCGTGTTGTTATCTTCTCTATATTGTCTTCCGTTCTGTCCATTCTGTCGGCGGTCTTGCGCTCCTTAAGGAGCTCGAGAGCTCTCCTCTTTGGCGCTGGCTCTGAGGTTGCTGATGGTTTCCCCGCTGCCTCGCTGTTGTCTGCGCTCGCTGGAGCAGCTTCAGAACAGCAAGTGCCACAAAATTTCTCTCAACTGCAATTCTCGCGCCAGTGAGCCTACTTGAGGTTTCAAGGTGCTTAAAGCTATATCTTTTTTTCAAGAACAAGAAGTATTATCACTAAAGTTAACACTGCAGCCCTGCATTCCTATGTATGAATTTTTGCGAATTATTCCAGCGACCGTGAGTGGCACCTTGTTGGTGAGAGGGTATTAACTTCATAGCGGGAGATTTTTTCCAGCAGGAAACCACCACGCATTGTGCGCATTGGAGTCTGTCTCTCTGCAATGAATATAATTATACCATTTACACAAAATAATTTTCAATTCTTCTCGATAGTTCCTCATATGGATAACTCATGATGGCAGGCCAGAGTTTTTGTCGTCTTTCAATAACGAAAAAATTACCAAGACTCTGGTGTGATTTAGTTGGTTCATGATCTAGAATCTTCAACAGCGTGAACTGACCGGACGGAAGACGAGAGACACAAACGACGTAGACGGGCGCTGTAGACGGGCGACGTAGTTCAGCGGCCGTCTACGTCGTATGTGTCACTCGTCTTTCGTCCTGTCAGTTCGCGCTGATGAAGTTTCTAGAAAAAATTGCGCCCACCTCCCCTCGCGGGAACCCTGGTGTGATGCGACGCTGATGGGGTTCCAGAGTACAAGCGCAGCGGAGAGCGACCGTCGACCGAAAGGCCGCCGGAGCGCGGCCCACCGCTTAAGGGGTATTCACACGACGGAGCGTTTCAGCGGAGGAATCCGAGGGAGGTCGTGACGTCACCGCAGGCGGACCTCCGCTCGGCTATCTCCTTCGCTCACACGGAGGATGCGACTTTCGGACGGACATCACTGTTTGCAGCCGCCTATCTCGAAAGCATAGCTGCCGTAGCACCGCCGATTCCGCGACGGCGGCAATTTCTGTTAAGCGCATACGTACTGATCTTGTCAACCGACCAAAAATTGGTCGTCGACGCGATGCAGGTGCTGCCGCGCGGAGAGAACGGCGCGCGGCGTAGTAGCAGCCGACCGGCCCACCTACAGGCCCGCATACTGATGTTAGGCTTAACACTGCGGCGAATATTCGATCGCCGCTCTGGCAAGCGGCTCAGGTGACGATTTTTAAAGCAACTTTCCATCACATCATTACCCCATTTCTCGTATACACAGCTTTGTTTGCGCCTTGGGGAGCAATAACAAGCTGTCGCTCGAACTACCGGCGCCGGCCTGCGCCACTTCGCAGCCGCGGCCGGCGCTCGCCAAGCGCCCGTGCTGGTGGTATACGCGGCTCCCTCAGTGCGCCTGTCATGTGCGCCACGCATTTTCGCGTCCTATGTATTAAGAAGCGATAAAAATAAAGTGCCTGCAACCGCTCTAGAACTTCAGTCGCGGCCAGCTGCCCGACGAGCAGACGAAATCCCGCCGCCTCCGCCGCGGAGCGTCGGAGGGTTTGTAGCTCGCGAGCAGAAGCTCCGATCTCCCATCGGAGGCGGTGCGCCGGAGAGAAACCGTGACGTAGGGGTCACGTGGTGCGCACTCCTAGGAGCGAAACGGCGGATTTCTCTCTCGTGTGAATACCCCTTTATATGCGCAGCGCCGAAGGAGAGGAGACCGCGGAGAGAGAGGGCGTTGCACATGCGCACAGCGCTCGCTCCGCCGAGTGCAGCGCTGCCAACCTTCGCGCTACGCCGCGCGCCACAGATGTTGGGGTGAGAGTGTGCGCTATCGCGGAGAGGGGAGCAGAGGCGCAGCAGCGCGGACAACGGACGCCGCGACGCAGGAGGGACAGAGCCAAGAGCAAGAAATGCTCTCAGCTTCGCATCTAATAAGCTACCTTACCATCATTTCCCGTCTTACTGCAGCTTTTATGGGTGATGGAGTACGCAATAGCTTCTTTCGTTACGTTACGGTCACGCTGTAAAATAAAAAGAAGTGGTTGATCCCTCTTTCATAGGAATCGGTAAAACGCGAAAGTGAGATGTGCCTTCACACGATCAGTTGAATATTTATTCTTAATCGATATGAACTAGCGTGCCGCTATTTATATTTCGTCGGTATGGTGCCGCCAGACTTATCAACATTAAACACCTAATTGCAGGCGCCGGGGCATTGCATAAACCCGAATGAGGCCACACCAGCACGTAAACCATGCGATCGAAACCGAACGTGTTGCCAGCGAATCGTTTGGTGAATTCAAAGTCCCCGCTGCAGCGGAAGAGCATGATTTGCGGTACTGTCTTGTGCGTGCGCAAACGCTGGACAACTGTGTCCCTGCTCCGTGGAGTGTACGTCAGACGGTGGCGTTGCGACGAGCCCAGCTGACCCCAAATGTCGGCGCTCATTGGCATCGTGATGCACATAATCGCATCACCTCTGGTAAACGGCTGCACCATCGAAATAAAGGAGGTTATAGGAAAGAAAACTCCCACCCCCCCTCGCGGGAACACTTGTGTAGATGCGACGCATAGGGGGTTCACGTTGCAGCGTTGGACAGCGGAGGAACGGCGCTGGAACGATGAAGCGGAGCGGAGCAGGCACCACGTTTTATAGCGCGCATTACTTTGAGGGGACGTGCCGGCGCCAGTGCGTCTGCCGCGGCTATGACGCAACACAATCCAACACAATCCACTTTAATCCAATCCAAACCCAATCGAATCCAATCCAATACAATCCAAGCCAATCCAATTCAATCCAATCCAAGCAAAGTAAAGCAAAGCCAAGCCAAGCCAAGCCAAGCCAAACCAATCGAATCCACTCCAATGCCCCTCGCGAGAGAGTGTTCGCTATCGGAGGGGATGGGGGGTGAGCGGCGGAGAGCGCAGCTGCGAGGCGAGGAGAATGGGAGAGGGGTGGATGCCGACAACGCCGGATGAATGC
This sequence comes from Haemaphysalis longicornis, assembly GCF_048455015.1. NCBI lineage: Eukaryota > Metazoa > Arthropoda > Arachnida > Ixodida > Ixodidae > Haemaphysalis > Haemaphysalis longicornis. Next base: position 123,480,736 of record NW_027526214.1, on the reverse strand, counting down.
AGAGGCAAGGCGAGTGAATGAGATGCGTTCGCATCTAAAATACCGCGCGTTTATACGGCTGTCTCCGCTTCAGCTCGTTAGGAAGTCAGTAAAGCGCCTGGCACCTCCCGTCGCGGCGACGGGGCGCCCAGCTTGAATACTGGTGCTGCCGCGGTTTTCAGGGGATGTTATTTCCGTGACAGATATGATGTCAGTCACGTCTTGCTGGATCCCGGCATAAAACAGTTTCGAGTTAAAAATGTGGTTTATGCCTCTTTCATAGAAAACAGGAAAGTTGAATGTGCCTTCTCATTGTGCATCCATATGAACTTCAACATCGCTACTTACATGACGCCGGTATGGCACCGGTAGACGCATCAACCTAAGAGACGCGATTGCAGCTTCGGAAGATTGCGTAAATCCGACTGAAACCACAGCCCCTTGAAAACCGTGCGAACGAAACGGAACCGAAACCGAAAGCAGTTGGTGGCGGAGGGTGCGTCCCGCGTACACGAAGACGCTGGCATCGAGGCGCCAACTGTCGGCGCTCATTATTGCCATGATGAACTACTTCGCTTCACTTCTCCTTGACGGCAGCATCTCCTATACCGCATTTGAATGAAGACAGTAGCGGGAAAGTCGCACGCGTAGACCTCCGTACGCTTCAATTGGCGCCGTAGTGGTAGAGTGGTTCAAACGCCCCATAGCCCCGTGTATAAACAGTGAGGCAAAAAAAGGGGCTGAACGGTTTAGGGGGCTGCGAGCATTACCCCTCCATGGTGGCGCAACGAATACAGTACTCGGCTCTTAGGCAAAACACCTGGGTGTAAATGTCCCCCCAAGGCACTTTTTCTTTAGTTGGTTGAACTTTCAGAGCTGTAACATAGCCAGTGCCTTTTATGTTACTCCGGAAAAGCATAACATAAGCGAATCAAGAAGTGGCCTTTCTGTTTTCGTCAAATCTATACAAAATACACCAAACAACCTATTTGCGTGCGCCGTGATTAAGATGGCCATGTAACGAGTGTTCAGTAGCAAAACTTAATGGCCTTTTTAAAGCTGTAATAAAGCTGAATTCAAGCACGTCGCTTACAAATCAAGGTAGCGGTATACATTAATTTAAATAAAACAGAATTTAATAATGACGCTCTTTCTGTGAAACGATATCTGCCACGGTTTCACATGTTCCTGATTAAGCTGTGTCTCTATACTCATCAAAACGGCATGTGTAAACTTCTCAAATTTTAGAAAGCGACCCGAGACAGCACAATAAAATAAGAAACATTTAGTTTCTAACCGGGACCACTGAGTTCAACAAAAAAATATTCCCGATTCGTGTAAGATAGCCGAAAAATTACTCGACGTAACAGCGCCGAGTCACTTATACGACGTTCACGCTGATCAGAATACTCACCAATGGCATTTCCTTTTATCGAGTGTTACAACCACGGAGCAAGATATAAAGAGTTGTGCCGACTGTCCCAGAAAAATCATTTGCTCGGTCCGCCGGTCGCCCAGTTTTCCCTTTCCTCTCTTCCTGAAAATTTAGCCCAGGGGGCCACGCGATGAAGACAATCTCCACGTCGGCTCCGTTTTTCAATGTTTAATTTGTGGCTCATCAGTTCCCTGGCGTTTCTGAGTGGTAGGGCCTACCCTGTGAATTGGCAAGGTGTAAGGACCCACGGGACACCACCTACCGACCATTTGGACCACTTGATGCGAATGTTTCGCCTCGGAAAACCACGCCAACGCCGTGGCAGCGCTAGCCCTGGTTCTAGGGTTAGCGCGGCGGACCCTCGACTCGCCTTGACAGATCGACGGAGGATCGTCGTTTCATCTCTCCTGTCGTGGCTATGCAGCAACTCGTAGCTCTCCGCCACTCCGGCCAATCACCCATGGAAACAATAGTAGAAGGTGAGGACATTGATCCATCTGAAATGTCCGACCCTACTTGGGCCACTATCCGCCACAAGCTGTTCGCTCTCAAGAAGGCCGAGCAAAGGGCCGCCTCGCAGGCACGTGCCCATCTTGCTGACTCCCCACCCACGCGCGGTCGGCGCGCGCCCAAGCGCCACCCACCCGCATCACCCCTGCCCGAAAAAGACGTCAAAATAATTCTCAGGCCCAGAGGGGGTCTCGCTCTGTCGATGGTGTCGGCAGCCGCTCTAGCCGATGCCATCCAGAGACAGGCCGGAGTCTCTCACAACGACGAAGACCAAGTGCGCATTAAGTCGACTTCTAACTTCATCATCGTAAGCACGCCGTCTGAAGATCGCGCACGCAACTACGAAAAGATCGTCACGCTTACGGTGCAGGCCAAGCAATACGCTACCTCTACGCACGTCGCCACCCCGGCTAACACCACAACTGGCGTCATCTTCAATGTTCCTGAGACAGATACGGCCGAGCAGGTCCTCGATAGTGTCTGCCGCTACAATCCTGACTTACAAATTTTGGATGCCCGCCGACTCAACTCTTCCAATATTGTCAAGATCCTCTTTAATGGAACCCGAGTGCTGCAACTTACCGTTGCAAGCCCTTCCGACGCAAAACTGAGGCTTGCACGGCGTGTTGGCAGCCCGGACACCGACAGGACGTTTGCCCGAGCACGCAAATTGCCCCGCGCTGCTCCAACTGTGGTCTCTCCAGTGCACCCGACGACCGCGAGTGCACTCGTAAGTGTATTGTGTGCGACGGTCCCCACCTGGTTCCGCTGAGTGTCCTCGCCGCTACCAACCTCGCCGGCAGCCGCTTACGTACGCACAGGCGGCCAACTCCAAGGCAGCATCCGCCACCAAGGAAGAGGACTTTCCGCCTCTCCTGAACAAGCTCCCCTCCAAGACTGCTGGCATACACAACGCCAGACGCTGCCAAGAAACAAGAAGCAAGACGCTGCCAAGAAACATCACCAGGTGAGCTGCACACGCTCGTTGCCCAGTGGCGCTCCGTCTAAACCTCCATTCCTCCCCCACAACAGCGACCCTCGCTTAGTGCTTATTAAGGAGCTGCGTGCCATTCGTGCCGAGGTAGCTACCCTCAGGCAGGAGAACGCGGCTCCTAAACACGAACTTCAACTCGCGAAAAAGCAACCCTCTCCGACGTCTCCTCCTCAGAATGAGTCCATACAAATGGATATACAGTTTTCTCCCCCCTCGCAATCTCCTGAAACCACCGACCCCGCCGTGTCTCCCCCGCCCAAACGCAAGGCTGTCTCGACCGGCGACTCGCTCTGCGCTTCCACGCGGGAGGAAAAGCTAGGAATTCTGGAACAAACAATCGCTAGCCACAGGGAGGAATACCTACAACTCCACAACGTCCTCCTACAAAATCAGACGGCCCTTCAGTCTACCATTGAGATGATGCACATCGATTTCCGCAACTTTATTGGGTCTCAGGCCGTAGCTCACAATACCCCCCTCCGCCCCGCGGACGAGGACGATGTCTAAATGCCGCAGCCCATTGGTTGTGTGGCAGTGGAATTGCCGAGGGTTCACCCGCAAGCGACACAACCTTCAACAACTAATTTCGACAGAAGCTACTCCTCCTGCCCTCATCGCTCTCCAAGAACCTGGTAAACACAATAAATTAACAGGCTATCAATCCGTTCATACTCCCAACAACCCGTACACAGCGGTGCTTGTTCAGCGCAACATTCCTGCGGACCATCACGTCTTCGACAGTATCTCTATTCGCATGATTTAGTCGTCCTCTATCCGCCAAAGCGCAATGCCTCTAGGCTATATGTCCTCAATGTCTATAGCAGCCCCAAAGCACACACGCATAACTTCAGCAACTTACTTACGCTGACCAAGCGAGCGGCTGCTCACCACCCTCTAATTATACTTGGAGATTTTAACGCCCCGCATACAACCTGGGGTTACAAGCGTACAACCAAGAAAGGGAGGCTGCTCTGGGAGTTGGTGCAGGCGCGAAGGCTCGCAGTCGAATCTGATCCCACCGTCCCCACTCGGGTCGGTAACAGTGCCCAAACAGTGCCCAAACAGTGCCCCGGACCTGACGCTCTCGCACCGAGTCAAAGAACTGAAATGGCACTGCACTCCTCACACTTTGGGCAGTGACCATTTTATTATTCAGTCCACTCTCCAACTCGATACATCACTCGCCCCACGGTTACGGCAGACCCACATCACCGACTGGCCAGCATTCAGGGAGACCTGTCAGGGGCAGGAACCACCCGACGATGACATGTCGGTCCAGAGTTGGCTTAGTCGCCTTACAGATATTAAGAAAACTCATGACCTCCCTTTGGACCCAGACATTCCTTCAGAAACAGTCGACACGCGTTTGCAACATCTATGGGAGGCTTACACAAGCCTCCAAACGCGATGGCGCCGACAAAAACACAATCGCCGTCTACAACTAAAACTAGCCCGCCTCGATAAAACCATTGAGACTTACACAGCCCGAGCTCAGTGGGGGCAATTTTGCGACAGCATGAGAGGTAACCTCGGCATGCGTCGTACATGGGCTATTTTAAGGAACATGCTCGACCCAACCCACTCTAAAATGACTAGCCGAAATCGCGTAACTACAATCATACACAAATTTTACGGAACTAACGAGCAAATTCTATCAAGACTCCGGGACCTATACCTAGCACAGGGTACTCAGGAGCCCCTCCCTGTTTACGGGGGCTCTGCAAGCTCAGACATGGACCGCGCAATCACGGTTTAGGAGGTTCGCGCCGCATTCGCCCGGGATCGGCACCTGGGGAAGATGGCGTTACCAACAAGCTCCTTCGCAACCTGGATGATCAATCCATCCAGATCTTAACGCGCTAATACAATCATCACTGGGAAGCCGGTACCATCCCCCCCCGAATGGAAGCACGCAAAGGTCTCGCTCATTCCTAAACCCGGCAAGCCTCTCGACCTCGCGCATCTCCGGCCCATCTCCCTCACCTCTTGTGTAGGAAAAGTCCTTGAATATGTCATTCACGCACGCTTGGTTGAGCATCTCACCCACACAGGACAATTCCCCCACACCATGTTCGGCTTTCGGGCTGGACTCTCCACTCAGGACGTTCACCTCCAACTAAAGCACGACATTATAACTCCCCAGTCTCGTGTAGACTCTGCAGCGATACTCGCCCTCGATTTGCGAAAGGCTTTCGACCGAGTCTCCCACAAAGCCATTCTGCAAAACCTGACAGCCCTAGCCCCGGGGGCTCGTGCTTACAATTACATTCGCGATTTCCTTACCGATCGCACTGCAGTCGTTCAGATCAACGACCTGCGCTCTGACATAATACACCTACCCTCAATAGGTACCCCGCTGGGCGCTGTCCTGTCACCACTGTTATTCAATATAGCGATGATTAATCTCCCGCAGCAGTTGAATAACATACCATCCCTTCATCACAGTCTTTATGCCGACGACATCACCTTGTGGACGACCGGGGGCAGTGATGGGCACATTGAGGATACCCTTCAACAGGGAGCAGATGTCGTCGCTGCCTAGCTCGTGGCATTGGACTTGAATGCTCACCGGAGAAAACGGAGCTACTAATCCTTCCTGCTAAACGTACCAGCAGAGACACTTCTCCTCCGGACATTACAATCCGAGTTCACGAACAACCCGTTCCCCAGGTGCAATGCCTGAAGATCTTAGGCCTATACATACAGAGCAACCGTGCTAACACCACGTTCATAGCACACCTCACTTCTCAGGTGAATCAAACTATCAATCTCATACGTCGTATAGCTACCCGAAATCAGGGGCTCAAAGAGGCAGAGCGCCTTCGGCTGATACAGGCTTCCATTATTAGTCGCATCACTTACTCTCTTCCCTACTTGCTACCTTCGCCCACCGAATTAGCTAAAATTAATTGTCTAATTAGGAAAATTTATAAAACAGCGCTGCAGGTACCTCAGAGCACATCCACTGCCCGCCTTGAATCACTTGGGGTCTTTGATTGAGGCGCAGTTGATTGAGGCGCATCTCTTGAGTCAGCTCACTCGTCTCACAGCCACGCTCTCAGGCAGAATGCTTCTCCGACGGCTGCGCCTTGACAGCCCATTCCTTATCGACGCGCCCATTCCCCTTCCCAGCCACATTCATGAGCTAATAACGGTGAGACCCATACCGCGCCATATGCACCCGACGTTTCATCGAGCGCGCAGGGAGCACAGGGCGAGGACGTTAACCAAGCGGTACCCAATCACCCCCTCCACCGTCTACGTCGGCGCTGCGAGATACAGGAGCCGTGAAGCTTATGCGGTAGCGGACATTAATGGCCCTGACGCCCCTCCGCTTGCTTCCCTTACTCTGTACACTAACTCCCCGGCGACCGCAGAAGAGGCGGCAGTAGCCCTAGCCTTTACCCTCAGGCCGTCCCCGTCCATCGTAATCTCCGATTCCAAAACAGCCGTTCAAAATTTCGCCAAAGGAATGATCTCGCCTTTGGCCCTCAAAATCCTTCTTCAAAATTCTCCCACCACCCCAGTCGAGCTGGTATGGACTCCGGCCCATACGGGTGTGGGAGGGAACGAGGCAGCACACAGGGCCGCTCGAGAGCTCACCGTCCGAGCTGGTCCTGGCCTTGAGCCCTTCCACGGAGCCCTATCAGCCTGCGACAGACCTTTTACCTTCAACGACATAACCTCGCACTACCGCCTCTCCCGGCGCCAACTACCCCCAGCCGCTCCGACCTTCTCCAACGAAGAGGAACGCCTATGGCGACTCACCCAGACACACGTACTCCCCTGCCGATATCGACTTCACCTAATCTACCCTTCTTTGTACCCCACCCCTTTGTGCCCCGACTGCGGGTCCCTCGACACCCGAGACCACTGCATGTGGCAGTGCCCCCAAAACCCATTCCCCCCTTTCACAGACGGAGAGCACTGGGCGAAGGCGTTGTGCAGCTCGGACCGTGAGGTCCAGGCTAAGGTCATCCAGCGAGCTGCAATGGTCACCGGCTGGTTACCACCGCCGGTCACCCACCACCCAGACTAGCCCCATGGGGCTCAAATAAAGTTTCTCTCTCTCTCTCTCTCCTCTCTTCCTCCTTCGTTTGCCCTCTCGTCGCTGTGCCTCTGTATATGGCTCTTCCCTTCTTCGCCGTCCCCAGAGGTGTCTTTTCTTTCGCAGCGACGTCTGTCTTATGCCTGTCCTACTATGCAGGAGGAATGCGTGCACGCGCGGAATTTAAACACCCCGGGTCGCAGCCGCAATAGATGGCGCAGATAATCGCACGCCACCGCATATATGGCGATCGCTTATTCCTTATGAGGGAACGTTTATTCCGAAAATATGAATACCAACTTAACATATTGTACTAACCCAGCAGATGTAATATGCAACTGAACGACGACGACTTCAGAAGCACCGAAAAATGAGCAAGTGTAATATGCAACGCCACAACATAGCGTCCAGCGTGGTCCTGCTTACGACAAATCGATGCAGCCCAAAAATTACCCTGTGCTGTTAGCCCGCTCTCCCGCCGCGTGCTTAATTATTTATGCTGCTTCTGCGCATGAACAACGCTTACAAGGGTCGCACGGAGTCTCCATCAGCAAACGGCAATGATGCACATTTCTGTGCCAATGACTGAATTGGATGGCTGCCCTGCTGTATAAAGTATACAAAAACACTTTCAGCTTGAAAAGGCACCCAAGAATATCAAACGCAGTCTTTACTGTAACTCATGCCGCAACTTACCGCCTGACGTCCACTGTCGCTCTACGGTCGTGTTATATCGTCGATAACGCCGCGGACTCCAAATAAAATTCTGCGATTTGTATGGGCATGTTCGGGCCTACCAGGGATCCCGGTGTTTTTTTTTCTTTAAGCGGCTGAACAGCAAAACAACCGGCTCCTTAAACCTTATCTTTCGGCGAGTCAGCGAGTCGGCGGATGAATTTAAATATCGCGAAATGAAGGCTTGTGAAAAGACCGCACTGTCAGGGCCTTAATCTTGAGCAGAATGCTACGTCGTGGGCAGTTGCGGGTGATGTTATCGCATTTCTGTTCTTTTCTGATGAGCGTGTGAGTGCTGATCGGTGTTCTAGGCGCACTCTATTTTGGACGTAAGTTAGAGAACTGCGAGAAAGCTAAGGGAAGATTTATAATCGCTATTGATCAGAACCCGTTGCTCCTTTCGCCTGTTGTAAAACCTGTTGAAACAGCCGAATTGGTATTCACAAATTTACAAAACGGAGTCACATTTTAGGCAAGCATTGCGCAAGAGGTAGCGTTTGTATAGCAGCCATATGTCTACACTCCAAGAAATCGGGGGAGTAGTTGAAGATTCCAACAGTCATTGTACTCCTGCAAGCGTTGGCGCGCTCCCCTCGAAAGCTGCGGGGAGTTGGATGCAATGTTCGCTCCCATTACGAGGAAACACAAAACTGACAGCGTACTCTTCTCGTGCGCGGCGGTGTGCAGCCCCAGTTCCGCTCCCTCACCAGTGAAGAGTAAAGCTGCACATCGTCTCCTCTCTCCAGTACGAAGAGTAAAATTGCAATTTCATTCTTCTCCAGTGCGGGAGTAAGCATGGAGATGCACTCCTACCATTTACGCACACCCACTCATCAGCGATGTTTTATTTGCATACGTATATATTATATAAAGCAGTTGTGTAAAAAGCGCCCGAGTACTTCCGCCGCGCATTCTAAAAGTGCAAGAATATGAATTCGTGTAACGATTGCTCGCAGCGTTCAGTGACATGAATGGAGCAAGCTTAACAAAACTAAAAAAACGCATGTCTCGATTTGGTTTTGTTTCTTTGTTTTGTTTTTTCCTCTGTCATGGCTTAGTTATCGACATTTAAAAGGTTGGCAGGCTATGCATCATAAAAGGTGCGCACCACGGAGGAAAGAATACTGCGCACCGATTTCAGCGATTACGCCGATTACACTGAGGGCATCCCAGCGGCGGCGCGGCGGTGGACGCCGCGTCTCCGTAGTCCAGCCCGAGGAAGATACGGCGTACTACCACGGCGGATTTTCCGCCGCGCGATCTCGCGTCTACGGTGAAAACCGACACAGGTGGTGCACCCGCAAGGGCCGGGCGAGCGACGACTGATCGCGCCAGACCGTGATGTCCTGCCAGCGCGGAACCCAGGGCTGCGCTTTGTAAACAATGTGCTACGCACGAAGTGGACTTTCAAACAGGCGCTTCATCCAACATGGGAAGTTCGACCTGCCCTTATCGTCATACTTGCTTGAACACAGTACGACGCGTGCTCGCATCGAATAGGGGAAACTAGGTTTTGAGAATTAAAGGTGTGACCCGCCGCGGTGGCTCAGTGGCTAAGGCGTTGCGCTGCTGAGCACGAGGTCGCGGGCTCGATTCCCGGCCGCGGCGGCCGCTTTTCTGATGCGGGCGAAAAGCAAAAACGCCCGTGTGTACGAGATTTCGGCGCACGATAAAGATCCCCAGGTGGTCACAATTAATCCGGAGCCCGCCACGACGGCGCGCCTCATCGCCTGCGTTGCGTCGGCGCGTTAAACCCTACAATCAATCATCAGGACAGAAGAGCACGGGGAGAAAACGTCTGACGCGGTGCGCAGGCGTGGGGCGACTCTCCTCGGCGAACAGCACACACACTCCCCACGCAAGACTCCAGAGCTCTCACTCGTTGGTATAAACATCCGGCCGCGTTCGCTGCGACGGTGGCGGTTGCAGGTGTTTCTTGCTCCGGGATTGGCCCCTCGGCAGGGCGCCGGTCTGTTTTCGTTTTCGCCTCTCGGCGCCAGCATTCTTGCACAACATGGGAAGTTTACCTGCCCTTATTGTCATACTTGCTTGAACGCAGTGCGACGCGTGCGCTAACTGCGGTATCCATGGCATAAGCGTTAGATCACGAACACGTAAGCAAGCCGTATATTAGTTAGTTCGTGCGTGCGTGGAAGTAGTTTTTATTTCGGACGGACATCACAGCTGCGGCGGCGCAGAGGCCGATACCGGAACTATGTCCACTGTGTAGCAATGCCCACGCAATTGGCCGGGGCAGCCGGAGCGGCCGGAGTGCAGTCGCTGCCTTTGCAGGCTTCGCGCCTTAAGCTTGGGATCTTGGGATGACGACCTTGGATTTATCTACCGGAGGAAGAAACGCTGGCGGGAAGTAGAGGTAAGCCATTAGTTAACCCCGTATTCTTGTCTTGTGTATTTAACGAAGCAGAGTTGCTCTCTAACTTCGGTCCGCGGAAGCGGTTAGCCCTAACGTTTTCGTGACTCATTTTGACCGTTATTAGATTTGAAGGGCGGCTTTTGTACCCGTCTGCAAACAGCGTCGATTCTTGCACCGTTTTAATCCCTTTGATTCGTGAACTGTTGGTATCCTAGCCGAATGTTTTCGCAGGTAAGAAGCACGGTCGCGTGAATAGTCGCAGCGCTACCCTGTACTCTGATTGATTGATTGTGGTGTTTAACGCGCCGACGCAACGTAGGCGATGAGGAGCGCCGTAGTGGAGGGCTCCGGATTAATTTTGACCACCTGGGGATCTTTAACGTGCACCGAAATCTCTAACACACGGGCGTTTTTGCTTTTCGCCTCCATCAGAAAAGCGGCCGCCGCGGCCGGAAATCGAACCTGCGACCTCGTGCTCAGCAGCGCAATGCCTTAGCCACTGAGCCACCGCGGCGGGTACCCTGTGCTCTTAGCTCGGCGGCTAGGGTTAGAGTGGCTGCCGTGCAGTAGCTGTGGCTACCTGCGCGGCTCCAAAGAATTGCGTACAATAGGCTGAGTGTTAGGAGCGCGTCTAGTGCGTGGCAGTCACTAAAAGTACAATAATTTTAGTGACAACCGCGCGTACAGCAGCAGACTGAAATGCTGTCCAGACAGGTTTCTTGCATTTTGATTGAGGGAAGGATGGACGGAGATGGGACTTAAGGGGTAACTACAAGGGGTAACTACAAGGGTAACTACAAGGGGTAACTACATGCTTCTAAGCCGATGAGCGACGCGAGAAACCTGTTTCAGTGTGTACGGCAAACAGGTATTGTGGGCGACACAGACAAGCGAAAATGTTTTGCACAGGCCGCTGACGGCGGCGACGGCCTTCGCGGCTTATTCCCGGCCAGAAGCAGCCCACAAGCGAGCGGCAGCTACGACGACGAAGGGCATTGACAGGAATGTACTACTCTTTTTCGTTTGTCGCTGTCGCCCGCACTGTTTGTTGTACCCATTGCATTACTTTTTTCGCGTCGGTTGTCGCCGTCGCTGCATGTGGTTACCCCTTTAATTTTCGAGCGTTCTGATCGTTCAATAACGAGTTTATTGGTTCTCATCAAATGTTACGATCTGCAGCGTGCATGCAACAAAGCGTACTCGAGAATGAAAAAAACAGTAGCTATATGACCCATTAGCAACTTTTCCACGCTGGAATTGTGAACGTATAACGGGCCGTACGTTGCAGTTGGCTGAGGACAAAATCCAATGCAAATTCATCAGCGAATATAACCTTAGAAAATGAGTTATCTTTCCTTAAATTTTGTGCAATGTTTTATACCGCGAACGATAGCGGGGTAAACAATGGAAGCTACGGACACGTAAGCACAAAAGGGTTTGGGGCGCAGCAGACAGCTGTAGGGCGCGCTGTGTGACATGACATTGGCCAAGTGGCACACTGAGCGTGGCTGCATCCAAGGTCACCGCACATTCACATCTAGACTGGTGACTGCGCCAAGCAGTATTGCATTTCAATACGGGTTCAGTGCGTGCTCTCGGCGCACAAACTAATCTATCACCCAATAAACTTCATTTAACTGTCAAACTCGTTATTTTTTTTTTCATTGTAGAAGTTATCTTTGCTGTTCCGCTATTTCTGCCTATGTAGGAACCACAGGAAGACGCTACTTGCCTGAAGATTCTTTTTTTTTTTAGAGAGAGAGAGGGAGAGATCCCCGAGGCGTCAGCAGGAGTGGCCGTCGCATTCAAGACACTTCTCACATCCTTGGACATCGTGGATGGGTTTCCATTGCTGCTGTGTGTGTTTTGGCTGTTCAGTGCGTAATACGCTTCAAAGGAGAAGCGCACCTTCTTGCTTCTGTAGATGTTACTTCGGCTCAAGCACGGTGCCCTGGTCGGTACTGTTCTGAAGGCCGCCACCAACATTATGAAGCAGTCAGCTCACACGTGTTTGTTTTTAATACCAAGTTAAGCCTTTTTAAAATCTTACTAGCGCATCCTCATTTGAGAACCACCTGCCTAAAAACCCAGTGGGAGAGTTTCCTGCGGTTTCCTGTTGTCCCACCAACATATATCTCTTGCAGAGTTCCCCTGTCAGTGGCTTTGTACCTTTGTGTTGATTGCAGCTTGTAATGCGTTAATAGTAATGCACGCTGAATTGTTTGTCCCAGATTTTTGTTTCGCAAAATTTATTTGTAGATGTTTTAATATGTCCTAAATAAGAGCTGGCTTTCCAGTCCATGTGAAGCACTCACTGATGTACTAAGGCCATTTTGCTTTATGTTAATACTGTTAACTATTCTCCCACTGCTGTATTTCTACTGAAGCTTTTCGTGCTAATGCCAGTACCTTTTTATTTGTGGATGTGAATGTCATTTATTATTGTCTTAATTTAATGTGTGTACTTCAGTGTTTTCAATTGCTTTGCTGCATTTTTATTTGTGAATTTTTCTTGTATGTATCCTAAATAGGCGCTACGTCTCCTGTGTGCATGTGGAGTAGGAACCGTTTTTATGCTGGGATATTTTAATTCCAAATAAATTGCTTTTTGTGTGAAATTGCAGAATTAACCGATTGGTGTTGTATTTTTTTGAAAAATAAAGTCTGACCTTGTTTTTTATTCTTTCCAATGCTTCGAAATAGCTTGTCCTGTTTTGTTTGCTTGTAACTGCCTATAGTTCTATCGTAGGGATGGGGGGGGGGGCTAGTAGCAGGCTGAGCGAAAACACGCTGCCTCGCGGGGAATAACAGAACGCTCTTGAGGCGTAACGAGATGCTTTCAAAGAGAGAGTAGTAGTACCCGTCTGCAGAATCCGGGAACGCCGAAACCAATAGAGCTTATTCACACCTAAAGGGAGTGACGGAACGCTGCCTTGGAGATGGCATTGCAATTCACAAAAAGGGTTCAAGTACTCCGCTTCGAAAGCAGCAAGTAAATCCCACGAGGAGTGTTTCACCTCTCGTTTGGCCGCCACGCGCTACTCCTCGGAAGAGTAGCCCAATGCTTCCAAAGGGAGTGAAATATGGGACAAAAGTTTTTACTCCTAGACAGAGTGGCCAGCACTCCTCGTCTTCTTAGAGTGTATATGTGGTGTCTACATTTTGTTTTCCCGCCATGCAAACCAATCCTTAACATATTGTTGCTGTACGACCAGTCAATTCCTTCGGGTCCGGGTTACCCAGAAGGTGCTGTCGAAGAAGTTAATGAAGCCGTGCGAAGGAGGAGCGCAATGAAGGCCAAGCGGCTCCAAAGAAGGCCCAAAGCACTCCGTGCCCAAAACTACCGTCGCCGAAGCAGACGACAAAAGCCGACGGAATGCGTTCCGCCTACGCGCCCGCCGGCGCAGGGGGAACGCCGGCCGCTTAGCCGGCTGCCCATTCGCTGCGCCATCTACATTGTGCTCCGCGAGTGAAGGAAATTAAGGACCCGCCGGAGAGAGCGAAGTCGGCGCTCCTGTTTATCTTGCGCCGTGGTTACAACAAGCAAGGGCCTTTTCCCGACTGCACAAATTGCCGGCAATGCGCCCATGTTTTTTTGCGGAAGCACGACGTAAGCAATCAGTGACGTGCTGCACCTATAGCTACGACGACATGCAGTGTAATTTGACGATTCACTCACAGAGATCGCAACCAAAGTATCAAATATTGTGCAAGAAAGATATAAAAATACTTGGCATGTACTATAAAAATTAAGACAGTAGCTGAGGATGACAAAAAACACACATTTCTGGAGGTCAAAACGGGCGTCAACACCACAAGGCGATCGAGTAACTTTGATCCAAAAGCGAGCAAAAGGCGGATGTCGAGCTAAAGAACATCACACAATTTTTTTACCGTATCTATTTATTTCTTTCAATCGCTTTTAGTAACATAGCAGGGCTCTCTGCTTCAATGCAAGCTTTGTTGCGTTATCACCTTCCCTGCGCCACCGCCGCCACGCCATCATCTGCTGCTATGTTACAAGTTTATGGCGTGATCACAGAAAAAGACGCCACGAACATCGCTTCTATGACACATAAGAGCAACGAACCGCTACGCCTGATAACCACGGAGCGCACCGATGTCTCCGATTCACTGACTCGCCAAGCTCGACTTCAATCAGAGCTGTAATGAACAAAAGAGTCACTTTTCTTTGTTATTTTTCTCTTGAGTTCGATTATGTGACCCAACAGCTTACTTGGACGAGTATGGACAAATGCCATGCATTGGGTTGCCTTTGTCGTGGAGAGGCTTGTACTGCCCTCTTATGTTGTGGATACGCCAAACAAATAATTTGTATTTTATTGCCAAACATAAATGCAAAATACTGCAGGTTATTTGCATGCTCCATGATCGCTGACTTGGAAGCAGTTGAAACGATAATTTGTTTCGGTAAGAAACATGCTCTAAACAGCGCGCATGCGAAACTGCGGCTGCTGCAAATTGCCGCACATTTCGCGCTGCCGTAAGCCCGGGCAATTTTTTGCCCTATTTTGCTTGTATTTTGCGACAAAAACAGCTGCCATTTTCAAGCTGTTACGTAGCGTTACGTCACTTTTACGCAGGCTGAATTTGCCAATGCATGACGTAATCGTTCCCGCCAACTGTTTAAATTACGTCACGCCTTCTCAGCCAATCACAGAGGGGGTGTGTATTACAAGCACTATTGTTGTTGAATAGCAAAGACAGGCTTACGTTGTCATGGCCGCTGCATTTAGTCTGGTTTTTCATTGCCGGCCAAGAATTATGCGCTTTCAGTAAAGAAAAATAAGGCAAACTTTAGAACTGGTGTCCGTAAACGACATGAAACGTCAAAATGACGACAGCATATACAACCGCTTTGTCAACCGGAAGCACGTGACCAAAATTAAAAGCCAATCAGAAAAGACTTCGGGCAAATTGCCAGAATTGCCGGCAATTTGTGCAGTCGAGAATAGGGCCCCAAGTCTGCATCTTGCCTTATCAGACGTCAGTCGGTCAATTGCAAAGGCGGTAAAAGCAGAACACACGGCCGCGGCACGGCTTGCGGCCGTCGAGTACATCATAATCGAGTAAAGCTGGGATAATCTTTATTATTCATTTGGCGAATTCTGGTTCAATTAGCTCTTAATAATAAATAGTTGAGCCACAAAAACAATAATCGTGCATTTCTGTATTTTGCCGGGAACGCACGTGTAGTTTGCAAACGACCAGTGCATCACACTGAAGCGCAATACATGCAACCTAGCGTCACTAAATAAGCTACCCTTTTAATTAGTGACGCTAATGCAAACGTTACGGCGTAACAAGACCTGCTGCATTTAATTTAAGCTTAATTATTTTCTTCAGAAATATTCCACCAAGAAAACAACAGTGAACAATTACCGGAATTGTTTTCTTCATTTGTTAGTTACAGCGTTTCTCGGGTTACATTTAACAGCAGAAGTGTGCGATATTGGTTGGACCTGTGGCATTTGAAGCCTTTTATTCGCGGTGGTCAAACTATATTGGAACGCACTCCTCTATGATTGGACCTTTCCTTCATGCTGCATGTCCTCCTTACAGTTTTTTTTTCTCTTTATAGCAATAACTGATAACCAATGCATAGCCTACGGCTGCGCCGATGGTTCCCTGAAATATACCTGTCCGGTTATGTACGGATTTGCTGTAGGCAAGGAAGCTGCAGTAGTAATTCCAGCCAGTTCATATGGCCCATGTGTTAGTATGTGTCCTTTGTTCTCTTCTCACTGATGCTATTTTTGAACTGTGTTATGTGTTGGTTGTTTTAAATGGCCGCCCCCTCCACTAACAACAGCACAACTTAGCCCAACTTAACAATTTCGTGCACAGCCACAGTATACGGTGCAGTTTAGGCACTTTTATGCCTAATGAGGTAATATGTAAAAAAAGAGAGTGTCATCCGGGATTTGAACCCGGGTCCCTTGCGTAGAAGCGCAGTACTGTACCCGCTGAGCTACGATGGAGGGGTAACAGGCGTGGCGCGCCTACACGGTTCGACCCCTTTTTTGCCTTACATTTTGGGACCCGACTGAACCACTGTATACTTCTAGTTCACTCTACCCATAGCAACGGCTCAGGATGAAGGCGGGAGTGAGCTTCTCCGTCCTCTAGTTCGGACTGTTGGTGAAGTAAACTCGTTGCTATCTGCAGACACCTTGACGATACTCCGACGTCGCGAGACTACGCTATCCTTAATGCGCCTCCTATTTACATCCTATCTACTCAGGGTTTTATAACCTCTTATACAAAACAACAATTCACAGTCCGATGGTGAAGCCGAAATTTCCCTCGGTCAAATGTCTGGTTGGTGTCCGTCGAGATGTCCGGCCAGGGTTCATTTTCACCATTCCACCGCTGCACACCCGTCTCTCTCATGTTTACCATTTGCCACCTTGACTCTGTGCCATTCCCTGCTAAAGCCCGGTGTTCTCGAGGTCTGTTCATAGAAATGCTGCTCGGTGTCCGTAAACCCGACGTTGTGCGTAGGAGCCATTGACCAGAATGGCTGTCAATCAACAATGCCGCTGTCACTGCCTTTAGTTGTCCGAAGGAATGCCACCGGTGTCTCTTGCCACCATACCACTGCGGTGCGCGCCTTCACTTTTTTTTTGTGAGCGATCCTTCTTGTCCAGACGGATGCGCCGACTGTGGAACAGGGCTTTCGTACTCTCACGGTAATTTTCCCTAAGCGGGCATAACAGTCGATAGAGGCGCCTGCCGATGGGATCACGCATGCCCTCACGCCACTCCGCTCGTCGCCATTCGGCTATAAGCCTTTGAGTCGCCTTGACGTGTTCGGCGTTCGCTGCTCACGTGCGCGAGCCAGACGTTGGAAGGCATTCCGTAGAGAAACCCTACAGCGGGTTCCTCTGCGGCAAGCAGATTTCTTACCGACAAACGCAAAAGCAGCATTTCTACGAAAACCAGTGGAAAACGCGCTTTGAGTTTGGCTCAGAGATAGAAACGGTTGAGCCACAAACACCAGGCATGGGAGATAGTATCCGCCGACACCATGTAGCGCAAGGACGGTGGGATTTGTTGAAGGCCGGAGGGACTCCCCCGGCTACGACTCCCCCAGTGCAATAAAATACTATCAAACATTTTCTTGCAACTCCGACTCTGATGGCGTTAAACGGCGAAGAAAGTCATCACAGTACGCTGCGTCTACAAGTGCAAGTAAGAAAAAGCAGCCTTCCTCCTTTTTCGTAGAGTTACCACACACACAGCCACAGCGACGCTGCGCTAAGTAATGCGTCTTTAGAGACAGCAGACAACCTGCGGATGCATATTACGTTCGACACTGGTGGTCTTTAGTCCATGCACCAATCCTCGTCGTATACCAGAAGTTGGAAGCAGTGAACGTAGTCGTTGGTTTGGTACGATCAGGCTTGGGGTAGGTAATGAGAGATACAATATATTTAAACAATGATATGTCTTCTTAAGCCTAATGTGTTGAGAGGGACCGGGCTTGCGCCAGAGTGCTGTTTGTGAAGTGAAATTCGTGTTGTGCACCTTTCGTGCAAATAGAACTGTACAGGTAAATTGTCCTTTTGACCGAATGTTTGCGACGCAGCTATTGCCCGCTCAAGGGAACCCACACGTCACGGTAAATGCACATGGAACCTAAAACTAGCGCAAAGTTTCTCAAAGTTCAATGTTTCGAATTGTCACCTTTATCCCACGCGACTGCCCCAAAGATTTAAAATTGGGCAAAACTCTGCACATAATTGAAACGGGCGTTTCGCAACACCCATCCTCAGCGCTCTATTAAGCCACTATATCTACTTTTGGGTACGGTGCATAAAAGAACCTTCATGGTAGGTGTAATATAAACGCCAGATATTTCACGCAATAATTGCTGTCGCCAAGGTGACGTAGTAGCAGTTTTAGCATCAGAACCACATCTGCCGATGTCTTCGCGGGTGGCGTCAATGCGGCGAATTTAAGAGAATCCGAACAAATTTTTCAATAGCACACATCCTGCACACTCATGGAGATAAAACAGTAGGACGCCTCGCCCGCCATTCTTACTACTTAATTAGGAAAACAAAAATAGCCTGTAAACAGGATTAGGCCTAGAAGAATTTACATTTTCTTACTGCTCCGTAAAAATAGCTCAGTACACTCACCGGACGAAGAGTCCGAGAAGACCAAGAAGGCGATGAAACCACCGACCGCGAACATGATTAGAAGAGCGCAGAGGACGATTATTGCCGTCTCGCTACCTTGGTCGTCTGCTTCGCTGCAGTGGGAAAACATGGCCAATAACATTTTCCTGCAAGGACCGCTCAAAGGGCGCAAAACGTTATCTCAGCGGTGTTTGTACCATTTGTGTCACCTGGGTGTGTAAACGTTCGTGAACACGCCGCCAATAATAGGAGTGGCTGTAGAACATTTACCCTCACCCGACTCCTTTCTTCTGAACTGCGGAATTAGAAAAAACACAGGTAGTTCTAAGGTGCATTTGTGAGGAGTTGCATTTTGGAGGTCGATTAGCCTACGTAAACCCGGCTCCAGGGGGACAAACGGACGACATTTTGAAGATAAATTCGTGGTTTTATCCACAAAAGGCAACAATGAGTTTCAGCGAATTTCAACCGAATGATATGGGAACTGATTGTTCGTTATTTCAGATACCATAACGAATAGTACCACTACTCGTTAATTTATTTTTAGGAAATGAAGTACGTTTCCCGATGTTACCTTAACGGAAATTTCTTTCGAGCCGATTAACACGAAGTGGAAAATCGGAAAGAAATGTGTCGACGACTTAAGCTTTGTAACCAAAACCGGTAAGTGGTGGGACGTGCTGGCTGCCAGCTGCTGAGGCCACTAGGCTGCAGCCGTGTTACCCGTGCAGCTTGTATTTGCGGCAGTCCCCATCTTGTCCATTTATCCCATCGTCTTTGGAGTTAACGGCCATACCGGCCAAAACAGCCAGAATCTGTGAGCCTGTGCGGCTCCTGCAAAATTTGAGGCTGATATTTAATCCGCCTCTTTCATTGCGGTGTGCTGCCACCTAGCGTGCCTAGCGGAAGTTGAAGCGGTAGTGTTAGCCGGTGTTTCCTCCGCCTGAGTTCTCGTTGTATGCACGGCAATCCCACATTACGGCGAGGAGCAGCCGAAGTTTTTCTTCTGTGTTGATGTTATAACGCCTTAAGATGACAGCCCCTGGTCATCACATAATACCAGGCGGCTTCTTATCACTGAATGAGGGCTGGCAGAGAAATCTCGGGCAGATCCGTGTGCCGTCCGAGTAGCAGAGCGAGCAGTACTTGGAGTCGTCTGGCATGAAGTGCGATCGCCAGCTCAACAAAGCCCGGCAGTTCGCAAAATGCCTTGCGCTGGACACATGTACGATTGGTACACGCGATTCGCATGCGACTGATCGTTACGACTGTCGCCACGACTAGTCGTACGCGTGAATTTGAGACGGCCCGATATGCGCATGAGATGCGTCGTGGGCGTCGCTCCGCCCACTGTTTTTGCTCCATGGTCAACTACGATGATCGCTGAGTTGAATTTGTAACCCGCCGCGGTGGCTCAGTGGCTAAGGCGTTGCGCTGCTGAGCACGAGGTCGCGGGTTCGATTCCCGGCCGCGGCGGCCGCTTTTCTGATGGAGGCGAAAAGCAAAAACGCCCGTGTGTACGAGATTTCGGCGCACGTTAAAGATCCCCAGGTGGTCGAAATTAATCCGGAGCCCTCCACTACGGCGCGCCTCATCGCCTGCGTTGCGTCGGCGCGTTAAACAATACAATCAAATCAATCAGTTGAATTTGTAGATCCTGCGCGTTTGCTCGCAAGAAATGGATAAAGCAAGCAATCGTGAAGCGTTTTCTGCCTTCGGAAACAGTCCGCGCACACGCCGGCCGCGCCTGCCAGCTGGGCACACTCTGCGGCTCCAACCGGCGCAGAGCACGGTAGCAACCGCGCTTGACGCTGCTCTTCTGAATCAATCTGATCGCTAAAAAGAAGTTCCACGTGCGAGAAAGTGGGTGTTAGTGTGGTGAAAAGTTGTGCTAGGGATTGTTGTCAGGGCTTATTTCAAAAGCGGCGATCAGATATCTGCCGCGACGCAAGCCTACGCTGTCCGGTCGCCGCGGCGCGCGGTGCGCCAAGCGGCCGAGAGGTGGCAATACCTGCGCGGAAGCATCGAAACAGGCTACGCAGATGTCTTGGTCACCGATCGCTCAAACGGCAGTTATAGCTCAAATAGTGTTCCACATTCGAGAAAGGGGATGATAGTGTAGTGAAAAGTTATGTTGCGGATTGTCATTCGCAGTTACACAGATAGCGGCGATCAAATATCCGCCAGGATGCTAAGCCTAAAGTTCCCATCACCCGAGCCGACGCGAGCGACGCAAGCCGCCGTAGCCGATCACGTGCGGCCGACGGGAAGCGATAGAAGCCGACACCGTTCCCTTTTCGGCACTCCGAGAGACAGCAGAACGCAGCACAAGTTGTGGGCATTGTTCCGCGCACAACGAGCACACACAATAAAATTAAACGATGTAAATACAACCACGACCCCTTCCCGCTTGTGCGGGAGCTGTGGGGAATGTCGTCTGCTGCCCCTGCCGGACTGCTTAGGGACTTGGCCGCTAGGGGATTGCGCATGCGCAGTGGGGTTGTGAAAGAGGCGGATTGCCGTGTTCCATCCCAAAGACGCGGGTTCGAACCGGAAAGTGGTGGCTGCTTCTGTATGACGCGAAAAGCGAGAACGCTCGTGCGTTCGAGATTTCGGCGCACGGCATAGATCCCGAGGTTGCCAAAATTACTAATGGGTCCTCTACGGCGCGGCTCATAGCCCAGACGTAATTTCAGCGCAGTGGAACCCAACAATCGAGTTTTCTTGTTCCTTGTTTTTACAGTTTGTGATGAAGTTTATTTTGTTTATTCAAGCAAACCCATATTTTCAACTTCTCTCAAGAGGAGCTATACAGGCATTCCAAAGGAATGTTTTGGAAATGGGCTCGAGTTTTGAAAAGTAACCTGTAGTAGTGATAGGGTGTGAATTTCGGGCACAGTCTTCCTCTTCCTGCACTGTGTTATGGCGTCACTGTTTTCTGCCACTACGGTCTTTGTGAATTTCCATGAGTCTCAAAGACCCTCCGCTGAAAATGTTCAATCCGTGACAGCTGCTTTCGCTCTAAGGGCATCCAA
The DNA here is from genome assembly GCF_048455015.1 of Haemaphysalis longicornis. Lineage (NCBI taxonomy): Eukaryota > Metazoa > Arthropoda > Arachnida > Ixodida > Ixodidae > Haemaphysalis > Haemaphysalis longicornis. The sequence continues at coordinate 123,459,458 of NW_027526214.1, read as the reverse complement.
GGGCGATTTGGTGTCGTCTACTTCTGCGAGGCAACCCCATTTTCTCCTCATATCCTTCCTGCTCTTCGGATACTTTTGTTCCCATTAAACTCTTGTTCTCTCCCTCGCTCACGTACCATCCCTGAATTCATTCCTTCCTCTTATTTCCGATCTCTTCGCCACTCACCCACAAAACCCCTGCCTCGTCCCCTAAACGCTTTCATTCCCACCCTATTTATCGTCGTCCCCTAATCTCTGTCCCCATCCCGCTTTCTCCTAGCCAACCCTGCGGCAATCTCACCTTCGCTTCCCGCCTTAACTCTTCCACTCTTGTCTCTCTAATCTTCTTCCTGCCCCACACCGTCCTTGCTTGTCCCATCGGAAACCCGTTCATTTACAAACCACTCTTCTTTCACTTCGGTCCTTATATTTGCCGCTCACAGCCTCTCACTCGTCCATCACACATCCTTTCACTATTTCCAATTCTCGCCCTTTTAAAGACTCCATATCTACTCGACTGATTAACTGATTGATTGAAGGATTTAACGCGCCGACGCAACGCAGGCGATGAGGCGCACCGTAGTGGAGGATTCCGGATTATTTTGACCCCCTGCGGATCGGTAATGTACGCCGAAATGTCGTACACGCGGGCGTTTTGCTTTTCGCCTCCCTCAGAAAAGCGGCCACCGCGGCCGGGAGTCGAACCCGCGTCCTCGTGCTCAGCAGCACGACGCCTTAGCCACTGAGCCAGCGCGGCGGGTCTCCACATGTATTCAGTGCTACTCTTACGACCGCCATTCCTCCAACCCCCAACGTTCCGCTCCTCACACCGAAGCTTCTCTCCGTTCACTTATTGCACCTCTGTGTCCCCCTATAGTCTGCCCACCTTCTGTTGCGCATTCCATTTTTTTGCCATCTTCTTGTCGAGCCAGTTGGTGGACTGTTTGGACTTCTGCAAAACCGTCAAGGGACCCCGGTGAAAGCGCACGAACATCTTCTCAGGCGACGACACCAATAGGAGCAGCAGCCCAAAAAACCATGTTTAGACCGGCGGGATGGCTTTCGACAATACAAAAATGCATATAGGACTGGTTTCTCTGTCCGTGTTTGCCGTAGTAGCTATTGTTCGAATGTGGTGGCGAAAGTTGCCCTTGTCTTGATCCGACGTATTCTTCCGGTGCTGTTCCCACTTGAGACGTGATTCGGCACTGGTAATGCACGGAAAGAATAATTGGCCATGCTATCCTCTTCGCTACCTTTTTACTGAAACTGAAATGTAGGAAGTGTTCCACGGACTGCAGATTAAGTGGGCGAAGTGCGCACGTTTGTCTACCCGTTGACACTGAAAGCCCCGGCGATGACTTTTGTTATTCTAACCTCCATGACATTATTGCTCAACAGAGATTAAAGTGTAGACTAAGAAAAACAGCGCAAACGACGGAAAAAAGAAAGGTAAGACAAAACCACAGGCGCTGTGGTTTTTTCTTACCTTTCTTCGACCCATCGTTTGCACTGTTTTTATTATTCTAACAATGTACCAACTAGCCCGTCTGCATACCCTTCTAGACATTTAAGGGCAGAGTCAAGTTTACGATCAATGCTGCAGCTTAATTTTTGAATAGAGTCAAGCACATTATTATTGGAATGAAATAAGCAAAGTGAATAAATTCTTACTCATCAGGGCTTCCATCCGTCAAGTACCCCCTGGTGAAGAACAAAAAGCAGGGAGAACGTTGTTAATGCGCTAGTGTCTCATAGAAATTACGTAATGATATATGAAAGGTTCCGTATAAATAATTTCGGCTACGATGCTTTTGTCGTCTGCAATTTTGCTACCATATAGGAAGTGTATCTGTAGTTTTTCTGGCTTTCCGCCTTTAGTCGAGTTTTTTGAAGGGTCAACAGCTGGCTCTGGTGGAAGAAGGACAATCGTTAACTACTCAATCAACTGTCGTCGTACAAAGATCTTAACTGCAGATATTTATTTGTTGACAGAGCAGAGCGACCTTTCAGTTATTCACAGCCCCGATGAATCCAATAGATAGAAATAGCAAGTGCAACAAATCTGTACAAATTACTGAGCTATTCTGTTCTGCAGAAGGAGATGACTTGGGAAGCTGCGGGAATAGCACTATTCAGGAAGTATACACTATATACCGATTATCAATATTAGACAGCGGGCAACATTTCTTGCACAAAAATGCCTCACTGGTGGATTTTGAAATTCCCTTGATGGTTACCGGGGAAGGCAAATTACGGCTGTCACGAGAAGAGCACTTTAAAAGTGCCGAGATACTAATTTCAACAACCTCCTCTTATATTTCATCTAGTATGAAGCGAGTGGCTGCAAGCGAGCCATGGAAGAATGAAGTGAGCCGTCACCTGCGCCCGCCACAGCACGGCTTCTCGGGCTCAGGACAAACGAGGGAGAGGGCGATGTTTTAGAAATAATACGCTCCTCGGATTTCTGGAACCCTTGGCGATCGCCGAAGAGAGCAGACGTGTTTACATCGGCTCCAACTTGTCTGATTAATTACGCAGTGTTATCAATGATAATTTGAGTTCTATTATTACGAATGTGTCCTTGGACCGGTATCAGTTGTTACCCACAGGTATGGTGTTTTCGCCACCTTGGCAATTTTAGACGGCGGCGAGGTGGTGGTTTCGCTACGTCTAGGCGCGTAGCTGCTTAGGCCAAGCTCCGGCGCTCCGAGGAATCGTCGCCTCAAGGTTGCGGCTATTCATGTGGAGCCCGACATGAAGACGTCCGTTCGGGATTCGGTCAAATCCAGTGGCAGCCGGATGCGTGTAGAGGCGAAAGAAGACAATATTACACCAGTAGAGTTCTATGCACTCAGGATGGCGGACTATCGGGCTGGGTATACATGCCCCAGCAGCCGAGGGACACGTTAGCCATGAGTGTAGATCCGCAACGAAGTACGCCAGGAACGCGAGGGCTTTGGAAACGAAGGCAGCAAGGATGCCCGACGTTCTACAGAACGGGTACGTCAAGATCGTGGTGCGGCTTTGGGTAGGCCTGAACATTGCGAAGGCCGGGATGACTGCCGTTGTGTCGGTCATAACGGTGGCGGCGAAAGTACCAAGATCGGAGGGAGCGGCAGACTCGTTCTGTCCGAACCTACAGCAGAACATCGTAGTATTGAGTACACCCGCCGACAAGCGAGCAAGAATGTACAACCACATTAAGTCCAGTTGCATAAACGGCGAGAAGCACGAAGTCGTCCTGTACCGGATCGCCCTGCAGGGTACTGTGAAAGGAGTGATGAGAGGGATACCAGTAGAAGATACGCGGCAGGAGATAGAGCACTAAATCGTCGAGAAACCCGGTGGCCCTGGGAGCACAGAGGATCGGGAACTCGACCACATCATTGTAGCGTTTCAATGTCAGAAGGTTCAAAACTATGTGTACTACGGTACAGTAATAACCAAGCGCAACCTGTACCGGAAGTACTTTGACGTGTACAGACAGGGCGGGAAGGTAGGACGCCGTCGCGATGTGTGCCCGATGCGCAACGTGAAAGTGTGCTTCGCCTGTGGAGGGACTAACCCCAAGGAAGACCCCAAGGAAGACGCCGAAATGCAGGCTCTGCGGGGACCTCAAGAGACCGGAGGCAAAAATTGCACGACTCTCTACTTCGCGCGGAGGAGACAATGGGAGCACAAGGTGGTGAAGCAGCAGCTGCTGCAGCTGTGGGCGGCGCTCGGGTCGGGGGATTTTCCGTCCCTCACTTTATGGCTGACGTTAAGGGGGGAGGCCGTCGTAGGTGGCCGGCGCGCGTCGAGCACCGCATCGAAGCGCAGGTACAGCGAGAGCAGACAGCGCAGCGCAAAAAGGCGGTCGCAGTCAGGAGACAAGGAAAGCTGGCCGAACATTGCCAAGAATAAAACCAAGAACATCGAGGGCAACGAAAACAAGGAGGAGGGCGAGGCAATGAGAGCTACAAGGGAAGCAAATGAAAGCGCTCAGGCGCGAGAACGCCGAGCTGAAAGCACCGTCATCAAAATGTAGTAGTACATCGAGGACAACACGAAGATGTTAACCAACCGTACCACGACCGAAACGCCCCAAACAGCACCTTGCGGGGCCGGCGTGGGCCCCTTTTGGTGGTACGCCGACGACTCCCGAGACTAGGGACCGGCAGCCAAGAAGCGGGCTATCGAGAGCCCATAGGACAGTACGGTAAGCGAGCGGATCAACATATTCGTTGATCGTTTGAATAAAATCAAGGCACGCTTTGACAGTTGCGAGGCACGCATCGATGCGAGCTTCAAGCTGCAAGACTTCATCAAGACAAGGATTTCGATAATGGAGACCGAGAACGTAAAGAGGCTCATCTTCATAGAACAAACTCTACGACCAATGGTGACTCGCCCGGCGTTCGCGTCAGTGATGGCGCAGCAGCCCTACAAACAAGAGACAACGCAGCCATTCACTCGATGCGATCATCGCCGCCCCAGCAACAGTACAGGGACTGACCGTGTGGCAGAGGAACTGCCGCAGGCTCGCAAGGAAGGTGCCAGTGATTCGGCAGCACATCACACGGTCAACGAGGAAACCGAACGTGATAGTGCTACAGGAGACGCTCTTACACGCTACATCGCTACCCGGGTACAGACTATGCGAACGCCCCGGCGGAGGACCACGGGAGCAGGTGGATATGCACGGTGGTCCGGAATGCACGAGTGTTCGTGGAGCACGAGATCGTTGCATACAACATCGAACACGCGTGCATTGAGACAACCCAGGGGAAGAAACGGAACGTCAGCGTTTGCTTGCTCAACGTCTATAGTAATCCGTCGCAGCGGAAGCAGAAGTTCATGACGCTCCTGCGCAGGGCGTGCGCCGCTGCAGGAAGCCTTCAGTGCGATGCACCCGGCGTGAGCCTACAGCAAGCCCAAGGCCAAAGGGTAAGATCTGTGGCAAGACGCGACGGACCTCGACTTTACACTACTAACGGACCCGGCGCATCCGACGTGACTCGGCAACTGGGTGTCCAGGAATACGATGCCAGACCTAACGTGTGTGAAGCACGACGAGGGGGGCGTGACTACATGGCGCAACACGTGGGACCATCTTGGTAGCGACCACGCCATCTGGAAGGTCATAAGACCGGGAACGACGAAAAAAACAAGGATTCTAAATGGACCGACTGGGTGGTGTCCTCGTCCTCCGACTGCCGTCGGAGGACGAGGACGAGATCGAGGACATCGAGGAGTGGACTGCGAAGATCAAGGCGAGGGTGAAAGATGCAACGAAGACAATAAAGATGGAATTGAGGTTCCCGGGGTCGACAACCGACTGGCTCCCCCCATCGAGGCCAAGCAGTTCATATCTAGCAAGTGGAAGACTCAGCGGCTCAACCACAGGTTACGTAAGAAAGCGGCGGAGCTCAACTGAGCCATCGAAGTCCACTGCCGGGTGCTCTGCGCGCACGAGTGGAACGAGATATTCAACGCGGCGGACGGGCAGATCCACTGCGGCAAGACCTGGTTCTACGGCGGCACCTGCTCGATGAGACGAAGACTAAGACCCAATAGCGCGACGACCTAGCAAAGGTCATACATTGGAGTGGCACCCCGCTTACGGGTGCGAAGACAACGAGAAATTCGACCGGGACATAGATTTCGGTGAGGTTAGGATGACTCTGCAAGAGCTTAACTGCAAGTTCGCGGCCGAATCGGACCACTTCACGAACAAGGCGCTCAGAAACCTGAACTACGAGGCAGTCGACTAGCTGACCAAGTGCGTCAACAAGCGCTGGAATCCGGGGACGCTGCCGAAGCAGTGAAAAACGGCCACGACCATTTTCATCGCAAGACGGCCACGCCATGTTTAAGGTCATAAGATCGCGAACGACGAAAAAACAAGGGATATAGATGGACAGACTGGGTGGCATTCGGTGACCGACTGCCGTCGAAGGACGAGGGCGAGATCGAGGACATCGAGGAGTGGACTGCAAAGATTAAGGCGAGGATGAAAGACTATAGAGATGGAATCGGTGTTCCCGGGGGTCTACAACCGACCGGCTCCCCCCATCGAGGCCAAGCATTTCACACTATGCAAGTGGAAGACGCAGTGGCTGAACCGCAGGTTACGTAAGAAAGTGGCGGAGCTCAAGTGAGCCATCAAAATCCACGGGCGAGAGCTCTGCGCGCAGAAGTGGAACGAAATCTGCAACGCAGCGAATGGGCAGATGTAGTGCGGCAGGACCTGGAACCTGCTAAGTCACCTGCTCGATGAGACAACCATCTTCAATGAGATGACCCACTAGTGCGACGACCTAGCCAAGCTCATACTCTAGGCGGTTCGGGAGCACGGGGAAGCAAAGATCATCCGCAGAATCGACAGGTACCTGCCTGTAACGCCCACGGAGTGGCATCCCGCTTACGGGGGCGAAGCAAATTAGAAACTCGACCGGGACATAGACGTCGAGGATGTGAGGATGACTCTGCAAGAGCTTAACCGCAAGTACGTGTCCGGACCGGACCGCATCACGAACAAGGTGCTCAGGAACCTGAATGACGAGGCAGCCGAGTAGCTGACCAAGTTCTTCAACAAGTGGTGGAAGGCGGGGACGCTGCCGAAGCAGTGGTTGGCGGCCATGACCATCCTCATACCAAGCTGGGCAAGCCGCCAAGCACGGACAACCTCCGGCCCATCTCGATCACGTCGTTCGTGGGAAAGGTGCAAGAGCGCGTACTGATGAACCGGTGGCAGGTCTACCTGGAGCGGTCCGGGCTGTACCCCTCGTCGGTCATCGGTTTCAGGCCGCACCTGAGCACGCAGGACGCAATGAGATTACTCAAGGACGAGATCGTCGATGACAAAGACAAGACAAGATAACAAGACCATCCTAGAACTGGACCTTCTGAGCGCCTTCGATAAGGTGAAGCACTCCGCGATCCTTTACCAGGCGTCGAGACTGGGCATGGCCGAACGTCCATACAATTACATACTGGAATTTCTGACGGGTCGCACCGCTGAGCTTCTCGCCGGCTATCTGCAACTGCAAGGGAAGAGATTCGGCAGCGTGGAGATTCCGGAGGGGTCCGTCATCTCGCCACTGCTATTCAACCTGATGATGATCTGGGTGGCCAAACGGCTAGAAAAGATCGAGGGCGTCAGGCACACCATTTACGCCGACGATATTACGCTCGGGGTCCCAGGAGGCAGCGACGCTCACATCAAGGGCAAAATTCAGAAGGCAGTAAACGCGATCGAGGACTAGCTCGACGGTTCACGCCTGATATGCTCACCGAGCATATTGAAGTTGCTGGTGCTATCACCGGAAAGGGCGAACCGAACGAAGTACAAGGCAAGAGAGTAGGAGAAGATCAAGGTCGTGACGAGGAGAGGCTTAGTGATCGCAGAGGTCGGTAAGATCCGTGTCCTGGGGATGATGGTCGAGAAGCAGCGGAGAATAGGCGAAATCGTCGCCCGAATGAACGCCGAGGTGGCTAATGCGATGCGACTCAAAGTTCGCGAACCGGAAGGCAGGGATGAAGGAGAAGAGTCTTCTCAGGCTCGTCCTATCCGTTGTGATGAGTATCATCGCGTACATCGCAGCATACCACAACTGGCTGCAGAGCGGGCGCAACAAGATCAACGCCATCAACGGCGTGCCTATAAGGCGGCACTCGGGCTGTTCGAGGGTACAAGTACGACCACGTCCCTGAGCCTGGGCGTGAAGAACACGCTCGAGGAAATCGCAGAAGCACTACGGACCGCCCAGCTGGACTGACTATCAACGACCGCGCCGGGTAGGAGAATACTGCGAGACCTGGGGAGGGGAGACGGTGGAGGGGAACGCGAGCAGCAGAGACCCCATTCTGGACGAGACCCGGTGCCGGATCACGCAAAGTACGCCGGACACGCGGGGTACTTAAAACGGCCGATTATCAAGGAGAACGAGAAGCGTTCGCGGCTGTCGTCGTACAGGCACTACGAGGGCGGCGGCGAGCGCTTCAGTAAAGGAGGCATTAGAGGTAGAGCAGATGGCCCTACCCATGGCCATTGCCGATGCCGGGTGCCAGACCGTGCTAAGTGGCTCGAAAAACGCGGTGCGAATTTTCTTCAGGGGCCGAGAATGCAAGGAAGCTGAGCGCGGGCTCCGGACGGCGAGGTTACATGAAAACCGAGGCATACGTTTCCTGTGGTTTCCGGTGCACGCAAGAGAAGACGCGTCGGCAACGAACAACAACCACAACGAGAGGGCATACGCGACGGCGAAAGCGCTAACCTACCACGCCGCCGCAACCGTCCGTCCTGGGTGGTGTGGAGTCAAGGACCGCATTACAGACCATAACGAGGTCACGAAGTTCCACCGTCTGGCTCGAAAAACTCTCCCGCCCCTGAACCCGGGGGTGATCCGTGCGGAAGTGTTGCCATGGCAGCTGCAGATAGGGCCGCTACCCATCCCGGTCCTGATGAAGCACATATATCCAAGTCTACCCGTCCGACACGTACCGGGTATGCCAGCGGGGGAGGGCGGAATTCGCGCACGTGTTGTGGGACTGTACCAAGTTTCCAGAACAAGCGTCACCAAGAACAGGAAGGCTGCCGTCGAGGCTAGAAGCAGCGATGGCGAGCTCCGGCCAAGAAGAACAATCATGGGCCGTCCAGCAGGTCCTGGAGGCTCTCGAAAGGCAGAAGCCGAGCGAAAACGATGGGGAGGCTTTTCACGGACGACGAACCGCGGGAGCAGCAGAAGCCTGCGCCGAGTAGAGGACCCCACCAGAATAACGTAGAGGCCCGCGTCGCGTTGCTCTAGGGCATCGATCCGCAGCCTATCAAAGAAGTTGCTTCCGTCCATCCATCCGATTTCTGGCCGGGAAGGCAGTCATTGCTACGCCAGCATCTCGTCAGGTGAGAGTTGCCAACTGCACAGTTTTGCCCGACATGTATGGCGTTCTAGCAATTTTTTGTCGTCGTAGGGCAGTAGGGCCGCTTAGTCTTTTTTCTGTCACGCGTGCGAAGATTTTAAGTTTTTTTAACGGACTGGTTATTCTAAGCCAAATAAACGCGCTATGGTATCAAATTATTCATTCAGCTAAAGGGTTATAACGACCGCTTTGTTTCTGTAGCCAAACACACACAGAGAGAGCGACAGACAATCAGACTCTTCACAAAAAGACAGAGCGCGAGCGGCATGCGTCCAGAGAGGCAAGCCGTCGTAGTTATGAACGAAATGTTCGCTATCCGCGAGAAAGCTGTCCTCCATGGATCTGTCCTCAGGACGGAACGGTCCTCAGTTGTCCGCAGGACGGATGAAAGAGTGAGGATCGGCGTAAGAAAGAGTTAATATCGCCACTAATATAGGGATAGGGCATCTCAATGGGTGGCGCCACCACTCGGCGCTCCCCTCGTTGGTGGAATGCGCCGGTGCATTCGACTACGCAGCCTTTCGCATGTTTTTGCCGCGTTTGCTTCGGTGCTTAAATTCTTAGGTTTTGTTGTGAGCGGACATGTGCGATGAAACGAAATCTAGACGGATGTGTTGGTTTCTTTATATGCGATGACAGCTACGTAATCTTTTCGGGCACTTCTAAACTTGGGTATGGGCTACAATGACATCAGCGCTTTTTGCAGCGATGTATACACTCGGCTCCACCCAATCTCATTACGAATAAAGCTGCTATTATTAGTATTCATTACTTCTTAAATGCACTAACGGGTACGTAACTTATTGGACGCTCTAAGGTTGGGAATGGGCAAACATTGACATAAGTGCTTTTAGCAGCGCTCTGCGCCTGGCTCCACGCGATATCAGTAGGAACAAAACTGTTAATATTAAAATTCATTTCTACCACTTTAAATAATCTTCACTGGTTTCAGCGACTGCGGTTTCCACGCCAGCCTTAACGGTAGGATACATCGACACGTGTGTTCTGAAGAGAAAGGCACTTGCATACGAGATCGATTACCGTGTGACCGGGGAAACGTCGCTGCAGTTTACACTTTCTTTCTATAACCTTGAGCTTCAATTTGTGCCTTCGGTTTTCGTGAGTGACAGCAAGGACGTAGCCAGACGGGTGTTGTGGGGTTAGAACCCCCTCCGAAATTTTTTCTAGGCAGCGCTTACGCGAGACTTACTGTTCCTTTCGGCAAACCTCAGCCCTTCCAATAAGTCATATCCACATCCCCAAAAAAGGCCGGCTAGGGCCCTGAGTGGCACCCTGGGAGCCTGAGAGAAGAAGCAGTACTCCCACGTTCGTCATTTTATCGACAGCCAAAGTTATTCAACCACCCAACAGCCCAAGCTACAATTCCACCCCTCCTGCTCTTCCCATTTGACCACCTGGGTGGAGTAAAGGCTGGCAAAGATAGTTAAAAAAAGTGCCCGTGTTAATGTCAGTTTGTGTATCTGTGTATCTCCTCAAGTATCTTTGCCGAGTACATAAACAAATGGTGTTATTCTTGCGAAGAAACCGAAAACTCGCGACTAGTTGCCTCAAATAGAGAAGCACCAGCCCGAGTCCTCCACAGACGGATTTCCGACACGCTGGATGCAGTTAGGATTTGGAGAGCGTTGCATAAAAGTGCAATATTAAACAGCAGAATCATCCAGCCCTCCGTTTGACGACAACCATGGCTGATGGCGAAGCTTCGTCTTGCGAAATAGAAGGAGAAAGGGTCAAATTCCAAGACCGTGCGCTGTGTTCAAAATATTAATCTGCGTGCGGGTGAACTTCAAAGCTCAACTAGGCGAAGTTTAGGTCCTGAAGGCAACCAAGAAACCCACACGAGAAAGCTTTGATATAAACCAAAATCGTCGTTAGAAGGAGGAGTGCATGATTGTTGAAGCCTTAGTGGCAGCTTGTAAAACTCGACGGCAGCATTCAGTTCTGAAACTGATGGCAGGTTTTTGGCACCCTCCTGTCTCTGGCCCTTCACCCACGCAGGAATTGTTCTTTACAAAACCGTTAACCCACTAGCAAGCAACCATTGCAATTCTTGTAGAGCAATGCTTTTCCACAACCAGCAATAACGTTTTGCTATCCAGCGTTATTTATTCTGCAAACGATTCCTGATGAGTGTATTAAACGTATTTCTGTGAAAGTAAACACGTTTCTACCGTAGTTAATTAAGTTACGGAGCGTCGTTCATCACAATTTCTGTTTTGGGGTAAATTCTAGAAGGCGACCCTCTACTGTGCCTTTCGTTCGTGCGCGACGCCACAGCATTCCTGGAGCGGCTACGCACAACGTCTTTGTTGGAGCATTTAGCTGCAATTTATTCCAAGATGCGCCAAACTGCATGCAAAAATGAAACATTTGCACGAAGGAACGGACTTGCACTTCCAGAGTGACCTCTAGCTTGGTGCATTGAGCGTCGTCTGCTATTTGTAATTACTGAGTATGGGCATAAATCACGCACATTAGGCACGCCTCGTAAAGGTCGCCTCTACTTTTGAGATCTAATAATCTGAAAAAAGTCATTGTGATTTTCTACGCTTTGGAAGCCGCACCGCTGCAGAACGACAGAAAGCCATGCACAACTACGCTGCGCTGACCGCCACCGGCTTTCCACTCACGAGCGGTTCACCACGGGCGGCGCTGTTCGCTGAAGCGACGGTGGTGCCACACGGCCGCCCGGTCCCTATACAGTGTATAATATGAAACTATAAGTGTTCCGATGACGTCACGCAGTTAGTATCTGGCCATCGTTAACATGCGATCAAAGTATTTTGTGATTCCAAAGCCGACGGTGGGTGTATAAAATATTGGCCGCGTATCTTCTCCTTTCGTTGCAAATGTCGACACAACTTTCGTAGCAAATGTGGACACAGTCAACTGGCTCCCCTAGAAAGGAAATGCATCCTTTCTCTTTCCCGCTCACCTCTCGTGCTGTTTCTGCCCCGTCTCGTTCCTTCCAAGATAACAGGCTAGACGTTTGCTCAAGTCAATTTAAATTTACCGCGTTAAACTTGAAGAAGCAAGTGCCTCGACGCCAGCGCTGCCGTACGGCGGAGGCGTGCGTGAATCGAGGCCCCCGACTATAACATTTATTGAACCACGTTGTCCTACTCCACGAGCGTTCCAAGCGTAACGCGAAACCAATCTAGAGGAAGCTTTCGTTGCTGTTGCTGTTGCCGCTTGATTTTGTGGAGTTCCGCCAGGTAGTGCGGGCATGAGTAGGCGACGGCTTTTTGCAGTTGAAGTAGTATTTTACTTGCTATCGCAAAAACCAAGCATCCGTAAATTTTTAATAAAGGAACACTGCAAATATCACTAATGTATTGACTTTATGCCTTACATTTGCGTAATGTCTTGTTCTTCAACAATGTTGATAGGTATGAACATTAACACTGGGCTTAGGCGCTTATATATAGCTGTGAGTATATAGGACTATTGCGCAGCATGCGTTTTACCTTGGCCGGCTGCCTGAATCGAGCGACCGACAGACAGACAGACCGACAGACCAAAATTTTCCTGTTGCAGTAACCCAAGAAAGACTATCGTCTTTCAAATTCAGTGTCAGTTGTATAAGCTAATCTGTTGGGGAAGTTGGTGCATTATGATTCAAAAAATAGAGCGCGACTTGGACAACGACGGTAAAGGAGGACGACGGGACAAGCGCTTGTCCCGTCGTCCTCCTTTACCGTCGTTGCCCAACTCGCGCTCTATTTTTTTAAACCGGTTGTATAACTCGTGCATCCGCGTAGACCCATTGTCACGCTTTTGTTCGCAGTGCGTGCTTGCGTTCGCCCTGCCGGTTCTAAATTGTGGGCTTTCCCTGTAGCGTCGCAGCCCGGGAGAAAATGACCAGCGTCGTTCCTTTCTGTTCGTTCCGTGATTCTTGGCAGGAGTTGCTACACTTGTTGCTTCATCCAGTTCCTCCTTTTGTGGACGGCTTTTGTGGATAGCCACAATCTTGCTCCAAGAATCACGCTGAACTTTACACCGATTGCACCGTGGGAGTTGTGCATGATATTTCCATGAGTTTTCACAAATGTTATGTATTGGCCAAAGCGGCATATTTTTCAATGACAAAGCGAGCAGACATTGCTGGGCAGTGAAGAACAACGCTGGTGGCCACATGGCTAAACACTGCAAATGGTGCACTCTTCAAGGTGCATACTGCATTCCGATCTTTAAACGGGCCACATACTTGGAAAGAGTCAGAAGGAGAGAGTGTAGAGGTTTATTTCACTTATGAGGCAGGAAACAAGTGAATCAGTGCATTGTCAGTTGCTTTGTCTGTGAAGGAAATCTTATTCTTATGTGGTCACGTGTAGGTTTGCACACGTTTTTTGATGACATCACAACAGTGTATTTCAAACAAGGGTTTCTAGCAATAAAGTTTATTTCCCCGCACGGGGCATCTTGAGCAATCTTGGTGACGCTGTTGGTGACAGCGCGGACCCCGTGCCCCCAAGCATAAGCTGGATCCAACCATGGCGGTGTGTTTTAAGGTGAAGGGCAGAAACTTCAAATGGTGGCCGTTGGACCCCAGGTCAAGCTCCGGCGGATGGGCTCCCTGTCTGTTTCCCAGGTGGGGAGCTCCGGGAAATCTTCAGCTATCAGGGTAAGGCTGGCGAAGAAAGTACACCCCGTCCCCTGCTTTAATACATGCTGCATGATTTTTCCCAAATTTCCCAAACCCAATGATCGGCCCCTTAAAAGGGACCGCACCGAGGTATCCTTTCCACCCCTTCCGACCATGACAATCCCAAAACCTGATAACTACCCCTACTTCTTGGTGATTGAACCTCTTGAACAAGCCAGGCCTGTTGCTTCACAGTCCGTGTTCTTGATTTCGAAGTTTCTGGGAAGGGTTTTAAGTGAATCCTATAACGCTAAAAAGCAAAGAAGCGGTGAAATTTTGGTCGAGGTTCATAGTGAGCAGCAGGCCACAAAACCCTTGAAGCAGACCCGAATTGCCGAATTCGACATCACGGTCACGCCCCACGGCAGCCTCAACAGCTCGCAGGGCGTGATCTCGGAGCGAGATCTTGCAAATGAGACAGAGGCCGATATTCTTGAAGGCCTGGGAAGTCAAGGTGTGACGGAAGTCAAGCGCATCACCATTAGAAGAGAAGATAAGGTAGTGCCAACTAGACATATCGTCTTCACATTTGACCGTTCCATTCTTCGAGACCACATCAATGCCGTTTTCATCCGGTGCTCCGTCCGAGTGTACATCCCGAATCCGCGGCGCTGTTTCAAGTGCCAGCCGTTCGGGCATGGTATTAACTCGTGTCGGGGCCAAATAACCTGCGCCAAGTGAGCCCAACATGAGCATCCCACAGGTAATTGTAGTTTATAACTCCTCTGTAGTAACTGTCAGGGCCCACACGCGGCGTTCTCCAGAAAATGGGAGAAGTTAACACTTGATAAGAAAATATTAAACATCAAGGCCACAGAAAACATCAGCTTCCCGGAGGCGCGAAAGAGGTTTGCCTCTTTTCCTTTGGGGAGTTACGCCGACGCTGCTCGCCGGGGGGCGGACCTGGTTTCGGAGCGGCGTCTGGTTTCTGCGGGAACCCAGTACCGCGAGTCGGACGTGGCCCCGCTGAGGCCCCTCTCGGGTTGCTTCCGGCGGCCCGTCCCCCCCCCCCGCACCACTCGCTGAGCCAGCAGTGGTTGTGGTGGCAACCACGTCTGTTGGGGACGCCAGTGCATCCACTGCCTCCTCTCCACCGGCCCAAAACATACGCAAGGTCACGGAGGACATGGAGACGTAGGCAGCCGCAGCGACCCCCTCCCGCGCCTCACAGCCTGTGCCATCATTGGTGCTCCCCACGACCTCAGCACTAGCAGCGCAGGCAAAGAATATCCGAAAGGGTACCAAGTCAACGGGGCGCAGTCCGCTGGGCGCCCCCTTGCCTTCAGATGAAGACATGGACTTCGAGCCCTTCCGGCTTTCTTCGCAGCGAAAGGAACGGGCTGCTACGTCCAGGCCAGTAGAGAAGATAAAAACTCCCTTCCAAGAGTCCAAGCCCCAAAGACGTTACATACATAGTCACACTCCAGTAGCTCTGAACAATTAACAAAGGCAAGAGAAAATATTTGTCAATAGAACTGCATAGGCCTTCTGAATAATCTTAAGCCTCGTCAGGCTTAACCGCCTTTTGCCTCGGTCCCCTCTTTTCTATGAAAAGAACATAAACTTCACTTCACTTCAGTTCACATGTACGAGATTCTGCATGCTAATCAGCCAACTATAATGTGTGTACAAGAAACACATCTAAATTCCAATCATACAAATTTCTTAAATAGCTATATGATATTCAGAAAGGATAGGGCTGGCTGCACACATATTTCGGGCGGTGTTCCCATAATCGCCCGGAAATGCTTAGCGTGTCACCCTATCACCGTGAACACTGTCATTGAGACTGTAGCAATTCGAACAATAATATTTAATAGGTTGATAACGGTATGCCCCATATACATTCCTCCTGATCTTGCACTTTCGAGATGTGACTTTGAGGCGCTGGCTGATCCGCTGCCCGAAGCATACATTCTGACAGGCGACCTTAATGCGCACAATTCTCTTTGAGGCTCTTCTCGCACAGATACCCGAGGTCGCCTGATAGAGAAGCTTTTAACATCCTCTAGAAGAAACATTTTCAAAAAGAACATTTTCAAGAAGAACATTTTCAAGAAACAGCTTACATACCATAACTTAGGACACAATACATACTGAAACCTTGACTTGGCTATTGGTTCTACAAATATCTTTCCATGTTTTGAGTGGGGTTTGGGCGCTGACTTATACGGCAGTGACGCTATACATCTGTTAATAATGATCGACCAACTAGTCCAACAACGTACTTTACCACTTCCCCACCTCACTAACATATATAGGTAAAGGCCCATGCAGTCCATCTTCCCAGAACAGGTTCAATGAAGCACGAGCTAACTGGAATATACTCACAGAGACATCCAAACTACGCTACACAACCTTAACACACCTACACGTGGAGGAAGCAGCCCAACTCATCACGGCGCACATCCTCGACGCTCCGAAAAGTCCATTCCCCACGCCTCCGATGCTCTCCGCATCCAGACAAGGCCGTGGGGGAATGAGGACTGTAGGCGGGCGCGAGAGGCTCAGAACAACGCGTGGGGTATCATTCGTCGGTACCCCACGTCGGGTAACCTCCTGTTGTTCAAGCGGGCTAAGGCGTTTGGAAAACGGGTGCACCGTGGGGAAAAGCTAGATAGTTGCGCTCATTCATAACATCAATAAACTCATACAAAGACACACGAAAAGCATGGACAAGAATACGCAAACTCAAAGGACAACAGACCCACAACCTGCCTCTATTCAGCACAACCGGGGACACAAACCACGCTGACACATTTGCAGAACACTTCAAACGCATGTCCAGTTCAGCACACTACACAAACACTTTCATGAAACACAAAAACTCAGCCGAAAAGAAGCCTTTACATGACAACGACAGATCAACCACGTCCTATAACTTTGAGCTTCGCTTCATGAGCTGAGGGGTGCTCGGAATACCTGTAAACCCTCAGCTCCAGGCCCAGACAAGATCACATATACAATGATACAGCACTTGCACGCACACTTTTGTTACACTCCTTCACATTTACAAGATATCGCTTTCGGGGAACATTCCACAATCTTGGAGGGAGGCCATAGTTGTAGCATTCTTGAAAGAGGGGACGGACCCTTCCACTCCCGCAAGCTATCGACCCATCACCCTCACAAGCTGCCTGTGCAAGCTTCTCGAGATGATAAACAGAAGACTCGTGTACTTCTTGGAGTACAATGGTCTTCTCTAGAGCTGCTAGGCAGGCTTGAGGGTGGGGCGGTCTACGAACGAACAACTTGTCGCTCTTGAATCGTATATTTTCAGCATAGTGACGTTATTGCCGGACATTATGCCCGAACGCAAAATCACCATCATCGCTTGCATTACGACACCAAGGCGCGCGTTTCCCGGTTAGTCATATCCGTGCACCCATCGCCATTATTATCTGTAAATGATCATCATGATCCCCTCGCTTCGACTGCGGACGAAGGTCTGGGCTCGGTGACCCAATAGAGAGCTTCTTGCGAAAGGCCGTCTCTCAATATGAAGGATGCGTTCGTGCATAAACAGTTTTTCCTTACGGTGTTTTTTCGACATCGAGAAAGCCTATGACACCGCTTGGTGGTACAACATTCTTAGTGAACTGAAGTCAATCGGTGTTTCGAGCAACATGTTGAACATCCTTTGTGGTTAAATGTCGGAGAACCTTGCGCGTCATAGTTGGTTCTGCACTGTCAAAGGTTCATGTGCAAGAAAATGGCGTGCACAAGGTGGAGTGTTGAGCTGCACTCTTGTCATAGTTAAAATGAACTCTATTGGAAAGGCACTGCCACCTACAATCTCTTACTCAATGTATGTAGATGACATCCAGGTATTCTTTAAGCCTTGTAATATGTCAATCTGCGAACATGAATTTCAGCTTGGCGTCAAGAAACTAGCCGGCTGGGCTCACAAGAATGGCTTTAAACTCAATCCTGCAAAAAGCTCTGGAGTTGTGTTCTCCAGGAAGCGTGGGGTGCATCCGGACCGACACATTACTCTTAAGGGCGTGTCGCTTCCTGTGAACAAGGAGCACAAGTTTCTATGGGTTGTGCTTGACCACAAAATCACATTCATTCCACACATTTATTTATTTTATTTATTTTAGTACGCCAAAGGCCTGTGATGGGCATGACATAGGGAGGAGGGCTAAAAACAAACACAATACTATTTCGCAGTTGAACGAGGCGTGACATCCAGAATACATCCATCATTGATCGTTCTTCCTCGTGTCTTTTTGTTTAACAGGGCATATATGAACGCAAATAAGTTAGTACTGCAACTGGGTTATGTATAAGGTGCTAGCAAGAGTAACCCGTAAGATCAAAATCGACCGTAATCGACATCAAAGAACTTATGCATAAATGTTTAAAAACAGTGACTGTCCTTAAGGTTCTCTCCCACCAATCGTATGGGGCTAACAAAGAACTCCTACTGCGCTGGTATACTGCTTTGGTTGGTCTCGTTTGGACTATGGCAGTGTGGTGTATGGGTCGGCAACTAAAACAGCGTTGCGAATGCCTGACCTAATGTACACTTGGGACTTCGTCTTGCGTGGGGTGGTTTTCGCACTAGTCCGGTCCGAAGTCTGAATGTCGAGTGTAACAAGTGGGGCCTTGAGAAGCAACGGACGTACATGGACTTGCTGTGTGGTTTTAAAATTTCATCGCTGAATAATCATCCTTTTTATCCTGTCTTTAACGACACATCCACATCTCTGCTGTTCGCAAATCGCATATCCGTTCCTCTGCCCTTTTCACTTAGAGTGAGTGAGCGAGCCTCGGATCTCAGCGCTTGGTTTTTACATGTGTACAGATCATCCTTTTCGGACCCAAGATCAATTCAGTATGAGCTTCACACTCTACTACCAGAATGTTCGAGGGCCCCGCACAAAATCTAAGCCCTTCTTTGATAACGTCGTCTTGGATAATTATGATGCCTACTGTATCACAGAGACTTGGCTACCTCACCACATTGTGTCTACCGACTATTTTACAGACGAATACACCGTTTTTCGCAATGACCGAAATTATGCTGCGACAGGGCAAAAGTATGGCGGTGGAGTCCTCATCACCTTGAAGAAACCTTTCCGTGCGGTCAGACGGTCCGATCTTGAGCTCTACAGCGAATGCCTATAGATCGAGGTGAAAGTTAAAGGTGCGAAAAATGTTCTTATTAGCGTGTACTATTTACATCCCGCTCTTGAAAATTCTTTGTTTGCTTCAGCCCTACAGGGTTTAACAGAGGTACTTAAACCTGAAAGCTATAACATTCTTCTGTTTGGCGACTTTAATTGCCCGAGCTCTTGGTGGGACCCCGCACAAAATACCAGCGGAGAGTCCAAAGCAGCTCATTTGTTTAACTTCTTTTCTTTCAATAACATCCATCCTGCCGTCTTGCACCCGAACCCTGCTGGAAACGTACTAGACACTGTTTTCACAAACCTTAACTCTGTCGTTGTCGATCAGTTCCCCGAACCTATGTGGCCGTTGACGCGTGGCACTCTCCTTTCGGAGCCTCAGCCCACATATGCATGGCGCACGACAACAGCGTTTCAACTCCCAGACACGACTTTGCTCGCGGAGATTACACATCTCTCTATTATTCGCTCGACAACGCAGACTGGACCTCTGTATACAACGCGCCCTGTGTGGACGTGGCCGTCCAGGAGCTAACCCAAACTGTTCATTACTTCATGGACCAACACATCCCAAAGCGGCAAATTCGCTCCTCTAAATTTCCATTCTGGTTTAGCCATGAGCTGCGAGGCGCGCTTCGAAGAAAACGTCAATTTCACCGCTTGTTTAAGGCCCACAATGACCCGTCTGCTCTCGCTAGCTTCAGAGAATGGCGCTCCTCAGTGAAAAAGCCCCTTGCCCGGGATAAAAAGATGTTTACGGACTACTCTGAAACCTCTCTTACCCACTCCCCTCGGGAGTTTTGGCGGTACGTCAAATTCCGCACACGTCATGCACGCGAAAGCATAACCCTTCAGGATGGTGACAAGATTGTGTCCGACCCTGAAGGCGTGTGTGAACTTTTCGCACGTCATTTTTCTTCGACATACTCGACCTCTCACTACAGCGGCAGCGAACTGGATTTCGATTCTCACGGTCGTGTATTGCCAATCCCCAACGTAACCGAAAACGATGTTTTGTCCGCCATCCGCAAACTGCCATCGAAAAAGTCGGCAGGTTGTCACAGCATCCCTTGCTTCATCGTGAAGGGTTGTCGCACTGTTTTTGCACCTTTGCTCTGTCACATCATACGTATGTCACTGGTTGAGCAACATTTTCCAACTGACTGGAAAATTGGTTCCATCTTCCATTTGCACAAATCCGGAAGCGCCACAATCCCAGCAAACTATAGGCCAATCTCTCTTCTGTCTTCAGTTTCCAAAGTCTTCGAAAAGGTCTTGTAGCGATACCTTTTATCAGCTATGCATCCACTAATTCATTTCAACCAACACGGCTTCATGCCCGGAAGGTCGGTAGATTCAAATCTTGCCTGTTTTCTAAACGACATCGGCCCTCCAGTACTGTCTCGCCAACAGGTAGATACAGTATATTTTGACTGTAGCAAGGCCTTCGACAATGTTAATCACGATCTACTACTTCGCAAATTGTCCGAATACGGTCTTTCCCTTGAGTTCTGCCAGTGGTTCGGCAGCTACTTAAGAGGCAGGTACAATTGTGTTAGTTACGAAGGCGCTACTTCCCGGCCCTTCCCGATGACCTCAGGGGTACCCCAAGGCTCGAAATTGGGCCATCTACTTTTTAACATTTTTGTTAATGACATGCACCCCGCTATTAAGCACTGTTCGCTCTCCCAGTATGCCCACGATATGAAGCTCTATCGCACTATTTCTCCACCTTACGATCGTGTACTGCTGCAAAATGACATCAACGCAGTTTCTGCTTGGTGTGACTGCTACTATTTAAAACTTAACCTCTCGAAAACCATCGTAATATCATACACTCGCAAGTCTTCCCCGCTCACTGTTACGTACTTGCTGCTCGGTGAACCTGTAAAACGCGCTACCGTAGTGCGCGATTTGGTGCGTGAAACTGCTCTTTAACGCGCATGTGAACTATCTGACCAACTCCTGTCTCCGTACGCTTGGCGTAATTTCCCGCGCGACCAGGGATTTCACCGACCGATCATGCTTTGTTTCACTGTATCGCGCTCTCATTTTGCCCAAGCTCGACTTTGCTAGTGCAATTTGGAATTGTTTAAGCCCTTCGTCCTGCCTTCGACTAGAAAGGATTGAGAAGCGCTTTACTAGAACCGTATTTTCTCGCCACTCACCTATCAGCCGATATGAGCACGGTGGGCTTCTGAAGATCTTGAATTTAGATGAGCTATCAGGGAGGCGCTCCAGGCGCGACCTGGCTTTTCTGTTTAATTGTATTCACTCGAAGTTCGACTGCCCTAGCCTCGTAAGCTCTGTCCATCTGCGAGTGCCAAGCAGACCACTACGGCCGCATGGATGCTTTGATGTAGACAGATCAATGAGTTTGGCACCAGCCAGCTTGTGCCAGCTCACCTATAACAGTCTGTTTCTATCTCCTATAGACGTTTTTTGGAGCGATTTGGTACTGTTTAAGCGCTCTCTGAAATGTATAATATTTTGAATACGCATGCTGTGGAGAGGTCGCTCCTGCACTTCCCTCCCTGCTCTCGTGTTTCCTCACATACAGCGCTACCCTGCCCATGTTCGTACGTGTTCTCCTGTGCATACTCGAGACACGTCCTACGAGCCTTTACCGTTCAAAAATGTTTGTGTCTCCTTCGATAACACTACACTTTTGTATATATCTATCTGCACTTCCACATTTACCAATTTTTTATTTATACGCTGCCCGTATTTGTACTGTTTGTATTCCTTGTATCCATGCATCTATGTATGTTGCCTGTTCGTATTCTTTGTACCTATGTATGCGGTGCATCACCCGAGAAGGCCCTGTGCTGTTGGTGAGCACTTCAAATAAATAAATAAATTTTACCGCCTTGGAACGTTCGCCCTGCGTCCTGCGACCTTTCTTTTATGAAACTTGACAACAATCGGGTACCACCAGCTGCAATACTGCAGCATTTTCTGTCTCTGCAGTTTAAATATCGATGTGCAGAATTTTACAGTGACGCTTCTAAAACCTCCATTATGGTGTGCTGCGCTGCTCATGGTCCGAATTTCAATGTAGCCAGAACCATGAGCGTACACACAACCATTTCTTTCAGCAGAAGCATATGCAATTTCGCTCATCGTACAGCCCATTCTTGAAAAACAAATTCCCAATTCCGTCATCATTTCTTCCATCCTTCTGTCTTCCATCTTCCATCATTTCATCCATCCTAACGTCATACTTCCGTCATCCCAATTCCGTCATCATCCATTCATTTTGTGTTGTTCGCGCACTATCATCGCCCAAGCCACTCAAAAACCGCATAGTTAATCTTGTGTTCAACGCCATTATGCGGAAAATCAGGAGCTGCTACTGGGCTGGGTCCCAGGACATTCTGGGATCGCGGGCAATGAGTTGGAAGATGCGAGGGCCGCTACTGCTGCACTCGGGAACACTGTAGACATACAACGGTACCATATACAGACCTCAAGCCACACATAAGACTACACTTGCGCAGAACATGGCAAACACACTAGAATGAACAGGCAGACAACAAATTATATGTAATAAAGCCACACTTGGGACGGTACACAGCTGACTCACACAACAGATACACGGAAGTTGCCTTGGCTAGGCTACGGATAGGGCACACCCTTGCCACGCACTCCTATCTACTCACAAGATCTTCTAGACCCTAGAGCAGCAGGTGCGGAGAGGCCCTATCCGTAGTCCACGTACTCATACAATGCAAGGCACTCGACACCACACGATGCAAACATTTTCCTGTAGACAACACATACATCAACACCCATCACACCTCTTGCGCGACAACCCAATGGTTTCAAACAACCGTGTTTTTCAGTTCTTAACGGGAGACAAGTTTTTACAGCTTCTTTCATATCATGCATAATTACACTGGCCCTATACACCAGCCATGTTCATGCGTTCGCTTTACTTTTCTTTTTACTCGACAATTTAGTATTTAATTGCGCATCGGTCCTCATAAAATAACTTTGTCTCGGGCGCTCTTTGCCCTCGTTGGCTTTCCGCGATTAACCTTTTACTTGCCAATGTTCCAAAATTGGAACACACAGAACCTGATTCTGTATTTCCTTACCAACATACCGAATTTCCTATTTTTGTTTTCGCATACTCACTGATGTTTGTGGAAAACAATAGAATTTTATTTTTCGTTAGCAGCCCATTTAGAGGCTTTGAATAAATGTTTACATAAAGGCATATTTGTGTTTCTTCACTACCACATGATTGTTGCGACATTTTGCTGGAAAATGTAATGTGCAAATTAGAACCAAAATATCGGCAGATCATTAGCGATTACTCTGCGAGTAATATAAAAAATGTAAAGAGCCTCTGGCGTTCTGTTTCGAGAGGTTTGTGCGAATGTTCCTTTTTTGGAACATTGGCGTTTAATAGAGCCAGAAACACGGAGACCGACCACCGCATCACGCGTCCATTTTTCTTCTAATTTTCACGTGTTGGTGGCGCCCTCTAGTTAACACTTGCAGAAGCTTCAATTCTACCCTTCACCCTTTTCCTCGGCATTATTTTGAGATTCACTTGCACGATGAAGGAGCGCCATTCAACCGCAGCGATAGACTCCTCAGTTCTCGTAAATGTAAGGGGGGAGCGACTTTATAGCTAGTGTTATTTTGTGGCACCACAGCTTTGTACAATAAACTTTTCGTTTATAGTTTATGGCACAACGCTTCCTGACTTTCGAGGCTGCAATTAACCTTTTGTTCAGCCTTGCCAACGATGAGCGCGAAGGTGCATCTGTATTCCAATACCCGCCTTATGAAGATGGCAACATCACTGACGAGGAGAACGTGCAGGAAAACGACTTTTTTTAACTTGTTCCCGATTATATTTGCGGGTGTGCAGAAGTTACGCAGTGCAGCGGTGAAGACGTGTCGCCTACTGAATGTTTGAGTCATGAGCCACGACAAAAATAGCCAGCGGGAAGGCAACTGACTAGAAAAAGGCCGCAAATCTCCAGCCACGACCAGGAAAACAAAACCCTTGGAGCAGACTGGGGCGACCATGTCACGTTAGATAAACCACTGGCCAGCCAGAACCCTCAGCTGTTGTTATGCGCCTATTTCAGTTCAGCAAGATAATTTCTCCGGAATACCTTACTGCAATATACGAACTCCAAATGGGGACCGAGGTACCAGCTACCTCGTATCAGCAATGCAGGGAAGGTGTGCGCATAGTAAAAAAAAACCTAACCAGTGCCAAGAGGGCCAAAAACCGTGGCACAGCAAGTGCGTCATATCCTACCACGGCGTGTGAAATGCTGACTCACCTACTGCGAGGATGATTTTTTTACATAATTTTTTTCACTCTTGATACTGTTCGGAGTCATCTCAGGAAGGTGCCTTCGGTTACTAAGAGCAAGCAATTCCACTTTGAAGCCAATAAAATTTGTACCAGAGCACTTTCGCGCTTTGTGTATTGGAAACGCCAATGTTCCAAAAATGGAAGATTGCCAAAAACGTGCTTAGTCATTGTGAATGTAGCTGTATTTTTGTCACAGGTAATTTATGCGCCAAATTGAAATTATCAACACCACTTTCAGTTTTTTTTAATGTTGCTTCATTGTCCGGCGTTTAAAGGGTAAACTCAAACCACCACCATCATCATCATCATCATCATCAATAAAGTTTAGTTGCAAGTGGCGCCGTCTTTGTTTCTATGTGTTCGTTCTGGTCTCCGTTGTTTATCGCCTTAATCTCCGGAATGTTCGACCAAATGACCCTCGTCAAGCTTTTGTTACTTCTACAAACATTGTTTTCAGGTTTATCTGAGAATTTGACGATACTTATGCGCTTGTTCGAGGTTTTAGGACCCATGCGTTACGGCAATTTTTTAGGGGCTTGTTTTAATATACTGCAATTTATTATATCGGGCAATCGCATGCACTCCAACGATCCAAAATGCCCACGAAGTGCATAGTTTCACGCTTTACAATACACAAGCAGACTGGCCGCCGTGCTCCTTCAGAGCGAAGTCACTATAACTTACATTCACTTGAAATCATAATTTTAGTAAGACGAAAAGTTGCGCATCTTGCATTACGCATTAGTCGCGCCAGGCGAGAGAAATAGCAGAGCTGGCTCCCCCTCCCCCTTCGTCGGACACCCGGCTGTTGCACCACGCATGAATTTCCGAACTTGCCGCTGAAAGGTCTCCGTTACTGGCAGGCCCGGATCGTTTTGTCCGCAGGCTTTCCCATCTCCCCCAAAGTGGACCGCGTTAGCACGCGCTAGAATTTGTAACCAAGCCCGCGCTACGAACCCAAAAGGAAATGCTGTGCGCACCGAATGCGATGATTGCTCAATCGGAGATACGCCAGTTTCCCAACGCAAAGGACCCAGGTTCCAATCCCAACACGGGGAGCGCTTTTTTCCCCAATTGGCTGCACATTTCTTGTTCCGCGTCGCTGCTAACCCCGGGCCCCTCGGTTCTTTGGGGTGGCGCAGTTGTTAGGTTGCCTGTTTCATGGCATCCGCGGTTCGATTCCCTGGACCACCCTAACCGCATTTTTACAGCAAACTTGTATAGCTGGACACCTGTATACAGCGGTTTCATCGCCGTGGGCAAAAAGGATCTCCGTGGGCAAAAAAATGATCGTCGTCCCGCCCTGCGGAAGTGGATGTCCAGCAAAGCAATTGTAAACAACTACAAATGGAGACTGACAGGCATGATTCCGTATGAAATGTTTCTTGCCGTCTCGGGAGGCTTGTCACTTGTGCTCGGCTAGTGTCACTCGATAAGGGTACAGAGTATCGGTACCCTTGTGTGCCGATACTCCTATTCTGTGCCGATACTTAAAATACTCAATCGCATTGTCCTGTGCCGCCGCCATGATTATGACCACTCGTCAGTTGGCTTTACGGGACATTTGTTTACACGGCGACGGTTCATGGGCGCCGCTATTTAGTTGTTAAGGTCTTTAGGCGGTCCACAATTGCAGTCTCAGCTTCTCGTTCCCGCTCTGCGGCTGCGCGCGAGTGACGTCGTTCCGAATGCGAGTCAGAGATAACGCGTGTAACAGCACATCAGCAGCAGCAGAGGTGTGTCCAAATATGCCTGTAAGGTCAACTGATGAGGTCAGGGGCCAAGCGCCCGGGCGGCGCGTGAGAACCCCCCACTCTGTATGGTGGCCCAGAACTGTAGACTCTTCGCTGCAGCCGTCGCCAATTTGTCACGGCGCGCACGGGAGACGGATTGTCTGGCCCACCGCATAACACAGAGATAATCCCCCATTGAGAAAGCAGACGGCGCCGCCGGATTCCGGGAACCGTCGACGTGACGAGCGGAGGTTGTGGGATTACCGGCGTTGAAGCGCGCGCCGCGCGAGACACCATTGTGAACGCGCCCCGGCCGGCACAGAGCACCGTCGCCGCCTTTCGCTCTCACCCCGTGAGGTCGCGCACACCTGCTCGTCTGTGAGCGTGCCGTTGACCCAAAGATGGCGGCGCCTCATTGAATATTCCGTAGCGTGCTGAGTGACAGCTGTTTACGTGAATTTGGGCACTCCCTTACGCGTGTACGAACGCTACAGGGGCGTTCCCGAAAGAGTGTGATCTCGAGGTGTTTTAAGGCCGAACTTGGCCGTTAGAAATCGTTCTTGTCTGAGCGCCGAGCTGGGCAGTTCCCGGCGGGACAAGGAGTCTCGACCGTTGAAGCTAGGTTGGGATTTATGAGCCCCCTAGGTTAGAGGTTAAGATCGCGTCGGAGGTTTAGGGTACAGCGCCGTACCGGGCAACTAGACGGATCTTGCGGCGAGATAGAGTCTCGGCCGTCGTTTCTCGAGCGGTTTGTGTACGCTCCGAGAATAGGAGAGTTAGACGTAGTTGAGGAACTCGAGCGATTTGTGCGCACTCGGAGCTAGCGTCTAGCTGAAGTTCGAAGATTTTCTTTTCATTACTCATGTACCCAGTTTTCCTACTGTAAATAGCGGTATATAAACTCGTTGTTTCATTTAATGAACCCCAATGCCTCGAGTTCGTCAATTCGACCGCCGCCTCCAAGAACTTCAACACCATCGACCTGCCAGCCTCCTGCCAAATCAACAGGAGCCCGGGCGATTGGGTTCCTGATCGACACCGGACTTCGAGGAAAACGAACCACAACCATCTTTACTATGCCGTTTTGCTGCGTCTTCGGTAGTGTTGTTAACAAACGACCCGGTCGAAGTTTTAACGGCGAGGCCGTAGATTCGGCAATCTCGCAACACTGATGAATGATAAAATGGCCGTCAATGCTGACTTGCATGCATCAGTGGCGGTACTCTAATACCTTATCACACACTACGCTCGGCTTCTCTGGCCGCAAATGTTGTCCTGCATAGCCTAACGCATGCGCTTGGCATCTTGGGCAAGAACTGCTCCATTTAGGCACACTAGTAGCCTTCAAAGATAATCTCAAAACATAATCTTAACCATGAACACATATTTGGTGTTCCAGTTGTTTCCGTGCGCCTTATCATCCATAATGTGGTTTCGATGCTTGTTTTGTTTTTAAAGCAAAGCTTTTTACCTCTACCCCCCAAGGGTTCTTTCGCGACCGTTGGTGTCACCAGAAAACTCCAGCGAACAAATAAAAGAATTTACTGCCACCGCCGGGATTCGAACCTGGAACTAATAGACTAACGAAGCGAAAGGCCGTTCTCTTACCGATTTAGCTACGAGCCCACGCGAAGACAGGGAAGACAGGTGGTGTACTCACCAAGCACATCTACGGGTTTACCCCCTGCGTTCTCGCTGAATGCCACGTCAAAGCGTCACGCGACCACTCACGCTCGTCTAGCGGCCCTGTGCGCACCTTGCTCATGTGCTAAGACTTACAAAAATTAAAGGAAGCTAATACCAATGCCTGGCATCTCACTTCTAGTACGCCAATGTGCTAAAGCCTGTGGCCTCCAGTGTTCACGTGAAAAATAACAGCTCCTTGTCGTCCGCCCTCACGCCAAATCAAGGAATACATTAAAATACTCCTTGATGGCCAGGCCATCCGTCCAAGCCCAAGCATCAAGATCCTGGGCCTACATCTCGAGGCTAACACCAAGAGTGACGTATCCTTGGAGCGCCTCAAAAACAGCATTAATCAAATCATACATATGATCAGGCGAGTTGACACCAAGAAGCGAGGCCTAAAGGAATCCGGTACCTTTCGATTAATTGAAGCTTTTGTCCTCTCGAGAGTCACTTACGTCAACCCCCTGTCTTCTTCTCAACAAGGAAGACGTAGAGATGCTTTATATAATGATTATAAAGGCGGTCGAGCAGGCCATTGGTCTTCTCATGAGCGCGTGCACACAGAGGCTGCTTAGCACGGGGCTCCACAACACAGTGGAAGAGCTCATAGAAGGCCATCTTTCTAACCAGAAGGTCCGACTCAGTACTGCGGTGGGTAACCGTATGCTTCACCAGATTGGCTGGGCAGCCCAGATTGTCACTCTGCTTGACGTACACCCAGACTCTAGGCGACTAAAACTAAAGATGCTCCCTTTGCTTAGAAATATGAACCCCTCACATGACGAGGGTCTCCGAAAAGCACGGGCTCAAGCGCTAAACACCACCCTCGGTGGAGATCATGCAGTTATCTACACAGACGCCTTCAAACATCGAGGGCAGCAATACGCCATCATCGTGGCTACCTCCAGAACCAACCTCCTTGCGTGTACCTCGCTTAGGACCCAAGAAATGACGGCAGCAGAAGAGGCAGCCATCACTCTGGCTCTCACTAAAACCAGGGGTTCGGAGTGTAGTCACCGATTCCCAGCAAGCCTACTGGAATTACCAGTCGGGTTGGGTGTCCTGACGTGCACTGCCCGTGCTAAAAAACCACTCCCCAAACGGTTCCATTCAGCTCATCTGGACACCCCCTCACGCTTCAACGGAGGGCAACAAATACGCCCACCCAACAAGCCTGCGCTTTTACCTCCCGTGCTATGGAGCTGCACGAGGACAGTCACCCGCTTGTCACGTTCAGGGAGATAACCCAGCATTATTGCCTTCTGAGACAGACCGTACCTTCGCCTTACCCTGACCTTTCCAGAGAACAACAAACTACCCTACGGCTCATACAATCCGGGCTCCTTCCCAGAGCCTACGCGTCTTCACTTAATGCATCCGAATCGCTACGATGCTGAATGTAAATTTTGCTCAGAAGTAGGAACACTCCGCCCCGTAATCGGGGTGTGCGACTTTAGCCCTGAGCACCCTCCTCTCTTTCCGTCAACTACCCAACAAGAGCAATGGGAGATGCCGCTGTCCAGGCCATCTCTACCTACCCAGCTTCAGCGGGTGGACAGAACACAGGCCGCGCGGACTGCATATGGGCCCCACAGAAGAAGGAATCACTCCCCAGGCCTGCACTCTGGGCCGTTCAGAAATCTGAACAGAAGTATATCTTCCTCCTCCTCCTTCTCTGCCGCAAATCTCGTCGCCTCCGTCCGCGGCGCAGAGACGGAGAAGACAGATCGTCTTATACCGGGTTGGAGCTTACTTTAATTTTATAAAAAAAGTTTCCACTCTTGTGCTACACCAATACAACTCAACCAAACACGTTCATGCATCATGCATTGATTTAACCTTACCAATAATATATCTTGGAATAATAAATGGTGTGGTTAAGTGCATTTCACTTTTCTCTGGTTTTACTATTTGTAGAGCGATGTGAGTGAATTTAAGTGATGTATGGGTAATCGCTATGGGTGCCGTTTACAGCTTTGCTTTCCAACCACATTCACGGGGTGGATTGGCGCGACTTTTTTTCCTTCTGATTAGCCTGACACATGCCCTCGGCGTCTTATAACCTAGTGCCTTGGCATTTTTGCCCACGGCGATGTTTTTGCCCATGGCAATAAAACCATTGGGGGTAGAGGTATAAAGCGTTGCTGTAAAACGCCTAGGCGCCAATGCCTAAGACAGCTGGCGCATTCGTCAGGCCAATAGGAGTACAGCATAGCGCTCATGTATGGCGAAACCATTTGGGATAGGGCGACATGCCGAGGCGGCAGGAGGCGTCTGGGGTAACGCAGCCGGTTCAGCAGGTGGTACCATCGGACAATCTTGCTAAAAGTCGTGTTCCGTCGTGTAAAGGTTGCCAAGACTTGGACTGTCTACTCCCAAAGTCAACACCGAAAAGAAAACCGTGACTGAGTAGCCGAGCCAGACATTTGGCATAAGATTTAGTCCCTCGTACGGTGCTAAAAAATCTCACTTTCACACTACGAAAACGACTACGCGTATTCCATCGCGAATGTCCTTGCCTTCTACCGTCTGCTGGACTAAATCATGTCATATGCTGCCACGCTCCCCACATTATCAAAGGTATCGCAGACACTGTAATCAGTATCTTCAAGTCACAGGGTAAAATGATATCATCAGCAGCCAATTCCTGCCAACACATTCTTTAGCGGCCATGAAATATTTTCCATAAGGATACAAAGTCACTTTTATGGATACCTGAGAACGCATGTAAACTCCGTGGGAAAGAACTGAATTACACCTATTAGTTCCAAAGTTAAAGGTGAGGGTTTTAGTGTCTGTTAGCAATCTGACAGGTTAGAAGGCGATTGGAGGGGTAATGTGGCTACGACTGCTGGTGCTTTTGGGTGTCTTGTGAGTATGATTAACATGTGGTAGCAGTCCATCGGAGCTTTTGTTACGCACAGAACCGACGTCATCTGTTAAAAGAGATCCACGGAGTTTTCCGTCTTTCAATACTGCGCTCCACGTTTGTCCAGATTATGGTATTTTTCTACCAAAATCGTCTAATGAGACCAACCGAAATTGTACTAACCAGGGTAGTGCGATTTTGCTGCAGCTAGGCGTGACGGTCTTAAAGCGGCCATGCAGACAAATACAAGATTTCGTTGAAGTTGATCTTTATTCGCATTAAGTAAATACATGATGCTGGAGGTCCGCAGAAAAAGCCGACAAGATGTCAGCTTGACGGAGCCGCAGACCTCCCCCCCTCCCCGCAGACCTCCCCTCCCCGCAGTACCCAGCCCTTGCGCTGCAGCAAACGATAGTTTATCCATGAACAGGAGAAAATATGTTTAAGTCAAAAGTTTGATATACTCCCACCAAATCGTGTGTTTCGTGATGTCTGCGATGACATAATAAGGACAGATTCTTTACTCTGCAGAGGACTGCGGAACGCCTGTTTTGCCGTTACTCCTCCTAGATGGCACCACCATTCTGCGCAGGACCGCTGTATGCCTTTGTTTTTTTTTTCTGACCGTGTTTGCACCTGGCTTGTTTTGTTACGGTATTTGGGATATACTTGACAAGCAGGGTTACGTTAGGCAATGTCACTTACACTAATTGGCCAGTGTACTGGGAGTAAACGCCAAAGCGCCGGACTGCTATGCAGCTAAACAAGCATAGTGTGCGCAGCACCAGCAGCACTACGCACTTGTACTTCTATTAAACACATCTGTTTGGCAAGTTGGTGCATTATGATTAAAAAAATAGAGCGCGACTTGGACAACGAAAGTAAAGAAGGACGATGGGACAAGCACTTGCGCCGTCGTTCTTCTTTACAGTCGTTGTCCAAATCGCACTGTATTTGTAAAATCATAATGGTACTTCTATGTTTACGTGTACTTTCATAGCTTCCATTGTTTGCCCGCAATTCTTACTGGTATTTATTTATTTATTTATTTATTTATTTATTTATTTATTTATTTGTTTATTTATTTAGTTCACAACTCTCCAAGCCCCGAAAGGCGTTACAGAGAGGAGTGGGAAGGTTTATACAATGCAAGTTATGGCCGTCTTATAGGAAACAGGATCAGGGTTGCTGGCAATGGAGGCGGGGAGGCTGTTCCAGTCCGATGCTGTCTTCGGTAAGAACGAATGGAAACGTAAATTCGTCTGGCAATTGGGGACTGCAACTTTTAATCTGTGGTCAAAGCATGGGGAAATGTAAGATGGAGGTGAACCAATGTCATTTTTAATATCTGGGTTAGTGTAGAATATTTTGTGAAAAAAGCCTAAACGTGCGATTTTCCTGCGAGTTCTTAAAGGGGCACTGACACAAACATTTTGCATCTTGTTTTTTTTTGTTGCGATAAGTAGCTAGTGACCTACTTGTAACCTGTAGAAACCTCATTTGCTTCAGCGTGCGACGGTTGTTTAATTAGAGGCATTTTCAATGCTGCCAGTCGCAGTTTCGGTTTCAGCAGGTGCCGCGAACCGATGGATTTTGTGCGAACAAAGCTGCCTACGTAACCGTCGGAGGGATATCACAGAGTAGAGCTGCCGTAGCACTGTCGAATCCGCATCACCGGCAGTTTCTGCGACTGCTCCGACGTACTGATCCCGTGAGCCGCTTAATTAAAAAGCGACCGTGGACGTGACGCAGGCGCTGCGAGTGTAAATGCTACCGCGAATAAATAACGACGCGCGACGCTCGAGACAGTGGGTGGCAAGACGCTCGCTGGGAGCAGCCGGCCGGTCTGCCTAGAGGTCCGCCTACAGATGTGTTCGGGTTAGCACTGCGGCGGATATTCGATTGCCGCTCTCGTAAGCGGTGCAGATGACAATTTTGATTGCAACCCGCCATCGCATCATTAATTCCTTTCTCATATAACCTACCGGTTAGGACTTGGGCACAATTTGGTGCAGTGGTAACAAGCTATCATTCGAGCTACCTGCGCCGGCCTGGACCACTTCGCGGCCGTGGCCGCCGCCTGCTCAGCGACCGTGCGGGTCGCTCAGTGGGCTTTTCGTGTCTCCGGCGCGTTTTCGCGTCCAATGTATATACAAAGTAATAGAAACAGAGTGCCTGGAATCGCTGTAGAACTTTGGTCGCGGCCAGCTGCCCGATGAGCGGCCAGCTGCCCGATGAGCGCGATTCGAGCGGCCAACCATGGCGAGCCGGCGAAAAACGCCGGCAGTGCGGCAGCGGCAAACACAAACTCGTGACATGTTTGGATGCTGTTTTTTTACAAAATAAACAGCAATATCCTGGGGATGTCGATTGCGCGTGGTCCTCTGCTGGCTGCTGGGTTGCGTTTCGCATACTTTAAAATTGATTTTAAATATGTTTCTAGACTGTACGTGCCGCTGATATTTTGCAGATGATGTATATGCGTTCCCACCAATCTAGCTCCTAAGTTATCTCGCCTCCAAAATTTTGTGTCAGTGCCCCATTAAAATGGGAAGGTTAAGGTTTGCTTTCATTGATGAAACGCTAGCTGCCCGAGAGTAGTTGGAAACAATGAAACGAGGGGCACGGTTCTGGATTGATTCAAGCGATGAGGAGAGCGATAAAAAGTGTGGATCCCAGATAGCGGACGCGTATTCGAGTTTAGTCCTAACAAGTGTTTTATAAAGCAGTAATTTCATGGAAACAGGAGCTAAGGGAAAGTTACGACGTAAGTAGCCAAGCATGTGATTAGCATTGTAAGTTACATAATCTGCGTGCGTTTACCAAAAAAGGTTGGTACTGATGTGAATGCCAAGGTATTTGTAGGTGTTAACTTTTGTGAGCGGAGTATTGCTAATTACATATGGACAAAGAGAAGGGGGATGGCCACTTAGAGAAGCTCGCATTAGTTTGCACTTAGAAAGGTTAAGCTGCATGGACCAGTCAAAACACCATGCTGAAACGTTGTCCAGATCAGTTTGAAGTTGCAAGCAACCGTTAGTAAGATAACAAAATCGTCTGCAAAAAGCTGAATTGAGGAACAAATATGATTAGGAAGGTCGTTAATATATATAAGAAAAAGTAGTGCGCCCAACACAAAACCTTGTGTTACACCAGAAGTTACCACGGAAGTGGGTGAGTCGCACTCATTAGCTCTAACAAATTGGGTACGGTTGGTTAGAAAACACTCAATCCATTTAAGAATTTGGGGATCGGTGTTTATTTTTTTAAGTTTTAAGAGCAGTAAGCGATGAGAGACTGTGTCAGAAGCTTTTTTGAAATCTAGAAAAACGAAGTCAATGTAGGAACCCCGATTCATGGCCGAAAATAGGCAGTTAGTAAACTGAAAGAGTTGCGTATCGCAAGAGTAGTTTTATCTAAAACCATGCTGATGTTTATAAAAAAAATTGTTAGATTCAAGGAATGTAATTAAACTGGAGTAAATAACATGTTCAAGCAGTTTGCATGAAATACTTGTGAGGGTGAACAGTCTGTAGTGTGGTGGCTGACTTGGATTGCTCTGCTTGGGCACTGGTACCACCCTCCCCGCCTTCCAGTCAGATGGCAATACAGAGCATTCCAGAGACTGCGAAAAAATTGAAGACAAGATTAGTGACGAGTATGTTGCAGTGCATTTTAAAACTTCGGATGTAATTCCATCCATGCCAGGCGAAGTGGGTTTAAGGTTCTCAATTAATTTGCAAATGGCAACCCACTCAATGGTTATCTGGTCCATGGGGGGCAACGAACTATCACTGGTGTTAGGTTCCGCTGGTAAAAGGTCCTTGGAAAAGGAAAGAGTGAAGTAGTCTTGCAGTACAACACTACAGTCATTTTATGGCACTACACCACCTTGTTCATCAAATAGCTTGATCTTTGGCGTTGTGGGTCCGTTCACAGTTTTCCAAAATTTCCGAGGGTTAGTCCGTAACAAGGAAGGAAGGGTGTTAGAGAAGAACGCTTGCTTTGCTTTCTTAAGCGCATGGTTGTACTCGGACGCTGATTTGTGTTAAGCTG
Source organism: Haemaphysalis longicornis (assembly GCF_048455015.1). Lineage (NCBI taxonomy): Eukaryota > Metazoa > Arthropoda > Arachnida > Ixodida > Ixodidae > Haemaphysalis > Haemaphysalis longicornis. Next base: position 123,425,083 of record NW_027526214.1, on the reverse strand, counting down.
CCTACCTTATGGTGCCGTAAAATTTCAAGGCAGAACGGTATAATCGTTTTTTTCTTATTGCGGAGCTTATTAACTGCTGACGTGAACGAAGGGGATCTGAAAGTACAATGAATTGTTTTTAGCGGTATAAATGTGTCGGTTAGCTCTTGTACCTTATTTTTGAATATTTTCCAATTTTCTTCTACCGTTTTCTGTGAGAAGGAGTTGAAATACGTCTCGCAAAAAAGTTCAAGCTGTGAGTTCACAGAATTGAAATCGGCGTTTTTGTAGTCTTTAATTAGTTTAGTGCTTTGCCCATGACGGGAAGGTTTCGCATTTTAAAGAAAGTTGAGACCAGAATGATCGCTTAGTCCTGGTAGATGATTCATGGATGATATTGTCACGAAGCCAAGGACGACGCAGTTGTCTTGCAGGAGAAACAAGTTTATTGGAGCGAACTTGTGCCCCCCTAACAACTCAAAAGAATACAGGGGCGACGAAGCAGCGGTCAACAAAGTGACTTGCGTCAGCGAGCGTCGCAGAATCGAATAGCGCGGCGTCTGCTCTGCAGGCTTTTTATCTTTCGGCGCGCGTGGTTCTCGAACCGTCGATTCGCATCGAGAACATTGTAGATCCAAGAAGATTATTCCGGGATGTTCACGTTAGATCGGAATGCTCTCCCTTTCAGAACAGATAACATATGCGGCACAGAAAGAAAGATTGGAACACGCGCTTCCCTTGGCACAGAGATAACACAGACCGGCGCAGCCGGGCGGTAAAAGCAAAACACAAATAAACAAACCCAATGCATGGTTCGCTGCATTACCCCCCCTCTAAGAGTGCATCGACCCGATGCTAACATAAGCGACACTTCAAATATAAAAATAAAAGTTCGTCATCGTCCGTACAAAGGTTTTAAGCGAACCACGTGGACGACTTCGGGCCGCGTGCGTCGTCGTGATGTGCCGGAGTCACCATCGGGGATCACTTCGTAGGTAAGTTGGCCAACACGTCGTAGAATCTGGTGGGGTCCGAAATATCGTCGCAGAAGCTTCTCACTTAGTCCGCGTCGCCGGATGGGAGTCCAAACCCACACACGATCCCCTGGTTGGTACTCGGCGTCTCGGCGACGGAGATTGTAGCGTCCGGCATCCACCAGCTGCTGGTCCGTTATACGAACTCGAGCGAGCTGGCGGGCCTCCTCCGCACGTTGAAGATATCCTTGGACGTCGGCGTTGAGGTCGTCGTCTTCTACTTGCGGAAGCATGGCGTCGAGCATCGTAGTCGGCCGTCTTCCGTAGACAAGCTCGAACGGTGTCATCTGCGTAGTTTCCTGGGTCGCGGTGTTGTACGCAAACGTGACATACGGGAGGACTTCGTCCCAAGTCTTATGTTCAACGTCGACGTACATGGACAGCATACCTGCAATTGTCTTGTCCAGACGTTCCGTATGTCCGTTCGTTTGGGGGTGGTACGCCGTCATTCTTCTGTGATCCGTGTTGCTGTAGCGTAAGATTCCTTGCAAAAGCTCCGCAGTGAAAGCCGTTCCGCGGTCCGTGATTAGGACTTCAGGGGCTCCATGTCGCAGCACAACTTGGTTAATCAAGAACTTCGCGACTTCTTGTGCAGTACCCCTCGGAAGAGCGGCGGTCTCTGCGTAGCGATGTAGTCTGTCGCTACGACAATCCACCTGTTCTCGGATCGTGACGTAGGGAACGGCCCGAGAATGTCCATTCCAATCTGTTGGAAGGGCCTCGATGGGATGGCGATCGGCTGCAGAAGTCCGGCGGGTCTTGTCGGTGGCGTTTTTCATCGCTGACAGTCACGGCAGCTCCAGACGTAGTGGGTGACGTCGGATGTAAGGCGGGGCCAGTAGTACCTCGCCTTGATTTTTCCAATTGTGCGGGCTGTTCCGAGATGTCCGGAAGACGGGTCGTCGTGGCACGCTTCCAAAATTTCGTCATGAAGATGTGCGGGGATGACAAGAAGGTAATTCGTTCTGGTTCCGGGACTGAAATTCTTCACGAGGACGGAGTTTCGCAGGCTGAATGCTGGTAAGCTGCGTTTGAAGGTCCTAGGTACGGCGACGTTGCATCCCTCGAGGTAGTCGATCATGACGGGTAAGTCGGGGTCGGCACGCTGCTGGGCGGCTAGGTCACTCTCCGTCACGATTCCGAAGAACGCGCTGTTTTCATCAGAGACTTGTGCTGGTGGGTCGACGGGGGCGCGGGACAGGCAGTCGGCGTCGGAGTGTTTGCTGCCGGATTTATAGACGACTGCAACGTCGAACTCCTGCAGGCGCAAGCTCCACCGCCAAGACGGCCAGAGGTGTCCTTCCAATTGGCGAGGCAACACAATGCGTGGTGGTCTGTCACAACCTTGAATGGTCTTCCATACACGTATGGGCGAAATTTTGAAATCGCCCATATAATTGCCAGGCACTCTTTCTCAGAGGCAGAATAGTCCTTCGACAGACCACGGCTGGCATAGGCGATTACCTTTTCGCACCCGCTTTGTTTTTGAACGAGGACGGCACCCAAGCCTATATCACTGGCGTCCATGTGTATTCCCGTTTCGGCGTTTTCGTCGAAATGAGCGAGCACGGGCGGGCTTTGCAGGCGTTTTTGGAGCTCGCAGAATGCTTTTTCTTGGTCGTTTCCCCAGCTGAATGGGTGCTATCCTTCGTCAAGCACGTGAGAGGCTCTGCAATACGTGCGAAGTTTGCGATGAGTTACGCTTTTTGATGCGCGGTGTGAAGGAGGAGCTGTTTGCTGGACTTGTCCGCAACCCGCCGAAAACACAAATAAACAAACCCAATGCATGGTTCGCTGCATTGGTAATGCAGCGAACCATGCATTGGGTTTGTTTATTTGTGTTTTGCTTTTACCGCCCGGCTGCGCCGGTCTGTGTTATCTCTGCGCCAAGGGAAGCGCGTGTTCCATTCTTTCTTTCTGTGCCGCATGTGTTATCTGTTCTGATAGGGAGAGCATTCCGATCTAACGTGAACAGCCCGGAATAATCTTCTTGGATCTACAATGTTCTCGATGCGAATCGACGGTTCCAGAACCACGCGCGCCGAAAGATAAAAAACCTGCAGAGCAGACGCCGGGCTATTCGATTCTGCGACGCTCGCTGACGCAAGTCACTTTGTTGACCGCTGCTTCGCCGCCTCTGTATTCTTTTGAGTTCTTAGGGGAGCACAAGTTCGCGCCAATAAACTTGTTTCTCCTGCAAGACAACTGCATCGTCCTTGTCTTCGTGACATCTAATAAACAAACCCAATGCATGGTTCGCTGCATTATCATGGAAGGGTTATTTCTAAGTACCAGGTCTAACAAGTTCGACGAAGAAGGGGTGACGTGCGTGCGTTGTGCTACCATCTGAGTTAAATTAAGGTTATTGTACAAGTCAAGAAATAACAAGCTTTCAGAGAGTCGGGCCGACGGCTTGCTGCTGCCATCGTCCCAGATTATATCCGAAAAGTTAAAGTCGCCTAAAACGAAAATAGGAGATGACGGAAAGCGTGTGAGAATGCAGTGCAAGGCATCATAAAGATTATCAAAGTATGTTGACGGTGAACTGGGTGGGCGATAGCAAGCGCATATGATGTTGTCTTTATAGTTAAATCGAACGCATGCGCAAACAAGTTCTAGAGAGCTGTTGATTGAAATTGCGTGTGAGTGAAATTCTGCTGATATTGCGATCAACACGCCCCCGCCCACCCTTTCTTCGCGATCAGGTCTGTACATTTTGTAATCCTTGTAGGAGTGAAAAATTTCCCTGTCGCGTATTTTACTTGATAACCAAGTCTTTGTGAGTACAACCACATCAGCGGCACAGTTATCTATAACAGAGGATAACTCGTCACGTTTTTTAATTAGGCTACCTATATTCGTAAAAAGAAACGAGATAGTATCGGCACAGGAAGCATATTTATTATTCACAGATTGGTACAATGATGCGTTTGCACGAGGTGAATGAGGAGGCGTCGCGCTCGGGGAAACAGTGTCCACCGAAAGATTGATTTCACAAACCCTATCTGTTTGTGCGCAGTATACGAAGCATTTCTTATCGATTAATAACTTGATTAATAAGCGCAACGAATATTGCTTCCCCACTGGCTTTTCCGAATTCTATTAGTTTTTTACGTGAATGGCGCGTTTCTTTACAGAAGTCTTCTGCTACTGTTAATCCAGATTTTTTAAATTTCTTTCTATTACCAAGGATGGAATATTTCAGTTTAGAAGAATGAAACTTGACAATTATTGGCCGACACTTATTCGCAACAAAACTACGTAATCTATGCGATCTCGCGCTTCCATTTTCAGGAACACTAAGTTCGAAAGTTGATGTCAGGAACGTAGATATACTTTCCTCTGTCTGAGCCCATGTTTCTGTTTTACAATCTGTCATCCCGCAAAGTAGTAAATTTCCCAACGTGATCGGTCTTCAAGGTCATTCAGGCGAGAACGCAATTCAGCATTCTCACTGTGGACTGCGTCAGCAACTGCTTGTTGCCTTATAGGGCCTGACGAAATGTCTAGTGAGACAATCTTAGTCTCGACTGCCACAAGCCTAGCTGTGATGTCTACGACTGTCCTTTCTAGCGTTTCTTGGCTAGATTTGACATCGTCCAGAATTCTCTTCAGCTCATCATGACGGGCATCAACGTGCTGCGGGATTGCTTTCACAGCAGCCGACAGGTCAACAGGATGGTCGCTACCATCCCTATTGGGCCCAGGATTTAGTTCAACATCCCCACACAGCAGTAACAACTTTACAACATTTACGCAGTTCATCATTGACAACGAAAGGACACCGGGGCTTGGTAAGAGCAGAAGAAAGGGATCATTTGACTTTTTCCAATGACAAGAAGTAATGTCACAAACCTGTACAAGAAGAGAAAACGGCTTTAGAAGAGACCGCATTGCTGCTGCTCTTCCGTGCCCACTGAAGGTTTCGGCGACATTCCAGCCTCTTAAGTACTGTCCATGAACGGGGGGCGCTGTAGTCGACGGGTGGTTCGCGTGAACTGGTTCCACACGAGTCAATGACGGGCAGATGGAATAGCGCGCAGCTGGACAGCCGATGGGCCAATTGCCTCAGAAGGTTTCTCTGTTGAAGTGGAAGGGAGCACACCGACCGGGAGGCATGCCAAGGTTCCACGCAGCTGGTGCGGCGTTGTCCCGATAAAGGCCGGATCGGTTGCTGTCGAAGCTCTGAGATCATTTACGGCGCATGGTCCAAGCAGCAACTGTACAAGAAGAGAAAACGGCTTTAGAAGAGACCGCATTGCTGCTGCTCTTCCGTGCCCACTGAAGGTTTCGGCGACATTCCAGCCTCTTAAGTACTGTCCATGAACGGGGGGCGCTGTAGTCGACGGGTGGTTCGCGTGAACTGGTTCCACACGAGTCAATGACGGGCAGATGGAATAGCGCGCAGCTGGACAGCCGATGGGCCAATTGCCTCAGAAGGTTTCTCTGTTGAAGTGGAAGGGAGCACACCGACCGGGAGGCATGCCAAGGTTCCACGCAGCTGGTGCGGCGTTGTCCCGATAAAGGCCGGATCGGTTGCTGTCGAAGCTCCGAGATCATTAACGGCGCATGGTCCAAGCAGCAACTGTACAAGAAGAGAAAACGGCTTTAGAAGAGACCGCATTGCTGCTGCTCTTCCGTGCCCACTGAAGGTTTCGGCGACATTCCAGCCTCTTAAGTACTGTCCATGAACGGGGGGGCGCTGTAGTCGACGGGTGGTTCGCGTGAACTGGTTCCACACGAGTCAATGACGGGCAGATGGAATAGCGCGCAGCTGGACAGCCGATGGGCCAATTGCCTCAGAAGGTTTCTCTGTTGAAGTGGAAGGGAGCACACCGACCGGGAGGCATGCCAAGGTTCCACGCAGCTGGTGCGGCGTTGTCCCGATAAAGGCCGGATCGGTTGCTGTCGAAGCTCCGAGATCATTAACGGCGCATGGTCCAAGCAGCAACTGTACAAGAAGAGAAAACGGCTTTAGAAGAGACCGCATTGCTGCTGCTCTTCCGTGCCCACTGAAGGTTTCGGCGACATTCCAGCCTCTTAAGTACTGTCCATGAACGGGGGGCGCTGTAGTCGACGGGTGGTTCGCGTGAACTGGTTCCACACGAGTCAATGACGGGCAGATGGAATAGCGCGCAGCTGGACAGCCGATGGGCCAATTGCCTCAGAAGGTTTCTCTGTTGAAGTGGAAGGGAGCACACCGACCGGGAGGCATGCCAAGGTTCCGCGCAGCTGGTGCGGCGTTGTCCCGATAAAGGCCGGATCGGTTGCTGTCGAAGCTCCGAGATCATTAACGGCGCATGGTCCAAGCAGCAACTGTACAAGAAGAGAAAACGGCTTTAGAAGAGACCGCATTGCTGCTGCTCTTCCGTGCCCACTGAAGGTTTCGGCGACATTCCAGCCTCTTAAGTACTGTCCATGAACGGGGGGCGCTGTAGTCGACGGGTGGTTCGCGTGAACTGGTTCCACACGAGTCAATGACGGGCAGATGGAATAGCGCGCAGCTGGACAGCCGATGGGCCAATTGCCTCAGAAGGTTTCTCTGTTGAAGTGGAAGGGAGCACACCGACCGGGAGGCATGCCAAGGTTCCACGCAGCTGGTGCGGCGTTGTCCCGATAAAGGCCGGATCGGTTGCTGTCGAAGCTCCGAGATCATTAACGGCGCATGGTCCAAGCAGCAACTGTACAAGAAGAGAAAACGGCTTTAGAAGAGACCGCATTGCTGCTGCTCTTCCGTGCCCACTGAAGGTTTCGGCGACATTCCAGCCTCTTAAGTACTGTCCATGAACGGGGGGCGCTGTAGTCGACGGGTGGTTCGCGTGAACTGGTTCCACACGAGTCAATGACGGGCAGATGGAATAGCGCGCAGCTGGACAGCCGATGGGCCAATTGCCTCAGAAGGTTTCTCTGTTGAAGTGGAAGGGAGCACACCGACCGGGAGGCATGCCAAGGTTCCACGCAGCTGGTGCGGCGTTGTCCCGATAAAGGCCGGATCGGTTGCTGTCGAAGCTCCGAGATCATTAACGGCGCATGGTCCAAGCAGCAACTGTACAAGAAGAGAAAACGGCTTTAGAAGAGACCGCATTGCTGCTGCTCTTCCGTGCCCACTGAAGGTTTCGGCGACATTCCAGCCTCTTAAGTACTGTCCATGAACGGGGGGCGCTGTAGTCGACGGGTGGTTCGCGTGAACTGGTTCCACACGAGTCAATGACGGGCAGATGGAATAGCGCGCAGCTGGACAGCCGATGGGCCAATTGCCTCAGAAGGTTTCTCTGTTGAAGTGGAAGGGAGCACACCGACCGGGAGGCATGCCAAGGTTCCACGCAGCTGGTGCGGCGTTGTCCCGATAAAGGCCGGATCGGTTGCTGTCGAAGCTCCGAGATCATTAACGGCGCATGGTCCAAGCAGCAACTGTACAAGAAGAGAAAACGGCTTTAGAAGAGACCGCATTGCTGCTGCTCTTCCGTGCCCACTGAAGGTTTCGGCGACATTCCAGCCTCTTAAGTACTGTCCATGAACGGGGGGCGCTGTAGTCGACGGGTGGTTCGCGTGAACTGGTTCCACACGAGTCAATGACGGGCAGATGGAATAGCGCGCAGCTGGACAGCCGATGGGCCAATTGCCTCAGAAGGTTTCTCTGTTGAAGTGGAAGGGAGCACACCGACCGGGAGGCATGCCAAGGTTCCACGCAGCTGGTGCGGCGTTGTCCCGATAAAGGCCGGATCGGTTGCTGTCGAAGCTCCGAGATCATTAACGGCGCATGGTCCAAGCAGCAACTGTACAAGAAGAGAAAACGGCTTTAGAAGAGACCGCATTGCTGCTGCTCTTCCGTGCCCACTGAAGGTTTCGGCGACATTCCAGCCTCTTAAGTACTGTCCATGAACGGGGGGCGCTGTAGTCGACGGGTGGTTCGCGTGAACTGGTTCCACACGAGTCAATGACGGGCAGATGGAATAGCGCGCAGCTGGACAGCCGATGGGCCAATTGCCTCAGAAGGTTTCTCTGTTGAAGTGGAAGGGAGCACACCGACCGGGAGGCATGCCAAGGTTCCACGCAGCTGGTGCGGCGTTGTCCCGATAAAGGCCGGATCGGTTGCTGTCGAAGCTCCGAGATCATTAACGGCGCATGGTCCAAGCAGCAACTGTACAAGAAGAGAAAACGGCTTTAGAAGAGACCGCATTGCTGCTGCTCTTCCGTGCCCACTGAAGGTTTCGGCGACATTCCAGCCTCTTAAGTACTGTCCATGAACGGGGGGCGCTGTAGTCGACGGGTGGTTCGCGTGAACTGGTTCCACACGAGTCAATGACGGGCAGATGGAATAGCGCGCAGCTGGACAGCCGATGGGCCAATTGCCTCAGAAGGTTTCTCTGTTGAAGTGGAAGGGAGCACACCGACCGGGAGGCATGCCAAGGTTCCACGCAGCTGGTGCGGCGTTGTCCCGATAAAGGCCGGATCGGTTGCTGTCGAAGCTCCGAGATCATTAACGGCGCATGGTCCAAGCAGCAACTGCTACAAGAAGAGAAAACGGCTTTAGAAGAGACCGCATTGCTGCTGCTCTTCCGTGCCCACTGAAGGTTTCGGCGACATTCCAGCCTCTTAAGTACTGTCCATGAACGGGGGGGCGCTGTAGTCGACGGGTGGTTCGCGTGAACTGGTTCCACACGAGTCAATGACGGGCAGATGGAATAGCGCGCAGCTGGACAGCCGATGGGCCAATTGCCTCAGAAGGTTTCTCTGTTGAAGTGGAAGGGAGCACACCGACCGGGAGGCATGCCAAGGTTCCACGCAGCTGGTGCGGCGTTGTCCCGATAAAGGCCGGATCGGTTGCTGTCGAAGCTCCGAGATCATTAACGGCGCATGGTCCAAGCAGCAACTGTACAAGAAGAGAAAACGGCTTTAGAAGAGACCGCATTGCTGCTGCTCTTCCGTGCCCACTGAAGGTTTCGGCGACATTCCAGCCTCTTAAGTACTGTCCATGAACGGGGGGCGCTGTAGTCGACGGGTGGTTCGCGTGAACTGGTTCCACACGAGTCAATGACGGGCAGATGGAATAGCGCGCAGCTGGACAGCCGATGGGCCAATTGCCTCAGAAGGTTTCTCTGTTGAAGTGGAAGGGAGCACACCGACCGGGAGGCATGCCAAGGTTCCACGCAGCTGGTGCGGCGTTGTCCCGATAAAGGCCGGATCGGTTGCTGTCGAAGCTCCGAGATCATTAACGGCGCATGGTCCAAGCAGCAACTGTACAAGAAGAGAAAACGGCTTTAGAAGAGACCGCATTGCTGCTGCTCTTCCGTGCCCACTGAAGGTTTCGGCGACATTCCAGCCTCTTAAGTACTGTCCATGAACGGGGGGCGCTGTAGTCGACGGGTGGTTCGCGTGAACTGGTTCCACACGAGTCAATGACGGGCAGATGGAATAGCGCGCAGCTGGACAGCCGATGGGCCAATTGCCTCAGAAGGTTTCTCTGTTGAAGTGGAAGGGAGCACACCGACCGGGAGGCATGCCAAGGTTCCACGCAGCTGGTGCGGCGTTGTCCCGATAAAGGCCGGATCGGTTGCTGTCGAAGCTCCGAGATCATTAACGGCGCATGGTCCAAGCAGCAACTGTACAAGAAGAGAAAACGGCTTTAGAAGAGACCGCATTGCTGCTGCTCTTCCGTGCCCACTGAAGGTTTCGGCGACATTCCAGCCTCTTAAGTACTGTCCATGAACGGGGGGCGCTGTAGTCGACGGGTGGTTCGCGTGAACTGGTTCCACACGAGTCAATGACGGGCAGATGGAATAGCGCGCAGCTGGACAGCCGATGGGCCAATTGCCTCAGAAGGTTTCTCTGTTGAAGTGGAAGGGAGCACACCGACCGGGAGGCATGCCAAGGTTCCACGCAGCTGGTGCGGCGTTGTCCCGATAAAGGCCGGATCGGTTGCTGTCGAAGCTCCGAGATCATTAACGGCGCATGGTCCAAGCAGCAACTGTACAAGAAGAGAAAACGGCTTTAGAAGAGACCGCATTGCTGCTGCTCTTCCGTGCCCACTGAAGGTTTCGGCGACATTCCAGCCTCTTAAGTACTGTCCATGAACGGGGGGCGCTGTAGTCGACGGGTGGTTCGCGTGAACTGGTTCCACACGAGTCAATGACGGGCAGATGGAATAGCGCGCAGCTGGACAGCCGATGGGCCAATTGCCTCAGAAGGTTTCTCTGTTGAAGTGGAAGGGAGCACACCGACCGGGAGGCATGCCAAGGTTCCACGCAGCTGGTGCGGCGTTGTCCCGATAAAGGCCGGATCGGTTGCTGTCGAAGCTCCGAGATCATTAACGGCGCATGGTCCAAGCAGCAACTGTACAAGAAGAGAAAACGGCTTTAGAAGAGACCGCATTGCTGCTGCTCTTCCGTGCCCACTGAAGGTTTCGGCGACATTCCAGCCTCTTAAGTACTGTCCATGAACGGGGGGCGCTGTAGTCGACGGGTGGTTCGCGTGAACTGGTTCCACACGAGTCAATGACGGGCAGATGGAATAGCGCGCAGCTGGACAGCCGATGGGCCAATTGCCTCAGAAGGTTTCTCTGTTGAAGTGGAAGGGAGCACACCGACCGGGAGGCATGCCAAGGTTCCACGCAGCTGGTGCGGCGTTGTCCCGATAAAGGCCGGATCGGTTGCTGTCGAAGCTCCGAGATCATTAACGGCGCATGGTCCAAGCAGCAACTGTACAAGAAGAGAAAACGGCTTTAGAAGAGACCGCATTGCTGCTGCTCTTCCGTGCCCACTGAAGGTTTCGGCGACATTCCAGCCTCTTAAGTACTGTCCATGAACGGGGGGCGCTGTAGTCGACGGGTGGTTCGCGTGAACTGGTTCCACACGAGTCAATGACGGGCAGATGGAATAGCGCGCAGCTGGACAGCCGATGGGCCAATTGCCTCAGAAGGTTTCTCTGTTGAAGTGGAAGGGAGCACACCGACCGGGAGGCATGCCAAGGTTCCACGCAGCTGGTGCGGCGTTGTCCCGATAAAGGCCGGATCGGTTGCTGTCGAAGCTCCGAGATCATTAACGGCGCATGGTCCAAGCAGCAACTGTACAAGAAGAGAAAACGGCTTTAGAAGAGACCGCATTGCTGCTGCTCTTCCGTGCCCACTGAAGGTTTCGGCGACATTCCAGCCTCTTAAGTACTGTCCATGAACGGGGGGCGCTGTAGTCGACGGGTGGTTCGCGTGAACTGGTTCCACACGAGTCAATGACGGGCAGATGGAATAGCGCGCAGCTGGACAGCCGATGGGCCAATTGCCTCAGAAGGTTTCTCTGTTGAAGTGGAAGGGAGCACACCGACCGGGAGGCATGCCAAGGTTCCACGCAGCTGGTGCGGCGTTGTCCCGATAAAGGCCGGATCGGTTGCTGTCGAAGCTCCGAGATCATTAACGGCGCATGGTCCAAGCAGCAACTGTACAAGAAGAGAAAACGGCTTTAGAAGAGACCGCATTGCTGCTGCTCTTCCGTGCCCACTGAAGGTTTCGGCGACATTCCAGCCTCTTAAGTACTGTCCATGAACGGGGGGCGCTGTAGTCGACGGGTGGTTCGCGTGAACTGGTTCCACACGAGTCAATGACGGGCAGATGGAATAGCGCGCAGCTGGACAGCCGATGGGCCAATTGCCTCAGAAGGTTTCTCTGTTGAAGTGGAAGGGAGCACACCGACCGGGAGGCATGCCAAGGTTCCACGCAGCTGGTGCGGCGTTGTCCCGATAAAGGCCGGATCGGTTGCTGTCGAAGCTCCGAGATCATTAACGGCGCATGGTCCAAGCAGCAACTGTACAAGAAGAGAAAACGGCTTTAGAAGAGACCGCATTGCTGCTGCTCTTCCGTGCCCACTGAAGGTTTCGGCGACATTCCAGCCTCTTAAGTACTGTCCATGAACGGGGGGCGCTGTAGTCGACGGGTGGTTCGCGTGAACTGGTTCCACACGAGTCAATGACGGGCAGATGGAATAGCGCGCAGCTGGACAGCCGATGGGCCAATTGCCTCAGAAGGTTTCTCTGTTGAAGTGGAAGGGAGCACACCGACCGGGAGGCATGCCAAGGTTCCACGCAGCTGGTGCGGCGTTGTCCCGATAAAGGCCGGATCGGTTGCTGTCGAAGCTCCGAGATCATTAACGGCGCATGGTCCAAGCAGCAACTGTACAAGAAGAGAAAACGGCTTTAGAAGAGACCGCATTGCTGCTGCTCTTCCGTGCCCACTGAAGGTTTCGGCGACATTCCAGCCTCTTAAGTACTGTCCATGAACGGGGGGCGCTGTAGTCGACGGGTGGTTCGCGTGAACTGGTTCCACACGAGTCAATGACGGGCAGATGGAATAGCGCGCAGCTGGACAGCCGATGGGCCAATTGCCTCAGAAGGTTTCTCTGTTGAAGTGGAAGGGAGCACACCGACCGGGAGGCATGCCAAGGTTCCACGCAGCTGGTGCGGCGTTGTCCCGATAAAGGCCGGATCGGTTGCTGTCGAAGCTCCGAGATCATTAACGGCGCATGGTCCAAGCAGCAACTGTACAAGAAGAGAAAACGGCTTTAGAAGAGACCGCATTGCTGCTGCTCTTCCGTGCCCACTGAAGGTTTCGGCGACATTCCAGCCTCTTAAGTACTGTCCATGAACGGGGGGCGCTGTAGTCGACGGGTGGTTCGCGTGAACTGGTTCCACACGAGTCAATGACGGGCAGATGGAATAGCGCGCAGCTGGACAGCCGATGGGCCAATTGCCTCAGAAGGTTTCTCTGTTGAAGTGGAAGGGAGCACACCGACCGGGAGGCATGCCAAGGTTCCACGCAGCTGGTGCGGCGTTGTCCCGATAAAGGCCGGATCGGTTGCTGTCGAAGCTCCGAGATCATTAACGGCGCATGGTCCAAGCAGCAACTGTACAAGAAGAGAAAACGGCTTTAGAAGAGACCGCATTGCTGCTGCTCTTCCGTGCCCACTGAAGGTTTCGGCGACATTCCAGCCTCTTAAGTACTGTCCATGAACGGGGGGCGCTGTAGTCGACGGGTGGTTCGCGTGAACTGGTTCCACACGAGTCAATGACGGGCAGATGGAATAGCGCGCAGCTGGACAGCCGATGGGCCAATTGCCTCAGAAGGTTTCTCTGTTGAAGTGGAAGGGAGCACACCGACCGGGAGGCATGCCAAGGTTCCACGCAGCTGGTGCGGCGTTGTCCCGATAAAGGCCGGATCGGTTGCTGTCGAAGCTCCGAGATCATTAACGGCGCATGGTCCAAGCAGCAACTGTACAAGAAGAGAAAACGGCTTTAGAAGAGACCGCATTGCTGCTGCTCTTCCGTGCCCACTGAAGGTTTCGGCGACATTCCAGCCTCTTAAGTACTGTCCATGAACGGGGGGCGCTGTAGTCGACGGGTGGTTCGCGTGAACTGGTTCCACACGAGTCAATGACGGGCAGATGGAATAGCGCGCAGCTGGACAGCCGATGGGCCAATTGCCTCAGAAGGTTTCTCTGTTGAAGTGGAAGGGAGCACACCGACCGGGAGGCATGCCAAGGTTCCACGCAGCTGGTGCGGCGTTGTCCCGATAAAGGCCGGATCGGTTGCTGTCGAAGCTCCGAGATCATTAACGGCGCATGGTCCAAGCAGCAACTGTACAAGAAGAGAAAACGGCTTTAGAAGAGACCGCATTGCTGCTGCTCTTCCGTGCCCACTGAAGGTTTCGGCGACATTCCAGCCTCTTAAGTACTGTCCATGAACGGGGGGCGCTGTAGTCGACGGGTGGTTCGCGTGAACTGGTTCCACACGAGTCAATGACGGGCAGATGGAATAGCGCGCAGCTGGACAGCCGATGGGCCAATTGCCTCAGAAGGTTTCTCTGTTGAAGTGGAAGGGAGCACACCGACCGGGAGGCATGCCAAGGTTCCACGCAGCTGGTGCGGCGTTGTCCCGATAAAGGCCGGATCGGTTGCTGTCGAAGCTCCGAGATCATTAACGGCGCATGGTCCAAGCAGCAACTGTACAAGAAGAGAAAACGGCTTTAGAAGAGACCGCATTGCTGCTGCTCTTCCGTGCCCACTGAAGGTTTCGGCGACATTCCAGCCTCTTAAGTACTGTCCATGAACGGGGGGCGCTGTAGTCGACGGGTGGTTCGCGTGAACTGGTTCCACACGAGTCAATGACGGGCAGATGGAATAGCGCGCAGCTGGACAGCCGATGGGCCAATTGCCTCAGAAGGTTTCTCTGTTGAAGTGGAAGGGAGCACACCGACCGGGAGGCATGCCAAGGTTCCACGCAGCTGGTGCGGCGTTGTCCCGATAAAGGCCGGATCGGTTGCTGTCGAAGCTCCGAGATCATTAACGGCGCATGGTCCAAGCAGCAACTCTACAAGAAGAGAAAACGGCTTTAGAAGAGACCGCATTGCTGCTGCTCTTCCGTGCCCACTGAAGGTTTCGGCGACATTCCAGCCTCTTAAGTACTGTCCATGAACGGGGGGCGCTGTAGTCGACGGGTGGTTCGCGTGAACTGGTTCCACACGAGTCAATGACGGGCAGATGGAATAGCGCGCAGCTGGACAGCCGATGGGCCAATTGCCTCAGAAGGTTTCTCTGTTGAAGTGGAAGGGAGCACACCGACCGGGAGGCATGCCAAGGTTCCACGCAGCTGGTGCGGCGTTGTCCCGATAAAGGCCGGATCGGTTGCTGTCGAAGCTCCGAGATCATTAACGGCGCATGGTCCAAGCAGCAACTGTACAAGAAGAGAAAACGGCTTTAGAAGAGACCGCATTGCTGCTGCTCTTCCGTGCCCACTGAAGGTTTCGGCGACATTCCAGCCTCTTAAGTACTGTCCATGAACGGGGGGCGCTGTAGTCGACGGGTGGTTCGCGTGAACTGGTTCCACACGAGTCAATGACGGGCAGATGGAATAGCGCGCAGCTGGACAGCCGATGGGCCAATTGCCTCAGAAGGTTTCTCTGTTGAAGTGGAAGGGAGCACACCGACCGGGAGGCATGCCAAGGTTCCACGCAGCTGGTGCGGCGTTGTCCCGATAAAGGCCGGATCGGTTGCTGTCGAAGCTCCGAGATCATTAACGGCGCATGGTCCAAGCAGCAACTGTACAAGAAGAGAAAACGGCTTTAGAAGAGACCGCATTGCTGCTGCTCTTCCGTGCCCACTGAAGGTTTCGGCGACATTCCAGCCTCTTAAGTACTGTCCATGAACGGGGGGCGCTGTAGTCGACGGGTGGTTCGCGTGAACTGGTTCCACACGAGTCAATGACGGGCAGATGGAATAGCGCGCAGCTGGACAGCCGATGGGCCAATTGCCTCAGAAGGTTTCTCTGTTGAAGTGGAAGGGAGCACACCGACCGGGAGGCATGCCAAGGTTCCACGCAGCTGGTGCGGCGTTGTCCCGATAAAGGCCGGATCGGTTGCTGTCGAAGCTCCGAGATCATTAACGGCGCATGGTCCAAGCAGCAACTGTACAAGAAGAGAAAACGGCTTTAGAAGAGACCGCATTGCTGCTGCTCTTCCGTGCCCACTGAAGGTTTCGGCGACATTCCAGCCTCTTAAGTACTGTCCATGAACGGGGGGCGCTGTAGTCGACGGGTGGTTCGCGTGAACTGGTTCCACACGAGTCAATGACGGGCAGATGGAATAGCGCGCAGCTGGACAGCCGATGGGCCAATTGCCTCAGAAGGTTTCTCTGTTGAAGTGGAAGGGAGCACACCGACCGGGAGGCATGCCAAGGTTCCACGCAGCTGGTGCGGCGTTGTCCCGATAAAGGCCGGATCGGTTGCTGTCGAAGCTCCGAGATCATTAACGGCGCATGGTCCAAGCAGCAACTGTACAAGAAGAGAAAACGGCTTTAGAAGAGACCGCATTGCTGCTGCTCTTCCGTGCCCTCTGAAGGTTTCGGCGACATTCCAGCCTCTTAAGTACTGTCCATGAACGGGGGGCGCTGTAGTCGACGGGTGGTTCGCGTGAACTGGTTCCACACGAGTCAATGACGGGCAGATGGAATAGCGCGCAGCTGGACAGCCGATGGGCCAATTGCCTCAGAAGGTTTCTCTGTTGAAGTGGAAGGGAGCACACCGACCGGGAGGCATGCCAAGGTTCCACGCAGCTGGTGCGGCGTTGTCCCGATAAAGGCCGGATCGGTTGCTGTCGAAGCTCCGAGATCATTAACGGCGCATGGTCCAAGCAGCAACTGTACAAGAAGAGAAAACGGCTTTAGAAGAGACCGCATTGCTGCTGCTCTTCCGTGCCCACTGAAGGTTTCGGCGACATTCCAGCCTCTTAAGTACTGTCCATGAACGGGGGGCGCTGTAGTCGACGGGTGGTTCGCGTGAACTGGTTCCACACGAGTCAATGACGGGCAGATGGAATAGCGCGCAGCTGGACAGCCGATGGGCCAATTGCCTCAGAAGGTTTCTCTGTTGAAGTGGAAGGGAGCACACCGACCGGGAGGCATGCCAAGGTTCCACGCAGCTGGTGCGGCGTTGTCCCGATAAAGGCCGGATCGGTTGCTGTCGAAGCTCCGAGATCATTAACGGCGCATGGTCCAAGCAGCAACTGTACAAGAAGAGAAAACGGCTTTAGAAGAGACCGCATTGCTGCTGCTCTTCCGTGCCCACTGAAGGTTTCGGCGACATTCCAGCCTCTTAAGTACTGTCCATGAACGGGGGGCGCTGTAGTCGACGGGTGGTTCGCGTGAACTGGTTCCACACGAGTCAATGACGGGCAGATGGAATAGCGCGCAGCTGGACAGCCGATGGGCCAATTGCCTCAGAAGGTTTCTCTGTTGAAGTGGAAGGGAGCACACCGACCGGGAGGCATGCCAAGGTTCCACGCAGCTGGTGCGGCGTTGTCCCGATAAAGGCCGGATCGGTTGCTGTCGAAGCTCCGAGATCATTAACGGCGCATGGTCCAAGCAGCAACTGTACAAGAAGAGAAAACGGCTTTAGAAGAGACCGCATTGCTGCTGCTCTTCCGTGCCCACTGAAGGTTTCGGCGACATTCCAGCCTCTTAAGTACTGTCCATGAACGGGGGGCGCTGTAGTCGACGGGTGGTTCGCGTGAACTGGTTCCACACGAGTCAATGACGGGCAGATGGAATAGCGCGCAGCTGGACAGCCGATGGGCCAATTGCCTCAGAAGGTTTCTCTGTTGAAGTGGAAGGGAGCACACCGACCGGGAGGCATGCCAAGGTTCCACGCAGCTGGTGCGGCGTTGTCCCGATAAAGGCCGGATCGGTTGCTGTCGAAGCTCCGAGATCATTAACGGCGCATGGTCCAAGCAGCAACTGTACAAGAAGAGAAAACGGCTTTAGAAGAGACCGCATTGCTGCTGCTCTTCCGTGCCCACTGAAGGTTTCGGCGACATTCCAGCCTCTTAAGTACTGTCCATGAACGG
The DNA here is from genome assembly GCF_048455015.1 of Haemaphysalis longicornis. Classification (NCBI taxonomy): domain Eukaryota; kingdom Metazoa; phylum Arthropoda; class Arachnida; order Ixodida; family Ixodidae; genus Haemaphysalis; species Haemaphysalis longicornis. The sequence goes on along the minus strand of NW_027526214.1, from coordinate 123,407,692 downwards.
GGGGCGCTGTAGTCGACGGGTGGTTCGCGTGAACTGGTTCCACACGAGTCAATGACGGGCAGATGGAATAGCGCGCAGCTGGACAGCCGATGGGCCAATTGCCTCAGAAGGTTTCTCTGTTGAAGTGGAAGGGAGCACACCGACCGGGAGGCATGCCAAGGTTCCACGCAGCTGGTGCGGCGTTGTCCCGATAAAGGCCGGATCGGTTGCTGTCGAAGCTCCGAGATCATTAACGGCGCATGGTCCAAGCAGCAACTGTACAAGAAGAGAAAACGGCTTTAGAAGAGACCGCATTGCTGCTGCTCTTCCGTGCCCACTGAAGGTTTCGGCGACATTCCAGCCTCTTAAGTACTGTCCATGAACGGGGGGCGCTGTAGTCGACGGGTGGTTCGCGTGAACTGGTTCCACACGAGTCAATGACGGGCAGATGGAATAGCGCGCAGCTGGACAGCCGATGGGCCAATTGCCTCAGAAGGTTTCTCTGTTGAAGTGGAAGGGAGCACACCGACCGGGAGGCATGCCAAGGTTCCACGCAGCTGGTGCGGCGTTGTCCCGATAAAGGCCGGATCGGTTGCTGTCGAAGCTCCGAGATCATTAACGGCGCATGCTCCAAGCAGCAACTCTACAAGAAGAGAAAACGGCTTTAGAAGAGACCGCATTGCTGCTGCTCTTCCGTGCCCACTGAAGGTTTCGGCGACATTCCAGCCTCTTAAGTACTGTCCATGAACGGGGGGCGCTGTAGTCGACGGGTGGTTCGCGTGAACTGGTTCCACACGAGTCAATGACGGGCAGATGGAATAGCGCGCAGCTGGACAGCCGATGGGCCAATTGCCTCAGAAGGTTTCTCTGTTGAAGTGGAAGGGAGCACACCGACCGGGAGGCATGCCAAGGTTCCACGCAGCTGGTGCGGCGTTGTCCCGATAAAGGCCGGATCGGTTGCTGTCGAAGCTCCGAGATCATTAACGGCGCATGGTCCAAGCAGCAACTGTACAAGAAGAGAAAACGGCTTTAGAAGAGACCGCATTGCTGCTGCTCTTCCGTGCCCACTGAAGGTTTCGGCGACATTCCAGCCTCTTAAGTACTGTCCATGAACGGGGGGCGCTGTAGTCGACGGGTGGTTCGCGTGAACTGGTTCCACACGAGTCAATGACGGGCAGATGGAATAGCGCGCAGCTGGACAGCCGATGGGCCAATTGCCTCAGAAGGTTTCTCTGTTGAAGTGGAAGGGAGCACACCGACCGGGAGGCATGCCAAGGTTCCACGCAGCTGGTGCGGCGTTGTCCCGATAAAGGCCGGATCGGTTGCTGTCGAAGCTCCGAGATCATTAACGGCGCATGCTCCAAGCAGCAACTCTACAAGAAGAGAAAACGGCTTTAGAAGAGACCGCATTGCTGCTGCTCTTCCGTGCCCACTGAAGGTTTCGGCGACATTCCAGCCTCTTAAGTACTGTCCATGAACGGGGGGCGCTGTAGTCGACGGGTGGTTCGCGTGAACTGGTTCCACACGAGTCAATGACGGGCAGATGGAATAGCGCGCAGCTGGACAGCCGATGGGCCAATTGCCTCAGAAGGTTTCTCTGTTGAAGTGGAAGGGAGCACACCGACCGGGAGGCATGCCAAGGTTCCGCGCAGCTGGTGCGGCGTTGTCCCGATAAAGGCCGGATCGGTTGCTGTCGAAGCTCCGAGATCATTAACGGCGCATGGTCCAAGCAGCAACTGTACAAGAAGAGAAAACGGCTTTAGAAGAGACCGCATTGCTGCTGCTCTTCCGTGCCCACTGAAGGTTTCGGCGACATTCCAGCCTCTTAAGTACTGTCCATGAACGGGGGGCGCTGTAGTCGACGGGTGGTTCGCGTGAACTGGTTCCACACGAGTCAATGACGGGCAGATGGAATAGCGCGCAGCTGGACAGCCGATGGGCCAATTGCCTCAGAAGGTTTCTCTGTTGAAGTGGAAGGGAGCACACCGACCGGGAGGCATGCCAAGGTTCCACGCAGCTGGTGCGGCGTTAAAAATCATGCTAGCAGAAATTCTTCCTACTTACACGGAATGGGCTGTAAGAGATAAGATGTGTTGTTTCATAAAGTTATCGGAAAATTTAGGGTGTTTCTCTCGAATGATAACACTTCGAAGAGACCATAGTAGTTAGAGGAATCGGGGCAAGACGAGAGTAAGGTACGAGTACAAAAATGTACATAAACTTTTCCACCTGTAAACAATTTTTTTGCGATTGTAAATGCTATGCGCAGAGGCACGGACAGACATTGTGAGAACCTAAAGTGCTACGCACATAAAGGGGTGTTCTTGCGAACACCCTCAAAGTGTGTGTGGGCAGCGCAGCTACGCGTGAATATGTGGACCGGCTATGCATGGGGAGAGTAAGTACATACTTACGTAGAAATACATCTGCTCTTCTTACTCTTATAGCCAGCCCAGGATAGTCCTTTGATAGAGTCGGTGGGCTTTCCGCAAAAATCAAATTTTTGCCGCTAATTTTGATATTATGCATTTTAACGTGAGCATACGCCGTCAGCATGCGGATTTGCAAAAACTGCTTAATCGTGAGGTGGTTATTATGCTCAATCAGAAATATAATTTTATTAAATACGAAACTAATATTCCGCAGCATTTACCCATTCTGCAGCACGGTTTTCCAACAAGGGTTTAAAGTTACAAATTAGAGCGTTAGAAACTAAGAAAAAGGATGTGGAAGTCCTCCGACTTCACTTTATACCCGTTTACACGGGTGGACTAAACATTTTCTACAAGCGGGGGGTTGTTTTGTACCTCACGATGCTTAAAAGAATGTGAACTGGCATAATTTATTTCTCAGCGGAGCTGTTTAGCTTGAGCTAGGTTTGGTGGCGTTAGCAAAAAAGATAGAAAAGAACTGGGTAGCCCGTAAAGGGTGCACCAACCGCAAATGGGGCATCGTAACAGCGAAGCCCGCTTTCGAGCTTGTTCAAGCGTGAGCACAAGGCGTGCATCCGTATGCTCTTACTATTTTAAAGGTGCTAGTATTTTTCTGATACTAAAACGCAGAAAAAACTGGCGCGGCTTGCACTAGTGGTGCAAGGCTGGAGAAACAGCGGAGCTGGGGTCGACCTAGCTTGTTTCCCCCTTGGATGCGCTTTCAGTTAGGGCGTATGGGATTCCCTGTGACGACACGGGAACAGCCTTCTAAAATCTGGCTAAACTTGGTGTCGCCCTTCAGCACTTAGCCTAGCCTAGCAAGGAAGAGGAGGAATAGACTACTGAACCCATAAAGGACTTCGGGTGATCAACCTGGGCTATTCCCTACGTCCAGGGTCCCATTGGTCCTGCAGGCCTCATCCGCTACGGATATCAGCTGGCGCTGACCCTTTGCGTCCTAGGCCCTGATAGCCGTATCCCAGGGGTTGGAGTGGTCTCGCAGTCGTGCAGCGTCTTGTGGTTTTTGATGGTTGGGGCAGGTAAGGGCCACGTGGTAGATGGTGCCGCGGGCCTGTTGGCAGTTGGGACATGCGGGTGAGGGGTAGAGCTGGGGGTAGAGCAGGTTCATTCTGGATGGTGTCGGGCAGTTGCTTCTCTGGAGCAGACGCCACTTTACTTGCTCCCCCTTGTGAAGCAAATGATGAGGTGGTGGTCGAGTGCGCCGCTGCTCCCGATAGTGCTTTGTAATGCTCCTAAAGGTGGTGAGGGGGGTAGGTGGGTCCAGCCGCTCTTCCGGATCTTCGTCCCCCGAAACCACGGCACGGGCGCTAGCTTCTTCGCGTGCCAAGTGATGGGCCCGGGGATTTCCCCTCACTTCGGTCTCAGTATGGGATGGAGTCCAGATGATGCTGATGGTCCGCTTCCCTTCTGGTGGGTGGTAAGTGTCGAGGATGTGATGAGCATCAGGCAAATGCGACCACGTAGGTAGGCACGGCAGGCGTCTTGGGAGTCGGTGTAGATGTAGCGAGGATGCTGTATGATGGCTAGAGCGATGACCACCTGCTCACCGATCAGAATTTCTTCACTTACAGGGGTGCGAAGAGAAGCTACTTTCGAGTGGTCGACCCCAGTACATGCCACGGCTACCACTTCACCTGCACAGACCAGGGCTGCGTCTGTGTAGGCTACTCTGTGAGGGGCTGTGTACTGAAGCATCTTGCTGAGTGCTTTGGCGCGTGCTTCTCGCCTGCCCTTGTGCTTCGTTGGGTCTTGTTTTTTGGTATTGGGCGGACGTCGATAAGGGACCTCCAGGCAGGTGGTATTTTCCTGGGTGCTTCACCAACGTGGATGGGCTTTAGGTTCAGTTGAGCAAGGATGGTCTTTCCTACTAGTGTTTTACAAAGTCTAACCACACTATAAAAAATGGCCAATTTTACGGAAAAAGCTGCTCGTAAAATGTTGCCACCCACATTTACCTAATTTAGACAACGGAAAGAATTTTAAGAACGGGCATTTCGTAGTACGGAAAGGCCGTAACAAAACAAACACTCCGTTTCAAAAAGCACGTTTTTCCGTAATTGATAGAACCTTCAGAGAAGAAAAAAATATACTTCGACGAGGAATCGAACCCGCCACGTTGATCGAATGGGCACGACGCTTGAGACCACTGCACCACCGCATGAACGCTGCACCTGTGTCGAATAACCTGTATACTACATGGATGCCCACCCTGCATGTGCCATACATCGGTGTTTACTAGCTGGCTTACAGATTTCCTGGCCGATAAAGTGCGCTTTCTTAAATAGCGCTTGCGCAGTAAGGTTCCGCGAAGCCCCCACAATAGTTGATCGCCATCAACTCCGCTGTTTCGAGAAAGCGCTGGAAAAATGTGTGTGACTGGCTGCGACTGTGATTTCGTACTGCATGAATAGTGCTTGCTGTGCTTTGGTTTTAGGCTTTACGCTAAATACTTCGGCCGATATTGATTCCTTAAGAACTAAATTACCTTCCGCAGCTTTGCTTCTTCACGCAAATGACCTTATATTTTCTAAAAGTGTGCCGGTCACACACGCATGTGCAGTTTGCAGGTCCGGGGCAGCGACGTCGCCGGAGCGTCGTAAAGACAAAATACAGCGGCCGTGTTGAGCGGTATGGGCGTCATGGTCTTCACTAAGTTTACTAGACTTTAGACACTAATGAAACAGAGCCGCATTCATTACGCCACGAATGTTGTCGGGGCGCAGTTTTCGCTTCTCGATCGTTACCCGACAATCGACACGACAAAATATTTCTTGCAGTTCATAATAAACTGATCTGTTTCTGTTCTGCATCATACACAGGAAACGCCCGTATTTTGCAAAGCAGAAAAAGATTTTCTGTTTGACGTGTAACGGAGAGAGCATCCGTATACTGAGGCACGCAGCGCACTTCCGTTAAATTACGGGTGTTTTCTTTGTTCTCAATCAAATGGAACACAGCTCTGTTTTATTACGGCCATCTGGTCCGTAATTTGTCCACAAAATTACGCATTCTTTTTACAGTGCAGTTGGTTAACGTGGTGAGCCTCAATCTATTCTGCAAGGGTGTTGTGGGCGCCCATCTCCACAAGTATCTGCGTGGATGACGAGGCTGGAAGATGCAAGGCTGTTTTTGTAACTTTCCGGAGTATAGCTTCCACTCGGGCTTGCTCAGCGTTTAAAAGATTCATGTAGGGAGTCACGTAAACTACTCGGGAAATGGCGAAGGCTTGTACCAGGCGGAGGGTGTCTGCTTCCCTCATTCCGTGATGTCTAGTCGTAACTCTCCGGATCATGTGGCCTATCGAAAACCCAACAAAACCTAGCAACATCGCAAAACCTAACAAAACTGATCTGTTTCTGTTCTGCATCATACACAGGAAACGCCCGTATTTTGCAAAGCAGAAAAAGATTTTCTGTTTGACGTGTAACGGAGAGAGCATCCGTATACTGAGGCACGCAGCGCACTTCCGTTAAATTACGGGTGTTTTCTTTGTTCTCAATCAAATGGAACACAGCTCTGTTTTATTACGGCCATCTGGTCCGTAATTTGTCCACAAAATTACGCATTGTTTTTACAGTGCAGTTGGTTAACGTGGTGAGCCTCAATCTATTCTGCAAGGGTGTTGTGGGCGCCCATCTCCACAAGTATCTGCGTGGATGACGAGGCTGGAAGATGCAAGGCTGTTTTTGTAACTTTCCGGAGTATAGCTTCCACTCGGGCTTGCTCAGCTTTTAAAAGATTCATGTAGGGAGTCACGTAAACTACTCGGGAAATGGCGAAGGCTTGTACCAGGCGGAGGGTGTCTGCCTCCCTCATTCCGTGATGTCTAGTCGTAACTCTCCGGATCATGTGGCCTATCGAAAACCTAACAAAACCTAGGAACATCGCAAAACCTAACAAAACTTACCAAAGTCTCGCGAAACCTCGCAATACTTAGGAACATTAGATCGACCCCCAGCTCCGCTGTTGTCTTGCAACTGCCCACCTATTTCACAGCCTTTCAACACCGTACAAAAACAAAGGGTGTTGCAGTCTGCAACACCCTTTTCGCCACACAAAAAGAGTGAAAGCCTACAAATTACGGTGTTCGGCGTAAAAAAAAGGGGCGTAATGATTTCCCAACACCCTTATTCTGCTTATACTGCACCGGTATTGGCATAAAGGGCGTAAAAAAGTTTAGTGAGTATACATATCCTTTAATTTTAAAAGTTGAAATTGACGTTTCTTGGGCCAAACGCAAACTTGGGCAATGAGGCGAGCCGTATATAGAAACGAGGGATTCTTGCAGACGCACAATATCTTTTTGCTTGTGAACAATTCTTACAGGGTGGGGAGGGAGTACAAACGGACATGTATGCATGGCCTTTGTCTATTAAAAGCTTAGCACATTTTCGACACCCTTTCAACACCCTACCGAAAACCAAGGGTGTTTAAGGTAACCATGCTGGCTTTTAAGCGTCAAGGAGACTCTGTTGCATGTAACCGGTACCCTCGGGGGATTGTTTCCGAACGTCGGGGCGAGGTTGGCAAAAATGCCGGTTTTTTTATACACCGGAGTCCGCCGTAGAAAGCGGAAAGCGTGTACAGAAAAGGCATATTATCGGGGTTTTTAATGTATTATTTCTATGGGGAGTTTGCCGCGACAGCAGTGATCCGTCATAAGAAGCGGGTCGTCTTAAGTCTGGTGGAAGTATCAGCGGGGTTCCACTGTATTTATAACCTCCAAAGCAAAATTATCCGCTCTTTTTTACCCCTTTTTGGCTGCGTTCACTACCCGTCAGTGTCGTAATTTAGTTTCAAAGCAGCCATTCAATTGAAACCAATACAAACTTTCTCTTGTTTACTTCTTCTGGCCGCATTAATCCAGGTGTGTGTGCTTCCTTTACGGCGCTACCCTTTCGGCGATCGGTAAATCTAGTCTGTCTGCTGCAAAGTTGGTTATATTATCAAGCAAAAGTTGTTACGACACCCAGATAAATGACCTCCATCCTCTTCGTAGTCATCATCATCATCGACGTCGTCATCATCATCGTCACCCTCATCATAATCAGAATCATCGAAGGTCCACTGCAGGACGAAGGCCTCTCCCATCGACCTTCAGCAGCTCCTGTCCTGCACTACTCTAGTCCCTTCTTTGCATTTAACTTATTTCGACCACGCATCTAGCTATTGGCCTTCCTCTTCTTCTAGACCTGTCTCCCGGTGTTCACTTCGTCAACCTCGTGGTCCACCGGTTGTCGTCTAACTACGTGGCAGTCCAAGCCCATTTCTTCTTTACTTGGACTATGATATCCCCTCTTCGAGTTGCTTCTTTGATCCAGGAAGCTCGTTTCATGTTCGTAAGTGTTACTCCTGCCACTCTCCATTCCATGGCCCGTTGAGCAGACACATCATTGCATTCAATCATAGAACACTGAGCGCTGAGCTTTACAAGACGACTACAGCGAAAAGGAGAAAAAAGGGGACACACGAAACGGAAGATGCACTAGAAATATAGACGCCCGAGGTAATCAAAATAACTTCAATAGAGCTTGGTGTTGGGCTAGTTGGTATCTAGACATCAAAGAACATAGAGCGCTGAACTTTACACGACGACCACCACAAAACCAAACAATTACACACAAAAAGGACGATTCTTTAGTGTGTCCTTCCTTTTTGCTATGGCCGCCGTGCAATGTACTGCACATTATAATCGTTTCGTGTGTCCTTTTTTTTCTTTTTGCTCAAGTCATCGTGTAAAGTTCGGCACTCTACGACCGTTTCGTCTGTCCTTTTTTCCATATTGCTGTGGGCTTCGTGTAAAGGTCCGAGCCATATGATTGTTTTCCGTGTTACTTTTTTCCGTTTTGCTGCGGACGTGTAAAATGTAGCGCTCTATGATCGTTTCGTGTATCCTTTTTTTCTTTTTGCTGTTGTCGTCGTGTAATGATCAGTGCTATACGATCGTTTCGTGTGTCCTGTTTTTCTTTTTCGCTGTGATGGTCGTGTGCAGTTCAGCGCTATATGATCGTTTCGTGTGTCCTTTTGTTGTCTTTTTGCTGTGGTCGTCATGTAATGCTCAGAACTCTGTGATCGTTTCGTGGGTCCTTCTTTTTTCTTTTTGCAGTGGTCGTCGTGTACAGTTCAGTACTCTGTGATTGTATAGTTTGTCTTTGTTTCCCTTTTTGCTGCGATCATAGTGTAATAGCGCTCTATGTTCTATGAAGTCTAGATACCAACTAGCCCAACACCAAGCTTTACTGATATTGCCTTCAAGTTGTGTAGTAAGGCGCCAAATTTCCGTTCTATGTCTCGTCACCGGCACGACGAATTGGTTGTATATTCTTCATTTCAGTGATAGAGGTAGCTTACTTTTCATACTGCCACCAACACAAAACATTTTAGGCAAGATGAGCCGGGTCAGGCTTACGGGAGGAATGGTGTTCGTTATGACTTCAAAAATTCGATGCATTCGTCATGTTGCAATAAAATATTTCACCTTACCATGCGCCTTTGAAAACGAGTACCAGCTTCGCCCAATATGTGTGTGTGTGGGAATGATGTATATCGAGGTCACGTACCTGAATATTCATAAACTGGTGCTTCAGTGCCGTCCACTGGTGGGAAATTAAAAAGAAAACAATTTTTGGGACGTTTTTTCACAGAACTACGGTAAGGAGGATAGTCTGAAACGCAGATCGAAATCGGAAAGATTAGCGACATTTTTAGTGCATAATAATTGATTGCTTGTGGCAAATACAACCGAAACTACACGCTGTAAAGGGCATAAACACAAAAAATTTGTTCTAATCCACTCTGTGAAAGTGGCTGGAAAGCAAAGCTTTAAACGACACCCACCACAATTGCCCATGCGACGTCACTTGAATTCCCACACGTGGCTCTACAAAGAGTAAAACCAGTGATTCACCCAGCCGTTACACGGATTCCGCGGGGGCGACGTCCCCAACGCAGCAGTGTCGGCCGTGGCTGGACTAGAGCGGCGGACACCGCTGGCGTACCCTGGCCATGCTTCGGCAGAAAGAAAACGGAGAGTGGCGTCTTTCGAAGGGTTAGACAGCGAAACTTAGCCAAACTGGTGTGCTAGCTCGGGGCGAAACCACAGCACGAAACAAATGCACACATCGAAGCACTTCGGCATATCAGCTGAGTGATTCCCATTTATACCGATTTAAACTAGTCAGTTGAGTAAGTTTTAGAATTGTGTACAAGCTGAGGGAAATTTTATAGTCGCTATTTATCAGAATCGGTTGCTGCTTTCCCCTTTTGTAATACCTCTTAAGGCACAACCAAATTGGTATTCAGTTGAGAAAACAGGGTCCAATTCGTGGCAAGCAGTGCGCAAAGGTAGCGTTTCTTTAGCGTCCAGATGTCAGCATGTGGTCTCTACACTTTGTTTTCCCGCCGTGCAAGCCACTCCTTAACGTATCTTCGCCGTACCACTAAATTCATGTCGGTTACGGGTTACCCAAAAAGGTGCTGTCGAACAAGCTAATCAATCGGTATGAAGCAAGCGCGCATGGAGGCGAAGCCGCGCCAAAACCGACCTCAAACGACCGTTGTTAAAGCAGACGACAAAGCTGTCCCGCCGACGCGTCCGCCGTTAAGACAAAGCACCTGCGTGCGGGGCATGCTGGGTAACATTTCGCCGCGCCATCTAGACTGCGTTGCGTGAGTGAAAACTACAGTGAACTAGAATACTTGGGTAGTGGATAAAGCGGCGGCTGCTCCCTACAGTGCTCTTGAAGGCAGACATGTTAACCGCTGCGGGTTGCGCTGGGGTGATCCCGAAACGGTGCGCTTTGAGCGAGGTGCCGCTATGCCGCTTACCGGTGATTCACGCTGTGTTTTGGTGTTTTTTTAACCACTGCACATGATCTTTTCTTGTGTGCAATTACAAAAGCAGCCTACGAGTCACTACACTGATCATTAAATGTTCTTTTTTAATTGGTAATGTGGAGAGGGTGTTATGCTTGCGAAGGTCTCTAATTGCAGAAGGGCAGTGGCCATACAGTTTGAAAGAACTTTGCAATATTGCTTGAACCATGTACGGGTTTGTTTATTTATTGTTTGGTTGTAATGCCCGGCCGCACCCGGCTCTGTTATCTGTGTCCCATGCGAAGCTCGTGTTCCATTCTTTATTTTTATGCCGCACGGGCTATCTCATTCAGATAAGCAGACTGTTTCTCCCTAACGTCGCCAGCCCACGATAATCTTCTGTGATCTGCAATGTTCTGGATGTGAATCGACGGTTCCAGAAACACTCGCGCCAAAAGATAAAAGCCTGCGGAGGAGACCCGCGAGCCGCACCCCACGAGCCGCAAGCCATGTCCTACACGGCTACTGTCCGCCGGCCTCGCTCACCTGCGCCCTACCGTCACGAAGCTCCGTACCGTCGCCCCCTGTCACCGGCCCGACCACCTGCGGGCAACCCCCCGCCCCAAGGAAGACCGAAGTGGGGCGAACGCCCGATAATCGACCGCTCTACCACTGCGGAGAGGCCGACCACATCTACCGTCAATGCCCCTACAAGAGGCTCGGTTTGCGAGGCTTCTCCGTCGACGCACCACGCCCCTGACCCGGCCAGCGCCCTACTGAGATCGAAGACTGCCTGTCGAACACCAACCGAGGACCAGCCCGATTCAACCGTTCACCGTCGCCCTACCCGTACCAGTCGCCAAACCGCCGCAGCACTGCTGACTTCTCACGTGGAAGGTCCCCCAGCCCACGCGGGGGAAACTAAACGCAGCAACTTCTGGAGGTAAAGTTGCATGACCTTGGAAAAATGAAAACCCTCCAACGACGCAGCGACTCGCCGAAGACAATGATTCACGACATGCCCTCAGCCCGACGACCCGATTTAATCCTGACGTGACTTCCGAACACGACGACAGCAAAACGGCGCGACGCGTACCCGACACGACGGAACCTGCCGCTGAGAATACGACGAATATGACGACGCATAGTGCCCGACCGTCAACACGTACAAGCAGAGATACGACGCCACGACGCACGCTGAACTCGAGGAAGGCAGCGTCAGATGTTCAGCTGTCCATCGACGGCTTTGATGTAGTCGCTCTCATAGACAAGGGAGCCGACTACTCAGTAATGAGCGGGCCATTTGCGTCTAAGCTAAAAAAAGTTGTGACCAAATGGTACGGTCCGCACAAACGCACAGCAGGAGGCCACCTCGTGACGCCAAGTGGAACATGCACATCGAACGTGCACAACGTACCCTGCGGCGCTCGTCGTTCTGCCTACCTGCTCCCGCGACGTAATTCTTGGAATGCACTTTTTGATGGACAACGGTGCAATAATCGATCTGCAAACGAAGTAAATATCTTTTCCCCTCATCACTCCATGACGCCGGAACCTAACCCCGAACACCGTGCTGCTGTAAGGATTGCCGATGATCATGTCACCCTGCCATCCCGCGTAAGCATGATGATCGGAGTCTAGTGTGAAGATGCTGCTCCTGACGTCGACGCTATCGTAGACAGTGAACAAAGGTTGCTTCTCGACCGTAGTGTCTCTGTCGCAAGAGGCATTGCGCGCTTAAGGGAACACCAATCCCACGTTTTGGTTACTAATTTCAACGAGGAGAACCAGCATTTAAACAAGGGGGCGGCAATGGCATTCCTCGAAGAAACGCAAGAGGCAACTGACGTGATCGCGGTCGCTGACTTTGAACGCACACCCGTAGAAACCTTCGAACTTCCGCAGCCCTTCGACGTGAATCCGGTGCTAACGCAAGGAAAACGTAACAAATTATTGGCTTTGCTGTGTCGTTATAGCGAATGTTTTTCGTCGAGCGCAAAACTACGTCTGACACCTGTAGCGAAACACCGAATTATAACCGAAGATAGAGCCCGACCTACCCGACAGTCACCGTACCGCGTCTCTTCACACGAGCGGGAAACCATCCGGACTCAAGTCGACGGCATACTCAGCGACGACATTATACAGCCATCAAAAAGCCCCTGGGCTGCGCCGGTCGCACTGGTGAAGAAAAAAAATGGCACATTAAGATTTTGCGTTGACTACCGGCGACTGAACAAAATCACTAAAAAGGACGTGTACCCCCTGCCACAAATCGACAAAGCCCTCGACCACCTCTGCCATGCGAAGTACTTCTCATCGATGGCCTGAAGACCGGCTACTGGCAAATTGAAGTGGACCAGAGAGACCGAGAGAAGACCGCATTTATAACCCCGGACGGCCTATACGAGTTCAAGGCGATGCCGTTTGGGCTGTGCACAGCACCAGCGACGTTTCAGAGTCATGGACACTGTGCTAGCTGGCCTTCAGTGCCACACCTGCCTCGTAAACCCTACGACGTTGTGGTATTCGCCCGGACTTACGACGAACACCTTGCAAGGTTGGAGTCTGTACTCGAGATTAGTACGTCGGGGTTAACGTTGAAGCCCGAAAAGTGCCGCTTCGGATACGAGAAACTCAAGTTCTTGGGCCACGTCGTCAACGCCGCTGGACCCGGCAATAAATTCAGCCATTGCGAACTTCCCAAGTTCGAAAGACAACAAGGGCGCGCGAAGATTTCTCTGGTTGTGCGCATTCTACCGGCGCTTCGTCGCACACTTCGCACGCATTGCAGAGCCACTCACGCGCATGACGAGAGATAGCACCCCTTTTAGCTGGGAAAACGACCAAGAAAAAGTATTCTGCGAGCTGAAAAATTTCCCCGCATTTCCCCGAGGGGAAGAATGTGAAAGTGCGAATGCAGGAGTTGAATTTGCGCGCTTCGGTAATGTTCGCGAAAGAGAGATCACACACACACACACACAACTACAAAGAAAGAAAGATGCATTTATTCACAGACACCTATTTGTGTTGTCGTTGTACTTGATTGCTAGAGTGGATCTCAGCTTTGAAATTTCGTGTCAGTACTCCTTTAAGCGGGTGCATTAGCCCTTCTCACGCCCGATTCCTGGCCAGTCCCCCACGTGGGTATGTGCCATGCACAGACACCTATTTGTGTTGTCGTTGTACTTGATTGCTAGAGCGGATCTCAGCTTTGAAATTTCGTGTCAGTACTCCTTTAAGCAGGTGCATTAGCCCTTCTCACGCCCGATTCCTGGCCAATCCCCCACGTGGGTATGTGACATGTCAGCGGCCAGGCAGCGCGCGCCCATCTCCCCCCGTTGCCAAGGAAGACGAGGAGATTCCTGGCCAATCCCCCAAGTGGGTATGTGCCATGTCAGTGGCCAGGCAGCGCGCGCCCATCTCCCCCCGTTGCCAAGGAAGACGAGGAGCGCGCGCACCCGCAGCTGTTGCTATGCGGACGGACGGCGGTCAACGGAATTCAGGGTCGCTTATAAAGTGCATTCGCACTTAAAAAACGCCTCAAAGCCCGCCCGTGCTCGCTCATTTCGACGAAAACGCCCAAACTGAAATACGCATGGACGCCAGTGATATAGGCTTGGGTGCCGTCCTTGTCCAAAAGCAAAGCGGTTGCGAAAATGTAATCGCCTATGCCAACCATGGTCTGTCGAAGGAGGAGAAAAACTACTCTGACGCTGAGAAAGAGTGCCTCGCTATTATATGGGCGATTTCAAAGTTTCGCCCATACGTGAATGGAAGACCATTCAAGGTTGTGACAGACCACCACGCGCTCTGTTGGTTCGCCAATTTGAAGGAACCCTCTCTCCGTCTTGGGCGGTGGAGCTTGCGCCTGCAGGAGTTCGACGTTACAGTCGTTTATAAATCCGGCAGGAAACACCCCGGCGCCGGTTGCCTGTCCCGTGCCTCCGTCGACCCACAACCACAAAACTCTGATGAAGACAGCGCGTTCTTCGGAATCATGACGCAGAGCGACCTAGCAGCCCAGCAGCGTGCCGACCCCGACTTAAGTGTCATAATCGACTACCTCGAGGGATGCAACGTTGCCGTTACTACGACCTTCAAACGCAGCTTACAAGCATTCAGCCGGAGAAACTCCGTCCTCGTGAAGAAGAATTACAGCCCTGGAACAAGAGCGAAGTACCTTCTTGTCATCCCCGCGAACCTTTGTGACGAAATTTTGGAAGAGTGCCACGGCGACCCCTCTTCCGGACATTTCGGCACAGCTCGCACCATTGCAAAAATCAAGGCGAGGTACTACTGGCCCGGTCCCTCTGACGTCCCCCACTACGTCCGCAGCTGCCGTGGCTGCCAGAGACGAAAAACGCCGCCGATGAGACCCGCCGGACTTTCACAGCCCGTCGCCGTCCCATCGAGACCCTTCCAACAGATTGGAATAGACCTTCTGTGCCCGTTCCCTAGGTAACGATCCGAGAACAAACGGAGTGTCGTAGCGACAGACTTCATGACGCGCTACGCAGAGATGGCCGCTCTTCCGAGGGGGCTGCACAAGAAGTCGGGAAGTTCTTTATTAACCAAGTTGTGCTGCGACATGGAGCTCCTGAAGTCCTTATCACGGACCGCGGAACGGCCTTCACTGCGGAGCTGATGCAAGGAATCTTACGCTACAGCAACACGGATCACCAAAGAACGACGGCATACCACCCCCAAACGAACGGACTTACAGAACGTCTGAACAAGACGATCGCGGACATGCTGTCTATGTACGTCGACGTTGAACATAAGACTTGGGAAGAAGTCCTCCCGTATGTCACGTTTGCGTACAAAACAGCGACCCAGGAGACTACGCAAATGACAGCGTTCGAGCTTGTCTACGGAAGACGGCCGACTACAATGCTCGACGCCATGCTTCCGCGTGTTGGAGACGATGACCTCAACGTCGACGTCCAAGATTACCTTCAACGTACGGACGAGGCCCGCCAGCTCGCTCGAGTTCGTATAACGGACCAGCAGCTGGTGGATGCCGGCCAGTACAACCTCCGACGTCGAGACGCCGAGTACCAACCAGGGGATCGTGTGTGGGTTAGAACTCCCATCCGACGAGGCGGACTCAGTGAGAAGCTTCTGCGACCGTATATCGGACCCTACCAGATTCTTCGACGTGTTGGTCGATTAACCTATGAAGTGATCCCCAGTGGTGATTCCGGCACATCACGACGACTCACGCGACCCGAAGTCGTCCACGTGGTTCGCCTCAAACCGTACATCGCAACATTACGGACTTTTTTGTTGTTTTTTGCTCCTGTTTGTTCGGACTGTCGTTTTATTTTAGCATCGAGTCGATGCACACATATAGGGGGGGTAATGCCGCGAACCATGTACGGTTTTGTTTATTTATTGTTTGTTTTTAATGCCCCACCGCGCCCGGCTCGGTTATCTGTGTCCCAAGCGAAGCGCGTGTTCCATTGTTTATTTTTATGCGGTACGGGCTATCTCGTTCAGATAAGCAGACTGTTTCGCCCTAACGTCGCTAGCCCAGGGTAATCTTCTGTGATCTACAATGCTCTGGATGTGAATCGACGGTTCCAGAAAAACTCGCGCCGAAAGATAAAAGCCTGCGGAGGAGACGCCGCAGCATTCCGATCGTCGACGCTCGCTCGCACACGTCACTTTGTTGACTGCTGCTTCGCCGAACGTGTATTCTTTGAGTTGTTAGGGGAGCGCAAGTTCGCTCCAATAAACGTGTTTTCCTTCAAGACTACTGCGTCGTCTCTGGCTTCGTGACAATATTGTGTCGAGGGACTGCACCCCAAATAAATTTATGTGATTGCTAGAAATATTTTATATTTGCGAATTTTTTTCCAGCCTTTATTTTCTGAGTTCCTTACTTTTAATTATTATTTTACGTCTGGAAGACATCCGGGGTACATTTTATAAACTTGTAGATTTGTAATGCGGAAATAGTTTTATGGTTATGGGTGACCCTGTGCCAATGAACTGTGCCCTTTTAAAATATTTGGTACATAAATGTGACGGGTGGTGATTTTATGATAATTACGTTTGCGAATGCTGATGCTTTTCGCTGACTCGACTGAAGTCTTAAAAACATGCCTGTCGTGTGTGCTGTGTGCACGGCAAGGTCCCGGGTCTGGTCATCATCATCATCATCACCAGCCTATCTACGCCCACTGCAGGGCAAAGGCCTCTCCCATTATTCTCCAATTACCTCGGTCCTGTGCCAACTGTGACCAATTTATCCCCGCAAACTTCTTGATCTCATCTGCCCATCTAACTTACTGCCGCCCCCTGCAACGCTTGCCTTCTCTAGGGATCCACTCTGTTACCCTTAATGACCAGCGGTTATCTTGCCTTCGCATTACATGCCCTGCCCACGTCCATTTCTTCTTCTTAATTTCTACTAATATGTCTTTAACACCAGTTTGCTCCCTGACCCACTCCGCTCTCTTCTTGTCCCTTAATGTTACACCTATCATTTTCCGCTCCATTGCCCGCTGAGTCGTTCTCAATTTAAGTTGAACCCTCTTAGTGAGCCTCCAAGTTTCTGCCCCGTAGGTGAGTACCGGTAAGATGCAGCTGTTATACGCTTTCTTCTTCAGCGACAATGGTAGGCTGCTATTCATTATCTGAGAATGTCTGCCATATGCACCCCACCCCATTCTGATCCTTCTAATTATCTCTGCCTCATGGTTGGGATCCGGGGTCACAACTTGGCCTAAGTAGATATATTCGCTTACCACTTCCACTGCCTCGCCACCTATCTCAAACTGCTGTGCTGTCCCGAGGTTATTGATCATTACTTTAGTTTTCTGCATATTAATTTTCAGGCCCACGGTTCTACTCTGTTCGCCCAGTGCGGAAAGCATGCTTTGCAATTCGTCCCCCGAGTTACTTAGCAAGGCAACGTCATCAGCAAATCTGAGGATACTGAGGTATTCTCCATTAACCCTTACCCCCACTTGTTCCCAATCCAACGTTCTGAATACTTCTTGTAAGCAAGCTGTGAATAACATTGGAGAGATTGTGTCTCCTTGTCTGACACGCTTCCTTATAGGTATTTTACTGCTCTCCCTATGGAGGATGATGGTAGCTGTAGACCCATTGTAGATATCCTCTAGTATTCTTACATAATGCTCATCTACCCCTTGGTTCCGTAATGCCTGAATAATTGCTAGGGTTTCAACCTAGTCAAATGCTTTCTCATAATCTATGAGATTATGAGAAAGCGATTATGAGAAACCGGGTCAGGTAGCACGCATTTTCTCGGGCCCGGGCTGTGTTCGGGCTTCAAAACATTTTTTTCGGGCCGTGGCAGCCCAGACGCATGCATGAAGTCTCTGAGACCCCGAAAATCGTGTATGGCAGATTCTCAATTGCTGATACCAAAAAGTTTACTCATTGATTGTTTATGTTAATAGAAAACAAACAAGCGAATAGAAAGCCGCTAGGGCACGTTTAAAAAATATTTTGCCAATATGCTGTACAAAGCTCGGTCCAAGTTTGTGGAAAAATTCTTCGTTCCATGGCCCGTCGAGCAGACACATGGTTGCCTTCAATCATTGAACACTGAGCGCTTAGCTTTACACGACTACTGGAAAAAGGAAAAAAAAGGACACGCGAAACTGAAGATGTGCTAGGAATGGGCTAGGGCCGAAGTAATCAAAATAACTTCAATAGAGCGTGGTGCTGGGCTAGCTGGTATCTAGACATCATAGAACATAGGGCACTGAACCTTACACGACGACCAGAGGAAAAAGGGAAAAAGGACACAAAATGGCCTATCCTTTTGTGTGTCCTTTTTTCCGTTTTGCTGTGATCGTCGTACAATGTTCTATATGATCGTTTCGTATGTCCTTTTTTTCCGGTTTGCTGTCGTCTTCGTGTAAAGTTTAGCGCCCTATTATCGTTTCGTGTTTACTTTTTCCTTTTTGCTGTGGTCGTCGTATTAAGTTCAGCGCTATAAGATCGTTTCATGTGTCCTTGTTTCCTTTTTGCTGTGGTTGTCGTGCAAATTTCAGCGCTATATGGTCGTTCCGTGTGTCGTTTTTTTTCTTTTTGCTTCGGTCGTCGTATAAAAGTTCAGCGCTACATGATAGTTTCGTGTGTCCTTTTTTCCCTTTTGGCTACGGTCGTCGTGTAATGTTCAGCACTCTGTCATCGTACAGTGCATCCTGTTTTCCTTTTTGCTGCGGTCGCAGTGTAATGTTCGGCGCTGTATGTTCTATGATGTCTAGATACCAACTAGCTCAACACCCAGCTTATTGATATTGCCTTCAAGTTTTCTAGTAATGCGTCAAATTTCCACTCCATATCTCGTTACCGGCACGACGAATTGGTTGTATATTCTTCATTTCTGTGATAGAGGTAGCTTACATTTCATACTTGCCACCAACTCAAAACATTTTAGGCAAGATGAGCCTGGTCAGGCTCATGGGAGAAATGGTGTTCGGTATAACTACAAAATTGAATGCATTCGTCTCGTTGCAACAAAGTATTTCCCCTTACCATGCGCATTTGAACACAAATACCATCTTTGCCCAATATATGTGTGTGGGAATGATGTAAATCGAGGTCACGTACCTGAATATTCATAAACTGGTGCTCCAGTGCCGTCCACTGGTGTGAAATAAAAAGACATCAATTATTTGGGAAGTTTTCTTTGACACAAGAGCTGCTTTAAGGAGGATGGTCTGAAACGCAGATCGAAATCGGAAAGGTTGGCGACAGTTTTAGTGCATAACAATTGATTGCTTGTGGCAAATACAACCAAAACGACACGCACAAGAGGGCAAAAACTAAAAAAATTGGTTCTAATCCACTGTGTGTAGGTGGTTGGAAAGCAAAGCTTTGAACGACACCCCCAACAATTGCCCATGCGACGTCACTAGAATTCCCCCACGTGCTCTACGAAGAGTAAAACCAGACATTCAGCCAGCCGTTATCTGGAATTCGTGGAGGCGGCATTCCGAACGCCGCAGTGTCGGCCGTGGCTGGGCTAGAGCGGCGGAAGCCACCGCCGTTGCCCGTCCATGCGTCGGCAGATAGAAAACGGAGAGGAATGTCTTTCGAAGGGTGAAACAGCGGAGCTTAGCCATCCTGATGTGCTAGCTCGGGGCGAAACCACAGCCCGACACAAACGCAGACACTAAAACAATTCCGCATATCAGCTTAGTGATTCCCATTTATACCGATTTAAAATAGTTAGTTGAGTAAGTTGAACTGTAAGAAAGCTGAGAGAACTCTTATAGTGGCCATTTATCAGAATCAGTTGCTGCTTTCACCTTTTCTCATACCTCTTAAGACACAACCGAGTTGGTATTCAATTCAGAAAACGGGGTTCCAGTCATGACAAGCAGTGCGCAAAGGTAGCGTTTCTTTAGCGGCCAGATGTCTCTTTGTGGTCTCTACACTTAGTTTTCCCGCCGTGCAGGCCACTCCTTAACGTATCGTCGCCGTACCACTAAATTCATGTCTGTACCGGGTTATCCACAAGGTGCTATCGAACGAGATAATCAATCCGTACGAATGAAGCACTCATGGACGCGAAAACGCGCCATAACGCCTAAATCGACCGTCGCTAAAGCAGACGACAAAGCGGTTCTGCCGACGCACCCGTTGTTGCAACAAGGCACCTGCGCGCGGGGAATGCTGGGTAACCATTCGCCACACCATCAAAACTGTGCTCTGTGAGTGAAAACTGCAGTGAACTAGAATACTTGGGTAGTGGATAAAGCGGCGGCTGCCCCCTACAGTGTTCTTGAAGGCGGGCACGTAACAGCCGCGTGTAACGCTGGAGTACCCCGCCCGAGCAGATCCAAATTACGGCGCGCGTTGAGCGAGGTGCTGCTATGCTCTGTCCAATGATTCACGCTGTGTTTTGGCGTTCTTTTAACCACTGCAAATAATCTTATGTTGTTTGTAATTACAAGATGAGCGTATCAGGCACTAATGTTCTTCTTTCTTTTATTGGTAATGTGTAGAGGATGCTATGCTTGCGAAGGCTTCTAATTGCAGAAGGGCCATGGCCCATGCAGGTAAAAAGGACTTTGCAATATTGTGTGGTGGGAATGAACTCCTAAGAAATTTATGTGATTGCTAGGACTATTTTATATTTGCGATTTGTTTTACCCGGCTTTCATATGTTGAGTTCCTAACTGTTTATAATTATCTTACGTCTGCGAGACGTCCGTGGTACATTTTTGGACTTGTGCATTTGTCATGCGGTAATTATTTTATGTTAATGGTTACCCCCGTGCCAATGAACTGTGCAGTTTTAAATTGATTTCGCTATAAAAGGTGATGTGTGGTTATTTTCTGATAACTACGCTTGCGAACGCTGATGCATATCGCTGAATCGACTGAAGTCTTTAAAAACATGCCTGGGGTGTGGGCTGTGTGCACTGGAAGAGCACGGGTCAGGTAGCACGCATTTTCTCAGGCCCGGGCCGTGCCCGGGCTTCAACAAATTCTTTTTTCGGGCCCTGGCAGCCGGGATGCATGCATGAAGTATCTGAGACCCCGGAAATCGTGTATGGCAGATTCTCATTTGCTGATTCCAAAAAGTTTACTCATTGATCGTTTATGTTATTAGAAAACAAAAAAAAGCGCAGTAGAAAGTGGCTAGGGCACCGTTAAAAATATTTTGCCGATATGCTGTACAAAGCTCGGTCCAAGTTTGTGAAAAAATTCTTCGTTCCATGGCCCGTCGAGCAGACACATGGTTTCCTTCAATCATTGAACACTCAGCGCTTAGCTTTACACGACGACTACTGTAAAAAGGAAAAAAAAGGACTCGCGAAACGGAAGATGCGCTAGGAATGGGCTAGGCCCGAGGTAATCAAAATAACTTCAATAAAGCATGGTGCTGGGCTAGTTGGTATATAGACATCATAGAACATAGGGCACTGAACTTTACACAACAACAAGAGCAAAAAGGGAAAAAGGACACAAAATGGCCTATCCTTTTGTGTGTCCTTTTTTCCTTTTTGCTGTAATCGTCGTGCAACGTTCAGCGCTTTATGATCGTTTCGTATGTCCTTTTTTGCCGGTTTGCTGTCGTCTTCGTGTAAAGTTTAGCGCCCTATGATCGTTTCATGTTTGCTTTTTCGTTGTTGCTGTGGTCGTCGTATAACGTTCAGCGCTATAAGATCGTTTCATGTGTCCTTGTTTCCTTTTTGCTGTGGTCGTCATGAAAATTTCAGCGCTATATGGTCGTTCCGTGTGTCGTTTTTTTCCTTTTTGCTGCGGTCGTCGTCTAAAAGTTCAGCGCTACATGATAGTTTTGTGTGACCTTTTTTCCCTTTTGGCTACGGTCGTCATGTAATGTTCAGCGCTACGTGATCGTTTCGGGTGTCTTTTTTTCCCTTTTTGCTGCGGTCGTGCAAAATGTAGCGCTCTATAATCGTTTCGTGTGTCCTTTTTCCATTTTGCTGTGGTCGTCGTGTAATGTTCAGCGCTATGGGATCATTTCGCATGTCATTTTTTTCCTTTCTGCTGTGGCAGTCGCGTAAATTTCAGAGCTATATGATCGTTTCATCTGCCCTTTTTTTTTCTTTTTGCTGTGGTCGTCGATTAAAGTTCAGCACTCTATGATCTTTCCGTGTCTTTTTTTCCTTTTTGCTGTGGTCGTCGTGTAAATTTCAGCACTCTGTGATCGTATAGTGCGTCCTTTTTCCTTTTTGCTGCGGTCGCCGTGTAAAGTTCGGCCCTGTATGTTCTATGATGTCTAGATACCAACTAACCCAACAGCCAGCTTATTGATATTGCCTTCAAGTTTTCTAGTAATGCGCCAAATTTCCACTCCACATCTCGTCACCGGCACTTCGAATTGGTTGTATATTTTTCATTTCAGTGATAGAGGTAGCTTACATTTGATACTTGCCACCAACTCAAAACATTTTAGTCAAGATGAGCCTGGTCAGGCTCATGGGAGAAATGGTGTTCAGTATAACTACAAAAATTCAATGCATTCGTCCCGTTGCAACAAAGTATTTCCCCTTACCATGCGCAATTGAAAACGAATACCAGCTTCGCCCAATATGTGTGTGTGGGAATGATGTAAATCGAGGTCACGTACCTGAATATTCATAAACTGGTGCTGCAGTGCCGTCCACTGTTGTGAAATAAAAAGACAACAATTATTTGGGAAGTTTCCTTTGACACAAGAGCTGCTTTAAGGAGGATGGTCTGAAACGCAGATCGAAATCGGAAAGGTTGGTGACATTTTAAGTGCATAACAATTGATTGCTTGTGGCAAATACAACCAAAACGACACGCACAAGAGGGCAAAAACTCAAAAAATTGGTTCTAATCCACTGTGTGTAGGTGGTTCGAAAGCAAAGCTTTGAACGACACCCCCAACAATCGCCCATACAACGTCACTTAAATTCCCACACGTGGCTTTACAAAGACTAAAACCAGACATTCAGCCAGCCGTTACCCGGAATTCGCGGGGGCGACGTCCCCAACGCCGCAGTGTCGGCCGTGGCCGGGCTAGAGCGGCGGACGCCACCGCCGTTGCCCGGCCATGCGTCGGCAGATAGAAAACGGAGAGGAAAGTCTTTCGAAGGGTGAAACAGCGGAACTTAGCCATCCTGATGTGCTAGTTCGGGGCGAAACCACAGCCCGACACAAACGCAGACGCCAAAACAATTCCGCATATCAGCTTAGTGAGTCCCATTTATACCGATTTAAAATAGATAGTTGAGTAAGTTTAGAACTGTAAGAAAGCTGAGAGAACTCTTATAGTTGCCATTTATCAGAATGAGTTGCTGCTTTCGCCTTTTCTAATACCTCTTAAGACATAACCAAATTGGTATTCAATTCAGAAAACGGGGTTCCAGTCGTGACAAGCAGTGCGCAAAGGTAGCGTTTCTTTAGCGGTCAGATGTCTGTTTCTGGTCTCTACACTTTATTTTCTCGCAGTGCAAGCCACTCCTTAACGTATCGTCGCCGTACCACTAAATTCATGTCTGTTCCGGGTTATCCACAAGGTGCTATCCAACGAGATAATCAATCCGTACGAATGAAGCGCGCATGAACGCGAAACCGCGCCATAACGCCTAAATCGACCGTCACTGAAGCAGACGACAAAGCGGTCCTGCCGACGCAGCCGTTGTTGCAACAAGGCACCTGCGCGCGGGGAATGCTGGGTAACCATTCACCGCACCATCAACACTGTGCTCCGTGAGTGAAAACTGTAGTGAACTAGAATACTTGGGTAGTGGATAAAGCGGCGGCTGCTCCCTACATTGCTCCTGAAGGCGGGCATGTGACAGCGGCGTGTGACGCTGGAGTACCCCGCCCGAGAAGATCCAAATTACGGCGCGCGTTGAGCGGGGTGCTGCTATGCTCTGTCCAATGATTCACGCTGTGTTTTGGCGTTTTTTTAACCGCTGAACATGATATTTTCTTGTGTGTAATTAGAAGAGGAGCGTATGAGGCACTAATGTTCTTCTTTCTTTTATTGGTCACGTGTAGAGGATGTTATGCTTGTGAAGGCCTCTAATTGCAGAAGGGCCATTGCTCATGCAGGTTAAAAGGACTTTGCAATATTGTGTGGTGGGAATGAACTCCTAAGAAATTTATGTGATTGCTAGTACTATTTTATATTCGCGATTTGTTTTACCCGGCTTTGATATGTTGAGTTCCAACTGTTCATAATTATCTTACGTCTGCGAGACGTCCGTGGTACATTTTTGAACTTGTGCATTTGTAATGCGGTAATTATTCTATGTTAATGGTTACCCCCGTGCCAATGAACTGTGCAGTTTTAAATTGATTTCGCTATAAAAGGTGCTGTGTGGTTATTTTCTGATAGCTACGGTTGCGAACGCTGATGCATATCGCTGACTTGACTGAAGTCTTTAAAAACATGCCTGGGGTGTGAGCTGTGTGCACTGGAAGAGCCCGGGTCTGGTAGCACGCATTTTCTCTGGCCCGGGCCGTGCTCGGTCTTCAAAAAGTTTTTTTTTTCGTGCCATGGCTGCCGGGACGCATGCATGAAGTATCTGAGACCCCGGAAATCGTGTATGGCAGATTCTTATTTGCTGATTCCAAAAAGTTTACTCATTGACCGTTTATGTTAACAGAAAACAAAAAAGCGCAGTAGAAAGTGGCTAGGGCAGCGTTAAAAATATTTTACCTATTTGTTGTACGAAGCTTGGTCTAAGTTTGTAACAAAAATTAATTCAATATACTCGGTTTATGCTTACGTTTCTAAAAAAGGTTAGAGACAGCAAACTTTTTCGGGCTTACGTTCAGTCTGTCGCACGCGGGCTGATACTCGAAAACAGTCTGGTGTGCTAAGGCTTATTTTATTTTAACTCTGTCGGGCAGGGGCCGGGCTGCGGTTTTTGTCTTCATATTATGTCGGGCTAAATTGCAGCTTCTGAAGTGCTCTAGCGCGGATCACATTTCAAAACAATAAAAAGACGAAAATGTTTGCGCATGTCGGTATGCACGACGATGTTTGCTCGGTTAACGTGGAACACGATAGCAAAATCAGCAAAAAATGAATAAAAAGAAGTATTCATACGCCAAATTGAAATAAAAGATACGTCACCTCACCTCAAAGCCTCGATCCCTAAAGCAAGACACGCGTGGTCTGCCTGGTTGGCCAAATATGATTAAAAACATGAGAAAACAGCAAATGCCAACGACATAACTATATATACTCTTTCCACAAGGAGCTTGTTAGATTAATAGCGTTGTCAACGCTATTACATGACGCATTCGCCACACCGCGGTGATGAATTTACATGACGCATTCGCCACACCACGGTGATGAATTTACACGAAAAAGCATTCGTTTAACAACTCCAAATCAATGATTGAATATTTTTGTTAAAACCTCTGGTAATGTCAACTTCAAACTTCGCTCTTGGTATGCGCCACATACGTGCGCAAAAACTGGCATGGCGCCTGCGGCAAGAGGTCCTCTTTTGTACTTCTATTCTTTTTTATTTTTAGATGCATAGCATCTCTTAGTCGACCCTCCGTCGTCCGCCGGCGTCCTGCGTCCGCACCTCTCCTCCCCGTGCCCTCTCCACGCCAGCTGTGACAACGCCACTCTCCTCCTCGCCGCTCGGCTCGTGTCGTGCCGACCAAGAAGACACCGGCAACATTGTCGCTCCAGGAGCCCTAACCAGCTGTGATAATACCGCTCTCCTTCTACGCCGCTCGGCTCGTCTCGCGCCGGCTCAGGAAGACATCGGCAACACTGTCACTCCAGGAGCCCGGGAAGCGTGCTCGTCTCGTGCCGTCCCAGGAAGACACCGCCGACACTTTCGCTCCTGGAGCCATCGCATAGTCCGGGCCACGGAGCAAGATAAGCAGGAGCGCCGACTTCGCTCTACCTGGCGGGCCCGTAGTGTCCTTCACTCACGGAGCACAATGCATAGTTCATACCACAAGCTAGGAGCAGCATTGTGGAGGCTACATTGTTGATAACAGTGCGCCCACTGAGGGCGCCTAACTTGCCGTGAAGGGGCTCCTGAAAGGACATTCCCTTCTCCCCTCTCGGCAAGTGGCACCGCAAGGCCCCGGCGCCTTTTTTCGCTTCCTTCGCGTTCAGTCAGGCGCCCTGAGGGGGCGGGCTGTTGACAACAATGCAGCCTCCACAGTGCTGCACCTAGCTTGTGGAATGAACTATACATGGCGCAGCGAATGTGTGGTCCGCTGCTTCAGTTCTGCAAGACCTTTTACCGCAACATTACGAGATCCCATCTCTGCCTTCGTTACCGCTATGGTTGCTCCCACCCATAAGCATTCACACAACCGTGCCAGGAGTGACGCGAAGAGCAAATGTTCCCGCTCCAGCTCTTAAGTTTTACACTCTACAACTTCTAGACAGGAAATACATCGGCCATAAACATATATACACTGATGGCTCAGTGACAGAAGGATCTTCCACGATTGGTGTTTGGATACCTGCGTCGTGCACTACTATAAGCAAAAAACTCAGTCACAGGACGTCATGAACAGTGACTGAGCTCGCCGCCATCCGTGCTGCTCTTCAATACATCACCACGCAGTCACCCAGCCAATGGGCTATCTTTACGGATTCCCGCGCGGCCCTTCAATGCCTTCAGTCTTTCCCTTCTGACCAGCTGGTCGTGGACATTCGGTTTTTACATCACCAAGCCGTGAATGGTTGCCATTTCGTCGAACTACAGTGGATACCGGCAAATTGCGGGGTATCGGGTAATTCAACAGCAGACGCTGTAGCTTCCCAAGCTCACAACTACCAAGTGCCTACTGCGGGATTACCGTTCTCTAGGAAGGATGCGGCCGCACTTGCGTGTCGTGTTGTGCGGCAGGTACAGTTTCAATATAGATGGATCCTTCACGTCGCTATACCCCGCTTTGTTCTGTCGACCCAGAATGTACTTTCAAGTTGCCCTCTAATCTCACCAAACACGACGCAGCCGTAATACACCGCATACGCCTGAACGTCGCCTACACTCGCCTTTTTCGTTTCAAGCTTCAGCAGACCAGCTCACCCTTCTGTCCGGACTGTAACTGTCCCGAAGATATTTACCATGTCGTATGTGTGTGTAAACGATATGACGAACCGAGACGCTCCTTCACAGTGACTTTGGGCAGGCTACCGACATCGTGTCTTACGTTGAGTGATGTGCTTGGCCCCTGGTCATGCGCAAAGATGGCTTCACGTGTGACGAGTGCCTTCCTAAGCTTCCTTCGCAGTTCAGGCCTAGTTCACAGACTTTAACAGTGCCGAGCATTGATTCGACATGTGCTACAGGACCCTGACCGTTACCTTTGCGCTCTCAAACTCCTAGTCGCGTCCCAGTGAACATTTCGATGTGTGTTCACCGTGACTACTAGGTTGGCTGTCAAAGTGTTATGATTGCTCGTGGTCGCTCCGTAGTTTCCTGAACTGTGCTCAAATTCAAAGTGAACCTTCAGCCATTGCGTGTTTACCCCTTCTTTTATTTTTAACCTGACCTTGTGATCTCATGACCACGTGTAGTCGCTCCGCGGTTGCATGAACTCTGCTAAAATTGACAGCGAACATTTCCCCAGTGCGTTAGAACATTTCTCTAGTGTGTTTTAACACTTCTTTCATTTTTACCTCGAACTACTGAACTCTGTCTACAGACCGCTTGTTTTTTTTTTCATTTGTGTCATTATTCACCTGACGTAGCATGTTAGGCTATCTGCTGGACAGACCTCGTTAGTACCATCAAACTGCGTTCTCTTTCTCTCTCTGTATGTATGTATGTATGTATGTTTGTGCGTATGTATGCATGTATGTATGTATGTATGTATGTATATATGTATGTATGTATGGATGGATGGATGGATGGATGTATGTATGTACGTATGTATGTACGTATGTATGTATGTATGTATGTATGTAGCTAATCAGTATAGGAAATGATGGGCTCGTTGAAAATAACACAGAAATAAGAGTTGGCAGTTAAAAAAACCTCGGAAAGGAAAGGGGAGGATGTGGTAGGTAATTGAAACAGATAAAGAATTTGGAAAGAAAGTGGAGAAAAAATGCCCGCCAGGTGGGATCCCAACCCACGACCTCCAGAATACCGGTCTGGTGCGATAACCACTACGCTACCGGTGGGGCGATTGTCCCTTCCACTTTCTGGGGTATTATTGTTTAGGTATTTTTGTTTCCTATGCTTCGGGGTGGTAGCCAGCGCCACTCGGACTACTCGGGGTGAAGGGGACCTTCTTTTTAACCCCCGGGCCGTGACTCGAGTGTCTACGACATGCCGAGAGTGGTCGACCAGCGTTGAATCGTCTTAAGCTTCTTATGGCACCAAGACTGCCAGAACAGAGGCCCTCGCTATGCATGTAGCGAATCAGAATAGGAAATGAGGGGCTCGTTGAAAATAACACAGAAATAAGATTTGGTAGTCAAGAAAACCTCGGAAAGCAAAGGGGAGGATGTGGTAGTTCATTGAAACAGATAAAGAATTTGGAAAAAAAGAAAGTGGAGAAAAAATTTCCGCCATGTGGGATCCGAACCCACGACCTCCAGAATACCGGTCTTTTGCGATAACTACTAGGCTACCGTCGGGGCGATTGTATGTATGTATGTATGTATGTATGTATGTATGTATGTATGTATGTACGTATGTATGTATGTATGTATGTATGTATGTATGTATGTATGTATGTATGTATGTATGTATGTATGTATGTATGTATGTATGTATGTATGTATGTATGTATGTAGCGATTCAGAAAATGGGAAATGAGGGGCTCGGTGAAATAAGACAGAAAATAAGGTTTGGCAGTCAAGAAAACCTTGGAAAACGAAGGGTTGGTTCTGGTGGGTAATAGAAACAGATGAATGTTTTGAGTCAGAAAGAAAGTGGTGAAAAAATGCCCGCCGGGTGGGATCCGAGCCCATGACCTTCAGAATACCGGTCTGGTGCGATAACCACTGTGCTACCGGTGGGGCTGTTTCCCCACCATTTTCTATGGTATTTACGTTAAGGTATTTTTGTTTCCTGCACTTGGGGGTGGTAGCCAGCGCCACTCGGACTACTCGGGGTGAAGGGGACCTTCTTTTTAATTCCCGGGCCGTGACTCGAGTTTCTACATGTCGAGAGTGGTCGACCAGCGTTGAACCCTCTTAGCTACCTCTGGCACCAAGACTGCCAGAACAGAGGACCTCGCTAAGCATGTAGCGAATCAGAAAATGGGAAATAAGGGGCTCGGTGAAATAAGACAGAAAATAGGGTTTGGCAGTCAAGAAAACCTCGGAAAGCAAGCAAAGGGCAGGTTCTGGTGGGTAATAGGAACGGATGAAGAACTTTTTGAGTCAGAAAGAAAGTGGTGAAAAAATGCCCGCTGGGTGGGATCCCAACCTGTATGTATGTTTGTATGTATGTATGTATGTATGTATGTATGTATGTATGTATGTATGTATGTATGTATGTATGTATGTATGTATGTATGTATGTATGTATGTATGTATGTATGTATGTATGTGTGTGTGTATGTATGCATGTATGTATGTATGTATGTATGTACGTATGTATGTGTGTATGTATGTGTGTTTGTATGTATGTATGTATGTATGGATGTATAGATGTATGTTCCTCGATTCCAAAGTTTATGCAGGAAAACTTCTGAAACCACTGCATCTAAAAAGACATATATGCATTTACATCAACACTGTTCAAAAAAACGGAATATTAGACATATCTGAGAGAAAACAAAAATGCACAAGTGGTACTCGCATTGTTCGTTTAATTAAAGATGCATGGCTACCTATTTTTTGATATAGCAAGAA
The DNA here is from genome assembly GCF_048455015.1 of Haemaphysalis longicornis. Classification (NCBI taxonomy): domain Eukaryota; kingdom Metazoa; phylum Arthropoda; class Arachnida; order Ixodida; family Ixodidae; genus Haemaphysalis; species Haemaphysalis longicornis. The sequence continues at coordinate 123,378,142 of NW_027526214.1, read as the reverse complement.
GAAAAAGGCGAGTTGTAAAGGATCTTTTGACCACAAAATAGAACCCGGCTTGCACCCGTCCAACCGTAAAGGTTCCAGTACATGGCGCGCGAGCAGTGGAAACCGGTAGAATTGAATGGACCCTTTACCGTGTTTACCGTGCGAGGAGCGAGACGGGTGTGGAGGATCCAAGAGGAAAGGCCGACCCAGACACCCGTTCTCGTAAGGCGATGGAACCAACTGTGAGCGAGGCAGTGGGCGCAGCTTCGTCTTCTTCTTTACCCCAGCTATCGCCCTCTGCCTGCGCGCATCTCATTTATTTACAACACACTCCCCCCCGGCCAGAAAGGCAAGGACTGGCATTCAAGATTAGCCTTCGTATGGGGCGCCTGAATATTGTCCCAGTGATCAGGCGAAAATAAATGATGTCGGAGTGTTCGCACGGGCGGTGCTTGGAGCGATGATTAGCGTCTGATGCTGCGTCCCGCAGTTGCTGTGGTTCCCTGTGCAACAGGATCACGCGCTTCGCACCACAGTTCTTGGGGTAGCCGCCGGGGTCGTAAGGGAACCCGATTAGTTGGGGTGGCTCGATGTGCGTCTTGATGACAAGCAAGTTGCTGAAGCTGCACTGCTTGTTCGGTGGGCAAATGGCTGTGGCTGTGGCTGTGACAAGCAAAGGGCGCCGTGGAGAATTCTTGGTGGCGGGCTGGCTGCCATTCCACTTTCTTCCGTTGCGATTCTCTATTGGCGGCGCTTTCGGGGAGTGCGGTATTCGGTATTTCACCGGGAAGTTCCAGATTCTGGACCGAATTTCCCAACGGAACTTAAAAACTAATGGCGGAATCTGTTCAGGTTGGCTTCTGCAGACCTGGCGCCTGCTCTCAGGGATAGGGTCGCTGGCAACCCCGTCATGATTCTGCCGGTGTTGCACTAACGTTCTTCGGTGTGGCTTCAGTTGGCGGATTTTCTGGTACTTCGAATTGCCGTTGCAGTACTCTAGCAGGGTCGTCTCTGCCGGTGATAGAATCCGTGGTTGTGCAAGAAGAGTCTTCCCTGGTTTCTCCATTTCGACGTCACGGGGCTTCTTCACTTCTTTTCTGCTTGGAGGCCCCTCGCGAGCTTGTTGGAGCGGACCGCCAGGCAGGGCCGCTTCAGCAGGATTGTCACAGTGTGGAATTTCAGGGAATTCACTCTGTGGCACAGTGCTGTGGTCGGCAGGGAGGACGCCCGTGCAAGTAAGATCATTCTGGACGGACACCCGAACGCCTAGAGGATCCTCTGCTTTGTCGGTTACTGGTTCCATGGGCTGAGGGTCGTCGCGGGCAGCGTTGCGAACCTCAATCAGCGTAATCATTGCCAAACGAGCATCCGGTGCATTTTTATCGCGGATGGGGCCCTCACGCTGCTCTGGGAGTGACTCGGCTGGAACCGCCGGGAGAGTTACAAAGTGGGGGCTTTGCTGCACGGGAACACCCGTGAGCTTTCGATTGTAACTCACCCAGGTGGTTTGGGCGTAGCCACCGGCGGCGGCGGTATTCATAGCGGCTTTGCCAACCGGGTGGAGCAGTACGCGCGTTTCACACGAGCGCACTTCGTCGTCGAAATGCTGCGATACGGCAATGTCTTCCTTCAGTTTGTCGCCGGTCAGATGTCTTTGAATTGCAGCGTCGAGGGCTCGTAATTCGCTTGGCTTGTCGTGGTAGTGGTAAATGTTTGTGGTCAGATCGGTCACGTGCGGAGCCGGATCCTGGAGAAGGGCGTCGATTGCCGTAATGAGCCCTGTGATTTTCTCTCGCAGGAGCCTGCGGCGTAGCTTCAGGCGTTCCAATGGAAGGGGTGGCGTAGCAAAACGAGGGTCGGCTTGGGCACGAGCCATGATGGGCAGCGGTCGAGGGCAAGGCCTCCCGGAACAAGTGGCGCGAAGGTTCGAGGCCTCGCGAGCCTCGTAGCCGCTGCGCCTCCAAAGTCAGGTTCACTCGTGCCTCCAATCCCGGGTTTCACGGCACCAGCGTGTGGAGGATCCAAGAGGAAAGGCCGACCCAGACACCCGTTCTCGTAAGGCGATGGAACCAACTGTGAGCGAGGCAGTGGGCGCAGCTTCGTCTTCTTCTTTTCCCCAGCTATCGCCCTCTGCCTGCGCCCATCTCATTTATTTACAACAACGGGCGCGTGAGAACATGAGAGATGGGCGAAGGACAGAAGAGAGGCATTTACGTGGCTGGCATTGCTGAAGGCTATCGTCTTACGACTAAATTTGCAGCGAAGTGAACTTTTTCAGTTGCACACACATTCTAACTGACCACACCCACCAGAATCGTGCGCGGTGTTGCGCGGCAGTGGGTTGATGGACCAGAATTTGTGCAATTGTTAACCTAGCGGTAAACCCGAAAAGATCTGTCACCTGTGCCGCTGCGGTAAACTCTAACACGGCCCTTCCACGCAATTGACAGTAAAAAAGACAACTAACGACCCGTTGGTTCAATTAATTACACGCTTATGTTCAGTTACCTGGGAGACAGGACCGGTTGGGGGGGGGGGCGCAGGTGCGAAGAACTACACCTTGCGCTATAGGACAGTATAAATCGTTTTGATTCATTTTATTGGGCCACCAGAAACGCCCACAAAAGCAATATAACGGCTTTGCGAGTTCAGGAGCATACAACGCAAATCATGAGAAAGGCTACTTGAAACGCGAACAACTTTTCCCCGTCCTCGCGACACATCACATTCCGCATTGTAAAGCCACTGAAATCTCCTGCGAGTTGCACAACGTTGTATACGCACACAGTGATATAACAAAAACGGAAGCAGAGCGAAGCTTTAATTTAAATGGATTGTTACAGCAACTAGCAAGGCAGATGTCATGCGCAAAAGCCCTAAAATTAGGAGCTAAATATTTAGTTAGGACCAGAGCTACTTAACATGATCGGGCAACGCTTGAATGCCACATAACAGTTTCAAATGTTATCTCTAAGAAACATTTATCCATATATTGTGTCCGCGACCGTTTTGGAATGCGCCAGTATGCTATTTTCACAGTGACGGTAACAACGTATAGCACTGAGCCCGAATATTTGGTAAAGGTGGAATTCCCTACTTCCACACGAAATTCTTCTTTGGCTAATTCTTTTGTTGACGCTTCAAGGTACGCGTTTGAGACGCTATAACTCGAGTCAGCTCGTTTGTACTCACAGCAAACAGTACACGCTGAAGAAAAGTCCTCGCGCGAAACAATGTAACAAAAGTGGCAGTGCGGCATCTAAACCCGACAGCACTCAATAGCTTTTTTCACTACGGCGCCATCTTTACACTTCTAACGGTCCACCCCAGACAGCTGCGTCAGCTTATGTAGTACGGGGATTACCGCGCCCTCTCTAAGAAAAGATGGGCGCACGCAGCATTTACTCTCCTCCCCCAACGCCGGCCGAAATACTCTATACTCCCACCGCCTATACCAACCACTACCACCTCCCTTCCCACATAGCCACCACATATCTCCGACCACCTGCTCCCTAAACTGGACACACTGCCAGTCCCCTTTAACTACAGTCCACTTTGTATGGTAGTGCCCTAGTGCCTACACTAACACCTTACACCCCTCCTCCTCCCCATCCAACCTAAGAGCAGTGGGAGGGCGTGCTGCGCAGCAGCCAGCTTGAGGACCAGGCGTCACTGGTCGAACTGGCTGGGTCAGCAGCCGTGGCACGCGGCCTACGGGGCTAGGATGACCGGTCTTGCCACTGTTTCCGAAAATGTTTCTCTCTCTCTCCAGAGATCTAAGGCGAGGTCATGCTAGTAGCAGATAAAGGGCGCGAAGGGCGAGTATCGGCTCTTCGCCCTCTGCTTTCTTTTACTATTTGCAATTTTGTTTTCCACCGTAAGCAAAGGACGGTGTCGCGTAGCAACGGAAGGGTAAGGGGCGCATGGACAAAACGAGTATTCGTTTTATCGCCAGCCGAACACGGAACGCAAAGTATGCGACTTGTCGTTTTTCCAATGAGCCTGACTGCCTGCGTTCTCCGTGGCATCTACTGGCGCCGATCGCACGAACAAAGCACACGTCACGGGGCGATAATCACAGTGCACATTTGACTATTGTAGTAAGCTATTTGGATTGTTAACCAACGCATTAGGGGGTCACTACATGGCAAGGGTGGCGCAAACGACGGGGAAACACAGGGTCACAAGAAGGCGAACACAGCGTACACAGAGAGAGAATAACTTATTTTTGGCGAGGCTCCGTCCCAGGGAAAAGGTAATCTTGAGCCCTAGTGGCGCTCAGCAGCTGAGGTTCGGGTGAGGAGCTCCCGGTCACCTCCAGCCAGGTAGTGAGAGGGTTGGGTAAACGGAGCGGGGGTAAAGAGGGGCATTCCCGAATGGCGTGTGGCGTGGCATCTCGAGCGCCACATGCCGGGCAGTTTGGGCGGTGATATAATGTGGGATAGATGTGGTGGAGGACGTGTCTGGTGGGGACGGAGTGGGTCTGTAATTGCCGCCATAATCTCTCTAGATGGGAAGGAAGAGACGTGTGAGGGGGCGGTAGTTCTAGCCGCTGTAACCGGTAGTGTGTGTTAATGTCGCTAAACGTAGGCAAGGTTTCGCGCGTGTTACCTGCGCTGTGCTGTAAGACGTCCACGCCTGGTGCTCGGTAAATGAGTCCTCGAGCGGCAGGTAAGCCGTTTCCGCACCGCCAAGGCCCACTTGGCTGGTGGTCCAGCGCAGGATTATGATTTTGTTGGGAGGAGGGCGGGATAGGAGAATTTGGCGAGCAGGGAAGGAGATGTGACCCCGCGCAAAATTTTGTACGGCCGTTTTACAACCTGGAGCATATGTCAGATGGGGGCGGTTAATGTGTTATGGCGAGTGCTATTGCCGCCTCCGCGGCCTCGTGGGGATGGGCTGTGCCGATGGTGACAGCCGCTGTTGGGATCGGTCTGTCTCGTGTAATAATAGCGGCAGCGAAAGGTGGCCGGTGTCTATATTCTGCGGCGTCTACGTAAATGGAGCCAGGCGTCGGGGGGAATAGGCGTAAGCGCGCTCGCGCTCTTCGTCAGGCTGCGTGGTGGGTAGGATGCACGGGACAGGGAAATGGTTAGGATTTCGAGGTTTTTGTGGTGGGATAGGGGTAGGGTGTGACGGTGGGTAGAGGGGCCTGGAGCGGTGAGGTTGAGTTGGTGCAGGAGGATTGAACCGCGGGGGGTTGTGGATAGACCAGCAAGTTGGCTGAGACTTGGGGACTGCGAGGAGCTCGGGGATCGTGTTAAATGTTCCAGGTGAAAGGAGGCGGATCGCAGAGGTGCTGGGTGGAAGGAGTAGTGCTGGTCTGTATACCCTGCGGTGCACGGCTGCTAATTTGTCGAGTTTCGCTTTTGTAAGCGATAAGGAAGGAAATATGTGAGTCGTGAGGCGAAGAGAGACGAGTTGTAATCCTACTTTTTTGGAGGGGCCGTGGCCGCGGGCGGTAATTCGGACGTGAAGAACATGACGGGGACAGCTAACGAATATAGAGACGAGAGAAGCTAAATGGTGGGACATATATTTACCCGCAGCCTTGCTAAGAGCAGCAGATAGAACGCCAAAGAAGCATTTTCTGAAATCTCCAGAGTCGCGACTACCCTTGGCTGCTCCCTGCACACGTGGCTTAAATACGGTCAGGTTGTTCTGCTCCTCGACAGCGCTGACTTGAAAAAGCTGTGATTGCGTAAGCAAGCCGACCGAGTAACTGGGTCGTTAGTTTGTCACAGCCGTTAATACAGGTGAAGTTTGGTTAATGTACGGGCCCTGGTTTCGTGCGCAAAAATGTGTAGCGCACTTTCTGCGGGAGTTGTTGTCTGACGTTCTCTTCGCGCGGAGTGACAAGGTGGTATGGCGGCTGCAATGAGCCACACATGACTGTGCTTCTCGCACCCCCTGACGTGGTCGTGTAGGAAGCATGTCCCCTAAAAAATTGGCCTGACCGTGCTCTAAGTCACCGTTTCGCTGTCACACAGTTCCCACACAAAGGAATATCCTACTTCGCTATCGTCCTACGCAGGTCATCCTGAATAGCTACAGTCACTACTAGGCTGTCACTACGAAACGCCCTCCTATTTGCGAAAGCATCAGGATGCGTTGTGCCCGAATGTTTGACCACAGGAGCTCTTGAAGCAAACAGACCAGCGCTAACTCATGCAAATTTCTCCCAAGAGAAGCGTAAATCATGAACTTGCCCATGATGCCGGCCCGTCGAACCGATGCCTGCTTCTTCTTCTCAAGAAATGAAGACGATGACGAGCACATAATGGGTATGCAATACCGAGAGGTTTTTGTTATATCTGTCGTTTATGAATCTAAAACGATTTCCAACCATTCCAAATGACGTTTTCTAAGCACCTCGTAATTAAATAGGAATTCTGTTTTTTTTCACTTGCCTCTGTTGTGTGGCCGAACCCCTGGTTGGGTATGTGCCGTACTTACAAATACAACACCAGCAGCAGCGCGGCCACAACAAATGTAGTTTATTTATTCAGTAAGCGATTACCGAATGTGCAAAAAAAGCAGCGATTGCTGTTTCCATAGTGAAGAAAGGAGAAGCAGGCGGTACCCAGAAAAAGAAAGTTGAAAAAAAACCGTATCTGGCCCAGCGCACCACTAGACCGGTGTGCGATGAAATGGGGTTCTTTTGGTATCAAGAACGCCCTGCCATGTTACTAAGCCTTGTGCCCTTGAGACAAGGAGCCACAGTTACATTCTAGCTCGCCAACAACGCTCACACGTGCAATCCCCTGGCCAGGCATACCTCTCCCCTTTTGCCGGTATCGCTGTTTTCTCAGGGGTCCCGCTGATATTTCCCCACCAGCGAAGCGGACGTCACCGGCGTTGGCTGTCCATAGCTGGGCATGGGGTATTTCTCCGCAATCTGGGGGAAGATTGGCATTACGTCGCAAACGCTGTGGAAACCAAACGAGCGTTGACGTGGGCTGTTCCTCTAAAAGCTGAAAAAATAGACCATGAATGAAGACCCTCTGCGCAACTTTCTGTCAGAATGACGCAGCTGTTTGTTGAGAAAAGTGCCTGAAAACCATCATTTAGGCTGCAAGATGGTGCTAAGCTTCTGTGCATGGAGCTAAAGGGCAATTTTAAATTTTGTTGAATTTTGTATCGGTGTAAAAAGGTCGACTAGGTCATGATTTATCGTCGTACTTGGTGGCCCCAATAGTCCGTGTCGAGAGCCCATAAAGATCACCACAACATAGATGAATTAAACCGCTTCGTGTGTTGGCATTTTCTGTATGATCGCTGCTCGTCTGGTCATAATATTGTCGCAAAGCCAAAGACGACGCATTTGTCTTCAAGGGAAAAAAGTTTATTGGAGTCAACTTGCGCTCCCCAAACCACACAACACTGCACAGGGGGCGAAGCAGCAGTCAACAAAGTGGCGTGCGCAGGCGGGCATCGGTGAGTGGAATATCATGGAGTCTGCTCGTATGTTACGGCGCGAGTGTATCTCGAACCGTCGATTTACATCCCAAACATTGCAGATAAAAGAAGATTATTGTACGCTAGGGACGCTAGGGAGAAACACTTTTCGTATCAGAATGAGATAACCCGTGGGGCATAAAATAAAGACGCGAACACGTGATTCGCTTGGGACACTGCAGAAAAACAAAACATAAACAAAACAAACAAAATGCATGGTTAGCGGCATTGCTCCCCCTGCATGGCAGCTACAAGCGGAGGCAACGCCGATACGTGAGCTACCGGCGGCTTTCAATAATTAAATCAGGAGCCCCAACTTAATACCTCCGCACCATGAATGTTGTTCGTACACGAGCTGTACGCACAACATTATTTCACACTGCACGTTATGTCTAACTACACCCTAAGAACAAAACAAAAACCACACACAGCCAGTTACGCATGTCGTACTAGCAATATCCAAGGTAATAGGCTCGGTAATAACATTCCCCGTAGATTAAGACATTACCACCATGCTACGGCAAATACCAACGCTACCAACACTAACAGCCAGCCAACTGCGGCAACAACGGATACCAGATGGCACATTTGGTGCCTTGGACTGGTCGTGCCCCCAGACAACAGTGTAATGCACACACACCACAAACACTAGCCGTTATATATGGAAACGTACATTTACCATGGGAAAACACGACCCTACACGCCCTAAGAGCCGCAAAAGAAGAATCCTGTCTTTTTTCTTCTTGGGAAATTGCAAACATGGCTAACCCTGCAGTCTGTTCCACGTAACAATCTCATTCAGAAACCCATACTGTACTTTCCTTGGTTCGCCATGCGATGCCACCTCCCAGCAAGGCAGCAATGCACTTTACAATGCAGGCGGCCGCTGGTACTTCCCCCACCCCGCCTTGCACCGTTTCAGTGTCAAGTCTCGATACGACACGACCCCTTTACGTGTGAGAAAGCTAATTCGTGCTTTTGCAGTTCCAGGGCCTAGCGATTGTCCTGACGAATTCAGCGACATCAAAGAACAAACGAAAGCGCTCAACCACACAGGGTCCGTGAGAACAAATTCGTGCCACCCTGTACCATTAAAGGCAACCAACCCTTCGAAGGGGGTAAATATTAAAACGTGACAGGTGAATGCAACACACCATCCACTCTTATAAGTTAAACGTATGCAGGAACATTTTTTCACTCAAAGAAAAGACAAGGCACACAAACAAACACAAACGTAAAAAATGAGGCTACTTCTGTAGCAATAACAAAATGCTTAAGGAAGCTTAGCATGTTTTCACGCACTCACGGACGCATGTTCCTTCACAACCCGCAACAAAGATTGTTTATCCCCGTTGCGGTTCACTTGATATCCACTTGCAATGTACTGAAAGTTTCTTTTTGACTACTTCAGGTCGTGTACTTCAGACACTGGTTCGCACACAAGCACCACAGTAGGGACCCGCTTGTACATTCCATGGCCCACCATCACCACATGCCAATGAACGCAAATAATGGCAGACACTCGCCTTAACACCCATAGCAGAGCTCTCTAACGTATTGTACCAGCTGCTCTATTGCTCAACAAAACAGCGTTAAACCCGCCAAGCAAACGCTACTGGCGTATCGCACGCCTGACAACAGTTGAACACAATCAACACGTACACAAGAAAGTGACAACGAGGGGAGAATGATAGCACAAGTAAAGCTAACATTGATCCTCACCTAAGCACCCCTAGCACACAGAAGCAAAACATGCTCACAGCTAAGTGTGCGATAAATAAAACTGACAATTCCTTTGAGACACTGCACAGCGCAGTGTCCCTTTGGGACACTTCAGCGCAAACGCCCCTCCCACGGCAGCACGCACCGACTGTCGCACGAAAACTGATCCCTTTAGCATAGTGGCCATGGTTAACCCAGAGGAAACAAATCAGGGCCCACCTGTGCTCCCTCCGATTTCGGGCGGGTCGCAGTGTTGCGGATGTAGCAGCTCGTAGACCCGCTGCGCCGCTCTCGCCGCTGGCCTGGGGCCGTGCTCCCGGAGCCTCGCCCTTCCCGTCAATGAGCAAGCGTCCGTGGGGCCTCCCGCTGAGGCGTCGCCCCGTCGAATCGCGGCTCCCGCCGCCTTGAGCGGGACCTTACGAGGCCTCCCACTAAAGCTGTCACCGCATGGAATCACGGCTGCCGCCGCCTTAGCCGGAGCTCACGCGGCCTCCCACTGAGGTGTCACCCCGTCGATGCTTGGAGTCTGGCTCAGCGTTGGTCCATGCCGTACCTTGCATTCAAGGAGCCTCTCAAGAATTCCCCACCAGCTCCAGCACACGGTCGCGGTCATCCTGCTGACTGCGGCAGGATAACCGCGCCTCTACACCTTCTTGGGGAATGATGATGACAAAATAATGAGGCTGTTTTGATGCTCGAGCCGGGAGGACGATCTCGACTCACTACGATGGCCTTTGTCCGATGCTTGAAGCAGGTGAGGGATGAGGACTGCTTTTCTTCCTGGTTATGAGGTTTATTTGCACTATTTACAAGTATTCCAAGTATTTACATCAGGGTTACTTTGTCACTCTGCCCACGGCACCCTGTTCGGCCATGATCTATACAGAACTAGATCCCTCCCGACCGACCGCCTGACATCAGACAAAACCAGACCATCTGGTTTTGATTCCAAAAACGACGCCTCTAAAGGGGGTGGTCATGAAAAAGCGACAAAACTTTGTAACGTAAGTCATATGGACCACGGATCGGCCACAAGAACTTACCAATCCTAAACAAGTCCCAACCTGCGATCACATGACCCAGCGCTCTCTCTAATGGAATTCACAGTATATTTCTCACTCACGTTATTGCAACCAACCAGCACGTAAAGTCACTGACCGCGCGGAGTGGTCGAACCATTACATTAAGCACGCGGTACCTATACAAAGCCAAAGCCAAACTCTAGAGCGGTCTCTTCGTGTGGCTAACATCCTACAGTCTCCTCGCCTTGCCGCATCGCCTTTGTCCCCCCGAGCGCGATGGCACAATGGGCGAGTCATGGGCTAAACCTTTCCCCAGAATAAGGGACGCCTCTAATCGCCGCCTGACTGGCGGGAAGAGCCGCTCAACACCCATGCGATCATTTTCGTGGCGAATGACCCATAAACGAACAGCACCTACATCGGCTTCGTAAAATCCTCAGAGACAATAAGAGACGGCATCCTTTGGCTTGTCGTCAGCTGTCAACTTTGACGACCGAACCACCTCCGAAAGTTGGCAAGCCGTAAAAGCGGCGGGCGCGCTGTCCGAGAGAGAACAACTCCCCAAGACCGTCTTCACTGCTGTGCACCCATCCGCCTTTTTCTGCGACAGACCGGTCCAGCTGACTGCATACGAACACAACAGAGGTACTGGGGCTAAGCACCCCGGTCTTGTGCCACACAAAAGGAAGGAACACAAAGCATGCAGTCGACGGAAAGGAAAGTAGCATGGCAGCTACAAGCAGAGGCAACATGAGCTACAGGAGGTGTTGATTTTTGATTATATAAATGAGGAGCCCGAACTTAACAGTTGGAACTTTATTCCTCCGAAATTTCGAAAGTGTCACCTTTTCTTGAGGAAACGCGTTCTCAACGAAGAGGATCATAAGATTTAGCGCTGCGACAGACACGGGCAGTAAAAAAGACGGGCTTGCGTTCGGGCTAGTTGGTGTTCCATAACTACTTCTTAAGCGCCAAAAACTACAAGGCCATAGAATGAGACAGGGACACGCGCTAGTGCGTGTCCCTGTCTCATTCCTTGTCTTTGTGCGTGTCCCTGTCCTGACACGCGCTAGCGCGTGTCCCTGTCTCTGTTAGCACGTTTCCCTGTCTCATTCTATGTCCCTGTAGTTTTTGGCGCTTAAGAAGTAGTTATAAAAAAAACGGGACCAGCGCCCGTCCCGTCCTTTTCAACGTCCGTGTCTGTTGCTGCGCTGAATGATTTTTTCTGTAATATGAACCAAGTCGCCCAGCAACACGTCTAACAAAGAGGAGAGCGAGAAATACTTGTCGGCGACGGATTAGAGCTTGCTTTGAGTACGGGTACACTCCTTTTGAAAAAAAAACCTGTATGATGGACAGAATCCGCAGATCATAAAGCGGAAATTCGGGACAGGGTCGTTGAGAAGGTATTCGAGTACAGAGACATTTTGCTATGGGTGTCTTTTAAAACTACTCTTATTGGCTCATGTCTTGCGCCGCATTGAGGTTTAAGGTCGTATATAAAGAAAAATAAACGTATAGTGCGCTGTTCAAGAGGCAGTGCGTACGGTCGAGTCTCCTATAGTCGTGAAGCATTTTTTATACTAGGAAGTTCCTTTGCTTCGAAGACAACCCAAGTCAGCAGAGAAAAAGAACTCCAAAGCCGCATGCCCTGAGATGCAGTCTGTGCTGCTCCCAATCCATGTTGTCCGGCTCTGCATAGCCAGTTATTACCATGTTGTCGAACCGGAACCGAAACGAACCGAAAACCGGAACTGAACCAATATTTTTTGCCGGAACTGAGCCCGAACCCGAACCGTTAGTTTTTGAGCGCACTGAACCCGAACCGGAACTGAACCGAAAAAAGAAATAACGGTTATGGTTCATGCCGAAACTGTTCGACCCTCCGTTGTTGATATTGCACAGTCAATGAAATTCAGGCCTTTTTTTCTTTCACGTACCATCAACTTCGTACCCGATCACGCACTTTCCCCTCCAGACAATTGAACATTATCACGCTCTATGTAACAGGGGAAATCAATGAGCACTAATGTAGCAATGGTCTGTTGCTGCTGGAAGCGCGAGCATAGTGCAAGCTGACTAAACGAAATGCCATTATCGGCTGGTTTCAGGGGATATAAAACGAATTTACCCTTGCCTAGCTGCGACTTTATTGGAGCAGACAGGCTGCAGGAGTGCTACACTGCACAACAGCCAAAGCCCACACCCGATGTGTGCAAACTTTTTGCATTTCATAATTCGTTTTAAAGGTCCGACACATGCAAATTGTTAATACTTGACAGTGTTACCGCCAGAGCTGCTCAGTGGCTAAGCCGTTTGCTGCTGACCACAAGTTGCCTCGATCTCCCTTCCCCAGCGACCATTTTTCTGAAGTAGATGGAAATCGAGAACGTCCGTGTAGCAAGATTTTGATCCACGTTTAATATCACCAGCTCGTTAAAATAAGTCTGCCGGCCTGCAACATAAGCTGCGCCTCAGAGCAGAGAAATTGCACGGGGCATCAAATGCGCCAGTTTTTTTTTTAAATGTGTTTACACGGTAAACAACAAAAAAGAAAAGGTGAATCACGTTGTTTTACAATATTACGCATAAAGTAAGTAAAACCGAATAAGTAAAAAAAGCACCAAAACGTGGATATTGCTCGGTACTTTTCTTTGCCCTGTCTTTCACAACCAAACGGGACATCAATGCGAAGGAAGTGACTTCCGTGGTCAGTTTTTGAGGCCAGTACAGTGGACAAGTTCCGTTTTTTTTACAGATACAAATAACAACAGATATGTCAGGAAATACTGTTAAGGTGCGCACCTAATCCCTTGGCACAAAACTGCAACCCTCGACCTTGTATTGGAAACAGACAACAATAAAGCAGATGACACGTGCAGAAAGGCAGATCGGTACCTCACACTGCCCCATTCGCCCAGCGATAATCTTTTCTGCTTGTTCTGCAGTTTTGTCTCCTTCAGATCTACTTTTTTTCGAAGGTGCACTTGTACTGACTGCCCAACTCGCTACATTACTTTCACTGCTACTCATTCCGGGGGGGACTACTGCTGTGGACGAATTAAAGAGCGTCTGCCCAAAGAAGTCCCGTCCCATGCTCTGCACGTCAAATTTCCCTTTCATTTTGGTAACAGCATAATCTGTTATAAGACTCCGCAATGTAGCAAACGGAGTAATGGCCGGGGGTCAGGCGGTACGATGACGTACTGATTGTAATGCACACATCCGGTATAGCTATCGCAAAAGGAATTGCAGTGGTCAGAGCAATAATGCAGTGACTGAGCGTTAACTAAAGCTTACTTTTAGCAAAAGTGTGCCCAACACATTCGATACGGTGACAGCTAACAAATTATTCAGGGTGACCAAATAATCTAATTCACTTGTAGTATTTATGTGCCCGTTGTAGGATTTTTGTTTTGTTACAAAAATAAAAAAAAGTGCGCCATTGGTATTAAGCGCTGGTATTTGAACGCGCCAGTACGCAGGCCTAAATTTAAGTCTTCGAGGTTAGCGTGATGGATGATTCCATAGCGACGATTGCGATTTCAACAAAAAAGAAAAGGTCAGAAAATTTATCCCACGGTCATATCTCTTGGCGGTGGGTTTATGAATAGTCGCTAGGACAACATAAAGTCTGGGCGAGAGGGTAGGTGGTAAGTCGTCGCCCCTTCATCTTTTTTTCTAACATCTCGTAGTTGTTTAAAGTTTGCGTTGCAATTGCGCCACTGCCCTTGGGGAAGAGCAGCTTTTTAATTTTTTTGTGTATTTTTATTTGACTGTCGCTACCGGCTCGCGAAGCGGTTCGGTACGTGATTTTGTCGAACCGGAATTGAACCGGAACGAAATGATTTCGCCTGAACCAGAACCGTAGCCGAACCGGTATTTTTTCCGGTTCGAAACACTGGTTATTACAACACTTGCCATAAGCGTTTTCACAAAGGAAATCAATTCTTCATTTCTTCTAACAAGGTTCGGGTCCTCGCATTGAAAGAGCTGTTTCAATCACTAGAATTCGTCGATGATTGGGCTTAAAATTTAGCAAGTAAATTTTGCGCATCAGTGTACATTTCTGTTAGGACTTTTCCTGCGTAGAGCATTCCCTACATTTCATAGCATCGAAGATTGACCGCAAGGAGGTGCAAGGCTTAGCCATCTTGTCGCACAGACACCTACCAGTTTATTCGAGACATCACCCGAGGTGATGGCATCATGATTCCTTGTATTCTTGCTCCCTTTTTTCGGGAACGCGCGAACCCATTGAAAGTTTAGCGTACAAGGTGTTCAATGTGCGTGGGTAGCACATCAATCGCTTCATTAGAGGCTCGCTGCAGAGAATGACACACACCCTTAAAAAACAATCCTAGAATTTCCTGCCTTCATTTTAGTGTAAAAGCATCATGATTCCTTGTACTGTCCGCACATGACGCTTGCCCCGTCTGTCCCGAGGCCTATACAAAATTTGATGTCAAGTTTGCGTTCAGCTAGCAGCGTTTTCAGTTGGGAAAATAGACCCTCTGCACACGCATCAGTTACAGGCATTAGACCGAGATAGGCTCTAAAAAAATCACTTTTGCTGCTAGAAAAAAAAAAAAGCTCCACGACAGCTAGTTCCTTCGCGCATGAGACACCCGTACTCTCATCCACAATCAGCAAATATAGTTCCACAGATATGTCCTTCAATGAGCACACCTCTAAACGTTGGTCTCAGTACCTTTGTGCCGTGTGCACCCCACTTCGTTCGGCGCAACTTCGCATCACTGAAGCACGGGAGCCATGAAATCACGGGAGCCAGGTGGTCAGCAGTCAGGAGGCATTCCTTGTGACGGGTGCGTGTCGCTCGAAGATCCATTTTCTGTTTCCATACATTAGACAAGTTAGAGTTAGACTTAGGGGATCCCTGCCCCTGGCCTAGGAGACAATGGCCTGGACTGCAGCCTTCCGGTTCGAAAAAAAAATGGTCAGTCGATCACCGCTGCAAGTATCATTTCTCCGCGTCGGGCTTTCTTCGGCCAAAGGACGCGCAAGGCCATTAACTCCGAAATGCGCCTGTTTTGCGAGCAGGAAACGCGAGCCTGAGCTTCGCTTTTGCGCTTATTGCTAGCGCGTGGAAAGCCTGCATGTCGAAGGCCTGCAAACGCACCGGTAAATCGGTCTGGCATGCGCCCCACCCTTAGCATCACCAGTTTGGGGGAGACACGCAGTGGTGGAAGAGGTGTGTGTTTTCAACGCCATGTAGCCCCAAAATAGCCACATAGCAAAAAAAAAAAGATCTGACGCCAACTAAACGAAACCGTAGCCACATTTGGCTAATAATACCCCAATCTGGTAACTCTGTCGCCGTGACCAGTCCCGGAACGGTTGCGCCGCGGTGGCAGTGATGGGGTTTAGGCGCACTCACGCCGCTTTGGGGCCACGCGGCAGGCCGCACGTCAGTGTGCCTTTCATCGAGTGGCCGTACTATTACACCTTTTATCGGTGGGTCTGGGAACCGGTTTCTGCTAGGCCGCCAGCAGCAAGACCCTCTGTCCGTGGGTATGGAGGCCTGCTCCTACCATTGTGTGACCCACGAACGGACCCCACACTTAAGAAAAGGCTCGACTTACAGCAACTCCGCTGTTAAAACGTTAAGGACGTCTCATCCTGCAGCTAGGAACTATCTCTCAGTGTGCTAGAGGGGGGCCTGAACGCATGACAATCGCCAACTCTTTGGAGGGTAAACCAACCATAGTGGTTTATTCATGTGGACGAAAATGTTTGGTGGTAACATGAGACAACCTTAAAACTCTGCCAATTTCAAAGAAACATCCTCCCTCTTCAAGAAAACGCCATGTTAAAGGTGAGAATAACTCAAACATTACATACTGCCTTTCAGTCGATACACGGGAGGCAGCTTCGACCAGCTTGTTACCTCAAGATCAGCGCGAGTTGATTGAGAGGGCAGGTAAACCAGCTGCTGCACCTGGGGCTCTAGACTTTAGGATCGGCACTTGAGCTCCCCACTATTTGTTTACCCATTTTCCTAAATCTCAACTATTAGTTCCTCAGGAGGTCCCGCCTGCGGATCGGAAACCTTGGGTCCTCCTCCTGTAAATTCCCCCAATGTGAATACACGCTTGTACTTTTCTGAATAAATTTGAATTTGAATTTGAAAATCAAAGATTTGTCCGCTTCTCCTGGGCTACGGCAGCTACAAAACCTTGCTGCTGGTTGTTCTCATTTCGCTGACCTTCAGTGCTCGTGAAGCGTAGATAACCAAGGCGGGAACTCCGTTCCAAAACGCCCCCTGTGAGTCGAGGTAACGCTATCAGGTCGTACATCTCAAGACCCATGCGTAGGTGTACTCTGTAACTTCTTGTTTTCTATGTGAGGCTGAAGTCTGTTTAGCACGAGGTGCTCGAACAGTTTGCCTCTACAAGAAGTTAGGGAAGTAGGCCGCAGGTTTTCCAGCTTGGGTGGCTTGCCTGGCTTGGGAATCACGACGATTTCAGCGTGAGTCGATTCCCTTGCCAGCGTGCCTTCTTCCCGTGGTGGTCGAAATAAGTTGTAAGGGCTTGTATGGAGGTATCGTCTAAGTTTCGGAATTAGTGGGGAGGGCCTGAACCGGCTCCTTGACTCCGAATGGGTGATAGGTTGATCCGAGTCATCGTTGAGGGCGCCTCTGTACTCCACTGGCGTGGCAAATGGTTGTTATTGCCCAATATAGTTATTGCATAGAGAATCAAAGATGTCTTGGTTTGTTCCTACGCCTCATTTGCTTCTAGAATTTATCATAGCCAGTTCCGCAGAGCGTAAAGTCTATACGCTCCCCATTCGAAAGCGGGTAATAGTTTCGCTTCTCCCAGAACGTTTATGCTTCTCCTAGGCGATTTGTAGACATTCTATTCGCACTCACGCAACCGACGGCTGAGGACCCTGTAAGCCGCTGTGTAGTTACGGGAATAGCTTAGACTCTTTCGATGAGAGGGATGTTCGTATAGAAAATAGCAGTGCCAAGAGTGAGGAGCAGGCGCCTTGGGTAGGCACCCGTTCTTCCTTATCGCTTCAATGATATGGAGGAAGTGGGGATGTCCTGAACATATGCTTGTAGAAAATCCGAATTTTCTACAACAAAATGCTTCCGAAACATAGGGTTGGCCGAAACTATGTGTCTGAGGAATATCGGCTGTAAACAATTACCCCGAATGCGGGGACAACGAATTTTAGGGAGAAGATAGAGAAGTCCTCTATGCCTCTAGCCGGTAACACGAAGGTGAGGTCAGCCGCCATAATCACTTCCCTGGGCACCTGATCTGTAACGGTGTGAAATATAGTTAGGTTGCACTCTCGACTGAGATTATGACTTAAATAAAGGCTGTCCCAGAAGACTCCCTGTAGGCGGTG
Source organism: Haemaphysalis longicornis (assembly GCF_048455015.1). Taxonomy (NCBI): domain Eukaryota; kingdom Metazoa; phylum Arthropoda; class Arachnida; order Ixodida; family Ixodidae; genus Haemaphysalis; species Haemaphysalis longicornis. The sequence continues at coordinate 123,360,581 of NW_027526214.1, read as the reverse complement.
ATTTCGAAATTGAAATTAGCCGTAACGAAAGCTAATCGTGGCTGTTCTCTATTTCTGTTTTTGTTGTATTGAGTGCAATCGATGGTTTGTTCCTTTTCGCTATCTCACTGTGAAAAGTGGTTTTCTGTGTAAAAAGCGTTTTTAGTGCTGCAAATGTTGTTTGTATATTTCTGAACCGTGCGCTGGTCTATTATCAACGTTGCGTTGCCAAGCAAAAGTGTTTTCTTGTTTATGTTTAGTTCTAGTTTTGAACTGTTCGTGTTAGCCCTACGTTGCAGTGTGAAATGGAGAAGTATTTTTCTGAAGGTGTTTTTTGTTGCTTGTTTCTTTTTAATTTTGCTTTGCTGTTTTACTAGCCTACTAGTTCTTCCAGTGTGAAAGAAAGTGTTTGTAAATTTTGCGGCCGACTTCCATTTTCATTTTCTTTTCTGTTTCTTTTTTTTCGGAACGCCTGTAAATACAGCGCCATTGCTTTTTTTGTTACTTCCTTTTTTTGCGCTTTGTGCTTTGCTGAGTGCCTCTTGAATTATCTATGTATTATTCGAGGAGGAGGGAGCGCCGTCAAGCTAGCCAGATTAGCTTTTTTTTCCTCTCTTCCTACATCATTGTGGATGGAAAATAAAGGCATTATTATTATATTATTATAATATTATTATTATTGTTGTTGTTATTATTAAGTACACACTGGCCTCTGTTATAGCAGCGAAAAGAGGAGCCCAAGTGAAGCGCGTCGGCGTGATATTGGAAAACAATTTTTTATCCTGTCCAAACAGCCTGTGCTTTGGAAGCCCGTCGAAGTTTGGAGCATCGGGTCGTATGTGGCTGTTGCTGGGCTGTTTATGCCCAGTCTTCAGTGGACGTTTTACGTGCGTAAACAGAAACTTCTACGGCTCCATCACAAGCCTATGAAGCACTGCGAGGCGCTCCTGAGCGCGAGTCTCCCGTGTGTGTGTGCGTTTTTTATTTATTTTTCTTTATTTAGACATACTGTTGGCCCGGAGGCCGTTACAGGGGTGGGGTTACAGCACAAATCTAAGAACAACAAGAAAGAACATTAAACAGAGTGTATACAAACTATACATCCGTATTGTCACTATGAATTTGTATGTATGAATTTAACACCGCAGAAGCACAACAGAGCACACATAACAGCAATATCTATAAGCAAACGAACACAACCAGTTTGATAGATTTTTTTTTTTCACAATGCACTTCTTGCTTAGGACATCACTCGCTTCAATTTGTCCTCAAACTGTGTTACAGAGTCACTCGGGATAACGGTTGTTGTTAGTGCGTTCCATTCTTTTATTGTTCGGGGGAAAAATGAATTGGCGTATGCATTAATGTGAAGTTGCGAGATCCGGAAAATTTGTTCATGTGTACGTCTTAGGGTTCTGCCTCGTAGTGGTACTTAGTATTGAGAGGTGTCTATTTTAAAATGATTTTTTCCAGAGTAAGAAAAGAAACCTTAGTCTAGCGAGGTGGCGTCGTTCGGCTAGGGAGGGTAAATTAAGTAACTGCAACATTTCAGTAACAGAATGGGTCCGAGAGTAACGAGACAAAATAAATCGCGCTGCTCTCCGCTGGACTCTTTCAAGCATATTGATTAAACCTGTTTCACAAGGATCCCATACGACACTAGCATATTCTAATGCCGGTCTGGCCAAGTATAGATAGGCAGTTAATTTGGCGTCCTTCGAGGCGAGCTTAAGCTTCCTACGCAAAAATCGTAGTTAAATTTCTGCAGTCGAACAAATCTTTTTTACATGTTCCTTCCAACTAATATCACAAGCAATAGTTACTCCTAAGTATTTAAGGCTATTCACTGCGGCAAGTGTAGAGGATCCCAGGGTGTAGGTAAAGGCAATAACATGCTTTTTTTTATTTGTTACTCGAAAAACAAGTTTTTTTTCTTATTGATTTTCATATTTGAAGTTTCACACCGGCATTCTACAACCTTGAGGGCGTCATTAAGGATTTTCAAAGACCGAGGTATTCTTCTGTTGATGTTTGCGTGGTTGGCTCCTTTTATTTGGTTCAGTATTTTCTTTCAATTACCCAGTACACTCTGGCCGTACGAGGAGGCCGCGCATAGTCCGGGCTCACGTCGTGTAGAGAGCCTACGAAGAGCTCAGGCAGAGGCCGAGACGAGAATGAAAGCGTCGCCGGCGGACACAAAACGTGAATGAAGATCACGCAACACACACCAAACCACGTCGGAATTCACGCAAGACGTCCGGGCACGTAGCACGCATCAGAAAGACGTAGTTATCATGCTCAAACATTAGAAAATGTTAATGCACCAAAAATGACTTTCTGAAAAGACCCCAGGCAGCACGAGCATGTGCGGCCAATCTTTGCCCAAAGAACATTGGCCAGCCCTTTTCCCCCCGGCCAATCTTCGGCCAAAGTGTTCGGCCCTTAGTCCAAAATGGTCCCTGGCCGTGTAAGGCTGGAGCTTGGCTGTCATTCATTGGCCAATCTACTATGGCCGCTAATACCATTGGCTGACCGACCATCTTCCAAAGAAGTATGGCCTACTATTGGCCAAGCATATATGGCCTACGATTGGCCGAGCATGTATGGCCTACCATTGGCCGAGCATGTATGGCCTACCATTGGCCAATTATGTATGGCCTACCATTGGCCTGATTGAGATTATTCTCTGCAGGCCAGAGGAAGCCCGCCCAAGGCTGCTGCCATGCATGCCCTACAGCAGGCCGTTAACCTTGTGTTAACATCAAAAATATACATTTAATGAATTTGAATTGCATTAAAAAAGCTCAGAAAATGTATTTTTAAATACGTCCAAAATGCATTAGTAATTAATGCATTTTAAATGCACAGAAAATACTGCTTCAAATATACTCAAAATGTGTTACTAGTGTATTGAAAATAAAACCATAAATAGATTGAGAGATGCCTTGCAATGTGTCTTTGGGGAAATTGTTAACGTTCAACTAGAAAATTTCATGTTGTGGTTTCCAAAGTTTAGTAGACTCTAGCCTCAAGATATGCTCCATTGTGAAAATGTAAACCAGCCATGCTCTGATTGCGGGCCAGCAAATGACTGAAAAGAACGGCATGTATGAGCAAGATTGGCAGTTTGAAAGTTGTTTATTGTACACCTGAGCAAAGTGGCCAATTTCGCCATTACTAAGCAGCAGGAATGAATGCCTTTCAGCCACCTCTGCAGCCAGCGCAGATGCAGCGTTGTGCATCAGAGTCCTCGTACTTCGGATTCTCCACGCGGGAAAGTTCACCAGCACCTGCAGTGAAAAGAAAAGAAAACCGGGGAAAATATTAGGGAAACACTTCTTTTTTAGAGGCAAATAAATGTCAAATCAATCAGGCCTTTTCTCTAGCCGTACCAACGTTCCTCGTGAGCCAGGATTTTTTATTTTACCCTTCAAAGAAAAAAAAACCGTCATGAAAACAATGCCCATTTGAAGGAAGTAAGGCAATTTATGTAATGTTAAGCATATTTTATATCGTCATGCGGCAGCGACACGGGATCTTAAATACCATTATAAAAAAAGGATGGAGGTTGGGGGGGGAGGCTTATGTATGGATATTGTCTGGGGATAAAAATTAGCAAAAATTAGTACAAAAAAGACACAGCTAACAACGTTACCAAACATGCAACAGAGTTCTTAGCGCTACGCTGCTTCTCTTAGGCGCTTGAGTTAACTTGAAATGGTGGCCATTCTAGTTTTTTAATTAACTTGGACAAAACTGGTCTGTGACCTCACAGGACGCTCATAAAATAAGATAAATAGTAATGTTATTAACTATAATTATTGTTAGGTGTTCCGTATTTCGGCGTCAACTTCTTCGGAGATTACGTGCTAAAAACTAGTGCTCAGCGAAACAGTTTAAAATGCATGGGCAGGATTGTAGTAGAAAGCTTACATAAAAGTCATTAGTCTGGCGCAAGCACTCAACAATGCCTTCAAAAAAAAACGGCAAAGTAAGTTTATTTCTAAAAAGAAAGAAAACTTTCAAGCCGTCCTTAAAATTACAAGCTCTGATATGGTAGGCACATAACCAAAGCGATTAAAACAAGCAAAAACCAATAAAATGTGTATTTTTGCCTACACACATATGTAATTTTCTTGCTCTCCGTCGCACATAACCGGTAATTTTATACTTTTTGCTGTACACAGACAACGTAATCAATTATTAGGGAGCGACGCGAAAAATAATTGTAAATGCTCGCGTCGTTTACATCGTTTACATACAGATAAACACCTGTTAGCGCCAGGGACCATCAAGTAAAAAGTAGTGGCTTCATAAATACTCGAGACACCTAAAAGGAACTCGTTTAAGTACACCCTTTAGACGCAAATGAGCAATTGCGGCTGCTAAACACACGCAACTTCCAAGCAGCCCACGCGCATCCGCTTTAGACTTACCCCCGTATTCTCAGTCACCACTCGACGAATACTTCCACTCGAAGGCGATCTTCAAGCGAGTTTTTCGTTTCTTAGACGCACCTCGACTTGAGATGCGCCCCTAGCGGGGGATTCCCCCGACACCAGCCCTCGAAATCTCAAGGGAGCTGGCCGGCCGCCTTGAGTCGTCCCTCCAGTCACTCGTCATGGCGGCCGACGACGCTGATTTTGCGGAGTTCGTCGAGTTTGTGCTGTTTGAAAGAGAAGTTGTGAACCAGGGAGACGATCTCCCGGCGGAAAATGTGCCGCGACCACGCTTCAGGGATCGGCAAAACCCCTTGGAGTATTACAGCGACGGCGAGTTTCTATATCGATATAGATTCACGAAGGAGACCGTCGTCGACTTGCTGGCCCGCCTGCCCGTTGAGGAGAACGACACAAACCGCGGGTTGCCCATCTCGCCTATGCTGCAGCTGCTGATCGCACTACGCTTTTACGGTGCTGGGACCTTCCAGGTCGTCACTGGCGATCTGGTAAACGTCAGCCAGCCGACGGTGTGCCGCGCTGTGAAGCGCATGTCGGAGCTGATCGGGGGGTGCCTCTTCCGTGCTGAAGTTACGTTCCCCGACCGCCCGGAAAGCTTCCACGACATCGCTTGCGATTTCTATAAGATCGCGAAGTTTCGGGGCGTGACCGGGTGCATTGACTGCACGCACGTGAGGATAAAGGCACCCGGCGGTCCCAACGGCGAGGTCTACCGCAACAGGAAGGGGTACTTTTCAATCAATGTTCAAGTAAGTTCACTTCTTGCGCCCCCCCACATTTTACGAGCATCGATATGATAGTTCCGCAATATTAATACGTTCCTTTGCGGTTTTCCGAACGTTATATTCGCTTCGATACGACAGTTACAGTAATAGTGACGTTTTTCCGTGCAGCTATTAGGGAGCGCGCGTCAGTCTGCATGCTTCTTTTCATTTCTACGCATGCTCACTGTACCGCCCTTACCACCTTTTCTTTATTTCTTTTCGTTCGTTCCTTACGTCCCCCCCCCCTTCACGAATGCAATAAGCAATCTGCGGGCAAGCACCTGTCTATCGCAGCGTTGAACTTCATAAAGCACCATGCTAAACGAGCATTTTCGTAATTGTAACAATACCTTTTCATTCTAGTATCCTGTCATTTCAGTTGGTTTCTAGAGAAGGAATCACGTTGAAGAACAAATTTTCTAGTTTATTGTAGGCGTATTGCAACAGTAAAGTAAATCCCTTACTATGTTGTATAGTTTTGGTGCTACTTAAGACAAACTAGACTGAAATATTACCACCTACCAAATGCACTTTCTTGTGTAATGCAATTAGAGTTCTTTGAAATAATAACATGCTATGGTGTCACCTCATCGCATCCACACACTGGTATTTATTTGCTATTCCAGGCCGTCACGGGACCCCAGCTGCAGTTTTACGACCTCATCGCCAGGCACCCAGGATCCTGGCACGACAGTCGCATATTCCACAAGAGCCGTGCACGGGTCCTCTATGAAACAAAACGCGTGCCTGGATTGCTGCTCGGAGACGCTGGCTACGCATGCGTGCCATACCTGATGACGCCGCTCGCAGACCCGGGAGCACCGGGCAGTCCAGAGGCCAGGTATGCCACTTTGCTATGACGCACCACTTGTACAGAATATTAGGAGCCTTCATAACATGTCTTTCTGAGTAGTGATCATCACATTGAAGCAGAGTGCCCTTTTTGTCTCCCTCATCCTTGGGCACGCACTTAATTCTTGAAACCTTACGTGACTGTAATGCGAGGTGCCCTTGCCAATACTGGCTCGACATCTCGAAGCGCTGTCTGTAATCAACCCAGGCAAACATGCTGTGTAGACACTGCAATATTGAGCATGTTTTAAGAATGCAACAGGGTGCATGGGAATGTTTTTTTTTGTTTTAGGAATTGCATTTGTGTAAAAGGGACCAGTACACCCCACAAATGTGGCAGACAGCAGTAGGTTAGGATGGCTGGCATATATTAGCAGTTTGTAGGAGAGCGTGCATGTGTTTCACTGTCTGGGAGTGACAGCTGATGTGCTACATGTAAACGCTGGCGTATTGTATTGGTCAGATGCACTGGGACATGCAATACTGCCGCATCCATGTAGACGACCTCATAGTAATAATATTTGTGTGCTAGCTCCACAGCATAGCCCTTTTCAACTACTTGTTTCTTTTGTGCAGGTACCAGGCAGCACACATTCGCACGAGAAACACGGTTGAGCGGGCATTTGGAATCTGGAAGCGTCGCTTCCCATGTTTGGATATGAGGCTGCAGCACCGGCCCGAACGCTCAGCTGTCATAATAACAGCCTGTGCTTTTCTGCACAATATTGCCTGCCGACGCCAGGAGCCGACCCCACCTGCAGTGCCTGCACCAGTATTGCCAGAACCGAACCGGCAGTTGTGCCTGCAAGTACCTCGGCCTCCTGTAGACACGGTCGTTGGCTCCCGTCACCGGGCAAATCTGAAATGAAATCCTCCTAGCTGCCCATTTTGAAAGCAGCTGCGGGAGGCTACGGCCCACTCCCCACTGTCGCCGCGGCTGTCAGGGCACATTCAAGACAGATTTACAATTTGCATGCGCTCGAAACCCACAATTATGTGGAGAAGTCACTCTGTTTGAAAATGTGGTGTATGTGCGAGAGTGATTTTTCACTGGCCCCACATGTACAAAATAAATGTGAAAACAGAAAAATTCTGGGATTATCAGACGTTTATTTACCCTGCAACACAAGTGCAGGGGCTAACCTTTTATGCTTGGAAGCAAGCTGCACTCAACGTTGGGCAAGCTGTGCCCTGAGCAATTCAAGTTCAATTTTGCTTCGTTCAAGATCAATTTTTTTTTGTTCCAGGGCAACTGCCCTCTCCTCAAGCATCAGCTCACGTTCACGAAGCGCAATGTCCTTCTCTTGCATGAAGAGCTGTTGCTTGTTGCGTTGTTGCGCCAGTTTGCCCCGCAGCAGCCTCAACGTAAGCCGGTGCTCCTGGTACTTCCGCTGCCTCTCCTCGTTGACAGCGTCAGCCCTCGCATGGACAACTGGGGCAAGAGCACTTTCTAGGGCCTCGTCCCGGGCTCCTGCTGCACTTGCGGCTGGTGCAGGGGCACTGCGAATGGCCGGCCTATTACCAGGAGGCCCTGTGGCACGCTGTGGTGTGGCACCCTCGGAGCAACTTGCAGCTGGCACATGGACGCTGCGAACAGCTGGACTGTTGATAGGAGGCACTGCAGCACCCTGAGAGCTACTGGTAGGCGGGGCTGCCGACGGCCGCCTCACAGTAACGGGTGAGCTGCCTGGGTTCACAGGCCTGTGCACCCCAGTGGCAAGCTGCCTCATGGGCACAGAGGCAGGCCTCGCCAGTGCAGCAGGGGCATTGCTCCCGGGCCTGCGCACCGCAGCGTTTGGGTGGATGTGGTGCAGCGGTGAAGGACGACCTGGGTGTGGTCTGCTGGGCTGGAGGGGACACGGGCCTCAGGGGCGATGGCGGACTCCAATCTGCACAATTAGGCAAGGAGACACCATATGAAGAACAAAGGCGAATAAAGTAGCAGTGAGGGAACAGCATGTATAAAATTGGTGAACACGTATTCAGTGATGGAATATGGAATTAATAACTAGCAATACTGAGTGATATTTGTGAATTGGTCTTTTATTTGTTCTACCATTCTGATTTGTTTAGGGTAGAGCCCTTTGTTGCCCGTTCATGGGCTAAGCTGCGTCACCGTTGTCGTGGCAGAGCGAACGATCAAAGAAAGTGAAGGATAGTTTTGCGAAATTGGGAGGGGAGGGCGGTTTGTCGTGGTGGCGGGAGCCAGCACTCTCGGAAAGTGTGCGGTGGGAGAGGATAGGGGGCAGTATGCTGTGCCCGCACGAGGCGCTCGACCGCGCTACGCTTGGCGAAAACATGAGGGGGCCGTGCGTGTGGTGATGGTGTGCGTTCGCTTAAGACGCAGTTCGCGGTCCCTTCCTGAGACGCACTTAATGTTGCCGACGAAGAGGCTCATCATTGCTGCTCTAGAAAACCCACAAGTGAGTGCTGCCTCAGCACACTGCTGCTGCGCCCAAATATCGCACTAGGGAGTATCGTAACCGCCAGTCAATTTTTTATAGTGCGTGATTTAGAGTACTCCTTCGTCGTGAACCTGTAACTTACGCTCTTCTTTGGTTTAATTCCAGTTCGGGTTCGGCATGCTGGAAAAAGTTTCGGTAGGGTTCAGTGAAAGCAATGTTTATTGCTGTACGGTGAGACCCTATCCTCCTGTGTTCACAATGACCTGCTACAGAAAATGAGCTACTCGCCGACGGGCTCCCAGCACCTCCTAGAGGTGCGAGAAAAGTTGTGTTCTGTAATTCATGGTATGCACGACTGCGCCACAGCTGGGCATCTGGGCTTTGCATGCCCTCTTCACCGCACGCATCGTTTCTTTTTTTAACCGAGCTGTACGTGGCGAGTTGCCCCAAGTGTCGACACGACAAATGCCCATTAAGATGGAGTTACGTAATTGCCAGCCAATTTTTTATAGTACGTGACCTTAAGGAACATTTCTGGAAGTGAACGCAATCTACGCGAATTCCATGGAAGGTGGCACTAACAACATTCAGTGTCAAACTCCACTTTGTTTGCAGGCATACAAAACCACAGCAATCTGTGAAACACATACACAAAGAGATCTGAGAATGATTTAAAATACACAAGCTCCAAACTTGGAGTACTGTAGAGATGTTGAAACATGAAATAACACAGACAGCAAACCTGTTATAGAATGCAGGTAACACTTCTGAAGCTACCGTCTCCATGTGCAGGTAAATGTGAGAGCTAACTCACCAGAATCTTCATCAAAATTTGTGGGGTGCCCTGTCACCATTGGCTCGAGGATGCCAGCCACCGAAGTCATCTCTGGCAGATCCATCACTGCTTTGCCAGCATACGTCCCAATGCTGTCGAACTGGTTCTCTAGTTCGGTGCTCATGTGTGAGGCGGCTGCCCCCACCAATTCCAACGTAGGACTGGCGGTCTGGTCCTGGCGTGGCCCACCTCCTGTAAATTAACAAAGCAATGTCGCATGTGGACACAAAACACGCGGATGGAACATAACACAACGGGAATAGCATCATACTGTAGTGGAACATTTCAGTAACATAACACAGTAAACAAGCTCTCGCAGGAAGAGAGAGTGCTCCTTTCTAAGTGTGATCCCATAACCAAATATTCTGAAGTACCTACACATAACGATCCCTTCCCTATTGATTGCTGTTGCATAAAAGGCAGGTTTAGCATATCGTTACCGTGTTTGCGTTACCGTTTACCGTGTTTGCGGGAGTAGACTGCGCAGCGCGAGAGTTACCGCGAACGGCAACTTACCGGCAACAACATTTGGGTCAGCGTTGGCGAGCGAACACTGCGTTGTTTCAATTGTATCGAACAGGTCACTCACCCGTGCGGTGCTCCTCCCGCTTATCTTCGGAGTCCTTCTTCTACCACTTTGCTTTTTCATTCTCCCACAGCTTTCTCAGCTGTTTCTCGGTCCTCGGGCGCATACTTGCGTCGCTGCAGTATTCCAGCCAAAGGCGCTCCCATGCCTTATTTTTTGCTCTTACCGACGCATTGTCCGTTTGTCGATTTTCGAGCACAGGATACTTTGAGACCAAGTACGCCAGGTGCTGGCGCTCCTCCCTCGTGTACATAAACCGCGGCTCACTCATGGTGAACGAAGAACGAGGCGCGCACGTGAAATGACCCCGGGAAACGAGCCTCCCGCGCACGCGGGCCGCGGGTAGGGTGGCTAGAATGGGAAGGTGTGATGACCGCGGCGCCTTTCCCGTAGAGCGGGTGTTCCCCCGGCGCGTGCCTGCCGCTAGGGCAAAACAGAGCGCTGTTTTCAGGGGCGCCGTCAGCGTTTCCGCGATGGAAAGCCAGTCCAGCGGTAAGGTGGCTAGAATTCTAGCCACCTTACCAGCGGCCAGCCTCTGTATCAGCGCCTGGGTCCCTGGGTGCGGACTAGTCGCTGATTGATTGTTGGGTTTAACGCGCCGACGCAACGGAGGCGATGAGGCGCGCCGTAGTGGAGGGCTCCGGATTAATTTTGACCACCTGGGGATCTTTAACGTGCGCCGAAATCTCGTACACACGGGCGTTTTTGCTTTTCGCTTCCATCAGAAAAGCGGCCACGGCGGCCAGGAATCGAACTTGCGAACTTGTGCTCAGTAGCGCAACGCCTTAGCCACTGAGCCACCGCGGCGGGTAGAAATAGTCGCTCTGTGTTTTGCTGCAGATTATTGCATATTTCGTGTATGACTGCACTGCTGTGCGGTGGCGAATATGCCTTCTACTTCAAAGAAAAAACTCAGAGATGGTGCTTCGTGCTAGGGTGCAATTTCGGATACAAACCTTGTTCCGAAAAAGTGTCCCTCTTTCGTGACCCGCGTGTCAAGACCTGATTTTGAAGTGGTCGCGTGCTATTCCGAAGGCCGACAAGACGCTTCAGGACAATTGGGCTGTTTGCGCAAAGCGCTTTGATCACGCGACATGAATAGTTCTAGCATGTCATACATTTAAAACCCGATCTAACGCAGCCACCGAAAACCGCGTATTTCGTTAAATCGGGATTTTCTTAAAATCGGGACTGTCATTTCACAAGCAGTTGATTTCATAAATTCCGTGTCTAAAGGGAGTCGCATCCCAGCAGCTACCATGCGCAATTGTAATTGTGACGGCTACGGCGCACGCATGACGATAATTAAGCGATGCACTAAAAGTGCACGGTGAAAATAATGAGCCAGCTGGGGCTTGCCTTGAAGTCGTCGCACCCCAGCAGTCACGCGAAACACAGCGCTTTCTGCTGTACCACCTCCCCGCTGAGCGGACCGTTCTTGGCTCTCATATCCTTGAACCACGTAAACAGGGCTTCCTCCAGTTTCTCGTGTAAAATATGTGTCCTTGAGGTTATTTTTCTTCGACGCAATTCCAGAAGAATTGACATAGATGATGGCGTCATTTCCCTTCAAGATTGTGGGAAGCGTGCTGGCCAGGACGCCATGCGCCACGGGATTGTTGAGTAATTTATCACCTAAAGTTCCATGAAAACAAATGCCTCTTTTTTTTTTTTTTTGACGTGGCGCAATTATCTTCGTGGTGTTCTGTCCGAACACATTCGAAATTTCTCACTATTAGATCTATGCCTGTTGCTCGAAATTCTTCGTTAAATCGGGAGGTGGCGGGGAATCTATTTCATTAGTTCGAGCTCGTAAAAGCATTAATAGAATTTGTTCGTTAGATCGAGTTTTGAATGTACTATTTTACTGCGACTAAATATATAGTACGTGGTACAACTACAAACAATGATGCTCCGCAGCTGAAGCAGCAGCGCTTATTGTGTGCTAAACATCGTTCATTTTTATTTGCATTTTGATTACAAAACAAACGAGAGCAAAGGCAAAAAAAAAAAAAAAAGGCTTGCCGTAACGTGAAAGAAGCAGCAGAACTGAACTGCATTCTGCTCCACGCAATAAAGTTTGCTCGGCTAGGAACATGTTGCATCTTTTCGTTTGGTTTTCGAACTACATTGGGAATGAAATGACTCCAAGACGTTGCATTAGAACGTATGCCACAATTTCATGTTGATTTGGCCGGTGTAAACGAAGTTACCTACTTTCGAACGTAATTACGCCCACCCCCACCACCAACAAAAAAATACGAGTGGCAAGAATAAACATGCCGCGTGATCCTAGAAATTAATATAGCACTCACCTCGAAGAAAAAAAAATATTTAACATAGACCCTGCAAAAAGCCCTGTACCCCACATAAGCTCCCGCTCAGCGGGCATTTCTCAAACGCCTGCTTGCTTTCTGGCAGCTTAAAACTCCGACGTATTTAGCCGTGTCGCAAACCCCATGTTAGCGGTAGCGCAACACAAGCCTTGCCTTGTCTAAGGAACTGCGGTATTAGCTACAATTTCCAGAGCTCAGTAACGCGTCCCCGCCGGGTTGTGGCAGAGACGCGTAGCACGGAGAACGGCCAGAACGGCCGCGCGAGCTGACGGCGCCCCTGACGGCAGCGCCGCCGCGCGGCATTCACGCGAACGGGGGCCAGCTTTTCCTCGCCGGTCATCACACCTTCCCATTCTAGCCACCCTACCGCGGGCGATGTACGAGCGGAGGCGGCAGGTTGTTGCCAGACGGGAGAATGGTTTCGGCCGTTCAGCAGCATAATTTACGCTACGCTGAAGCAAAAGTGTCATAGACAAAGAACACCTCATTTATTTACACCTTGTTTTATTGCACAGCAAACAACTACGCGTTAATTTTAAGCTTAGCGTTTGTTTTAGACTGCACGTAAACACGTAGCCTCCACCCCAGGTGACTGTCATGTCTATCATGCGGCGAGGAGGATTTCTCGAGGAGCGACTCCGCTGAGGGATCCGGGAGGGCCGTTTGGGAAACGCGTTGGCCACTCGAGTGGAGGATCCCGTCAGATCGCCACTTGCTCAAGTTGAGTAGAAGTGCGGAGTGGAGGCGCGATTAAGAATACGGGGGTTACTGTTTTGCGGTGCCTTTGGCACATTTTTGAAATTCTCACTCGACCACGACCGGCCTAAGGGCCCCTCAAAACGCGCACACGTGTTCATGAATGCGCGGCAAAATGAATACAGCAAGGAGGGGAAAAGTTGCTAGGAAACACAAAAGAGGAAGGGTGGAAGGTCCTGACGTTTCACGAAGTTTTGGGGGAGCGATCAAAGGAACAAAAGAGACGAACCCGGCCGGGGGACCCGTTCTGGGAACCAAGGGTCTCGTGCGGGGGAACTGGTTGCCCCCCTCGCATCCCCCCTTCCTTTTCCGTCCTTCCTTGGCTGGGTCTTGGTTATGGGAACGGAAACTGATTGTAACTTAGCGGCGACTCATACAGTGTGTGTTAAGCCTGGTTTCTTTTCAGTCCGACAGAGCCCGACATGGCCCGACTGGGCCTGTCGTGCTCTGTCGGGGAGGCCCTGTCGGGCCAAGCTGGACGCCGAGGCCGAATTCGCTCGGCGAGCGAATTCATCCGGCTGAGCCGTCCGGCTGGGCCATCCGACTTGAGTTGGCTCCGCCCATCGGCCTTCGGCAACATGGCGGCGGCGAGCTGCGGGGACGGTGTACGTCGCACAACTTGATTGTGATATCAAAACCGACAACGTCTTGCAGAAGTTACGACAGACCACCCCGGTCCTGAGTCGGTACTGCGATACGCGTTTATCGTTCGTCTATTTCAAATGTTCGCGCTTTGTGTGGAGCCGAGGCAGAAAAGGCACCAGTACCAGCGTCTGCAGAGCGGTGCGCCGTGTTTTCGTTCTCTATCAAGTGTGTAGAGATACGCTCGTCGCGCTCATCGCTAGCGCGAGACGATTGATAAGTCCAAATTCATCGCGGCCCCGCTCTCGCGCGCTCCGAGCTGTCAAGGTCTGTCTCCGCGCTTGGATCATCGATAACGTTCAAAATATGGTCACTGTGAGTGAAAGCAACGCGCAGTGGCGGTCAGCGCTTGTGTACAGTGCAAGTTTTTCATATCAAGTGTGTACGCCGTGCTTTTATCTGTTTGATGTGTCGAAGTTCGGCTCTCGCGATCAGCCGTGTGTGGTGCGTCGCAGTTCTCCCGGAGTTGAATGTGTGTCTGTGAAGCTGCGGCGCCGCTAGCTCCGATACTGCAAGAAACACATCGCATCCGAGGGGTGCACCTTTTACATAACTTTCCCGTTGTATATCTGCGCAGTTGGTAGCGATGTGTGGTGGTGTTTCTGCGTTTTGAAATTTGAGGGTGTTCCCAGTGCTTTAGTGCCGCTGGTGGACTGCAGCGTTCCCAAACCAGCGTCGTGAGTGTTTCTAGTGGCCGCGTGATGTGGTGGCAAGTGTTCTTTGTGCAGCAACTGCAGTGTGTGTCCAGGCTGTGCTTTTTTTTTCGCGTTCAGCACTGCCTGGTTACGTGATGTGTGCTTCATGCGAGATGCTGTTTCCGTTTGGGACTAGTTTTCGTGGTCATTTCACTTGCAGCTGTTGCTTGTTTATGTATGCCGCATATATGCGCTAGATAAAGCTTCCATGCACCACTATCCGAAAAAGTACCTTTACTAATGAAGCACATGGCTATTGTAATGTAATCATGCAGTCATGACATATTCCTGTCAGTAGTGTTTACACACCGGGTTCACAAAATGGTTTCTATCATAAACCTTTTCAAATGCCCATTTACGCTTTTGTTATAGTTGTTTGCTTTAAGCCACACCAAAGTTGGCTATGTTGTGGTCTTCCCTGAACTCTTAAAATGCCAGCACTGTCAATCATCAGTGAACATTCTTAAAGCGGAGTTGGGGGTAATTCGTGTTCCGTGGGCGGCACACGTGACTTCTTTTGAGAATCCCTTTTTGCTCCCAACATATCCAGTATCGTTCAGCTTGATTAAGCTCGTCGGATATGAGGTGTCCCAATTTGCTGCTTTGTTGTTTGGTTCTAGCGATGAACTGAAAAACCCGAGCTGTGACTCTGATTAGCTCTAAGATTTTGCCGTATTGTTCCAGATCGATCACGCCCGACTCAGTAGGTGGCGATGTTGCCGCTGGCAATGATCTTGTTTTCTTCCTTTCCCCTAGTTCGATTTCATCGTATATCGCTTTCGGAACCACTCATTCCCAATATGCATGCGGGACAAATCCACAGTGCTTTGCTCCGCTACAGTGCGTTTTTGGCCAGCTGCATGGCTGGGATGTCGCGAGCTAGATTTTCTCTTCCCGGATAATGTCTACATACGCACTTGTTCGCGAGGCGTTGAGTTTTAGTGACTCAGTTGCGTGTGAACTGCTTCCAGCGGCCAACATCTTCATGAATCCAATAGAGTGCTGTTGTTGAATCTGTCCGTAGGTAGATGTTTGATGGCTGTTGCTTGAGGGCTTCCAAAATATAGCCACACAATCGACAAGCGAGCAGGCATGCCATCAGTTCCAGTCTCGCCAGTGTAATTTCCTGGCCTGGTGCAACCCTTTGTTTGCTTACCAGAGTTGTCGATCTTGTACCGTTTTCACCCTCCAGGGTGAGGTAGGCAACTGCCTCATATGACATTGGACGGGTATCAGCAGAAATGTGAAAGCAGTCCGTCCTCCCTCCATTTGTTTGCGACCTGTAGTACCGGGGTACTTGAACCTCAGGGAGATAGGGAGTCCGTCTAGCTACCTTCCAGGCCGCCGTGCTGTTGGTAGGTAGCGTGTTGAAGTCGGTATTTTAACGCCACACTTTGTAGAACAGGACCTTGGCATGGACAATGAAAAAAGAAAGACCCCCCCCCTCCCCCTCCCTTCCCAGTGGTTCATGTTGAACCTCAGCGCAAATGACAAGACGCAGTACGATAGCAACAGGACACATGAAGCGCTGCTTTGTCATGTCGTTTACGCTAGGGTTCAACATGCTTACCAACACTTCCAAGTTTTCACGTTGCGCCCTAGTGGGTCACATATCCACGCCGTTGTTTGTAGCATGGGCCAATTTGTGAATGGTTCTATGCCATGAATACAATCCATACATAGAGAGAATGTTAAGTGGTCGGCACACGGGTCCCACGTACGTCGCAAAACCTTCAGCACACCCGACAAATAACCGAGATGCATGGTAGCCCTGGAGTCACGTTGAAATCACTGGAATAGCATTTTACTGCTTCAAACATTTCAGTGGCATTTTTGTACAGCTTCACGGCAGCTTTCTCGCTTCCAGCTCCTGTGAGCACGTCATCCGTGTATGTCTCACAGTTTGAGGGTACTGCTCTTTAAGTGGTGTTGAAGCATTTCGGGAAGTAGAAATGGGTTAGCCATCACTCTGAAAGGTCATACAGCAAGTCAAAACTGGTGAAAGTGGTACACCCCGTTTTGGTATTGCTTGAAACAACAGGAAACGCAATACATCTTTGTCCACCGGTTTTATGCCAACCTTTAAAAATATTTGTTTGATATCCGACCCTTGCGTCACTTGGTGTCTTCGGGAGTTCAGCAATAGGGTGTATGCACTGGGCTTTTGGCCGTGCAGCAATGCTACCTACACGACGGCCCCGACATCATATCCACAGTTGCATTCTGCCGTGCAGGCAGCATGTTTCCCGATGCAAAACGTGGTTTGTGGCGTGGTGTTGGTAAGAACGTTCGCGTGGGCAGTGTTTTTTTCGATTCGTGGGTTTGCGAATGCCTTGTCACAAGGAGTAGTCAGCATTGTTTTTGTTTCGAAATTTCGGACTGTGCTGTGCACACTTCTGCAACCGCAGATCCGAAAGCAGGCCACACAACAAAAGCAAGCGTTTCGCTTTTTTTATCTGTTTTGAAGCGGTAGCTAGAGCAGTGCTTGAAGACGATCTGACTTCAGGCAACGAATTTGCAAAGAAGCTATCGATGATGGGTTTAATCAGTACCGAATCAGACGTGCCCATTTTATTTCAGGTGGAGACGACGGCCGTCAAAGCTTTCACCTCATACCTTGCACATGCTTGTAACACGATGTGTTAAGGTAGCCGGCATACTTTATCAATGAGGCTAACCCGACTGTGCATCCAGCTGCAGCGTTGTCTACTTCCAGTGTTTTTAGGTGAATACGTGTACATGAAATGCAACCTTTTTTCAGGTAATTGTGGGCATCCAACTCTTTTGTCGTCTTCGAGTGCTCTTTAATGACCAAGCGCGTTCTGTGCTTATGCACAGTAGCTTGTTTTGCTTATAATTTCCACCTCGTCTACATAAAAAAAAAGCACTTGAAAACTGTCGGTCTAATCTTTGTCGACGTGGCTGCACCTAATTTCATATACATATGTCGCGATTGCTTCCACCCAGAACCTCTGCGTAATTGCTCACCATCATTGGGAGCTTAGGTAGACGTCAGTCATACGGTTCAACACACCAGAACACTGTTGCCAGAGCACCTCACCGTCTCTCGCACTCCCCAAGAAGCGCGCAGCATGCCTGAGTGGCTCGGTAAAGCCAGTGCCTCGTCCCGCACGCCACCACCATGTCAAATACTGTTGCAGCTTTGGGTGGAAAAATTTTCCTAACTCGAGACACGGTCCTTTGAAGCAACCCAAAAATAAGAAAATCAATGCATGGGGATCACACAGAGATAGTGCAAAGCGGACTACGTTATCAGCGCCTGTCCAACGGTTAGACAGGCGCGGACAGCGGTGCAGAGAGCACTGCGCAATGTTTCAAGCATGTGACAAAGTGTGAGGTGAAAGCTTCAAGGCTCGTCGTTTCCACTTGGAACGAAACAGGTGCAACAGATTCAGTACTGATTAGTCCCATTATCGATAACTGCATTGTAAATTCGTCGCATGAAGGCGGACTGTCGTCAAGCGTTGCTCTATCCTTGGCTCCGAAGCAGCAAAAAAAAAAAAAAGGGCGACACGCTTGCTTTTGCCATGCGGCCTGCTTCGGATCTTCGGTTGTAGCAAGCGTGCACAGCACAGTCTGGAATTTCCACGCAAAAACAATGCTGACTACTACTTCTAACAAGGCATTCGCAAATCCACAAATCGCTCGAAAAAAAAAAACGCTGTCCACATGAACGTTCTTGCCAACACCATACTGCGAACCACGTTTCACATCAGGAACGCCGCGGCCCATGCGGCAAAATGCAACCGTGCAGATGGCATCGGTGCAGCTAAGCAAATAGCACCACCCCGCATTCGAAAGCCCATTGCATACACCGATAGACTGACTAAATCGGAGGTCAGGTTCAGTCCACTTTCAAAGTTGTTGAAATATTTCGGTGAGTTACTGTGCGATGAAACGTCAAAAACCACCTGAAGCTTGGGAGAGTAACGTGCAACAGCCTAGTGCAGCATGTAGTAAACGGCATCAGCTTCACTGATTGATTGATTGTAGGGTTTAACGCGCCGACGCAACGCAGGCGATGAGGCGCGCCGTAGTGGAGGGCTCCGGATTAATTTTGACCACCTGGGGGATCTTTATCGTGCGCCGAAATCTCGTACACACGGGCGTTGTTGCTTTTCGCCTCCATCAGAAAAGCGGCCGCCGCGGCCGGGAATCGAACCCGCGACCTCGTGCTCAGCAGTGCAACGCCTTAGCCACTGAGCCACCGCGGCGGGTGGCATCAGCTTCACTCGTACTGTCCGTAAGTTTTGCTATCCCTAGCTGGTCGTAGTTTCTGATCACAGCGTCGGTAGTCCTGACACAATTCTGGGGAGTTTAGAAAGTGCCTTATCAAGTGGTATAGTGACATTGGCTTCCAAGGAAGCGCCTTCTTCTGATGTAAATCCATTTATTTGATGGTCCCGCCAAACACAGAAAAATACAATAGAGGCGTGGAAATTTCTGAAATTTCAAACACTTTGCGAATGCTGTTTGCTATTCGATTTGCAGTGCACTTTTATCATTCAAAGTGCTGAATGTTTTCGATTATTGAAAATTTGGGAATAATTGAGCAGTAAAAGTTGGCTTTGCCGCATGACATTCAAATTTTTTAGCTTCACTGCATGGCATGCCCTCTTTCGTTGACTTTTTGCATGACGCTGAAGTTATGCAAAAAAGTTTAACACGCGGTCATACTATCACACTTCAAAATAAATGAACAACTGTATACAGTCGAACACGGATATATCGAACACGGGTATATCGAATTATTGTCTATATCGAACTCATAAATTATCCCTTTGAAAATTCTGTGTAAAAGTATAGGAATCCGTACATTTATATCGAACCGTATTTTTCCCTACATTGGGTATATCGAACGCCGCGCGAGCTGGAAGGTGCTCTTCGGTGGTCACTCCACCCCCGATTAAGGTTGAGGAGGATGTAAGGAATGCGCGGGCATGGCGAAGACTGGCTCGCGGAACTAATCCCCCCTACCGGAATGAATTTGCGCTTGCCCAGTCGGGCCCCGCTACCGGCCGCCGTACTGTTAAGGCGCAACCACATGCGACGTTTTGGTCGCGTTTGGAGACCGTCCGCAGCGACGCGCGTTCAGCGCGCGCCACCAAATACACAGCAGCGCGCTCGGAGCGCCGGTGTCTGCGCATCCCAGATTTTCGGTCCGTTTTCGGCGTCTGCGCCGGATGTTGCTGTCCTCAATTTCCGGTCCCCCTCCGCACGCAACATGGCGGCTCTTTATTTGGCGGCTCTTTAGCACTTTATTTAATAGAACATCAATTTAACGTGTTTTGTTTGTTGAAGTTTTGATTATTCTTCAGTTTATTAAGAATGACTTAAACAGAACGATGATGCCTTTACCAAAGTAAGTCTGGCAACTTGGATCGGAGAAGCGCTCTTCGCGCGTCTCATGTGGTTGCTCGCCCTCTCCAACGCCCGTTCCGCGTCGGCGCCAGGCGCAGCAGACGGTTGCAAGACGCGGCCAAAACGTTGCATGTGGTTGCGCCTTTAGCGGACGAAGCCCGGTATGCTAAATCTCTCTAGGCACACAAGCCCGAACGCTGGGAAAATGTGGCAGTGCGAGGTAGGGATGCCCCTACTGGGGGCCATACATATGATGACAGGCGCTTGGAACGGCATGAAGAAGGAGACCGTGACCAACTGCTTCCGGAAAGCACGCTTTGTGACGGCCGAACTTTCCGAAGCTTGCAAAGACGGCGACGACGACGACGTGTGCATGGGCGACACGTTTCGTGAGTTGTCGTCCCTTTCCCGGCTGCTGTTCCAGCCGGAGTGTCTGCCGACACCTTCGTGAACGCTGACACCAATGTCTAGGCTGTTGCGAGCCTCGGTGACGACGATATCGTAGCTGCGGTCGCAGGAGGCCAGGCCGTTAGCTCGAGCGGCGAAGATCGTCCGGACGAGGAGGCGGCTACACGATCGTACTCCGCGGGTGAAGTGGCCGCTGCGTTCAGCTTGATTCGCCGTTGTTGCGACGACATGGAAGGCACTGGGCTGTCGCACCTGGACAGGCTCGAGAAGATCGGAATCAGCGTCTTTAATTTCATTTCCAGGACGAAGAAGCAGGCCAAGATAAGCGATTTTTTTTCACGGAAATAAAGCGTCCTGTTGCGTCGTGAGCGCGGCATGAGTTGTCATTCATGAATGCGCCCATCGGTAAGTGATCGTCCGCCATAGGTGAGGTCTCAGAGCCCATATTTTGTATATCGAATTTTTCATATATCGAACTATTTCGCGATCCCCTTGGAGTTCGATATATCCGTGTTCGACTGTACCAACTGGTAGAGGTTTCAGAAGTGTCAAAGGCGTTGGCGGTCAAGACCATTGCTAATGACATCGAGGTTTTCCTGGCTTTAAGACACCATTTGCTCACTTCTCATTTTTCTTCCACTCAGTTTTTATGTGTACCAATTTTCAGCCTTTTGTCCACCTGCTTGAGGGTCTAGCTTCATTCAACAGCAGAAGATCAAAAAATAAACTAAAAAAATCACTCCACAAAGTCAACACCCTCTTCCAAAACGCTTATGCAGAGGCTGGACGGGCTGCAGAATGCAGAACGCCCTTACTCTATGAAAGAGAACATGTGTCATTTCTTGTGCTACTGCACGCAGCATGCAACCCAACACAAAACAGCGAAAAGAACTCTTGTGCGATTGCTACGAAAAAACTTTTCAGAACTGAATCACTTTTGTGAACTGTAGCAGTCTGCTGACACTGCGCTACGGACAAAGGCTCTAGATTGGTCGACGTTCTATAACTTTGAGATCCTGAGATCTGTTATCCTACTACTGCCATTTTTTCAAATGTTCCTGATTTATTTCATTCTCCCTCTCATTCATTGTTTCTACATACTCTTTCCAGATTTTTTTTATTTACTGTGTTCACCCTATCTGATGCAGCAAGCAACGCCATTTGTGGAGCTAATGTCTTCAGTATTCATTTCCCAAATCATTTATCTAACATCACTATCATCATCTGGAAGGCTCCCGCGTAATTACAGCTTTCAGCCCCATTTCATGCAGCAATGGCCTCGGTCTGCCTTACGTGGTTCTTCCACTACACCATCCCTGTTGCACTAAGCTCATGTGCTTGCGCTTTGTGCATAAAGTAACCGACAGGTGTCCTGAGCTCGAGAATGCCTAGATTGGGCTGTGTGTCGACCTGCCATTCCAGGTGCAGAGGCACAAATGAACGTGTGTAGCACTTTTGTCTTCTGTCTGGCGCCAAGCGTAGGGAGAAGTGGAAAAGGGCACTAGAACGGTCGGAAGCTGACTGTTTTAGCTGTGATTGTAAGAGCGTTTGATTTTATGAGGAGTACTTTGATGGTATTGGCATTATAGTAACTTGCAGCTTTATTTGCAGCGGGCATGTGTTTTTGCAAAAAGATAAAGCAAGGCGCTGCAAATGAACTGTGTTTTCTACCTCTCAACTGGTTACATTGATTTGATTGATTATGGGGTTTAATGCACCAAAGCTACACCTGGACTATGAGGCGCGCCGTATTAAAGTTCTCTGGATTTATTTTGACCTCCTAAATATCTTTAAAATATGCCAAAATCTCGACATGAGCATTTTTGCCTTTTGCCTTTATGGTCGGGTCCCAGTCAGGCTGCACGTGCAATCAAAGCTCTTTTGGAGTTTCTTCGGAGCACAGAACTGGACAAAGTTTTGTCATTGGAAATTTTGGCCGCATCAAAAGACATCTTTTCGTCTTCACGTTTTATTTTGTTTGTTTGTTTGTTTTTCTTCTCTCATTTAGCGTAGCAAGCCAGCCCGACGGCTCGGCTAACATCGCTGGTCTCCATTAAAGTTATTCTCTCTCTCTCTCTCTAAGCCATTGTATTGGTGTTGAGTGCATATAATTTTTACTGATTGCAAGAACATAGTGTATGTGATGATGCTCAAGTATCAATTTACAGTAATACCTCGTTAACTCGAAGTCGTAAAAACCAGGGAAAATTTCGAGATAAACGGATTTTCGAGATAAGCAAAGATGTGCTAATCGCCGGGAAAAATGAGCGCTCTTCAGAAAAATCACTACTACTTACCGGCTCTTCAGCGGCAGTTTCTAATCTTTCTTCTCGTGCAGGTTTAAAAGAGAAAAAAATAATACAAGAGACTTTAACCGGCTGGGTTTTGCCGCACTGCCATTTTATTTAGCAGAGAAAAACTGCCTAATGCTCGTCTGCTTTGCGGTCGTACTCGGGCCCAGGAAGGCGTCCACCAGCTGCTTGACGCATCGCATCAGTCGATCTTCTTCCCCGCCGCTGCACTCGACCTTATTTCGAAGCAAGCAAGTGAGACTTCACGCACTTCGCGTTCGCGGAAAGCATCGACGTATGGCAGGCGCGGCTAAATAAGAAAAAAAATCGACGGACTTCAGGCGTGGCAGCATCGCGCGAATCTTGTGAAATGGTCCGGCGGCGGAATTTTCGTTCCACTCCCAGTCAAGATTTCGAGTTATCCGCAATCCGACCCAAAAATACTTCGAGATAAAGGGAAAAATATACATGGGACGTATAGGAAAATGTTCGGTGCAGCGGAAAATTTCGACTTAGCCGATTTTTCGAGATATGCGAGTTCGAGTTTGTGGGATTCTACATTTCACACACTAGTGATTTCCCACCCCGCAGCCATCCGCGCTCAGCAAACATGCCTTGCGAGCGCCGGCTGCGGACGGGTCCGTTGTTTGCGGAGACAGACAAAGGCAGGAGGCGGCGAGGGCAAAACATCAATGGCAGCATTTATTGCAATGTGCAAATCAAATATACTGCATACAGACTAATCGTAGGCCATAACGGTAACATTGGGATGCGAGGCATTAAACAACGCTAGAGATCGAGATGGTTCGACTCACCGATGGCATACCGGAGCAGCGGAGCGCTGCGGAGTGCGAACGCGGTTGCGGTCTCCCAGCTCGTCCGGACGCGTCCCATTGTGGCGCGTTCCGCAGGTCAGGACAAGCGCGCCGAAACGTCCGCGCGCTACCGGATCCACAAGACAAGAGAGCGTCCCCTCGTCATGCTACGTCCCACCAGACTTCGCCTTACGGTGGCGCTAGTATCGAGGAAGAACTGGTTCTCGGGTAAGGCAGAGGGGAAAAGGGTCAACGCTTCCACCAGGGCGGAAACAAACCGTCCGGTCGCTGGCGCCCTCCCGTATGGTTCCCGTCGCGTGAGCGAGGCGCGTGTGCACGCCGGCCGCAACGGGAAGCTAGCCAGAAAAGGGGTTCGCGTGAAAGTCGCGATCCCCACATCCCTCCCTCCTAAATTCCTTGCGTACGCCGGTGAGAGCTGACTACAGGACTAGAGGCGACGAAAAGTTCGTTCGTCGATTAAATCGTTAGTCACTGCATCGTGTTGCCTACGCCGGCTTCCACTCGTCCAATGCCACCGCTGGTAGTGTACCAGCAGGCCCGGTCGTCGCCCGCTGATGTCTGCAGGCGGGTAGCTCCGGGAAGAATCGCACCATCCAACCCAAGCAAGCGTTGCTCAAGTGGCGGCACATCCGTGATGGCCCGTGGCCGCCGAGCGACCAGACTGCCGACTCTCTCAGCCAGGCTGGTGACGGCATGCCGCACCGCACCCCTTCAGCAGGCTCGGCAGCTCGCCCGGAACAGTAGACAGCAGCATAAACACGCTCCGTCATGTGGTCCAAGCCGGGGTGGCTTAGCTGCACAAAGAAACTCCCCGCACCTTCAGTGTACGGCAGAAAAAAATAGCTCTCCGATCGCACCGCCTTTGTGGCGCGATCCTAACGACAACTGCCGAGTTGTCAGCATTGCCATCGCTCTGTTAATGTCAACAAAGCCCAATAAATAGTCCAAACCCTACAATGTATAGGGCAGGAAAAAACAGGCTGCAGTAGCCCTTTGATCCCATCGATCATGTGGTTCGATGTCGAATATCACAACTGCCAAGGCTTCGGCATAATTACCAGCTTGTTAGCGTCAACAAAGCACGCCAAATTGTCCTAACCCTGCAGCGTGCAGGGTAGGGAAAATACGAACTCGATTGCATCGATAACGTGACACAATCCGATGGTTCAGCTGCTAAGTTTCTCAGCAATGCAACCGCTCTGGAAATGTCCACAGAGCTAGAACCTGTTCTAACCCTATACGGTACAGGGCACAAAGAACACACACGGTCGCATCGACCGCCCGGCGCGATGCTTAACCACACAAATGCGAAAGCAGTATTTGCTCGCATCAGTAACACTTCATTCATACACATGAACGCGGAAACAGTATTTGCTCCCAACGACAGCCCTATGTTCACACACATGAACACCGCTTGCGTAAAAATGCTGAAATACGTTTCAACACACTGGCGCTTAGTTTACGTGAACAGAGCTTGGTCTCTCGAGCCGAACAAGAGGGCTCCTGCGACGTTACAATCAGCGGGCGCAAAGTTTGCCTCGCGTAATTCTCCCCGTCAGTGGAAGAGGGATGAGGCCCCCCTTCAGTCCCGTCGCCCGCGTGGCGCGACAACAAAAACAACTACGCTGCGGAAAGCAGTTTTTCAAGCAGCGAGGGGTAAAAGCAAGTCTTTCCTGAGGCGGCAGAGATTCCTTTCTCTCGCGCGAGGCGATCAACAAAAGAGGGGGAGCGCTCCATGCGCCCTCGCATTGTTCCCAAGGTCGTGCCTTCTCCGGGAGGACCGGCTGTGAAAGCCTTCGGGTCACTCACTTCGGCAAACGACCCGCATCCAAAAACACAACAAAATAAAACAGACCAAACGAAAGAAACCCTGAACGTGCCCGTACGTGCAGCCGTGAGGAGACATCTGCTTTATAGGGTCCTACACGCTCGCTGCAACACAAGCAGCTTATGAGCGAGCGGCGCCTACCGCATTCCGCGGTATCGGAGCGCCCATGCCAGGCTGCAATACCAGCTAGCCTTTTGCGGCACACGTGGCCCAGCCACACGGCTCCCAGAGCCTCGACTCCCGGAGTCGACAAAACAAAAAGAAAAACTCGGACCCAAATTGCAGCTTCCGTACACACTCACTTCGGGCTGACACAACGGCGCGGGCTCCCGGCCTCGCGTGGATGCAAACTCGGAAGCCCTCGTTTCCATAAACAACAACGTCCCGACAAAAATTCGGCGACCACGTGTTAACTGGCAGCGATGTCCTGCCATATACACGATTGCTGCAAACTCGGCGCTTAACAAATTAAAAACGCCGCAGCAATAAATAATTCGCCTCACTCTCAGGAAAGTTCGCCTCTGCTAATAACTCGCTCCAATCAGTTAGGCCTGAAGTCTGTTGTCTGTCCTCGGATCGTCCGACGCCAGAACAAAGGATGCTGCCGTGCCTCCTGCTCGTTTCCGCAAACAAGGCCCCACGTTGGGCGCCAGATGTGGGATTCTACATTTCACACACTAGTGATTTCCCACCCCGCAGCCATCCGCGCTCAGCAAACATGCCTTGCGAGCGCCGGCTGCGGACGGGTCCGTTGTTTGCGGAGACAGACAAAGGCAGGAGGCGGCGAGGGCAAAACATCAATGGCAGCATTTATTGCAATGTGCAAATCAAATATACTGCATACAGACTAATCGTAGGCCATAACGGTAACATTGGGATGCGAGGCATTAAACAACGCTAGAGATCGAGATGGTTCGACTCACCGATGGCATACCGGAGCAGCGGAGCGCTGCGGAGTGCGAACGCGGTTGCGGTCTCCCAGCTCGTCCGGACGCGTCCCATTGTGGCGCGTTCCGCAGGTCAGGACAAGCGCGCCGAAACGTCCGCGCGCTACCGGATCCACAAGACAAGAGAGCGTCCCCTCGTCATGCTACGTCCCACCAGACTTCGCCTTACGGTGGCGCTAGTATCGAGGAAGAACTGGTTCTCGGGTAAGGCAGAGGGGAAAAGGGTCAACGCTTCCACCAGGGCGGAAACAAACCGTCCGGTCGCTGGCGCCCTCCCGTATGGTTCCCGTCGCGTGAGCGAGGCGCGTGTGCACGCCGGCCGCAACGGGAAGCTAGCCAGAAAAGGGGTTCGCGTGAAAGTCGCGATCCCCACAAGTTAACGAGGTATTACTGTATATTTAAGGAACCCAGGAGAAGAAAAATATGAATGGTGCAAAATGAAAGGGTTCGCCATGCATGGGACTACTTGATCATTACGAGTTGTGTGCCTATCGATGAAATGTCAATAAACCGTGCTGCAGTTTAGTGTCATCTAGTGCTGATTTTTTTTTTTTCAAGTCTGCATAAACTTAACTTATTGTTGTATGTAGTGTTGTTCACTTAACCTTGTGTGTTTCAATTCTGTAATACTTAGTACATTTGGTAGCATTAAACAAAGGAACTCATTTTGTTGTCCCTTTACTTGCCTAACTTTGGCCGAAAGAGGCTTCATTTCAAAACAGAAGACCGCGTTATAAGTGGAAATTACGGAAACGAACTAGATCTTGGTAACTCATTGAGGCATCACTGCTCTTAACAAAACGTAGCCAGTTTTGTTTATAACTAATGCTTATTAATTCATGTATCTATAAATCTCTGGGGCCTATCTGTTTTTGTACAAAGCTGTCTTGTTTTGAATTAAAATTATATCGGCGAGTTTTATTTTGTGTGGGGTATACACGTCGTGTTCTGCCGAGAGTCTTCTGCAATTAGTGTGAAGTCAATTTTTCTTCAGCACCTCCAGCTGCCCTTGTCACTCATTTTTAAAATTTTTATTGAAGTGCGTACTGCGAACCAGAGGCCCAAGAAGGAAGGGCATAAAGGTGTGAACAAGATCATAGATACCAGCAGTTCAGGATACAACATGTGGCAGCAATGAGAAAGAACAAAAGGTTAAAATAAACTAAACATTTGCTTGTATGTATTCAAATTAATTAAGACATATGTTCAGGCGTATTTTTCCAGTCGATAATACATGTGGGAAAAAAAAATTTCAACCGGTGTGTAGAACGGGTGAAAGAATGAAAATGGTAATGCTGAATATTATTTTGAAGTATGTCGTGGTCTTGTATCTAGGCCAAGTTTGTAGCATAACAACAGCAAAAAATTGAGGGCATTAAGATTTATTTTCCCCCTAGTGTTTCAATCGCACCAGTTTGCATGAGCTCATTAACAGAATCCGTGCGCCCATAGTTAGAATTCTGAACAGTGAACAAATGTAAGATGCAAAAACTTCCTCCTTGACTAATATTCGAATCCCATAAGCTTATATGACCTCACAAAGAGAATTTGTGCAATTATATTTAGAATAAATAAAGTCAACAGCCTTTCTTAGAGCCTTTTCAACCAATTCGATATTATTTCCTCTATAGGGGTCTGAGACGGTGCAGGCATACTGAAGTTTCTATCAAATTAAAGTAGGGTACAAAAGTAATCTAACTTTTGCTGAAGTATCGGTGAGTTTATGCTTTATAAAACCGACTTCATGACAAGATGAGGAAACATTGGTTTTTATATGTGACCTCAGCTCAAGTTGCTAGTTTATACAATAGCTAGACGAGTACATTTCTGAGCTTCGGGCAAGTTTTCCTGAAAAAGGGTAAAAAAGTGTGAGTGGACTCTTTTTGTTGATGATATGAAGGGAGACTGCAGTCATCCGGTGAGACTGCAGTCTCACCGGGAGACTGCAGTCCAGGAGGGGATATTATAAGAAATAGCGAAATTGCCAGCATATAGGGAAATCTGTCTAGGCTCATTTACAATGGAAATAATTCATTACAGAAAATTTAAAGGAAAGACCAAGGGCACTACCATGGGGACCATTAGAAGTAGGAGGAGAGTGTCAGCTATTCACTCCAATCCGATGAACAAGCAGTAACCCAGGCTGCAAGAAAGGAGCGGGGAGGGTGGGAGGCAGTATGTGAATTGATTTTTTGCAATTAATTTGGCCGGACGGCTGGTACCCCCAGTAAGTGCAGGTGGTGGGACTGGCCTGCTCCTGTGAGGGATTAAAAAAAAAAAAAACTTCCATTCTGCTGTATGAATCGCTCATGCGTTCTGGTATATGGCCACCATATGCAGACGTGTACGGACGCCTGCTTTTACAAACCCCGGACCAGGTTCTAAGCCTGTGCTAATTTGCAAACAAAATCTGTAGTGTCGGAATCAGCATAATTAACTGTAAACAAATGTACTTGAAACATGCAGCAAAGCGTTAAATGTGCCTAGCTGTGTTTTCTGTGAAAGTTATTAGTCAAACTGTTGACCTGGACGGGAGCCTTCGTACAAAAAAGGTAATCTCGTTGTAGAACACAAAGGTCAAAGCCGGCATCGCCATTAAAAAAAAAAAAAAGAAAACACTTCGGCGACGGTCGGTGGAACTATTCCGGTTTTTGCCAGTTCCTAAATACGATCGCTGACTCGTAGTTCCAGAGGCGCGTAATCGCAAAATGAGTACGTAAATAGATCCGGACATGATGTTAAGGTAACAACTATGCTGCCGATATTCCCATACCAAAATTGTGTACCCTGCGTCGCAGAATTTAAATTACCAGTGCTCATTGCAATTGACGAAAGAAGCGCTAACATTTGCCGCAACGACGCAAATAGACAGCCCGTGCGCACCGTATCAGAATGCGATGCGCTGAACGGTCGAGAGCTTGTTTCTGCGTAATCATAGAGCGCTGCTACGTACGTGGACGCATGTTACATTGCTGGGAGAGCGATTATGCTTCAAAGAACAGTCTTGCCGCATTAGATTCGGAAAAACGGGAAGATTTTGCGCCGTCGCCGCTTCATAATCCAAGCCAGAGTGACCCTGCCCGAGCCAAGCTGCAGCATCGCCGGGCATGCACTGGTTTATGGGAAGCTCTCCAATGCGCTTGCGTCTACATAGACGTTACGGCTGCAGGCTGATTAAGTCTAGTGAGATCAACATTCGCGCTATGCTGAGAGAAATAAACTCAAATTTTCTCAAATGACCACAATAGCTGTTTGAGCGTAAACAAAAAGTACTATAAGGTCGCACGAACCAATCACAATATTCTATTCAAGTGACGTGTTTGGCCCGACACTGCTGTCGGGGTCCTGCTCCCGAACGCAAAAGAAAACGGCCGCCCGACACAAACTCGCGTGTCGGACCGACAAGTCGGACCCGACATGTTGGATCCCATTTGTCGGACTCAAAAGAAATACCCCTTTAGATGGACAAATCATTTTAAGTCCCTGGGTGTTGCTGCAGCCTTGCACCGAAGATTACGTGTCTGGCTTTTAACACTTTTGGTCACTTCCAAACAGACGGCACAAACTCTTTCATGACTTTAGTTGACAGAATGGCGACATGTGACGGACAAAAATCGCGAAGGCTACCCCGCTTCTTGCCGTATGGACCGGGCATGCGCATTAATCGGATGCATGTATGCCACAAACTGGGTTCCTTCCCCGTACGGCGGCTGCTGTCAACGTGCGCAGCTGTGAGCGGCTGCTGCGAACAGAAAAAAAAAGCTGCGTCCCTGAATACACTGATTTGATTGTTTGTAGGGTGCGATACTTATGTAGTGCAGGCGGGGACCTCTTCCCCTTTCGCACTCTGTTTGTAGGGTTTAACGCGCCGACGGAAGGCTCCGGATTAATTTCGACCACCTGGGGTCTTTAACGTGCGTCGAAATGTCGTACACATGGGCGTTTTTTCTTTTCGCCTCCATCAGAAAAGCGGCCGCCACGGCCGGGAATCGAACCCGTGACCTCGTGCTCAGAGCATGAATACACTTCGCAAATTTCTCAAACGCGTAATCATGGACGGCGGACTTTCTGTGAACCGGCTGTGTTTAAAACGTTCCTGGCTGTTATGTGTTTACTGCAAGTGTTAGTCCTAAATAAGCTCACAATGGGATAACTATATCTACAGAAAAACTCGTAGCAACAGACCCCCGGCCACACAGCAAGACTCGAGCTAAAATTTAGGCGCAAAAAGGCTAGCACTAAAATCCTTTTTTTACGTCTTCTTGCTGTCGTTGATTTGTGAGTACATTCCCTTGCGCGGAGTAGTTGCGGTAGGAAATCTTGCTCGCAGGCTTAACAATTGGTTATTAAGTAAGCTTAACAACCACGTGCGGATTTCAAAAAGGCGTTAACACACTTTGATTGCAAGGCAAACATACATCGATTAATTGTTGTGCGACACCGTACGCGCAAATAGCTGGTAAATCGTGCTTACCTTGGCTAGACGGCAATCCTGATAAAAACGCCGCTGCAACGCGCCGTCCAAGCAGAGGCTTCGTCCGCATGACGACCGCGCGTTGAGGAGTCCGAAAACTTGAAACACTACAAGACAGGCAAAAGAAACGCAGCGAGGGCAGACAAAACGAGGGGTGCGCCGCTCCCCGCAGGTACCAGGCAGAAAGGAGGAGGTAGTGAGCGGCAGTAGGAGACGCCGAGCTGCTCGCCCTCGCAAGCATAGCCAGCGTTGTCCATCTAAGGCCGATATCTTTCAGAAAAAAAAAATTTTCAAAGCCTCTACAGCGATACCGTCGTAAGAACGCTGGCGAAGTGCAAGTGTTTTCATACATATATATACTCGTTGAATTAGATAATTTAGCTTTGCCGCTTACGTTGGAACACCACCGCTTACATATTTGTACGCCGAGTTTCTCTCTAATACAGAGAGCTTATATGTATGCCTGCCTTGGACAGCGCTATAAGTGAAAGTATCTCCCGCAGTTTATTTTATTATAAGTAAATATCGAGGAGAAATTCTCAGTACGTTTATTCATTTGAGATGTATTTTATCCGGCACTTAAGATATGCTTTACGTGAATCTTACGATTCAGCAACTGAAGCAGTGCCTCTAGTGTACTCGAAATGTATTTCGGCAAAGCTTTTTTAATACATTTAAAATGTATTTTCAATAAACATTTTTTCTGCATTGAGAGTGTATCTCTACCATGTTCGTTCCACAAACCTACAATGCATGTGAAATATATTTCGAATATATTCGGAGTATATTTCTATGCTTCAGCACACTTTTAAAGTATACTCAGAGTGCTGCTCTAAATGTAGTTAGGTAAGCATATTTTTTTAAATATTTACAGTGCATTCGGACCTAGATCGATTGGCGGGATGGAATACATTTTCAATATATTCTGAATGCCTTAAGCGCGCATTCATGAGGTTCAGTAAATTCCTAATTTATTTGTAGGGTACTTAAAAGCACTGCAGTTTTTCCGCTTTTTTAATAATGTATTTTAAATATTTACTAAATACTAAAAAACGCAATTTTTATTGCACTTGAAAACATGTACGAATAGAAGGCATATTTAAAATGCACTTCAAGCATACTAGTAGGTATTTCAAACGTATTACTTTTCGCTAATGGCCCTTATCCTCCCTCTCCTACCCCTCCTCTTTCCTCAGTTACACTCAGCCTGACGTTTGAGCCGACAGTAGACTTTCGATTGATTGATTGTAGGGTTTAACGCGCCGACGCAACGCAGGCTGTGAGGCGCGCCGTAGTGGAGGGCTCCGGATTAAATTTGACCACTTGGGGATCTTTAACGTGCGCCGAAATCTCGTACACACGAGCATTTTTGCTTTTCGCCCCATCAGAAAAGTGGCCGCCGTGGCCGGGAATCGAACCCATGAACTCGTGCTCAGCAGCGCAATGCCTTAGCCACTGAGCCATCGCGGCGGGTGACAGTAGACTTTCACTTCCTCCCTAAGTTTTTACACAAGCATATAGTCCGGCACAGAACCTGCGCTTGTTTTTTCTATCTTTCGAGTAAGGGACAATCCATAGAAGTAGCTCAAAAGCTTTTTAGTAACCACAAAGGTCCGCTAGGCCGGAAATGTTCGTGAAAAAAATAGGAAGCGACCGGTGCAAGAGTAGAGCGCATGTGGGAGAAACCTGATGGGGGTGACGGAGGCGTAGGGGCAAACATTTTTGTGTTTAGGCAAGACGCGACCTCACGCCGGATCTTCATTCAGCAGTGTCAACAGTAACCTCCACTGGTGTGTTGTTCACTATATAGATGGCTTGTCGCTGACGATATTGAATATACTATTGAAGTACTTGGCCAACTGATAGCCTCACAAGGAAATTGTACGGAAGTAATTCTTCGTAATGCTCTCGTAATAATTCATTTTGAAGACAGATTGATCACCTCGGCTGCGTAAAAGTGGCGGCATTCAAAATCGTGAAGAAAGCGTTCAAATGCGTTAGATTCGCTACTTTGAAAAAAAAACAAAGCTGTGAGACATACGTTGCCTGTGTGAGAATATGTTTGTGGTAACGACATGGACAAGAATATTAAACCGGTAACTAAAAGCATGCTATGACGTTGTAGGGAAACAGCGCGTAACGTTCCTTTAAATCTCCATGTTGTAATACGCATACGCGTTTCATCACACCCACGGAATACATTATTTCCAAATGCAGGACGCGCCCAGCACGTGATTTCGTACTATTAAGGTATTCACAATCGTCGTATGCATAGCTTGGATTCAACAACCTGCGTGTAACCTCGTAACGCTTGTATTATCCTCTGTGCATGTCAGGAGAGTTCTTATGCCCTGGGTACCAGAAATATAGGGCTTCGCAACTTACGTGGTTCCCACAACTTTTTATGAATAACTCACGTTGTTTCAGAGCATTCGCGTTTCATATAAATATACATTAGAGCGTAAAACCTCAGCATAGCCTGTAGCTATCATAAAATACATATTTCGAATCCTCGAAGGGTTCTTTTTTTGTCCAGGTACTGAACTCTATAGGAAATACAACTGAAATGAAGCGTCAAGGATGTTCCACTCACCAATGACGAAACATCGTGTTTTCGGCGAAGTAGCTGGGTCACAAGACATTGTGGCACATGGAAGTATGTAGTCATGCATAGCAGGGCTAAGGGGTACGTTGTTATTACGACGAAAATGGAATAATATTTATTAACACAGCACATGTCTCAAATGAAAGGGTGATGTAAATCAATAGCGCCACGTATATCACGGGCACTTAGCTGTATGCTAGGAGCATATGCATGTGCTTGGTAGGCTGGGAAAAATAAAATTAATGACTTGTCTACATGCTCATTGCCTGTTTTTGCTTTTATTCATGGGTATCACGCCTAAAGTAACCAGAGTGGCACGGTGCTTCCAAACACCACACGAATGCTAGTTATATAAATTGGAACAGCTGCCGTTTTTTTTTCGTTTATTTTAAAAGAATGCCCTGACGTCGCCTTTGCGGCGCTAACTTAATACCCTCGTGTGATGTAAATGTAGCATTTAGGTATACCTTTTTGTTTAAGCCAGCTTCGGAGCGAAAAAAAAATGTTTGAAGTTGAATTTAGCACCCCACACACTAACATTTCAGTTAAAGCAAGTCTCATGTCAGCAGCCCTACCTGCTTTATCAGAGCTTATAAACTGAAGGAGATATTTTTCTGCCTATAATGGCCTTCATTAGCTGACTCACATAAAGGGAGATTTGCCGTAGAGGTTACTGCCACCGCCAGGCCCTCGCGAAGCTACATACCATGCTACTGCATGCCACAGGGTCCCCGCGGACAAGCAGCTCGTTCTCCCGCACCATTGTATTTCCTGTCCACCGCGACCCCTCCTTCTAGAGGTCGTCACGTACATACACGCAATTCTCTGTCCGGAGATCTTTTCTACATGGGTGGCCGCAGAGAAAACGAGTATTCCACGTCCAGATGCTTCTCGTTCGTCTTCGGACCTTTGTTGGCCAAACAGGAAAGAAGTATTCGTGGCCAGACTGTTGCCGTTCGTGTTCCGCCTTCCGCAGGCCAAATGGGAAGCGATTAATGCGTGGTCAGACACTCTTTGTTCGTCATCAGACGTATGGTGGCTGAGACGAAGGAATCGCAGAGGCCGTTGGGACGTTGCGACGAACACATATTTATTCTAGCAAAGCATGATGATGACTCGAACAGGAACGTGCATGTGGTGACTTCTTGTTCTTCACTTCTTCTTCTTCGCTTCTCCTTGGTTTTCTACATCTTCCCGCCCGCGAGATTCAATTGTAGCATCCCTCCATGGAGTACAAAAGCTGTACCGGTCTCCTGATTAACTGCCGGTCAGGTGTCTTCAGCAAACATGCCCTGACTAGGCCGTCTCTGCCTGGAAATATCTTCTCAACTTTGCACAGCTTCCAGTGGGCTCGGTGTGTCTTGTCCCCTAGTAAAACTATGTCCCCTTCCTTAATCGTTGTGTTGGTTGACGACTTCAAGCTTGCGCTTCTTAATTCTGCTAGGTATTCCTGCTGCCATCTTTCCCACCACGCTGCTGTTCTTTCCCGGGAGTTCTTCCAAAAAGCTCCTAGGCATGTTTCGGCGGCTGTGGGGTCTTGATGAAGTCTCTGTCTATCGCCTATGACGTCGGCCGGGGTAATTGGCAGTGATTCGTTTGGGTCGTCGTATACATATGTGAGCGGTCTGTTGTTGAGTATCCCTTCAGCTTCCACAACGATTGTCCGGAGTTGTTCTTCTGTCATAAGCCGTCTTCCAATGGTCTTTCTGATGGCTGACTTAAAACTTCTTATCAGTCTTTCATAAAACCCGCCCCACCAGGGTGCTAACTCGGCTATGTACTTCCACTTGATCTGAAGATTCGTTGTGAATAGACGCACTTTGTCGTCCTCCATCCTCAGTATTTTATTGATTTCTTTTTCAGACCTTTTGAATGATCTGGCATTATCGCTGTAGATGGTCTTGCACATGCCCCTTCTGGCCACGAATCTCCTAAAAGCGTGTATAAAGCACTCAGAGGATGTGCTCTTCATCAGCTCAAGATGTACCGCTCGCGTTACCGCACACGTGAAAATGACAATGTACATCTTTTGCTCAGTGTGTCCTTTTTCCTCTCTAGCGTACAGTGGTCCAGTGAAATCGACTCCTATAACTTCAAAAGGACTTGATTGGGTGATTCTGTCAGCTGGCAATGGCGCCATTTCCTGAGTCATCGGTCGAGCGTTGAATCTCCTGCATGTAATGCTTCTCCTAATGATCATTCGGACAAACTGTCGGCCTTGAACCACCCAAAACTTTGTTCGTAATCTGGTCAACGTTACACAGACGCCGCCGTGCATTGTCTGATGATGCACATGTCGTACCAAAAGCTCAGAAAGCTTACTGTTTTTCGGCAGTACAATTGGGTGTTTCTCGTCGAAACTCATGTCGCTTCGCTCCAGCCGTCCTTTCACTCTGATTACACCTTGAGTGTCCGTGAAAATTCCGATTCCATGTAATTGGGGTGCGCCTTTCCTTTCTGTCGCGCCGTTCCTGACCGTCTCGCCTGGACGCATGAGTTCTTTTTGCTCTTGCCTGATGAGAAATAATTCCGCTTTGTTGAGTTCTTCTGCTGTTATAGGACCTGATGTTTTATTCTTTCGTAACTTCCCAGCATAATGTAGCACCCATGCGGCGATCTTTAGTGCCTTAGTATAAGATCCGAACCTGCTCACGTCAATAACTTTTTCTTGAGTATCGCACGACGTAAGCATACAATGCTCCATGTTCGCGACCTCCTTTTCTTCCATATTGTTTATCTGTGGTTCATATGCCGGTCTCTCGCAAGATCCTATTAGCCAAACTGGACCTTTCCACCAGGCTTCTGACGCAAGCAGTTGTTTCATTTTTATCCCTCTCGTCATCAGGTCGGCAGGGTTTTCCTCACTTTTTACGTAGCCCCATTGGTTTGCACTTGATTTCCTCTTGATTTCATTTACTCGATTTTGAACGAAAATGTCCTTGATTTTGCTTGATTTGACCCAGCAAAGCACTATTTGTGAGTCTGTCCAGAACTTGACGTCTGTGATTTTTCCGACAAAGTTGTCCACAATGTATTTGGCTAACCGTGCTGCGACCGTGGCTGCCAGAAGCTCTACTCTTGCGAGTGTTACGTCCTTAGGCGGTGAAACTCTTCCTTTACTCATTAGAAGATGGGTGTTCTTGCTTCCATCAGTGTATGTGGTCACAAGATATGCCGCTGCTCCGTATGCTCTTGGGCTTGCATCAGAAAATACGTGCAGAGTTGATAACTCTTCCGCTTTTCCAAAGGAGTGTGAGCATCTTGGTAACGAAAACCCGTCCAGCACCTCCAGCTCTGAAATCCACTCCATACAAGCTGTTCGATATCCATCGGGTAAAGGATCATCCCAGGTGAATGACTCTTTCCAAACATTCTGTAATTGCAGCTTTGCTCGCACGGAAAAGGGTGTCAATAGTCCTAGGGGATCGTACAATCTGGCAGTGGCTTGTAAAAGTTGACGCTTTGTTATCTCTGCGACATCCATCTCCGAACGCCAGGCCGTACTTGGAAAGGTAATTTGGTCCTCTATGAAATTCCACTTCATCCCCAGCACTTTAGTTTTTCCTTCTTGTCTCAGTCGCCGGTCTAGGTCTTCCCCTTCCTTTGTCAAAGACACTTCGTAGGGTTGGATCGCTAGATGTCCACTTCCTTAAATTCGTTCCGGCTGCAGCAAATATACTTCGGGCCTCGTTGTACATGGTTCCTGCTGTTGACATATCTTCAGCCCCTAGCAACACATCATCGACATAAATTTCTTTTTTTAGTTCACCCACTGTGTTTGGGAACTTTTCGCTTACTGCGTCTAGATGATGATGAATTGTTGCAGCTAACAGAAAACTACTGGGCTTCGTGCCGAATGTAACTCTCTTCATCCTCCAGGTCTCAACTGTCGGGAGCTCTGAGTCTTTGTTCGGTAGTTCCTTCCACCACAAGAAACGAACTGCGTCCCGATCGTCTTCGTGGATGGCTATTTGAAGAAAAGCTTTCTCCACGTCTGCAGCCATCACTATTTTGTGTTGCCTGAAATTCATCAATAGGGATGCGATGTCAGGGTTAAGGTTTGGTCCAGTCTCTAAGTTGTCATTCAACGACCGACCTGCCGTGCGACTCGCAGATGCATCAAACACGATTCGAATCTTGGTTGTCGCTCTGTCCTCTTTAATCACAGCCTGATGTGGCATGTAGTAGACGAAGCTTTTCCTTTTTTTGTCTTCTTCCGTGCTCACTTTCTCAGCTATACCTGATTCAATATACTCTCGTATTGCCTTATCGCATGCTTGAAGATTTTTGGGGTCCTTAAGTAGTTTTTTGGTTACTTGTAAAAGTCTCTTTTCGGCGACCAACTTGTTTTCGTCCAACGTGACGAGTTCCTTCCAAGGAAGCCTGACTTCGTAACGTCCGTTTTGGAAATCCATAGTGTCTTTGATGTACGTATGTACTCCATCGTTGTCTGTTGTCTTGGTGTGAGCAATGTTGTCGCTGATGCCTATTGATTCTAGCTCCCAAAACCTTTTTACTTCTTCGTTTATGTCTTCATTCTTAGTGGTTATCTTCAGTACCATCACTGTTGACGAATTCGTTGGTTGGGCTCGAAATTGTGTTGGCCCATGTAACGTCCACCCTAAAATCGTTTCCGCGGCCATTACTTTGTCTTGAAGCCGTTTTGTTCGTCCCGTAACGATCTCCCAATAATAATCCGCTCCGACGAGCAACGATGTTGTTAATGGGACCCTTGACTTGTGATATTGCGTCAGGTCATCTGCTAATGTCAGTCCTAGAGCTTTCACTTCCTGCGCCACAATCTTCGGTGGTGATGGCAACGTGTCTTTAGAGATCATGTCAATTTCCAGTGCATCAATTATAATCTCTTCTTCGGACGGATGCCTCTTAATTTTCACCTCCACAACCCTCATTCCCATTTCTTTCTCGCCGCCACCGAACGACCCAACGGTTAGCCTCTCAATTCTTTTCTCCTTGCATCCTAGTTTTTGTGACAAGCTTTGAAGAATGAAGGATCGTTGGCTCCCGGTGTCAAGCATTATTCTTGCGTAGCTGCCAGATTTCTGCCCGTCCATCCAAGAGATAGCAGTTTGTAGCAAGATGCACGAAGAGATGTTTGTCTGTTGAGTGTGCATATTGCACGACCGGCTGAATGCAGCTTGGCTTGACTCTTCCTGGCCCTTAGACATCGTTTCTGCATCGCTCCTATCGTGGTCGCGTTTTTTGGGACAGCACATTGAAGTGGCGTGTCTTCCTTTGCAGGTCTTGCAGCGAACGTTGGCTCGGCAAATTCGCGCAGTATGGTTTGGTCTGGTGCATCGGAAGCATCGGTTTTCCCGTTGAAGCACAGCCTTCTTTTCGTTAAGCCTAATGGTCCGTCGGCAGTCTTCTGCATAATGTCCTTGTTTTCCACAGAATACGCACTTTTTGCTTGCGATGCTCTGGAAACTTGACGTCCTGCACGTAGATCTGATGTTCGTCCTGGGTGCGCGATGGTCTTCCGCTTGGTTGTTGCTTCGGTCGTCCAATTCTCCTTCTCTGCTGCTGATGTGAATTCGCAGAAAATCTAACAGTCTCTGGATTGTTTGAACACTGGCATCCGATGCAGATAGCGATGATCCCGTAATGTTGTTTGTTTCTTTTGTGGCTTCCTTCATCTTGAAGTCCACCATCATATCGGAAGGCAAAGCTTTCTTGATCAATGTCAGTAGCATTGGCGCGAAGCCTTCCAGTTTTACTCCCAATGATTCGAGTCCTCGTTTGTTAAGCTGTACCTTGTTGTAAAGAAGCTTGGCTCCCGTTAAGTCTTTCTTGCTCTTGACAGCTTCGAGACTTGTAAGCTCCTTCATATAAACCTCTCGCAGATTCTCCTCTTTGCCGAAGGCTTCCCGCAGCAGTTCTACGGCGTGGTCATAGTTTTCTTCTGCGAACTGCAATCCTTCAACTAGTGACGCAGCTTCCCCTGTTAGCGATGCCAGCAAGTAATTGAATTTTTGCGTCCTTGGCATGCTCTCTCTGCCGTGTATTGTCGTTTCGAATTGATTCCAAAACCGGGGCCATAGCCACTGGTCGGCGACTTTGGCTAGTTTCGGTTTCCGAAATTGTGGCGATCCTAGCGGCACGGTGCTGCGGCGTGGCCCTTCCCTTTCCCTCGGTGTTTCTTTCTTTCCACGCCGTCAACGCTTCCTTGCCTCCTCACGCATGCGCAACAGCTCACCGTAACCAATATTTTTTTTTTCTTTCTCTCGGCGCGCACGGCGGGCCAGTTCGGTGCGTGCGTGAGCGAGCCGGCGTGCGAAGGGTTGCGCGCGTTGCCTAAACGCCTCCACGGGCTGAAAGTTTCGCTGCATTATAAAATACATTCGAATTCTAAATATGGGGTAGCGGAAGAAGGAGCGTTACCACTCCTGCGCAGCTCTGTGGTGCAGCAACACAGGGCGGTGAAGTACGGCCAAGTTTCTCGCCTTCTCCAAAGACGACATGTAAGCAAATTAGCTTTGTACAAGTTATAGTGAATTCCTTAAAAGCCGACCGATTGCACTCTTCTGTTTTCAAATTAATTCGCGCATGTAACGTGAAGTTAATGAGACATGTCACTCGTCTTGGAGTGGAAACTAATGTGCAAATATATCCCAGCTGTGCAAGTACGCAAAGTTTTGGTAGAAGTAAACGCGTCTTTGGCACGCACACTCTTGCTCGCCAGACCAATTTGTGGTGGCATTGCCGTCTTTTGATTGCCTTAGTAACTGCTGGAATGTCGATTCAGTGTACTTATCAAGGTATTTTTTGTTGTTTCGTGCAGCAGGTATGAGTCTAGGTTTGGGCCCCAAGTCGAGGATGGTTTGCGACTTTATTGGACGTTTCCTCCGGTGACTCTCCTCAATCCATCCAATGTCATCACGACGCACCTGCTCACAAAGAAGGCAAGCTCAACTGTTCGCGCTTCTTGCCTTTCACGGCGTACCTACTACCACAGCGATTGGTGGCATGGAGGTGCTGCGCCGTAAGCATTTTTTCCTCTGCCGTCTTGCTCCAAAACGTATATTTGCGGCGAAACTACTGCGAAGCGTTGCTTCAGTGCTCCGTAAAACCTGACGTAACACCGCAGTGTTCAGTGCAAGTCGATTTTCACATAAAGCAGTGGAAGGCCGAACCGAAATACATGCGTTGTCTGCATCCGCCATTGCAAGCGTTTCGCTCATTAAAAAATAAATAAAACCAAGTAGCATTGCCGGCTTGCTGTTCAATCTAAACTGCGCGCCCGCGCCTTGTCATGTTATCGCAAATGGGTTTGGTGTTCCATAGTTCTGAAGTTAGAATGGTCATGCCGTATCGGACAAGATAAGAGGCGCTGCCCGAGCTAGAGGGTAGCTTGTAACACCTGGTTGATGTCTGCGGCTTACAATATAGGGAAGCTTTTATTTCTGGGTGTCTTTTCCCCCCAGCCTTCCCTCCCACCCGCGGTAAGCAGACTGTTCATTCACGCGCCATTAAAAGAAAAGATGGGTGCGTTCGATGTGTGTTCTGTGTTCTACGACGTGCACATAGTTGCGCATTGTTTTTGTGCGTAGATATAATCCAGCAATGAGTGTCTACAGTGCGGTCATTGTGTTGCAACAGTTTTTTATGGCTGCATTTTGTTGGTGTGAACATGATTTCTCCGAAGTGTATGCAGGTTAATGGGCTGTTCAACGCTTTCTTTCAGAGTTTGCGTTAACTCACCCGAAAGGCAGGGCTTGAAGCATACGTGTGCATGCTTTTGTTTAACATATAGGTTCCCAATTATTGTGTCTCTGAACTGAAACGAATTTTTTTAATGTCTAAGGAACATTCCTGTCTCGAGGTGAGCCCAAGAAATAAGTATACACTGAGTGGAACTTTCAAGTTCTTTTCTTCTCCTGACGAGGTGTGCGCGAAAAAAAAATCTCTGTAGGGACTAGAACTTTCGGAGTTCTTCTTTCGTAATCAAGTATTGTGTACCTAAATGTGTATTCATGGCTGTAACTTTTGCGCAACTTTAGGCGGAGGCAGATACAAAAAGGGACACGAAGACCTGTATCTGTGTCCGTCTAAAGTTGCGCAAAAGTTACAGCCATGAATTCAGAATACCAACTAGCCCGCCTAACCATATTATTGTAAATGTGTATGTAGCACGTTTTTTTCCTATTTTACAATATTGTATCCCCAAATTTGCATATGTCATATTTTTGCTTAATCTTATACTGTGTACAAAAAATGTATGTGAAATATATGATTGTAGTACATTTGTTTTCATGACTTCGAATCAAAGACGTCCTCATATGAATGTTGAATAAACGCAAAGCAAAAAGAATGTTTGTGTAACACTCCAATTAATATCGCCACAAAGACAACAGTTCGACACCAGAAAACATACTATAACCTACATGTTTTCTTCGTTAAATTAATAAACACGTTACTTCACACATAACAAACGACGAGCAGCGGCCATTTGGAGACATCGCCGCCGCTCGTCCAACTTTCGCGCCTAGTATCATCGCCGAGCGGCCCATGAGGCAGTGACCGGCGGCAGGCGCGAAAGTTGGGGCAGCGTCGGTATCAAGGGCCAGCGCGCGGCAGCCCGGCCTGGCTGCCACGGGAAAAATGACGTCAGCAGCGTCCGCGACGTCACCAACCTCCTTTCTCCCCTCGCCACTCGTTGCCATGACGATAAGTACAACGTTTTTCAGACGCCACGTACGACTAGGGGAGGATTTGGCGCTGTTGTTGCGAATTACGCGGGACCACGGTGGATGCTAAAGAGGCCGCCCTGTGCCATAGCTTCCTCGTTCCGTCAAACTTGATCATTTCGAGCCTTGGCAGCTTCACTATGTCACTTGGTTCCGTGCGGTTAGCATGTCAATATTGGCATTATTTTCTTGAGCACGATGGGCTGTGCGAGAACTCAGCTCGTATTCCTCGAGTTTCAAGTCAATCTTGGATAAAGTCTCTACTATCTTCATTTCATATTCGAGCACTCTTTCAAACTCGGCTTCGGCATTTTCTACTATCAAAACTTGCTCTATTTGGCTGTCCACTTGCTTTAGAGCCTCCGAGATTCTTGTCACTTGGTTACGTAGCGTTATCAACACGCTCCGATCTACCTGTGTCACACGCTTCTGATCAACCTCATTAACAAGGGTGGTAGCCTGCCCTCGCAGCGCTTTGCGCTTCTTCACGAGTATGTCTCTGTTCATGTTTCTAAGGAATACCGCACTGAGGACTCGCCTGTTCTCGTGATTCTGCGATGCTTCTCTACGGCCTTGATCCTTCCATTGACGCTTGTCCGATCAACGTTAAATTCCGGCCAGCCCGTTGACGCTGAGGAGGCTGGCAGCGTCGATGGCGTAGTCTTCCCCGAATCCTGGTCACGGCACCATTGAGACGAAGGAATCGCAGAGGCCGTTGGGACGTTGCGACGAACACATATTTATTCTAGCAAAGCATGATGATGACTCGAACAGGAACGTGCATGTGGTGACTTCTTCTTCTTCTTCACTTCTTCTCCTTCGCTTCTCCTTGGTTTTCTACAGTGGCCATAGAGAAAGCGTGTACTCCGTGGGCAGATGCTTGCCGTTCATCTGGGGACCTAAACTGGCCAAACAGACAACGCGGCCCCCGTGGCCAGTCGCTTGCAGTTCGTCTTCCGACCTCAGCTGGCCAAAAAGGAAACAAGCAATCTGTGACCGGACGCATGCTGTTCGTCGTCGGACGTGTGGTGACCAATGAAAAAACTTGTTCTCTGTGGCCAGATGTTTGCCTTTGGTGTAAAGACCTCGGCTGGCCGAACAGACAACAAGTATTCCGTGACCAAATGCATGCCAAAGAACATAAGTTCTCTGGCAGTCCAAACTTTGCCAATGGCCAAACAGGCCAAGCATTGGCCAAAAATAAGCCAAAGGCTGGCCACGTTTTCTGTGCTGCCTGGGACCCCTTCGGAGTAGTTGAGTGGTATGCCACGACCGCTCGATGGAAACTAGGTCCGGCCTGCCGAACGCGCCTCTCCGCCAGTGATGGCGTTAGTTGCCTTTTCCGCCGCAACGTCAATCGTGGAGCTCATCATCGGTGAAAGAAGAGCGGCGGCTGCCGGCCGCGGTCACTGTTTCAATGGCGTATAAGATGTTCATGACAGCACCGACGGCCGAAGTCAGCATCTTCATAATTTATAATAATATGCGGTGATACGTGAGGTGGAAACTCACAATATAAGCGTCATGGACCAACTTTTATTTCCGAAGTAGACACAGCGCTGCATTTGTTTTCCTTTTAGCGCGCCGCATGCGACGTTAGCAGGTGGCGCATTGCTAACGTCTAGCGTAATAGGCGGATTTCTTTCTGAAGACTTT
Source organism: Haemaphysalis longicornis (assembly GCF_048455015.1). NCBI lineage: Eukaryota > Metazoa > Arthropoda > Arachnida > Ixodida > Ixodidae > Haemaphysalis > Haemaphysalis longicornis. Next base: position 123,317,136 of record NW_027526214.1, on the reverse strand, counting down.
TAAAAGGCTTTCAGGAATATTTGGCGTGGCAAGCTTGTCTGAGCAACCGCATTTCTGTTTATTACGTAACAGCTTATAACTTGCGCGTACGTCAAAATCAAGTAAACGTTTCATGCCGTGACGTACACGCCCATTTCTCAATGCGCGTTTGACAAACGTGGCGGGATATTTTCACTCCTTGCTTTAACAGCGTTTTCAAAGAAAACTGGAATAATCATAATGCATTTTAGGGTGAATTGGTTGATTTGCTTTGGAAATATTGTGAGACTGCCGTTAGGTTACAGGGCACACAAAATTGTGGAGGACACACGAATGAAGTGGACAGAGCGATCGCAACTATGAACTGATTTATTGCTACAAAAACACTATTTACATGGGAACCAAAACACGGAAATGAGTACAGGATGCAGTTGGAATGTTGTAAAACTGCGGCAGTCTTTCTTTTATTTACCCTAGTTGTACAAGGTAATATACAGTTGGAAGGTAAATTAAACTGTAATTAATCGCTGGGACATAAAAAGGTAAATTTAATACATTTAAAGGGGGATTTATTGGGTTTTTCAAAAAATATGTAAGTCCTCTTCGCCTATGGCTCACCGGCAATCAGCTTTGCAAGCGGAAAACCTTTGGCGATAAATGTTTTCGTGACAGCTTGAGTAGATTCTCGAAAGAGCTATTAACGTCGCCAGCCCGTTGGCAAGAAGCGGCCTCAATAGCTTTTTCAAGAACATTTCGCACAGCTAATGACGGCGGTACGGATCGCTGTTGGTGGCGCACCACAACAACGGACATTCTGCGAGGTGTGCGAATACGGTGTTTGAAAGGAGCTTACAAATTTGCCCGCTGTGTCGAACTGCCTGTACAGCGTGATCCTCCTCAAACTTCTTCATTGTTCGTGAAATTCGCACAGCCTTTTTTGCAGTTTTTGTAGTTTTTCACTTTGTCTGTTTGCTTTCATTTTAGGTCGGCGGGCATTTCTCTTGGTGTTATCGAAAAAGCCTGTCAGATTGAACGAAGTCTGGAATTGTCGAGTCTCAAAATTACCTTGGCCGAATGATTGCATGTCCGTGAGAGCGTACAGGATTCGGTCTGCCTCTGTCCGTGAGTGCGGTTGACCTCTTTCTTCATTACCAGTTAGGCCCAGAATTGAACGTTCAATCGTTTCATTTTCTGCAACCATTCACTTGCCCTTGATTCCATATTTGAGAGGCCGACGCACATGCCTCGAGCAGCGGCCCAACAAGCGCTCTCCTCCTTTTTGGGCTTCCCGGCTGCATGTCCGTTTACTACGACAGAAATCTTGTCGACACAGCTGTTGGCAGCAACAACTTGCGCTTCAATTCCACCGTGTAGTCATCCTCTTTGAAGTGCAGCGAGCAAACGACCGAGCTGGAGCTTGGCTTCGATTGGCTACCCTTGTTGATCCCTTGACGGGCGCTGTGCAGCCAGACGTCTCGCAGTCGCTGTTTGGCTGGGAACTTGTGGTAGCAGACATCCGGGGTTTTCAAGAAATTTGACTTGCAGCGTGGTACGCAGCAGTTTTGGGAATTTCATAACCAGGAGCACACTAGTACGCTATATTACACGCGCAGTGTGCAGAATTCTGCGAAACGAAAAGCTCAAAGCGTTCACGCGAGCTTCATCATTGCCGCCACTGCTGCTGTTCGCGCCCAAACCGGAGTCTGCGGCGATACGTGGCACCTCACCGCGAGTACAAGCGGCAACCGTAAACTTCGCTTCCATGCCCCCGCCCGTCGCCGGCGCGCGATGCTGCAAGCCGCATTAATCCTTCCAACCGTGTTGCTTGTACGCGTTAATTCCGATTCCATCCTCCTGAAGTTAGCATGTACAGATCATTAAAAGTGGAAGCTAAGCTAATTCGGTGCTGTTCATAATGAAAAACGACAAGCAGCGTAAATGCTATACAACATAAAATCACGCAAAAACACACAAGTTCTCACTGCCAAGCAGTTTTTATTAAATCTATGAATATCCACCCAAGCGGCCTATCAGATTTTACACATCAGATTTCACAGCGCTGTGGTTTGTCGTTTCTTTCGCTAGTGTCTGTGTTTAATAGCGCTACCTTCAAGATGTCCCATATGCATTGCCAACTAGCCCAGTTGTTACTTCTTCTACAGTAGATTTCCCACATACGGGAAACTCGACCGCACATGCGAGATCAAACCACAATTCAAACCAAATGCGGAAAGAAGAAAGCAAATCACAAACACATTACAGATAGTACACAGGTGATTCTCTCACGCAAAGCAATCAGGTACGCAGCGCATCTAAGCATTTTACGTCCCTGTTTAACGAGTAAATATCTGGTTTGTGACCTACAATTCATCGGTATATGGGGACATTCGGTTCGGCGTAAAATTACCGTGCCTGAATTCAAATATGCGACAGCCCTGGGGCTGCTGAGCCTGTGTTTGGCAAGGTTAAAACATGGACGTTCTAAAATTGTCCTTCTGTTAGCATGCCGAATAGTAGCAGTAATGGAGTTTTATTTTCTGGTACAAACTGGCTGCAGTGTTTAACTCGAATTAGCATTGTAACATGTTGTACAGTCATATTCCCGAACACCGCGGGAACTGGGTTGCGTGAGGAGCCACATCGCACTCATCTTTTTAAACCGCGAACATGAATTACCGCCATCAAACATGAAATTCTTAGTCATTGAAGACATATCTTTGCCTTAAATTTTGGTGTTATTATTTTCCAGATACGTATGTTAGAATGCGAGTGAACGACGTTTAAATGAACAATGATCGTCGATATGCCGTAGGCGCCCCGAAGCGAGGGCCGCGGGAGCCGTCACCGGTGTGTGGCGCCCCCGCAGAAAAGCGGCGGCCCCTGACAACTCCACTGTCACGCGCCTGCCGATTGGAGGCGCGTGAATGGGCAGGCCGGACCTAGTTCCCATCGAGCGGCCGTGGGTATGCCATCGACTGTGATTAGACAGCGACGTGACCGAGAGCGGCAATGTGCGGGGTCCTGTAATGCGGACCCGCGCCCCACGCGTGTTGGCTGACTCCTTTACGGACGCCAGAGATGTCCAAAATTTCCATGCGTTTCGGACGTGGGAACAATGTTTGCTTAATACTGCCGTGGGCCGATTATCCACGACGGACACATGCGGTGGTAATCTCCTCATTCCCCGTTTCCCAGTCATCAACCAAGATTGAATGATGTCGAGGAACGGGAAGTTGCAGCATGACTTGCACCATTAGTTTATACCATGGTTAAAAACTCTGTCACCCCAAACTGGCTGGTAATCTGCTTTCACAAATTGAAATGCCTGATAATGTTTGAATTTTGAAAACAGGCGTCCCCTTCTTTCGCTTGGGTGCCTTAGGAGGAACGCTGATCTAGTGGGGCACAAGAAGTAAAGTGTGTTGTAACAAAACGCAAAGCCGTATCTTTATTCACGACAATAACAAGGGAAGCCATCGCGCATGAGCCTTGCTAAAAGTGTGTAGAGAGCATTATTTCGAGGACTCGTCCTTTTTCGGCAAGCTAGGCATGCCAACTGCGCGTTCACGAGAACGTAGTTTTTTGTTTATCTGTTGGCCGGAAGTATACCGGGTGCTTTATATGTTTGTCTCTATTTGGGCGGCTACCGTTATACTGGCAGTACGGATTTCATGACGCAGTCACAAATGCTGCGCAATCATTCTCGTTTTGCGCCTAGTAACACCTGTGGCCGTCGCGCTGCTCCTGTTATTTTGCCGAAGGGAACTGGCGCATGTCCTTGTAAGCACGGCCTCGGTTCTAGGAGCTCAGTAGCATCTGTGGGCGTCGCATAGCAATCGCCGTTATAAAGCAAGAAGCAGGAAATTGGCGTTTTGGAGCACTGTGTAGCCATAGTACGAGGAAAATAGACATTATTCAAAACACTCCATTGCATTCGATTTTCCCTTCAGCCAAAAATAGCAACGTCGATGTTTTAGCGAGGTGAGCCCGAAATGTAAACATAGGGGACAGAATATTAGAGACACGCGCACGTCCGTCCTTCCGAGACATTATTAATTCAAAATCAGCCGCTTGAACGTGTTTGGGTTTGCTGACCTGACCTGTTTATTGGCATAACTCGCATATAGCGTGAAACGTCGAACCGAGTCGAATATACCGTGTTAGAGACGGTTATATACTAAGATGAATGCAGCAGGTGTAGATCTACGAACAGCAACTTTTGTTTACTTATTTCACAAAACTAGGGGAAGATTCTAGAAATGTCTATTGCAAAATTACTTGGTATTCTAAAGAAAGCCTTATTTAAGTGAAATGTCATCTTGAAAGGTGGTTCTGTTTCGGTTGCTGTGGCTAATACTAATACTAGAAGTTAAATATGACCGTCCTGGCATCGAAATGCATCTGATCTTGGTCGTATTGTATGAGCTGAGGTTGATTTTCTGGTGGTTCTCGGTAACAACCCAGCTGCATGTTTCGAATGTAGAGTGGACCACCGTATTTGGCAGGCTTATTGAAATCTTAACTGGGCACACATACAAAAAAAGTGATTTTAAAAGAATGGTGCTGGGTCCATTGAGAAAACCTGTAGTAAAAGGAAAAAGATATAAGAAACGTTTTACGTTTAGTCCCTTTGAAAGTTGCTGGTAAAAGACCTAATGAGCCTTCTAGTGTTCTATTCGTAAAGGCGCTGCGGAAGACGTGTTCGACCTCGACACGCTTGCTCAGCCTTATTTAAGGGGAAGCTTTCTCTTCATTGTTGCGAGGGCTTGGGAATTAGGGCGGCGGTTATTTATAAAAGATGATAGTCATTTTGGTCTGTCCTGCTGTCCCTGGATCCAGCCCCCTGGCCAACTTTGAAAGAATTCTTGAGCAGAACGTTTGTATAAACGAAACATTTCAACTTAATAAATCTGAAAAACATGCTCCATATTTGATAACAATGTTCAACAAAGCCATCGTGACTTACAGGAGGAATGACGTCAATACGTGACTGGTGCTTGCAGTTTATATTTACATTAAAGAAGGTGTGTGCTCGATTCAGGCGAGAAAAAAATTTAAAGAACGTTCAAAACAGTGTTTTTCTACTAAATACAAGCAAGGCTGGCACCCGAGCACCGCACTCGTAGCTCGAGAGCTCAGTCCCAAGAGTTGAAACAGATGGCACGCCAGCAATGTGAACGATTCAAAAGTGAACGCCGCGAACCTCCAATGCGTGTACCGAGGCATATGCGAAACAGCCTGGGAGTTGGGCGGGTGAGACCGGATAGGTGGTTATATGGCAGAGCCGGCTGAAGGCCATCGTGTTTCGACGACGACATTTGCAGCGACGCGAGAACATAAGCAGCCAATTTTTCGATCGGTTTGTCGGCCCACGCGGTGTGCCCCTGCATAGAGGTTCAGAAAACGAGATATAACTGAGGTGAAGAAAGAAGTTATTCAAACAGAGAATTTACAAACCATGTGTAGGTCAGCGTTGCGGACTTACCAATGCGGAATTTGAATCACTTATTAATCATTTCACTTTTTTAAGATACCGGAATGGAATGAAAATGGAGTGGGTACAATTGCCTAAGGGAATGGGAATAGGGTTAGCGCAGTTTGGTATGAATGGAATGATATTGATTTTTAAACGAGCTGTTTCCTTCCCCTGGGACCTAGAGCTAAGCTCACTTCAACGCGAGCAGCCTCAGTGCAACCAAAGCGGTCATTCAATGGTCAATGCCTTTGGTTTCGATGATGGTTGGTGTTTAATGGCGCAAGGCCGACGAGGGCAAAGAGCGCCAGAGAAGTTGTTTAATGAAAACAAGTGGTTACCACAAAAGCTAGGTATAAAATGTGTAAACTGGACATAGTAAGATCGATAAAGATAATGGTGATGGCTGGTGTATAGGGCCAGATTTGATTATGCATGATAGGAGATGAGGTTTAAAAACTTAACATCAGACAAATACTTAAACACGCGTTTCACAGAAACCATGGCATCGTCACCCAGAAACAACGATGGGTGTAGGGGAATATGTTGTCTGTAGAGTTCTCTGAAGTGTTTGTGTCGTGTTGTGTCAAGTGCCTTGCATTGTATGAGTATGTGGACTACGGATAGGCCCTCCCCACACCTGCTACACAGAGGTCTTGGAGATCCCGTGAGCAGGTGCGAGTGCGTTACATGCGTATGGCCTATCCGTAACCTAGCTAAGGTAACTTCAATGTGCCTGTTGTGTGAGTCAGTAGTGTATTGTCCCAAGTGTGGTTTTATTACGTGTAGTTTGTTGTCTGTCTGTTCGCTCCAGTCTGCTTGCCAAGTTTTACGGAGTTGTTGTCTAATGTGTGGCTTGAGGTCTGTGTAAGGTAGTGTTGCCATGTCGACTGTGTTTCGGAGTGCAGCATTGGCGGCCATTTCATCCGCCACTTCATTACCGCCAATGCCAGAGTGGCCTGGCACCCAACACACAGTCACCCCAAGGTTTGAAGAATAAGCTACCATAATCGTTTTGAAGACAAGATTAATGACATGGTTTTTTGATGACTTTCCGGATGATAATGCACGGACGACGCTCAACGAATCTGTATAAATGACGGATGTAGGAATATGATGTTCAACTATGTGACTTACAACCAGAAATATGCCATATGCCTCTGCCGTAAAAATACTTGTATTAACATTCATTCTTCTACATGCTTCAAAATTGGGCCCATGCGCAGCACAAGACACCGCAGTGGACGTTTTAGATGCATCGCTGAAAAACTCTACAGCTCTGTATTTATTCTGCAGATGCATGAAATGCTGCAAAATCCCACTTCTTGGTGTCCTGTTCTTATTGTATTGTACGAAAGAGAAGTCACATGCCACAGGACGAAGATGCCATGGTGCTATAAGATCAGTGTGAGATGATTTGAATGTGTCTAAGAGAGAGACGTCATGAGTAGTCACCTCGTCCCTCACTCTCTGCGAGAAAGGAACAGCAATGGATGGGCGGTTTAAAAAGAGTTTAGTTGTGGACGTATCATTAAAAACCGGTTTAAAGGGATGGTTATTCATTGATGAGATTTTGGAGGCATAAAGGAGGTCAACATAAGTTCGCTGGTACGCTAAGCACCATTTGTCGCACTCTGCATAAAGACTGTGGACAGGACTGGTACGGAACGCCCCACAAGACATGCGAAGCCCTAAGTGAAGCACTGGGTCGAGCATTTTAAGTGCTGTTTTTGTGGCTGATCCGTACACAACGCTTCCGTAGTCCAACCGTGACCCCACCAACGCGGCATAAAGTCGAAGCAGGAGTTGTTTGTCTGCACCGTACGATTGGTGAGACAGGACTTTTAGAATATTCATTGTTTTTAGGCATTTTTGTTTAAGTCGTTTTATGTGGGGTATGAATGAGAGTTTCTCGTCAAACACCACACCCAAAAACTTGTGCTCTCTTTTTACTGGAATCGAGTCACCAAAGAGTTTTAAGTCGGGATCGGGCAGGATGCCCCGCCTTTTTGAGAATACAACGCAGGTACTTTTAGAAGGATTAAGTTTAAACCCATTTTCATCTGCCCAGCGAGAAAGTTTATTTACCCCAAGCTGGACCTGACGTTCACAAATGGATATGTTACATGATTTGAAAGATATTTCAACGTCATCTACATACATCAAGCAGGATATGGTTGGTGGCAGTGCCTTTCGGAGAGAGTTCATCTTAACTATAAACAAGGTGCAGCTCAATACGCCACCTTGAGGCACGCCATTCTCCTGCACGTGAACGTTTGAAAGTGCCGAACCGACCCTGACACGAAATGTTCGTTCAGACAGGTAACTTGAAAGAATATTCAGCATGTTACCTGTCACACCATAGGATTTTAGGTCTGCAATAATGCCATAACGCCATGCCGTATCATAAGCTTTCTCGATATCAAAAAATACGGTCATGCAGTACTGTCTGTGTATAAAGGCATCCTTAATGTAAGATTCCAGTGCAACTAATTGATCGTTAGTGGATCGCCCTGCCCGGAAGCCTGCCTGGCAGCTCTCGAGAAGACCATTGTACTCAAGAAAGTACACGAGCCTACGGTTTATCATCTTCTCGAGAGGTTGCACAGGCAGCTTGTCAAAGCAATGGGCCGGTAACTGGAAGGAGAGGAAGAGTCCTTCCCTTCTTTTAGGAAAGCCACTACTATGGCCTCCCTCCAAGAGCGAGGAATGTGCCCCGAAAGCCAAATCTTGTTATATAGGTGGAGGAGTGTTAGTAGGGTGTCTGAGTGTAGGTGCTGTATCATTGTATATGTGATGTTGTCTGGGCCTGGAGCTGAGGGTTTACAAGTGCTCAGAGCGGTCCTCAGCTCATGAAGTGAAAACTCCGAGTTATAAGAGGAGGTTGACTTATCATTATCACGTAAAGACTTCTTTTCAGCCAATTGTTTGTGTTTCATGAAAGTGCTAGTGTAGTGTGCTGAACTGGACACGTGTTGGAAGTGTTGTGCGAGTGTGTTAGCCTGGTCTTCCAGTTTGTCCCCTGTTGTACTGACCAGGGGCAGGCTGTGTGTCTGTTGTCCTTTTAGTTTGCGTATTCGTATCCAGACTTTGCGAGAGTCAGTGTAAGAGTTTATGGATGTTACGAATGAGCGCCAAATCTCTCGTTTTGCCTCACGGCGCACACGTTTTCCCATCGCCTTAGCCCTTTTGAACAATAAAAGGTTTCCCGACGTGGGGTACCTGCGCAGGATACCCCACGCCTTGTTCTGGGCCTCTCGCGCCCGCCTACAGTCCTCATTCCACCACGGCCTCCGCTGGTTGCGCGGGGCACCAGAGGCGTGGGGAATAGACTTTTCGGCGGCGTCGAAGATGTGCGCCGTGAGGAGTTGGGTAGCTTCTTCGACGTGTAGGTGTCCTATGGATGTGTGGTGTAGTTTGGATGTCTCTGTAAATGTATTCCAGTTAGCTCGTGCTTCATTGAACCTATTATGGGAAGATGGACCGCATGGGCCTTTACCTATGTATGTGAGTGAGGTGGGGAAGTGGTCACTACCGTATGGGTCAGTGCCCACACCCCACTCGAGAAGAGGAAAGAGAACTGCGGAGCCAATCGACAAGTCAAGACATGAGTATGTGTTGTGTCCTATGTTATGGTATGTAGGCTGTTTATTGTTGAAAAGGCATGCTCCTGAAGATGTAAGGAATTTCTCTATAAGGCGACCTCGGGCATCCGTGCGAGAAGAGCCCCAAAGAGTGTTGTGAGCATTAAGGTCGCCTGTCAGGATGTATGGTTCGGGCAGCTGGTCAACCAGCGCCTCGAAGTCAGAGCTTAAAAGTGAAACATCAGGAGGAATGTATATGGAGCATACCGTTATCAATCTATTAAATATTATTGTTCGAATTGCCACAGCCTCAACGACAGTGTTCAGAGGGACAGGGTGGCATGCTAAGGATTTGCGGGCGATTATGGCCACACCGCCAGAAGAGTGGGTGCAGCCATCCCTGTCTTTCCTGTATACCAGGTAACTATTCAAGACATTTGTGTTTTTGGAATTCAGGTGTGTTTCCTGAACACACATTAAACTTGGCTGGTTGGCATGCAGAATCTCATGCACGTCGTCAAGATTATTCAGAAGGCCTCTGCAGTTCCATTGAACAATATTTTCTCTTCCCATTATTATGTGTTCAGAGCTACTGGAGTGTGATTATTTATGTAGGGTCTTTCGGGGCTTGCACTCTTGGAAGGGGTTTTCTGGCCTTCTCTACTGACCTGGACGTCGCAGCCCGTTCCTTCCGCTGCGATGGAAGCCGGAAGGGCTCGACGTCCATGTCGTCATCTGAAGGCAAGGGGGTGCCCAGCGGACTGGGCCCCCTTGACATTGTACCCTTTCGGGTGTTCTTTGCCTGCACTGCCAGTGCCGAAGACGTGGGGAGCACCACAGATGGCACCGGCAGTGAGGCAGAGGAGGGGGTCGCTACGACTGCCTCCGTCTCCATCTCCGTGCCCTTGCATGTGCTTTGGGCCGGTGGAGAGGAAGCAGTGGATGCAGCGGCATCCCCAACAGACGTTGTTGCCACCACAGCCGCTGCTGGGTGAGCTAGCGGTGCAGAGGCTGGTTGGGCTGCCTGGGGCAACCCTGGGGGGGGGCGGGGGCTGGACCAAGTCCGACTCGCGGTACTGGGTCCCCGCCGAAACTAGACGCCGCTCCGCCCCCCGGCGAGCTGCGTCGGCGTACCTCCCCAGGGGGAAAGAGGCGAACCTCTTTCGCGCCTCCGGGAAGGTGATGTTTTCTGTGACTTTGACGTTGATGATTTTCTTTTCAATTTTGAATGTCTCGCAGGCTCGCGAATACGCGCCGTGAGGTCCTTTGCAATTCACACATAGCAATTGGTTAGAGGGACAATTATCAGAGTGATGACCTTGTTGCGCGCACTTGGCGCAGGTTAGTTGGCCCCGACACGAGTTGGTACCATGCCCGAACCGCTGGCACTTGTAACAGCGCCGCGGATTCGGGATGTACGCTCGGACAGAGCACCGGATGAATCCTGCATTGATATGGTCTGGAAGAGTTGCACGGTCGAAAGTGAGAATTATGTGCCTGGTAGGTATTTCCTTATTGTCTCGTCTTATGGATATCCGCCTGACTGCCGTCACACCCTGATTTCTCAGGCCTTCTAGAAGATCGGCTTCCGCCTCGTTTGTCAGATCTGACTCTGAGATCACGCCCTGCGAGCTGTTGAGGCTGCGGTGGGGCGTGACCTTGATGCCAAGATCGGCAATACGGGTCTGGCTCAGGAGGCTTGTGGCCTGTTGCTGGGTGGTGACTTCTACCAGCAACTCTCCAGTTCTTTGCTTTTTGGCTTTGTAGTGTTTACCGATTATTCCTTCTATGAATTTTGTAGTCAGAAAAACGGACATTGAGGCAACTGGCTTGTCTTTTTCAAGGGATTCGATAATCAAGAATCGGGGATAGTTATCAGGTTTCGGGAGAGTGAGAGTTGGAAGGGGTGGGTACGTAACATCGGTGCGGCCCCTTTTCAGGGACCGATCGGGTTTGCGGGGGGGTTTTGATTTATCCATGTGGCATTGGAAAAAAGTAGGGGACGGGGGTACTTTCGTCTCAAACCTTACCCTAATAGCTTGAGAGGTCCCGGAGCTCCCTGCCTGGTGAACAGACAGAGAGCCCATCCGCCGGAGCTTGACCTAGGCTCCGACGGCCACCGTTCGTGGTTGCTAACCCTCCACCTATAAACACATCGCCACGGTTGGATCCAGCTTATGTTTGGGGGCTCGGGGTCCGCGGTATCGCCAGTACCGTCACCATGAATACTCAAGGTGCCCCGTGCGGGGGCCTTTGGTTTCGTAGCGACTACTTTGACCATATGCACCTTATGAGGTAAATGATCCCTGGTGCATCCCGAAAAAAAAGAGGCTCTTCCCGCAGCGAATATTTCGCCCTCCACAGCCGCGGATCAGATTTAACTGGTAAATGCCGGCTTTCAGGCCGGCATTTACCAGTTAAATCTGATTTAAAACCAGTTAAATCAGTTTACCAGAAACAGAAGGCAATGCGACCAAATAAGACAACATTTAGATGTAACTGGGAGCGATTATAGCGTGGTCACGTGGCCAGTTTTAATTGTGGTAGCGTTTCTTCATATAGCGTTGGCGCAACTGTTCCATGTTTATATTTCATTTACGCAATCCCTAGAATATTTCATTTTGTGCGCTTGGTTTCAATGTAGTACAACATTCGAAGGAAGAGGAATGCCTTTCATGTCCTGACGCAGAGAGCTGGCGCTGTTAGGAGCAACAAGGATTTCTGTCGCTGGTGCGAAATCTATCCATGCCGCGGACCTTGGGCTACCCAACCCGAAAGGCATCGAACAAAGGCATGGCGTGAAGCATCGCGTCTTGCCTGTGACGCCGTTGCGGCGTTAGGTCGGCTCTTCCTGCTCCTGCAGGTTTTTTGACACTGCTAATTTTGCCTGCGGGTAGAGGGCTACGCTCTTCGGGTACAACTGCCCTTTGCGCTGACGGCAGGCAGGCGTCTCTGTGCCCGGCGCCGTGAGCCCGCGACCCTAAGCATAAGCCAGCAGCCTTGCCGCGGCTATTCTCGCCTCAAAACTCATGCTGCGAAACTTGCAGCTAACAACATAAAACGTCCACCGTTTCAACTCCGTGGTGTTTTCTTCACATACCCCTGGGCACAGCGCGCAAAGCGCAACTTTGTAACCTGCAACCTGACCTTGTAGGCGTCACCAGGAATATGGCACCACCGGTCGACCATCTGTGAACGGGCTCTGAAAGAGGCGGTGGGGTCGGGAGGGGTGGAGGGGGGAATGGAGCCTTTTTTCTGTCAATAAAGAAAGGCCTTGACCTCCTAGCCTTTGTACGAATAAATAAATTATGGCGTTAAAGCAAAATAAAAAGAACTGGTTGGAGGGGTCCAAAGCCCTAGTCTCGATATGAATAAGTCAGCCTAGCATCACATGGCATAGGATCATTCTAAAAACCATACGGGGCGGGTCCTCCACATTACGAGAAGACAAAAAAAAGTGAAAATTAGAATGGATGACGGCGGCGTTGTGGTTTTCTGTCACGTGGTCGATCGGCAGGGTTTGTCTCTGGAGCCAGCCTTGTGGCGTGGACCTCATGAGGAGCTGTTGACCGTAATAAGAACTTTGTGCGAGCGGTCACGACAAACCGGTCATGATATTGCGTTTTACGGGCTTCTTATTCATTCCATTCATACCAAACTGCGCTAACCCTATTCCCATTCCCTTAGGCGGTGCCCGGGCTCCAAATGCCCGGGCACCGCCACCCGTTCGGCCCGCACAGGCGCAGAAGCCAATGAGGCGGTCCACCGTGCACCTCGAGCTCTCGTCACCCGAGCAGGCCCTTCTTTTGGTTCTTATTCTTTTCCCTCTCCCTCACACTGAAAACTGCCACCCGGAATGGCAGTTGGCACATACCTCCCAAGTCGCGGTTCACATCGCATCCTCCGCCACCCCGCTCCCCTGGACCCAGTTTTAAATGAAGTGTTTCTCCTCCTTATCTCCTCCTCCTCCTCACTGCGCATCCCAGAGAACGGACTGTGGCCCCTGTCATTTTGTCCATCAGATGCTCTCACCCTCTCCTTCGTCTTCGTAGCTACGAAGCTTCGTATTTCGTGTTCTGTTGTCGCCGCACCGGGCGGGGGTCGCTCACCACAGGGCGGCGCAATGGGCCGTTTCTTCTCCAATATATATTCATGCTCCGTGTCCGAGAGACAGACGCTGTCCAAACAGGACTACGCAAGAATTCAAACGTGTACGTAACAGCGCTCCTCCCACCAAGTCTCTCAAGATCTGACACCAACATTCTTGGCCGTCCGTGTCATTCTGCAACATTCACTAATGCTCGCTCTAACTACATAGCAATGACCGCGAGTCAGGCGTATGACGGATCCTGCGTGTTGGCGATTATATGCGACGTTGTATGTAAATACCCATATTTTTTATCGGGAAGAAAGCAGGGACGGAAGTTCTAGTTGAGTCCTGCTCAGTAAGGTTCATGTCCCGTGCATTTCAGTCGCGATGCAGTTGCACTCGCAATACGTATGGCAAACGACATCTATGCTCACTCGTGCTGCGTCACATCTCCCCCCCCCCCCCCAAAAAAAAAGCTCCTGCAAAAAACAAAGGCTGGCAGTGTTATCCCGCAAAGAAGGGGGTCCCCCGCGGACGTACACTCAAATATTGACAAAGCGGGCATGAGCGAAGATCTACGAACAAGACTGAAAGGGCTGCCCCCCGTAAAAACGTGGAGCCCTACCTGCACAAACCGAGAAGAGCACGAGTAGCCTTCCTGCGGAAACAACTCCAAAACAAAAAAATGTAATCTAAACCGACGCTGATTTCTACAACGAACCCTTTTCCACAACCAGGACAAGAACCTTTCAGGCGCGGAAGCTCAAACACTGAGGCAAATCCAGACAAGCACTTACCCTAAAAAATCCCGGCTATCCAAAATGTTCCCTCAAACACACACAGACGCATTAAATACAATGCGGAAACCCTTCCACCTTATTTCATGCAACATGAGCCTACCCTATCATCTGGCCTTTAGGAAACACCACCACAAACACGGTGGCTCTATGGGAGGAAGGTACGGTCATCTCCGACTTTGGGATTCAGGACTAGATTCTTCGAGCCCGGAGAGAAGCAAAAGAGTGTGGGGCCCTGGAAGGAGGGCACCGCCCCAACGACAATCCTGACACCTCCTTTTGTTCTCCTAACAAGCGTTTCTATTTCCCTCTCTCTCACATTCGACTCCTTTGCTTTCAGCCAATGGGGGCTCGCCCAAAATGGAGATGTTCAAGCGGGCGCGAAATTTACTAAACTGGGCATCGCACGCCGCTCTCCTCCTCACTCCGTACAACACCGATATTCGTTGGCTGCTAACTCAGGAGACGATCCGTTACGGGCCTTCTTCACCGTCAGCTCACAAGGCAACAAAGGTGAAAATACACTTCTTGCGAACGACAGGCTCGCACAAAAGGCTGACGTTCAAGGCTAGTCACCATCACAGATCTACTAGTGCTCCTACGCTGGTCACTCTTCTCTGCGCTCTGTTCTTACCCCAGCAAATGTGAACATTATCAGCAAGGAGTAGGACAAGCCGGTTTGTAGCCTGAACTCCATCTTCAGGCTGGCGTGCTGAAGATGACAACACACCGGCTTAAATTTTTACACAATAAGCCCGCCCATGTCCCTGCACGTCCTCCAATAGTTGGCTTCGGTTGGAATGAAATTGGTCTTAGGTCAACTTCTGAAGCGGACCATGCGCGAGCCTTAATCTAATAGCGACTGTTTGCCGTGGTGTGTACTACGCCCATGGTTGCAGCCTTATCTCAAGTGGCAGGCAGAATCCTCAAGTACCTCCCTCCAACTCTGATGGACATACACACCATCTGTTGCCGGGTAACGCGGGACAAGACAGAAACGAGGCGGCCGATTTGGTAGCGATGGTCCCGACGTCATCTTCACAACAGTGCGAAATGACGGGCACACATGAAGCTGCTTCATTTGTCGCTGTCGTTTTCGCCAAGATGACATAAACTCGCCTTGCTTACCACTCCTTTACAGGTTCCTAACGTACCACGGCGAACCACTCGTACGGTCGTTCCCCTCCTGAAGCCAATCAAGAACTTCTCTCTCAGCAGACAGAAGTTCCACCTACAATAAAAACTTCAATACTTATGAAAGCCGAACATTCAGAAAACTTCAACCACCTTCATAGAAAGCATCGGCTTGCTATAATGTCCCCGAACAGCACAGACAAACACTGAAAAAATGCGGAGAGTAAGCAAATCTGTTCTATGCATTCTAAGGATGCAACATTGTATGGCCCTCAGAGAACACCCACGAACCCAACACGCCAGAGCTGTGGCAGGCAGCCCTACCGAACTCGCTCTCGAGACTCAGCGAGAGCTGAGCCGAACAGCGAAAATGGCGGCATCTAAAAGTGGGCACTGGAAATAGGGCGCCACTCACTTTGCTAGCCGGACCGTATTAGTTTTGTGCATTTTCTGGTTGTGTGCGTTGCTTGTACCGCCTTTATAGTTGCCTGGTCACGCCTTGTGTTTTTTCTACTTTTCTTTCTCTCATTTTCTCCTTTAATATGTATCGCTGTCCTTTCTTTCCCTTTCATTTCCCGTATCCCCTCCCCCCTGAGTAGGGTAGCCAACCGGACAGTACTCTGGTTAACCTCCCTGCCTTTCCTGTACTATTCCTTCCTTCCTTCCCTCCCTTCACCCCCAACTTTCACAACAAGAAAGTTTGCTGACTTGGGATCAGAGCAGCGTGAAAGAGCTCACGTCGGATGACTGCACGCCTGCGTCTTCTGCCTTTGAAGAATGTGTCGCATCAGTGGGCGCCATGACTTTGCCGTGAGACATCGCGCAAATCCAATTGTCTGCAAATATGAGCGACGTTTCTTCCCTAAAAAAACCCAAGTTGATAAAATCAGAAGTTATACCATCACTTCGAAATGCTCCCACATTTTGCCCCAGCAGTTGACAGCAAAACTAAGGGAACATTTCCTAAATCTCGTCGCCCGGATCTCAGTACGACTGACGCGGGACATGCTCGCATGGCGATGGAAAAGTTCGCTTACTCGCTTACAACTTAAGAAGGACGACGAAAACTTCCCCTGCCCCTCACCAGCAACTGGCTGTTTCTCCGCGCGGCTCACAGTGCGTCACTGCACGATTTGTGCCGGAAAAAATGGGCCTTTAGTTTGTTAGTTGTGGAGAGTATTAAGCTTAGTAGATTCTATGAAGTCGAAGTAGCTCTACACAAGCGCGCAGGCGACACTTGGCTGATTGAGATGGTAGTAGAAAAACTGTGACTGATTCCTCTGTCATAGCCATTTCCTGCCCAACATAAGCATTTTAGAAAAAATGGCCACAAGTAGTTAAATTTTGTGTATTTACCCCTTCCCATTGATGCTTCGACCAGTTAAAATGGAAAGCCCAGAGTATTTCACACAGAAAACAAACCCACACATATGTGTGGGCTGGGCTTCTATTTGTATGATCTGCGGGTAGTAATAATACCTTAAAAACAGCATCAGGCGCAGAAAAACTACAATTTTACGTATTATTTATAAGTTTTATATTGTTTTCAGGAGTATTTATATTAAAAATAGGATTGTGTGAAAATAAATAATAATGAAGTTTTAATTAACGTAATTAATAATTATAATTAATACTATTATCACAAGTAATTACGCAACGAGTTGAAGGTTAAGGCGCAAGAAAACATTACCAATGAACCAGAACAAAACCGCGAATAAATGAGACACCAAGAAAGCAAGAACAAATTATTTATCGCTAGCGCTTCAGTGCACGAGCCCGCCACCGTATGCCGCCCAGTGACGACGAAAGCCCAGCCCACACAAATGTGTGGGTGCATTTTTCAAGCGTGATGACGGAACGCACACGAAGGGAACGGGTGTGTTTTTTAGCCGATTGTGTTTTCCCAAGTACTGAAAATCGCGTATTACGCTTTTTATTCAGAAAATATGAGAATAGCAAGAAGAAATACCAGCTTTCATCGTGAAGGCGGCTAGCGTGATTGCGGGGGCTTGGGCGCCGTTTTTAATGTGCGATTTCTCGCCCCCTGGTGGCGAAATGAGTGAACTACCGAAACCTATAAAGTCTCTGAAGCGTTCGCAGTGACTACCCAGGGCTCTGAAACCGAAACCGAAACAGGTGCCGCTTTGTAAACGAATTTGTTGACCCACACGTTTGTGTGGGCTGGGCCGTAAAGGGATAGGAGTCGGTAAACACGAAAGTGAAATGTGCACCGAAATCTGCAGCTGAGCATGATTTGCGGGCGGCTCTATTGTGGTGTGCTTGGCGAGCGACGTCTTGCTGCCGAGTCGCGTCAGCATAGGTGTACTGGCGTCATTTCCGTGTTGGATATGACGTCAGTGGAAGCACGGTGTATTCCAGCATAAAACACTTTCGTGTTAAAATATAAAACTCAAAAACGAGTTACCATAAGTATAACGTAATTTTAGTACTAAAGGCAGGGGTGCACCCTTTACACCCTCATTTCCGTGGCGGATATGACGTCATGAAAATTTTTGGGTATCCCGGAACACAACAGTTTTGTGTTAAAATTCTAAGGGCAAGTAAAGGAGGCAGGAAATCCGTAAATTTATTATGGGTGATAAAGAATTAAAAGCAGGCTAAACTTTGATTGTACAAGGTGCGGCAAGCCCTATTTGCGCTTGTTGAACTTGCACAGGAACCACCTGCAAGACCACACATTTACGATCGTTTTTGAGATATTTATGGTAATTTAGGGAGCGCTTACAACACGAGGGTTATTCAAGAAATAGTCACTAAGCTGCTGTGAACGCCAAAACTCAAAACTAACAGGCTATACGATATATACTTTACAATACCGTTACTGTCAGCGCTGACTTATGGTTGAGTGGTCTGAAGCAATAGGTATTTTGTTTTGCAACTCGGAAGTTACAATCCCCAATATGGCATGAAGTTGATTTTTTGGGGGGCGGGAGTAAATTTTTTTTTGCGCGGAATTAATCCTTTTGCGCTGCAACTTTCACTGCTCAACGAGCGAGTCCAGAGAACGCGTGCAGGCAGACACAGACGCGCTGGCGCGTTCTCGTCGTCGTGGTGTTGACATAAGCACCCAGGGCTTGAGGGAACAGTGCCGAATCAGCCGACTCTCGAACATGCCTCTTACGACAGAGGCACGAGCCAGGCAAGCTCCAAATTTGGGGCAAAGTGCCTCGGATTTCAACGTCTCTGCTGACACGGAGGGCGTTCAGCAACTGTGTACATGTCCCCTAGCGATGGTTATGATTCTGAGCCGTGCTGGCAGGCTTATGTGACACGTTTTACAGTCGACAATATGACAGAATCGCGGTATACTGATTCCTGAGATATAAAGAATACCCAGCCAACGATGAAGTCTAATGCCGGGCATGTTTTTTCACAGAACCAATTTTAAACATCGTTAAATTCCAATTTTAAACATCGTTGAATTCCAGTAGCACCTCGCATGAGCATCAGTGCTTTAGATGGTGCGACCGCCGCAGACTAAGTTGTAACGCAGTCTGCGGCAGAGTTATAACTTCACGACAGACTTCATAACTCATGGTAGAGTTATAACTGCACTCGAGTGCAAACGGAATTCAAGTATATGTTTTATATGGTACGAATTTTTGAACAAAACGGCTCAAACAAAATCCCACACAATAAGAGGCTCAATGGCGCCTCTTTTTGAGCACGTAGCTATAATTTTCCTGATGCTGTTTTTGCATTCTATTCATTTCGGCTGTCATTACGGTGACCTCTACTAAATAGTACTCTTGACTCAACTTGCAGCGGTTATTCATTTTTACTAAAACAACACATCTCCACCACCGAACTCGCAACAGGTGGGCCACAGTCTGCGTTAATATAATGCGTAGTTTCTTCGACAGGTCCCCATTTTTAGAGGAAATTATCCTTGGCCCCTGCCTTTGGCTTTTCCTTAACTCTTGCTGCAGCTGCTGCTGCGGCCTTATGGCATCGTCTGCTGCCGGGTCTTATCTCACACTCTACAACGCTAGCTAGTCCCTACCGCGGCGCCCAGTAAGCGACACGCGGTGGTGGAGGATGATTTGGCAGAGTTTAAGGAGACCAAGCTCGCCTCCTGGGACCACGCCCGGACGGTCCGCTGGGGGCAGCAGTTAGGGGGGAAGGGACGCCTAAAGAAACCCCAGTTCGTGTAGCACGTCTGTGCTTGACGCTGGTTGCGCCTTAGTCAGGGAGATTGAAAATTGGAAGGTTTCTCTTGTGTCTTGTATTTGTCGACGCACTGACAACGGCTGACCATTCTGAATAGTTGGAGCAGGTACCCCAAGCCCGGCAGCACTAACAAAAGCCACACGTCAGTTTATTAAAGACGATAGTCTTTCTTGGGCTACTTAAACCCAGAAATTTTGGTCTGTCTGTATGTTTGTCTGTCTGTCCGTCTATCTGTCTGTAACTCGATTCAGCCACCCGGGCAAAGTAAAATTGATATTGCGCAATAGTCTTATATACTCACAGCAAAATGTAAACGTCTAAGCCCGGTTTATTTGTTCATACTTGTCAACTTTGTTTAACAAGAACAAGACATTACACAAAGATAAGACAGGAAATCAGTACGCAAGGGATATTTACAGTGTTCCTTTATTAAACAATTCATGGATGCTTGGTTTTTCGATAGAAAATGATATTCTACATCTACTACAGAAAACCGCCGCCTCCTGGGGGCGTATGAAAAATCACGCGGCAACAGCAACGAAAGCTTCCACTAGCTACGTTCCACGTTCTGCTTGGAACGCACGTGGAGCAGGGCCACGCGGTTCTATAAACCTTATAGTCAGCCGCCTCCATTCACGCGGGTCCCCTGCGCACTGCAGCGCGGGCATCGAGGAACCCGGCCTGTAGCAGTGGCACGCGGTAAATTCAAATCGCCTTGCGCAAACCTTTAGTGTGTTTACCTTGGGATGAGCGCGACGGTACAGGAACAGCATGACAGGTGAGAGGGAAAGCAATGGGGGGCATTTTCTTGGCAAATGTTTAGAAAGGCTATCGTCTTTTGACGACTTGTGCAAAGAAAGAAGCGGATACGCGGCCAATGTTTTTAACACAGGTACGACACAGCGAATGTTTCGTGTTGCGTCGGTTTCCACGCCTGCGTGAGATCCGCCTTTTTTGTGGTTCAGTGACGCTGCCCGGTTTTTATGCAGCTGTGGCCTTGCCCGCCGCGGTGGCTGAGTGGCTAAGGTGTTGTGCTGCTGAGCACGAGGGCGCGGGTTCGATTCCCCGCGTCGGCGGCCGCTTTTGTGATGGATGCGAAAGGCAGAAGCGCCCGTGTGTACAAGGTTTCAGAGCACGTTAATGATCCCTAGGTGGTCAAAATTAATCCGGAGCCCTGCACTACGACGTGCCTCACCTGCGTTTCGTAGGCGCGTTAAATCCCACAACCAAGGATTTGGCCTTATGGCGCAGAATTCATACGGCCCTGATGCCATGTTTGAAAACCTCGCGGCTGAATGGCGCAAGGGAAAATCGAAGGATTTTGATAAAGATGGGGTTAACGTTTAGCCCTGCTGTTGAGTAGATACGGAGATTTCTATCTTATTCATTCGCATAGGTATACAGCTCCCACGCGTCAAGCATGCGTTTATGCATATCGTCACATCTGTTACTGCCGCGCTTTCTTTCGGCCTGTAGGTAAAGCGAAAGGAAAAACAAAGCTTCAGGTCCGCCTTTGCGGCTGTTTACAGGAAGTACGTCGGGTGTGGGCCATCTGTGTATTTGCCTGGTGTTGCTGTAGATGTTGCACAAATATTCCCGCTCGTGTTGTAGCTGTGCGGGTGGTGCCCTTGAACGCCAAATTTTCTCTCCATTTTCTCTCCTCCTTGTGAGGGGGTTTTCATTCTATAAAACCCCAATTCATGCAGAATAAAACCCCTGTGCTGTCACGAGCTTGCAAAACTAATTCGACAGTTTTCTCGGCGCGCGACGTCAGCACGGCAAAAATGAAAATCACCGTCAGTGTCACAGTGTGGGCTTTAATTTTGGTTGCATTACCTTCCTTGGCGAAATGTAAGCGCACAACCGCTGTTCAACGCGATTATCCACTTTTAAACTGCTGTGCCTTTTTCCAATGACTTCCACTTGGTGAAAAAGTGTTTTGATCTTCGAAAATGTTTGCCGAACCGCATTTTCACCTTCCAAGAAAAAAAAAATACCGCAACATTTTTACCTCCATAATTCGGTCGTTTGCTGAGAGCTGTAAAAATAAGGTTGTTTTTGAATTTCTAGGAAGCTGTGAATTCGTAAATTGCGAGGACATTGAAGCTGTTGAATTTAACCAAGTAATAGTGAGATGCAGTGTACGTAGTCCTTTTACGATGTTCTTGTTGATACTTTTCTGCATGCTCTCAATTACTGAAACATTATAACACGCATCTATATTTTTTTGTTCAGGCAACTGCGTGACAGTATCTGTCCCAAACTTTCTCGGTATAGGAGAGGTAAGCTTTTTAGTTTCCTATTGGAGTTTCCTATTCTCCATTGAACTTTCCTCATTTCCAATTGAAGTTTCCTAGAATTGCATTATAGTAGCCTGATTTTTCGTATAAGGCTGCTGCTGCTTTTAGTCTACGTGTTCTTTTTTGGCTTGCGGTGGCTGTGCTTCAAACGTGAAGAAAGAAAAGCTTTTTGTGTGCTTTGTTAACGTTCTTCTTGCTGAATCGTAGTTTGTATATCTAGGCAAAAATAACTACAAAACAAAATATGTTACATTTAAATGATGATAAAAGAATATGATATCTAAAACATTACAGCCCCAGCGACACTACCAAAATAATATAGCAACCATTATATTATCCTATAGCGACCTTGATGAATGAGCGCGACTAAGCGATGGGCGAAAAACATTTTATACGCTGCGCGGGTCCGGTATAAGATGGTACATGGCCAATTTGTGGGCACTACTAGTGCCGGAAAATGCCAATACGTACATAAAAAGGTAGGTTAAAATAAAATAATGGTTGTAAATATTCCAACTTTTGCATTTCTCTGAGCAGTCCCAGGGCAATTCGTTAATTTCATTTGTATCTCGTTTCGCTTGGTACGTATAAGTCATACTGGCCTCAAAGAATAAATTATTGTAGGAGTTACTTGCTCCCTACCATATCATTAACGTATACGTACAATATAAAGGCCTCAAGATACCTTAGCGTTGGATAAGTGACTTTCAGTAGGAAACCATTATTTATATGCCCCAAGGTATCTCTGAATTAGTTATAAATGATGAGGAATCGATTCCCGCGGTATCTGAATAAATTGAAGAGCTTTCTCTCTATTATAGCACTTTCTGTATCAGCAGGTCATGTTAGAAAAACAGAAGGGTCTTTTAAAGTCCACAAATAGTGTTAGTAGATTTTGTATTTTAATTTGTGGTCTAGACGATTTGTTTGTCTCAGTAATGTAGTCCAGTGAATCGGAATCTGCGGAAACAATATTTTGAATCAGCTCTGTATTTGTGTTTATCCTGAAATGCAAGTCTGGAAGCCGGGAATACAGAGGTATGAAACCGACTTCGGCGCCTCAGATGTAATAGAAATTCGTCTGCACTTTTCCAAATAATCCTCATCGCTTTTACTAGAATTCACCGTAATTTGCCTGCTTGCAGCGCTGTGGGAAAGTAAACAGAGCAAGGACAAAATTTATATATATTTGACAGAGGTAATTACGAATTCTCTTGGCCATTCTCCCTGAGTGGGTTTTTGCAACGCGGGAATTAGTGCCGACGATGGCTTGGTTGCTGGTTGGTGATGCGTATTAACAGGCAACGCACACACGCAGTTGGAAGAAGATGGAACAACGTCTATTCTTCTATCCGTGTTCCCGCACTTGTGCCCTGCCAGAAACAGCAGCTTCGCTGTTAGAAATATATGACAGCAAGGATTTCAAAGATAGTGAATATCTGCAGTGGCACTCGAAAAGGACAATTTATTGAAGTAAAAAATGATCCCGCTAGGTTGGTTTTAGCGTAGCTATGGTTTTTGTATCAGTAACCACGGCAGTGACAGAGCCTGCGTAGTTACTTGCACGAAATACCGACTGAATTCCTTGCTTATGTAGCAGGCGGGTCATGGTGATATGCGCGTTTAATTTTAATGTGGTTACTAAGAGAAATACCCGTGTTGTGTATCGAATAATACGTTGAACAGATGCATTGTCTCTAGTGGATGGCTACATCGATATTGCGCGGGGCATGCAAGCGGACTTGCGAGCGGGTGGCGTCGCATTTTACGTAACGACAAAACATGGGCGCACCGTATTACCCGGACAGGGAAGAGGACTACAACATTAGAATAATGTTTATTGCGTTTATTGGGTGTTCATATTTGTCCTACATAGGTCAATACACAGAAAGGGGTCCGATAGCACGAGCATGGCCGGTAGAACTCCTGTAAGTGAGTACATATACACAACACAGGTCAGAACCGCTAGAGTGACAAAAATGCAAGTAGAACACTACAGGCACGAAGATAAGAAGGGAAATTACAAAGTAAAGAGAGTAGTTACAAATGTTTACGCAATGGTATGCGTCATGAAGAAAGGAAACAAGCGCAGTTTTGAAAGAATTTATAAATCGTCGCGTTTTAACTTGGCTAGCAAAATTATTCCAGTTTGAAACTGCCTCAAAATAAGCAGTGTGGTTGTCATAGTTAGTGGTTACTTTTGGTGGTAACAGACTGTTATTTGTGGAGGACCTGGTACAACCCTGATTAAATAGTATGTCATAGTTGAATATTATCGGAGGTATCAGTTCATTACCTGACAGGTGCACAAGGATACTAAGGCTGTAATGGAACAGCTTGCGTATTTTAATCTATTAGTCTTCAGTAGCTCAGCGGCGTTGCTGTTGTCCTATTATGTGTCATTATTCCTATGGCTTGATTTTGAACGGCCTTGAATGAAGTGCTATTAGTATAAGTAGAGAGAGAGTGAGAACTGTTTATTGTGGGCTGGAGAGGTCAGCTCTGCTAGCGGCAGTGCTTGCTACGCCAGATGGGGATGATTACAGTGCAGTGAAGTGAATGTGAGAGATCGGCAAAGCAGCAATAGAGAGAAAACAAAACCTAAATAAAAATGGCACGCAATGAAGTGCAATAATAAAAACTCGAAACAAAGTTAAGTAAAAGAAAAAAATTGAGCGAATCGAGCCCAGTAAGCGCAGAGCGCCTAACAAGAAAAAGGAGTCAAAGCGTACATGACGACGCAAACGGGTACAGTCGAAGCCATGCGCACAATGGAAGAATTACAAAGTTTTGTCTAGTCCTGAATCTCGCAAAAAACGCAGAAGAAATTTTCCCCCTAAATATGAGTCATTGTTGTTGTACCAGGGTCCAAGGAAGTGACACAACTGAAGGCTTACGTGAAGGAAAGTTTGACATCCACCTAAATGCAGCCATACGGCTACAAAGGAAAGCTATACAACTTCCTCAGAAACTTCGCAGTTGAAGAAAAATTCGTCCTGGTCCAGGATTAATTAACTGCGGTAGAAACGTGTTTACTTTCACAGAAATACGTTTAATACAGGACGAATCCTGGACCAGGACGAAGTTTTCTTCAACTGCGAAGTTTCTGAGAAAGTTGTATAGCTTTCCTTTGTAGCCGTAAGGCTGCATTTAGGTGGATGTCAAACTTTCCTTCACAGAAACTTACTCCACCTTGGGGACTTCCCCTAAATCTGGTCGATTAACTGAAGGCTTACTCCACGTCGAACACGAGACAGGCAGCTCGCCGCTTTAACTCGCGCAGCGGAAAATCGTGGGCATATACACAAGTGCCCGGTAGTCTTGCGCACAGCGCACGTTGGGCACAGTGGTGAATCCTCGCACCCTATTTTGAACCAGAAGCTTCGGGTGTAAGCTACGTTGAGACGCAAACGATACCGTACACCTTCAGACGCTTTCCTTAGGTGTGGTGAAACACGGAATTTACAGAAATTGTCAATTCCATGTAGAGGTGGATATCCGCTGCGAGGGTGCTGCCACTTCAACATTTGCTCTCTCCAACCAGTTCGACAGATGAGGGCACAACCGTCCTCTCGAGAGAAAGGAAGCTGTGTCGTGTTACGCAGAGAGTGGCCAGCGCTGGCGGCTGCATCAGATATTATATTTCCTTTTATTCCCGAATGACCAGGAAGCCATTGAAGCACAATGTGATGGCCCGCACGCACTACCGCTGTGCGTATTTCACTGATTTAACACACTAGCTGACTGCAGTGGTTGGACAGCCTTCTTAGAACTTGCAAAGCACCCCGTGAGTCTAAGATCACCCATCGTCGAGCATGATGTGCACCAATGTAATGAAAGGCAGCCCTTACAGCCGCTAGCTCAGTAGCGGTGGATGATGTTTTATGGCTCAGTTTTTTTCTGATTGTGCACTGGACCGACGGAATCCACACGCCAATGGCAGATGATTCTGCGGTCAATGAGCCGTCCGCGTAAACGTACGTGGGTGTGGCTTGCGTGCGCGGTGTATAAATACTCAAGTGTGAAAAACTTCAGTGGAGGTGCGGGCATGGACGACTTTTTGCTCATTCCGGCAATTGCCGTTATTATATTCCATGGTGCGAGTATCCACGGTGGCAATGCTGGCTTCACAGGTCGCTGGAAATTTGCCGGAAGCAAGTCTTTTACATGCGATGCAGTGAGGGCTACCAGATGATGCGCATGGCACCGTGTGACGTGGCGTAGAGACGTTCGAAGGCACTCTTGATGTTGAAGCACTGACGCTGAGAGGCACCGAGCTTCCCGCAGTGTTGCAAGTTGCGACGTGCATTTGGGAAGACCCAGCCACACGCATAGAGCTCTCACCAGCACTGAATCTACGACCTTCAAATTTGTAGAAGACAGTTGATGAAGGGCCGGCACGTTGTAGCGTGAAAGGCCGAGGAAGAGTGCTTGACAGAGTCCAACAAGAGAGGACACGGAGCGTCCCCAAGATTGTCCACTCAGCATGAGCAAAATGCGCACAAAAGACAAAAGCGTTTCTTTCAACTGCCGAATAGGGGGAGTACAAGACAGTGAGCGGTCAAAGACGACGCCGAGAAATTTGTGGCATTTGACATAGGGTATCTGCGTACCTTCTACACTGAGCGTATATCGTGAGACGTCACGCCGAGTGAACGCAATCGCTGCACACTTCTGAGGGGAAAAGATCAACCCGCAGCATCTCAGCTACTTTCGCATCGCCAGGATCGTTATCTGAAGTACGGCACGAATGTTTCTGTGGTTTTTTCCTGAGGTCCAGATGCAGATGGCATCTGCGTACAGCGAAATATTGACGCCTTGTGGAAGAACCAGTGGCAGGCGTATAAGGCATATGCTGAAATAAGTCGGACTCAAGACACCGCCTTGAGGAACTCTACGTGTGACAGGATGCTCGGTCTTTGCGCCATCACTGGTGACCATATAGACGTACCGATGTTGTAGGTAATCGCAGAGCCACTGGAACATACGTCCTCGCAGCCCTACGAACGTCATCTCTCTTCGGATAGATTCGTGTGCCACGCTGTAAAACGCTGCCTTGACGTCCAAAAAGACAGCTATGGTGATATTTCCAGCTGCTTTTTGTCGCGAGATATCCGCCGCCAGGGAAAGTATGTTATCCGTGCTGCTTCGTCTTCTCCTGAATCCAGACATCTGCGATGGACAAACGCCTCGATTTTCAAGGTCCCAAGCAAGCCGTTCTAACACCATCTTCTCCGTCATCTTGCTAATACAACTAAAAAGTGCAATTGGCCGGTATGAATCTATATCGGTTGCCGGCTTGCCTGGTTTAAGGACCGCTACTATCAGGGCGACTTTCCAGCTGGCCTCAAGGCGCCCTCTCCGCCATGATTCGTTGTACACTGAGAGGAACTGATGAAGAGCTTTTGGGCTCAAGTGGCGTAGAGCCAAGTACGTGGTGCCATCAGCCCGAGGGGAAGAAGACAAATTGACATTATTCAACGCCCTGGTGAGCTCTTCAATGGTGAAAGGTTCATCCATCAGCGTCGCATTTGTGGTGGAGTGACAAAACACGGACACCTCTGAGATCACAACGTTACAAGGCGGAGTAATGATCTTCATGCAAAATTATTCTGCAACACTCACTTTACTAACGCCCTTCTGAAGAGCAACAGTAGAGAATGGGTGAAGTGGTCTTGATGGAGTTCTTAAGGTGCAAAAAATTTGCCATATACGTGTTAGTGGCTTTCGTGGATCCAGCCGAGAGCAGAACTGGCTCCAGCGCAGTTTAGCGAGCTTGTGGATGTGCTTTTGGACATGTTTTTTCTGCGCACGTCTAGCAGCTCGAATGTCGTCCGGAGACGACGTCTTGCGTGCTCGCCGCTCTGCTCTCCTGCGGAGGGCCCCAAGGCGCTCGTACTCACTGTCTGTTGCTGATACTTCTTTGGGAAGCAAACAACGTCTCTCGGACGCAGCGCTCGCGTTAGAGATAGCGTCAGCAAACTTTTCATGTGTAGTAAAAGTCGCACTGCCATCCTCCCGGATACCTCTACGCTTCTCCCAATTCGTGCTGCACGCTGTGACTTTTTGCAGACCACCACCAATTCCCTTAATTACAGTGTAAATTGGAAGGTGGTCACTGCCGAAGCTTTCCACATCAGCAAACCACGACGCGCATGTCACCAGGGAGACAGAAATCAATGGCACAACCAAAGCACTTGATATTTTTCCACGGAAGAATGTGGCGCTGCCCGTGTTTAGGATGTGTAATCCGGCATCACTAGCGACGTTTAGAAGGTTGTTTCCCCGAGGTGGTGTTTTTCTGCTGCCCCAAACCGGGTGATGTGCGTTGAAATCACCCGTAGGAACATGCGGTGATGGTGTGTTGATCAATATGTAGTGCAGACGCCTGGCGTCGAAGTTCGCTCGTGGTGGTATGTAGCCTGCGATGACTATAAATTTCACGTCATTGTGTTTCACCGTAGCTGCGACGTACTCATTAGAAGAGTGCGAGGGCACACTGTGAACAAGAAAGGTCAGATCATTTCGAATCGCCAACAGGACTCTGCTTCGTCCCCTGTCAGTTATGGATCCCAAGAGCGAATAGCCAAAAATCCGAACCTGAGCGCGCAGGTTCGATTTCGATATTGCAATTATTGGGAAATGGTGCGTGTTGACAAATTTCTGGAGATCGGAAAGTCGGGAATTTTGTCCGCAGGCATACCATTGAAATATGGTAGCCTGATCCCGGATATTTTGTAGCTGCATTGAGGTGCCAGTGTTCATGCCATTGCTTCATGAAAGGAGCAACTACATCAAGTAATGTTAAGATGGCACGCACCACTGGAAACGTGAAAGGAGCCAAGAGAAAGCGTACAGCATTTGCCATGAGGAGCTTGAGGTCTGAGTGGGCTGCTCTTGCTGCCGGCTTGTTGGGGTTCGACGAGGACCATTGCACGCCAGCCGTAGGGTGCTGAAGTCTGCGAAGCAGAATCCACGGAAGGAGCAGATGAGGCGATTGAGGCACCACTACTGTCTAATCGCTGAGACGGAAGCAGTGAGAAGTCGGCAAAATCATCGACTGCAGCCACCTTGGGTTGTTGATCCCGTTTCTTCCCTTGGGCCATCTTGGTGCCATGGTGTTTGGAGGAGCTTTCATTAGTAATGACAGCTTCTCTTGCTGCCTGGTAGTCAACCTTGTTCAGACTCTTATACTTGTAAATGGTCCTCTCTTGGCGGAGGGCTGGACAGGAGGCATTGGCAGTTTCGTGACTTTGTCCACAATTGGGGCATCGTATTTCGTCGGACTTGCAGTCAGTACGATCATGGTCGGCTCCGCGCCGGGCACACCGGACTTTGCGGTTGCATGTGCACGCTATGTGCCCGAACCGTTGCCATTTAGAGCATTGCTTCGGTTTTTCTGTGTATTCATACACTTTATACCGAGGTTAGCCAAAGACAGCATGTTCAGGCTTTGTGTCAGTGTTGAAGACGACGTAAATTGAGTCCGACGTTTTTCTCAGGCGACGTACTGATTTCGCTGGCGTTCTTTGTAGCAGGTGCTCTTTTATTTCAGCCTCGGTGATCTCCAGCGGCACGCCTCTGATGATTCCAGCGGCGCAGTTTTCCGGTTCATAGGCTTCAACAGCGATGCTCACCAGAGTGGTGATCGTCAATAAACATGCTGTAGAGTCGATGTTTCTCGTGTCAACCGCAAGGAGATTAAGCCTGCGATTCGGCCGCAGCTGTAACGCGCCGTCGGGGGCCACGAGTTCGAAGCTAGCTTTTAGCTGTAGTCGGTTGAACCGAGTGACAACCTGCTTAGGATATTTTGGCTTGAGTATCACAGTGAGGCCGTGCTTCAGTACGTTCACCTGAGTATTGCTGTCCCCGATGGGGAGAGAACCCTTCGATCCCTGTCGACGTCGTTTACCTAGAACCAGTTGAAATTCACCACCGTCGGCAGCATCCATTTCTTCACCATCAGCGGGTGAATAAATGACGGCGCCAGAAGAAGCAGAACAAACCGACACTAAGTCCGCCATTCCATCTTCACGAGGAGAGTCAACATGAAAAACCAACGGCTGTGCCTGCATCCCGACTCCTACAGGCAGCGCGCCACGAGCAATTTCAGTCGACATGACGTGAGGTAAAACAGGCGGCGTCAAACCTGCAGGAGGCTGCGCAGTGTACCCGGCTGAGGCTTCAGAAATTATGACCGGTAAGCCTTGTGCGCCAGGAGCAGTCCCGGTAGGCAGGCCGAGAAGCGACCCAGGCGGTGGGCCCGCTAGCCCCAGAGAGCCCCCGGTCAGCATAACAGGCGACAAGTCGTTCCCTATATAACAGCGAAATCCTTTAAGCACCACAATAATAAACTAAGAGAGCAGCGCAGCGGACGAATCTCCAGTTCACTTCGCCATCGTCGTTGTTGAAGTGCCCATCATGCAATGCAGTAAGCGAGGGGGGGGGGGAGAGAGAGAGAGTAAACTTTATTTTGCAAAACAAAATAAAATAGGGGAAGCACGTGGTCGGATTCTTCATTTTAGGGTCCCGTTGGAGCTTGCTGCCTTTTCCGCACGTTCCACCAGCCGAAGCTGAGTTTCGCTGCTGGAGCTGGCCAGTTCTCTCTCCCACTGCTCATGGGAAGGGTTGGGGATTTGGCGGACATTTGGGTTTTTCTGGCAGGCCCAAACCATGTAATAGAGGGTGCAGATCTCACCGCAGTGCGAACATGTGGGGCTGTAGAGGGTGGGGTTGATGGCGTGAAGTTTAGATAGGTGTGGGAATGTGTTTGTCTGCAGAAGCCTGAGTTTATGTTCCTGTTCCTTGGTGAGTGCCGGGTGGGCAGGAGGATATTGTTGCCGACTCAGATTGTAGTGTTGTGTGATGCTTTGGTATGCTACTAGGGGTCAGTCGCTTGAAGCCAGTCGTCTCGCGGTGCCCGGTAGGCTAATTCTCGGGCTGTCGTGTGGGCTATGACATTGCCGCTAAGGGACGAGTGGGCAGGCGCCTAAACCAGACTGATCTTGCTATGAGGGGGTCGCTGGAGAAGGATTCTTGCAGCTGGTCTTGATATTCTTCCGCGTAGGTAGCTTCGGCATGCTGTTTGAGAATCAGTAATTATTGTATCGGCTAAAGTGTGGGCAAGAGCGATGGCTGCTTCTTCTGCTTGGGTGGTGTTGATTCCAGTAAGCGTGACACTGGCGTCATGCTCGGTGCATGTGGTGACGACCACTGTCATCGCATCCATGCGAGCGTAGTCGGCAGCGTCCGTGTACACAGTTTTGGGGTTTTATCCACGGACTGTATTTAATGCCTGCGCTCTCGCCGCACGTCTTCCTTGGTGAAACTGCGGGTGCATATTCCGTGGAATGGGAGCCACATAGATGTTTTGCCTTATGGTTGTGGGTATGTCCATGGAAGAACTGCCTTGTTCTTCTGGGGTATTGTATCCAAGGCGACCAAGCAGTTGGCGTCCTGTTCTTGTGGTCGCTAGACGGTGGTGCTGAGGTACTAAATGAGCCTCTATGAGCTCCTCCACAGTGTTGTGTACTCCCAGTTTGAGAAGTCGGTCCGTGGTCGTGATGACGGGGAGACCAAGTGCTTGTTTATATGCTTTCCGAATGAGTGTATCAAGTTTGGTTACGTCGCTTCTGGAGATGATCGCATACGGGATGGCGTAATTGATGCGAGAGATTATAAAAGCTTGAACAAGCCGATGAAGGCCTAATAGAGCGATATTATAGTGATAGACTAAAATATGCACGAGTTTTAATTAATATGAGCGTACCATCAGACAGTTTTTGTTAGATATACACAGCAGGGTTTGTGTATCTTAGATTCGTGTCGAGTCTAAGTCCGAAAAATTTGAATTCCTTAAATCTGTGAATAGATAAACCAGTAATTAAACGGGTTGAAAGTAGGACTTTTCTGGCTGGAAGTAAAGACCATGAAAGCTGTTTTAGGCTCGTTATGTGGAGGCAATTGTGAATGCATCAATGCAATACATATTGGAAATCGCATGGCAGTTTCTCGCATAAATTATGAATGGAGGTGTCATTTGCTAGGAGCGTTGTATCTTCGGCGTAAAGAAAGGCTTCGCAATAATTAAGGCTTCTACGTAAGTCATTGATATACATTGAAAATCAAAGGGCCTTAATGTGTAATCTTGCGATACACCTTTGTTAACTTTCTTAAACTTAGACAGCGTGTTAGATAGCGATACAGCTTACGATCGATTAAGCAAATACCTTTTTTGAAATGACAGTGCAGGGCTTGCGACGCGTATAAGTTACTCTAGTTACTAGCTTGCGCTTGCGACTAAGCTACGCTAATAAGATAGTATGATTAATAGAATAAAATGTCTTGAACAGGTCTATAAAAACGGATCCAGTGGACATTCCGGCGCCGATGATGCTTCTACTTTTATCAGTACAGGACACGAGGGCCAGGTTAGTGGAGTATCCAGCACGGAAACAAAAGTGATTAGGCGATGAAACCGCAAATTTTCTTAGATATTTAGTCAGACGTCTGGCAAAATCGTTTTTTCATTAGTTTACTGAATAATACGAATGTTACAATAGGTTTACAGTTGTAAATTTATGTTCGGCCTCCCTTTATGTAAAGCGGCATTGTTTTGGATTGATGTAATTGTTCTGGGAAGAAATCAAATTTCCACATTCGATTGAAAATCCCCCAAAGCGAATAAGCAATCATATCAGAAACCCACCTCAGCGACCCGCATAAATGTTGTCGAGGCAAGGACTAGTTCCATTGATATCTTTTATTATAGAAATCTGCTTACCAGGCCTTGTTCGGAAAAGAAGAAAATGAGTGTGGAAGGCATTGGACGGAAGTTATATAGGCCAAACGTAGATAATTACTATCAGCGTAAAAATTATGAGTGTTCGTGATTTCTTGGGAAGAGTACTGTATTTTCTAGGAGAGAGGATTTTCGTTGATTGATACGGCTTGACAGTCTCTGCTTTGAAATTAGTTTAGTATTTCCCCCGTTGGTTAACATCTCAGCCCGCCGAGTAAATCTTAGGTTCATAATGTCTGTGCCTGGATTCTTTAAGTCGCTTCTTAAGAGTGCGACTGTAGGCTTTGCATCTATTTTTGAGAGGAATGTTGAAAGGATGCTGTTTCGTTTTCGTGCGCAGCTAAGCTTCTACTTCTGTGGTTTGGCGTCCTTGTCGGCCTCGTAACGGAGGAGAACGAAGGAAACGCCCAGGCAAAACAGGAGGAAAGTGTGAGGAAAGTGTGAAAGGGCGATCGGCGCCACAGAAGCCCAGCATGCGCTGCGTGATGCACGTACATAGGTCTTTCGGCGTACTCGTCGATGCTTCTTTCTCTTTCAATAGAGCAACTCCCTCTCCCCTCCATGTTCTGTGGCTCATCCAAGCAATGTGACATTTGCGGGGAAGGCTCCAACACAATGTAATACAACAACGAGTTTGTCGACCGCGACTCGCTGTGAGATAACGGCAGAGTAGCGGGCGGCGCCGTGCATTCGCTGATCATGAGATCACTTCCTAAGGCGAAGCAGCTATGCGCCGGGACCGAGAAGAGTGCAGTTCGCAGTGCATTCAAATTTCGCATCAGGGAGTATAATAATCGTCAGCAATTTTTTATACATGCTGTGCCTTTAACGCATGCGTGGGAGGGACCTGTCTGTGAGCCAAAGCTTGCGTAGAGCTGCGAATTGTTTTCGCATGTAACTTGCCTTGTAGCAATGTCTTGACACCCCTTGAAATGATTTCACTATACGCGACGTCTCCGTCGGTGATTAGCGC
Source organism: Haemaphysalis longicornis (assembly GCF_048455015.1). NCBI lineage: Eukaryota > Metazoa > Arthropoda > Arachnida > Ixodida > Ixodidae > Haemaphysalis > Haemaphysalis longicornis. The sequence continues at coordinate 123,283,814 of NW_027526214.1, read as the reverse complement.
CCGGAGCGGCCAGTCAGCATTGCCAACGTTCTTTAAAACTGTTAATAGCTTCTTTGGGAACTAAAGCGTCGACCATAATATTCGCGTATTACCGATTGAATTCGCGTAACCCATGCATTTTATGGTGGCCCCGTGAAATGTCTGACATTTTAAACAAGCCCACTGCGTTATAAGTAAAACATATTCTTCTGGCAAGCAGCTGCTTTAAGGAACTTTTTCTTTGTAAACCTTCCTGCTCTGATTCATTAATTGACATACTATGTGTATTTTTATCTGTTGCCCACTCTTTCAAAAATAAGTGAACAATAAACAGCATCTTACTTCTTCAAAAATGACTGTGTTGCGCTTTGTGTCTTTGTAGTGTCTCGGCACCTCTGGAAACATCTGCAGGAGAGATACGGTGCGTATGATTTCATTTTCATGTTTTTTTTAATCAGACTCGAGGCCACAGCCACGTGCGGCTTAGATCGCGCTTCCCGTTTGGCTTCCAATAAAACAACAAAAAAATTAGCAGTGGCTTAGCTCGGCTATGCCAGGATATACGTAGCGTGAGCTAAGAAGGATCAGCTGGTTATTCTTAGGTTTCCTGGTTGCCTAGGATTAACTGATTATCATGCGTACTACTGCTAAAACGATTTACAATCAAATCCAGTCAAATTCAATCCAATCCAATCTAATCCAGTCCAGTCCAGTCACTGCTCCTCGCGCATGCGCAGCGCGGCTCTCCAGGAGCCACGCAAAAGGGCTATGAAGCGGCTCCTGCGCAACGTCAGACTTGGCTTCTGCGTAACCGAGGCGCACAGCTGCCGAGGCGCACGTCTGCCGCGGCTATGACGTCACTGCTCTGGAATGCGCAGACCGGCGAATGTGCAGATCCAATTCTCTACGCACCCCGACTCCACAAGAATTGGATTGGAATACAATCCAATTTAATCCATTCAAATCCAATCCAACCCGAATACAATCCAAGCCAATCCAATCCAATCCAAGGCAATCCAATCCAAACCCAGTCCAATACAATGCAATGCAATGCAAACTAGTCCAATCAAATCCAATGCTCCTCGCGCTTGCGCAGCATTGCGCCCTTCAAGGTCCACGCGAACTGCTCAACGTCGGCCAGTGTAGCTTACGCTACAAAATCACTCGGCACCAAGCCTATTTGCGAATGATTCATCATTCAGCTTGAGTTGAATAAGCAGGAACACCGAAAAAATACACATGGACTAGCGCGCCTGAAGGTTTTAAATGCGAATGCATTTATTTGTCGGGGGTTGTCTTGCGTCCATCGAGCGGCGTGCGCCTGCATTCCTCCAGCGCGAGCGCACGTGAGCGCGCGCCTTGTAGTTCTGCCTTCGTCGTCGTCGTCGTTGTAAATGCGAATGCTTTTCTTAGTCGGGGGTTGTCGTGCTCCGTCGGCGTGCGCCCGCAAGTGTTATCTCTCCGCGCTCAGTGCCGAACGCATGCGCTTGAAGCGAGCTGTACTAGTTTGCTCGAAGCGGCAAGGACGGCGAGTACTGCGGTGTTAGTCTCGTGTCTAACGTGTATGGGAACTTGATATCGCACGCCGTTGCCACGTCTCCCGTTCGAGACACGTCTCCGTACAAGGACTTGTACACCCTTGCCTACACCGGAGACGGAGTCTTTGTGGTGACCGTGTACCTCGCACCCAACCTCGCTCGAGACGCCGTTGCCGCGCAGCTGGACGCGGCTATGGAAAGTGTGCGCGTGTGCTCCAAACCCTCTGACCCCATAGTCTTGGTTGGCGACTTCAACGTTGACGTGCGCAAGAAGAGTGACGAGTGGCTGGTCGAGTACATGCAGACCAGGCACTGTATGCATTGTCTCTCTGCCGGCTTCGACACGTGCCCCACTACCATTCACGGGAGTTGCATTGATCTGGTCTTTACGCGAAACTGTGACGCGCGTACGCTTCTCAAAGACCCTTTGACCGTGCACTTCAGCGATCACAAGGCAGTGATTGTGGCCGTCAGGTACAACGATAACACAAACAGGTGCTGATGAATAAATGATTTCGTTCACACTCTCGTCATTAATTACGCCATTACTCGCAACACACTCATCGGTGCGCCCAATGCATTCGCATTTCTGCCCGATTCCCTTCGGGGAGGTGCGGGGGAATTTTTTTCTCAAATAGATCACATCCCCCAACATGTAACCATGTTTTATAGCTTCTTTTCCGAGACTGGTCTAATTCTGCGATTGCGAAGACGTGATATGTTGAAACAACACGGCCATCCGGGTAGTTTCGATATTTCTAGGTACTGTTTTTACTTTCCATGTTCAGTTTTGCAAGGCTTGAAGGAAGCCTCGGCGACTGGCAAGTGGTTGAGTGTTTAGTTTCACATTCAGGTGCGTAGGGGCCAGCACAGGTAGAAGCAGATACGAGGAGGACTCTGCCGAAAACAAACGCAAGGGGAACGTGAGTTGAAAAGTAACGATCCGAACCAAGCTTGGAATGCAGCAGATTGATCCCGAGTAGAAACTTCAAGCACCAAGTGAAGTGGAAGTGAGTGAGTTACAGGCACAACATACTCAACGATGAGATCCCCAGTGACGACAAAGGCTCCCGTCAAGCTCATGTGTTTGACGCCACTGGAAGAATCCAATAATTCCGCGGGCGTCCTTTGTTCAACAAGATGTGCCAAGGTTTTATAGACGTGCTGCGTTGTCGCATGCGCTATAAATCTTGGAAATGAGGGGGGGGGATGTAAAGAGCCTTGCAGATCGGTTTTTGACGAGCTTCTGTAGCGAAGTGTGATGTGGTCTTTGCAGTGTCGTAGTAAGTCAAAAAATTAACCTCGTAGCTGAACCGCTTCAACAACAGCCTAGTCATTAGGAGGTAAACCATTGCTACAACCACCGGAGAAAGTGGCACCAAAAATCAAAAACTAGTTGAGAGAGGGCGGGCCTTGGTGTCGAAATGCGAATGGAGTCACAACAACAATCAACATGCGTGGTTGGTACCATTCCTGCCTGCATGGGCATCGGTGGTGAGTGAGACAACGGGCGCGCTGCGAAGCGCGTCTCCGTTACGTCGGCTTAGGGATTCTCGCATTTCTCGTCTGCTGCCCGTGGGCTCGCTCTCCCTGCTGTCCATTTGTGCTCAGTTGACTTTTGGTGCTCCTACACACCCGATTTTGTTTTTGCGTAACTTTTTATTATAATAAAAGACTAAAAACACCATTCACTAGTTCAGGGCGTGTACGCGGTTTTTTGACACTGCTCCGGCAGAAACACTGCCGGCGCCATCCCGTCCCTTGCGAAGCCCGTCCTGTGCGGGGCGCCAAGAGTTGGAGCTATGCGTCAGCTCCTGCATCCATCAATCTTCCGAACAAAGAGAACAAGCAGCTGCTAATAACCGACAACAGCGAAAATGCAAGACCTAAACAGATACCCAGGCATTCGGGGCTTTCGGCTTCGGTAGAAGGCGTTACGATTGCCTGTAATCGTATGTAAGGTAAAACAGCTTTTGCAATCTTGCCGAGCGCTCCAAAGTATCGCATCACATCACTTTGCATTGTCATGGCATGAAAGTATGGCGACATGCACTATGGGCCTCATAAAAATGTAGGTTGATTTCGAAATAACAGGCGCGTGTTGGTTTTATTTCATTTCATTTCATTTATTTATACTGTTAGCCCAGAGGTGGGCCATTACAGGGTGGAAGTACAAAATTATTTGCGAAAAAAAAAATGGTAGAGTACAGGTCTTGAGATAATTTCTGGGTATTATTCTGAGCAGCAGCTGGAAGTTATACATAAGAAGAAATGGAACACACATGCGGTGCAATACAGCCGTGCAGAACAATACATGACGCATTTGAGGCGGCACATTTGCACCGCGCTGAAGATTTGAAAATCAACTACTGCACTCTCATGCGACCAACAAAAAGTACACACGCACGCACACAACAAAAGGCATTTGTCACTGCTATTCAGGAAATAGCCGTTTTAGATTCTGTTCAAATGATGTAAGCGAGGAACAACGAATTTTAGACTCCGGCAACATATTCCAATCTTCAATAGCACGTGGGAAATAACTGAACCTAAAGCAGTCGTTACGTGGGGCTAGGGGTGGTATGTACACACTGTGGCGATGTCTGGAGTGATCTTGAGTGTTGACCTGGAAGAAATCTGAATAGTGTAGTTTAAAATGATTATGAATTAACTGGAAGAGGAATTTCCAGACTATCCATGCCCGCTGTTCTACAAAGTTCAGTAGGTGAATGATGTCGGCGATATTTATTAAAAATAAATCTCGCGGCAAGTCACTGTATTTTTGCTATTTTGTTGCAGTTTGACTGTCTTATACCAGTCTTATACCAGTCTTATACCAGTCTTCAAACCAGTATGGAGCCTTATAGAGCAAAACGAGTAAGGCGCATGGTAAAATTACAGCAAATATATTTTTGTTCAGACCTGGAGGCATATGTCGGTACATTTCCCGCAGCCATATCTACACATATTGAGATATGCGTCACTGTAAAGCTGCGCACAAGCGGAGGAGTACGTGGAGGGGGAGGAAACTTTATTTAACAGTGAAATCGAGCTGGTTAGTGAGCGGGGTCCTGAGTCCAGGACAGAAAGTAACAGTAATTTTCTTCAATTTGTAGAACGCCATCCCGAGTAGGCCAGGATTTGTTCTTTGCGCCCGAAAAACTACAAATAAAGCGGTACAAGGGCATACGGGCTGGGAGTCTTTCGAGGCGAGGGAGGCGCAGAGCAAGATAAAGTTTGAGGAGCGACTTCGTGACATGGAGGACGAAAAATGGGCCGCGAGGGTGCTTAAGTACCTGTATATGAGGAGCGTGGACACTAGGTGGAGACGGAGGACCAGACAGCTGACCAAGCGGTACGGAAATTCGGTAGGGGAAAGTGGGTTTACACAAAAGTTAAAAAGCAGGTAAAGGCAGCAGAGACGACAAAGTGGGCACGGAGAAGGGAAGCGAAAAAAAAAAACCCTGGAGACTTATAGGGCAGAGAAACGGGAATGTAAGAAGCAGGGATTCTATGGCAATATGAGAGGCAGCACTTTGCTCTTCGAGGTTCACAATGGCTACGTCAGCCTCAGACGTAGATTTGCTGTCATTCTTTCAGCAGTGTTGTACCTATCCATTTTAGCCATTGTCACCACCTTTTACACTTGTTAACATGATTATACCTAGGTTGATTTTTTGTTTTTTTTTGTTTTGTTGTTGTTGTTGTTGTTGCTTCTGCTTAGATAAGACTTGTATAAATTTAGCATCGTTTGCCTCAAATGAACAGTTGGAAGTTGGCGCTCGTATATGTCTTACTTCGTTTCTTTCGTCTACGTCTAGTTTGCGCCACGTTTTCTTCTTCCTTAAAGCAGGATGAAACATGTGCATGCTGCGGCAGTGATCGGGAAACTATAGACCATATTGTCAGGAGCTGCACAGAGATACGACCACCGCGGGGTGAGGGGGAAACGACGCAGCCGGAGGCTTTGGGATTTGGAGCGAGGGGGAGCCTCAACTTCAAAGCCGTAGAGGTGACGAAGAGGCGACTGGAGTGGTGGTGGAGGAAAAGTGGGAAAGGGATGGGCATGCAGGCGGAGTAATCATGCGGATGAGAATTTAGAACAGCGAGGGGAGAAAAAACGGGGGTGGGGGCGATGAGTTTCAAACAGGGAATAGGGGGAGGTGGGAGGGAGGAAGCAAATCTATTAGGTTAGCTGGGAGTACGGCAAGTAAGCGTAATAAAACAGGCAAGTCGGTTGCTGACAACCGAAGCCCCGTTTCAAAGGGAGAGCCACTAATCCTCACCACAATCATCATCATCATCATCATCATCATCATCATGTCAGGGGCTACGAAGAATTCGCTGGGGGCTGACGAACGAAAGAAAAAAGAAGTAGGAACGGAAAGCGGAGAAGACGGCCCTGCAGCGTATACGACACCACCACAGCTTACGCCGCCAACGCCTCCCCGAGACGCCGGCAGTGTTTATACGTACCATCACATGGCCCCGAGACGGTGCCAGCATTTATACGTGTTGTGTGTGTGTGGTTCGGATTTCGGACTCTCGCTTGCGAGGGTGAACTCGCCCCACCGCCGCGCATCGCGACGGACGTTCTCAGTGCTATTTCCCCGATCCTATAACGCAATGTAATCAGTTTTCCTGTCATTAAACGGTTTAATGTCTTTCCAAGACAAGTCCTTACTAAAACCGGCCACTCTGACAATCATCATCATCATCATCACCGCGAATAGCAATCGACCTGCACAACGATTTCCATAACACCGTACGAGCACACACACAAGAAGTTCGACTGCTCACATATATACTTGGTCATTCATCTCGTCTCTACGTTTGCTCTCTCGCCAATGACATTAGCTGACGGTTTGAGCTGACAACGAGGTTGTGCCTCGAACCTACCCGAGAATACTTGAGTCATGGCGGCCGCGATTGAGGTGGCCAGTGTCAGTTCGACTAAACAGGTTTATTTTAAGTTTATCAGAAGTTAACGGCAACAATGAACACACACACACGCAATGTTACACACACACATACACACAAAAAGCAAGCGCACATATACGGTCCCGCGTTACAAATACGCAGTTGTTTACGTATGAAGGCGACCAGGTAGGTGAACCCACCGGGTTGTTCTGAAAGAGCCAGAGCGCCGGGTTCCACAGACGAGAAAGCCAATCTCACAATGATGGTAATTCCGACAATACTCGTTATTTTTCGTTGTTCGGCCACGTTCCGTATTAGTCACACCCAATGCCCTGGTAACAGCACTGCTTCCTCATCGCCATTGCCTGTTGGCGCCGGTTTTGAAGAAAAAGAAAGCGGTGTCCATCGATAGAGTCATGTCATCGATGGCTATCGATAGCCATCGAAGGAGCGTTGCCGACCGTACAACCGTGTGAGCGAGAGTTCCACCACCAGCCTGTCTACGCCCACTGCAGGGCAAAGGCCTCTCCCAGTCTTCTCCAATTACCTCGGTCCTGTGCCAACCGTGACCAATTTATCCCCGCAAACTTCTTGATCTCATCTGCCCATCTAATTTTCTGCCGCCCCCTGCAGCGCTTGCCTTCTCTAGGGATCCACTCTGTTACCCTTAACGACCAGCGGTTATCTTGCCTTCGCATTACATGCCCTGTCCACGTCCATTTCCTCTTCTTAATTTCTACCAATATGTCTTTAACACCAGTTTGCTCCCTGACCCACTCCGCTCTCTTCCTGTCCCTTAATGTTACACCTAGCATTTTCCGCTCCATTGCCCGCTGAGTCGTTCTCAATTTAAGTTGAACCCTCTTAGTCAGCCTCCAAGTTTCTGCCCCGTAGGTGAGTACCGGTAATATGCAGCTGTCATACACTTTCTTCTTCAGCGACAATGGTAGGCTGCTATTCATTATCTGGGAATGTCTGCCATATGCACCCCACCCCATTCTGATTCTTCTAATTATCTCTGCCTCATGGTTGGGATCTGGGGTCCCAACTTGGCCTAAGTAGATATATTCGCTTACCACTTCCACTGCCTCGCCACCTATCTCAAACTGCTGTGCTGTCCCGAGGTTATTGATCGTTTTCTGCATATTAATTTTCAGGCCCACGGTTCTACTCTGTTCGCCCAGTGCAGAAAGCATGCTTTGCAATTCGTCCCCCGAGTTACTTAGCAACGCAACGTCGTCAGCAAATCTGAGGTTACTGAGGTATTCTCCATTAACTCTTACTCCCACCTGTTCCCAATCCAGCGTTCTGAATATTTCTTGTAAGCATGCTGTGAATAACATTGGAGAGATTGCGTCTCCTTGTCTGACACCCTTCCTTATAGGTATTTTACTGCTCTCCCTATGGAGGATGATGGTAGCTGTAGACCCATTGTAGATATCCTCTAGTATTCTTACGTATTGCTCATCTACCCCCTGGTTCCGTAATGCCTGAATGACTGCTAGGGTTTCGACCGAGTCAAATGCTTTCTCATAATCTATGAAGGCTAAATATAGGGGTTCATTATACTCAGCGCACTTCTCTATCACCTGATTGATCGTGTGAATATGGTCCATTGTTGAGTAACCTTTACGGAACCCTGCTTGTTCTTTAGGTTGACTGAAATCTAAGGTTGCAGAGATTCGGTTAGCGATTACCTTGGTAAATACCTTGTAGACGACTGACAGTAAGCTGATCGGCCTGTAATTTTTCAAGTCCATCATGTCGCCTTTCTTATGGATTAGGATGATGTTCGCGTTCTTCCACGATTCCGGTACCATTGCGGTCTTTAGGCATTGCGTATACAGGTTTGCCAGTTTTTCAAGTACCATTTCTCCGCCATCCTTCAAGAGGTCTGCTGTTATCTGATCCTCACCAGGTGCTTTGCCCTCTTTCATTTCTTTCAAAGCCTTCTTTACTTCTTCGGTCGTTACTGGTGGGATGTCTATCTCCTCTGAACTACTGTCTCGTTCGGCATAATCCTGTATGTCCCGGCTACTGTACAGATCTCTATAGAACTCCTCGGCCACTGTGACTATTTTATCCCTATTTGTGATGACATTGCCTTGCTTATCCTAAAGTGCATACAGCTGATTTTTCCCCACGCCAAGACGTCTCTTCGCTGCTTTCAGGCTACCTCCGTTTTTTACAACGTATTCGATCCTCTCCATATTATACTTCCGTATGTCAGCTGTCTTCCGCTTATTGATTAACTTCGAGAGCTCGGCTAGTTCTATTCTGTCAGCTGCGGTAGAGATTCTCATGGTTTGCCGTTTCCTGATTAGATCTTTCGTCTCCTGTGAACGTTTACAAGTATCCTGTCTAGCCATAGTGCCCCCGACTTCTACTGCACATTCCGTGATAATGCGTGTAAGGTTGTCGCTGGCGTCCTGTGTCGTAAGCTCGGCTTCCATGTTAAGGGCGGAATATCGGTTCTGCAGCGCGATCCTGAATTCTTCTACTTTATGTCTTACTGTTAGCTCATTTATTGGCTTCTTTCGTACTAGCTTGTTGCGGTCCCTCCTCAAATCTAGCCTAACTCGAGATCTTACCATACGGTGGTCACTACACCTTACCCTTCCGAGCACTTCCACATCCTGCACAACGCCAGGGTGATCGCATAATATGAAGTCTATTTCATTTTTGTGCTCCCCATTCGGGCTCCTCCAGGTCCACTTCCGACTCTCCCGTTTACAGAAGAAGGTATTCATTATCCGTAGGTTATTCCGTTCTGCAAACTCAACTAGTAGGTCCCCCCTGTTATTTCTACAGCCCAGACCATAGTTCCCAACTGCCTTGTCTCCAGCCTGATTCTTGCCTACTTTAGCATTGAAGTCCCCCATAACTACGGTATACTGTGTTTTTACTTTAGCCATTGCCGATTCCACGTCTTCATAGAAGCGTTCCACTACTTGGTCGTCGTGGCTGGATGTGGGCGCGTAGCCCTCCACCACCTTGAGCTTGTACCTCTTATTGAGCCTAATTACAAGACCTGCGGCCCTTTCGTTAATGCTATAGTATTCGTCTATGTTGCCAGCTATGCTTTTATTGACTAGAAATCCCACTCCCAGTTCTCTTCTGTCCTCTAGACCACGGTAACATAGGACGTGTCCATTTTTCAGCACCGTAAAGGCTTCACCCGTCCTCCTAACCTCGCTAAGCCCTATTACATCCCATTTAATGCCCTCTAATTCCTCAAACAACACCTCGAGACTTGCTTCGCTAGATAAGGTTCGCGCGTTAAACGTTGCCACGTTCAGATTCCATTGGCGGCCTGTCGGGATCCAGGGATTCTTAGCACCCTCTGCTGCGTCACAGGTCTGACCGCCGCCGTGGTCAGTTGCTTCGCAGCCGCTAGGGACTGAGGGCCGAGGGTTAATTGGCGTATTCATGGGAGGTTGTGGCCGTTACTACACCAGGGTGGCCAATCCTGCTCTGGTGAGGGAGTGCGTTGCCGGCAATGGTAGCCGGGATCAGGCCGCACCCCAAGCCCCAATGTGCAATTCCAAAATTGCGTAGTTTTTTTTTTTTTTTTTTTAACGCGACTGGCTTATTCCGTTTGCGGAGCTAGCTTTTAACCCCTGGGCGCGGGCCATCGTGGTTCTGCATGCTTCGCAGTTAACATTTCGACACGGCGGGGTCATCACTCTCGCAAAAGAAAACGAAACAGAAAATAGAAAGCAGCGCGAGCTACATACCGCCGCCCTTTGCTTCCAGTACGTAGCATCGGCAGGGGGATCCTCGAGAAACGCGACTGACTTATTCCGATTGCGGAGCTAGCTTTTAACCCCTGGGCGCGGGCCATCGTGGTTCTGCATGCTTCGCAGTTAACATTTCGACACGGCGGGGTCATCACTCTGGCAAAAGAAAACGAAACAGAAAATAGAAAGCAGCGCGAGCTACATACCGCCGCCCTTTGCTTCCAGTACGTAGCATCGGCAGGGGGATCCTCGAGAAACGCGACTGACTTATTCCGTTTGCGGAGCTAGCTTTTAACCCCAGGGCGCGGGCCATCGTGGTTCTGCATGCTTCGCAGTTAACATTTCGTCACGGCGGGGTCATCACTCTCGCAAAAGAAAACGAAACAGAAAATAGAAAGCAGCGCGAGCTACATACCGCCGCCCTTTGCTTCCAGTACATAGCATCGGCAGGGGGATCCTCGAGAAACGCGACTGCAGCTTTGGCCAATCAGACATCCCTTGAAGAGCGTATTCGGTTGGTTGGGCGGGAAGAATTACGGCTGTATAGAATAGGAGAGTCCAGACCTGTACATCCCTCGGTCGCCAATGTCATTCGCCGAAGGGTCGACCAAGAGCTTGCATCCCCGGAACAGCGAGCACAACCACTACGAGCGAGTTGCGTGATAGCTCTGCCTCACCACGCCACCGCCACATCTCGTGCCTCTAGCCGGCCCTAGGCTTCGGAGCGGATGCCGCCACACACCCTTCGTGTAGAACGGAGAACTCATTTTTACCACAAGTGCGCAAGACTGACGCGCGGCTCACAAATGACTACCAGCCCCGGCGCTTCCATCGCGGCGAAGCAGGTCACGTCTACAGCGGCTGCCCTGACTGTGATACCGTGCTCCGCGGTTAACCACCCGCCGCTCCGAGACCCCGATTTGGGCAAATAGTCGCCGAAATAGAAGCTTATCTCGCCGCCAGTCAAGACTCCGCGCCGAAACTCTGACTCTGGCTCGTTTTCACCGCTGAACAGCTCGTCACCTGGACGTCGAAAGTCCAGAGGATCGTTGCCATTATTTTGCCCGCCTAGCGCTAGGCTGCACCTTCCCCGCAGCGGTCCTCGGGGAGCAATCATCACCGGTCGTCAGCTGACCATTCATATCGCCCTACCCAGTATATCCGACACATCAAAAAGGCATTTTGTAGCAACGCCAGAATGTATTTTGCCCCCAGGAGAAGAAACAGTTTATCCGCTTCGTACAACAGAATCTCCGATGGCGACGTGTTGAGCGCCGGCACGTCAATTCTTAGAGTAGGAGTCACGGCTTCCATATTGGCCGTTTTAGGGGGAAAGCACATTAAGCCCGAAGCTTTTCCGGCGTCCGGCGTCCGGCGTTCGTGCTCACGGCACAGCCCCGTCTAGATCGAAACATCTCAGAACAAAAGGTTCACAAAAGCTCGTTTTGCGGGCAAAGCTCCTCTTGCTCGGGCCCTGTCCCGGCCGTACACGGGACATTAATTTTATTTATTTATTATCTACAGAATACTGTCACTGGGAGTATTGCAGGGATGGGCAGCATGTCACCGCTAATCAACGTCCTATATAAAAAAACTTACACAAAAAGAGCACATAATGGAAACAATACAAGCATAGCATTAGTATATTCTTACATAGCGGGGGCACGACACCGCTACGAAGTCAGTCATGTCACTGCATCTCTTGGCGCAGGTCGTCCTGCTCGGGTGCTTTACGCCTTCCCCGATGCCCCGCGACGCCTCCCTGGCTGCAAGCTGCAACTCGACAACATTCCATAACCCGCCCGTCGACCAGAAAGCGCGTCCTGCCCAGCAACAAGCCCTCCCCCTCGTCGCCTGCTCACCCCTCCGGCTCCCGCGAACAATTACCGGCCATGGTCAACCAAGCCTATTTAAGGAGCCACTGCACCGGACCGGGACGGGGCACGACACCGCTACGAAGTCAGTCATGTCACTGCATCTCTTGGCGCAGGTCGTCCTGCTCGGGTGCTTTACGCCTTCCCCGATGCCCCGCGACGCCTCCCTGGCTGCAAGCTGCAACTCGACAACATTCCATAACCCGCCCGTCGACCAGAAAGCGCGTCCTGCCCAGCAACAAGCCCTCCCCCTCGTCGCCTGCTCACCCCTCCGGCTCCCGCGAACAATTACCGGCCATGGTCAACCAAGCCTATTTAAGGAGCCACTGCACCGGACCGGGACGGGGCACGACACCGCTACGAAGTCAGTCATGTCACTGCATCTCTTGGCGCAGGTCGTCCTGCTCGGGTGCTTTACGCCTTCCCCGATGCCCCGCGACGCCTCCCTGGCTGCAAGCTGCAACTCGACAACATTCCATAACCCGCCCGTCGACCAGAAAGCGCGTCCTGCCCAGCAACAAGCCCTCCCCCTCGTCGCCTGCTCACCCCTCCGGCTCCCGCGAACAATTACCGGCCATGGTCAACCAAGCCTATTTAAGGAGCCACTGCACCGGACCGGGACGGGGCACGACACCGCTACGAAGTCAGTCATGTCACTGCATCTCTTGGCGCAGGTCGTCCTGCTCGGGTGCTTTACGCCTTCCCCGATGCCCCGCGACGCCTCCCTGGCTGCAAGCTGCAACTCGACAACATTCCATAACCCGCCCGTCGACCAGAAAGCGCGTCCTGCCCAGCAACAAGCCCTCCCCCTCGTCGCCTGCTCACCCCTCCGGCTCCCGCGAACAATTACCGGCCATGGTCAACCAAGCCTATTTAAGGAGCCACTGCACCGGACCGGGACGGGGCACGACACCGCTACGAAGTCAGTCATGTCACTGCATCTCTTGGCGCAGGTCGTCCTGCTCGGGTGGTTTACGCCTTCCCCGATGCCCCGCGACGCCTCCCTGGCTGCAAGCTGCAACTCGACAACATTCCATAACCCGCCCGTCGACCAGAAAGCGCGTCCTGCCCAGCAACAAGCCCTCCCCCTCGTCGCCTGCTCACCCCTCCGGCTCCCGCGAACAATTACCGGCCATGGTCAACCAAGCCTATTTAAGGAGCCACTGCACCGGACCGGGACGGGGCACGACACCGCTACGAAGTCAGTCATGTCACTGCATCTCTTGGCGCAGGTCGTCCTGCTCGGGTGCTTTACGCCTTCCCCGATGCCCCGCGACGCCTCCCTGGCTGCAAGCTGCAACTCGACAACATTCCATAACCCGCCCGTCGACCAGAAAGCGCGTCCTGCCCAGCAACAAGCCCTCCCCCTCGTCGCCTGCTCACCCCTCCGGCTCCCGCGAACAATTACCGGCCATGGTCAACCAAGCCTATTTAAGGAGCCACTGCACCGGACCGGGACGGGGCACGACACCGCTACGAAGTCAGTCATGTCACTGCATCTCTTGGCGCAGGTCGTCCTGCTCGGGTGGTTTACGCCTTCCCCGATGCCCCGCGACGCCTCCCTGGCTGCAAGCTGCAACTCGACAACATTCCATAACCCGCCCGTCGACCAGAAAGCGCGTCCTGCCCAGCAACAAGCCCTCCCCCTCGTCGCCTGCTCACCCCTCCGGCTCCCGCGAACAATTACCGGCCATGGTCAACCAAGCCTATTTAAGGAGCCACTGCACCGGACCGGGACGGGGCACGACACCGCTACGAAGTCAGTCATGTCACTGCATCTCTTGGCGCAGGTCGTCCTGCTCGGGTGCTTTACGCCTTCCCCGATGCCCCGCGACGCCTCCCTGGCTGCAAGCTGCAACTCGACAACATTCCATAACCCGCCCGTCGACCAGAAAGCGCGTCCTGCCCAGCAACAAGCCCTCCCCCTCGTCGCCTGCTCACCCCTCCGGCTCCCGCGAACAATTACCGGCCATGGTCAACCAAGCCTATTTAAGGAGCCACTGCACCGGACCGGGACGGGGCACGACACCGCTACGAAGTCAGTCATGTCACTGCATCTCTTGGCGCAGGTCGTCCTGCTCGGGTGGTTTACGCCTTCCCCGATGCCCCGCGACGCCTCCCTGGCTGCAAGCTGCAACTCGACAACATTCCATAACCCGCCCGTCGACCAGAAAGCGCGTCCTGCCCAGCAACAAGCCCTCCCCCTCGTCGCCTGCTCACCCCTCCGGCTCCCGCGAACAATTACCGGCCATGGTCAACCAAGCCTATTTAAGGAGCCACTGCACCGGACCGGGACGGGGCACGACACCGCTACGAAGTCAGTCATGTCACTGCATCTCTTGGCGCAGGTCGTCCTGCTCGGGTGCTTTACGCCTTCCCCGATGCCCCGCGACGCCTCCCTGGCTGCAAGCTGCAACTCGACAACATTCCATAACCCGCCCGTCGACCAGAAAGCGCGTCCTGCCCAGCAACAAGCCCTCCCCCTCGTCGCCTGCTCACCCCTCCGGCTCCCGCGAACAATTACCGGCCATGGTCAACCAAGCCTATTTAAGGAGCCACTGCACCGGACCGGGACGGGGCACGACACCGCTACGAAGTCAGTCATGTCACTGCATCTCTTGGCGCAGGTCGTCCTGCTCGGGTGGTTTACGCCTTCCCCGATGCCCCGCGACGCCTCCCTGGCTGCAAGCTGCAACTCGACAACATTCCATAACCCGCCCGTCGACCAGAAAGCGCGTCCTGCCCAGCAACAAGCCCTCCCCCTCGTCGCCTGCTCACCCCTCCGGCTCCCGCGAACAATTACCGGCCATGGTCAACCAAGCCTATTTAAGGAGCCACTGCACCGGACCGGGACGGGGCACGACACCGCTACGAAGTCAGTCATGTCACTGCATCTCTTGGCGCAGGTCGTCCTGCTCGGGTGCTTTACGCCTTCCCCGATGCCCCGCGACGCCTCCCTGGCTGCAAGCTGCAACTCGACAACATTCCATAACCCGCCCGTCGACCAGAAAGCGCGTCCTGCCCAGCAACAAGCCCTCCCCCTCGTCGCCTGCTCACCCCTCCGGCTCCCGCGAACAATTACCGGCCATGGTCAACCAAGCCTATTTAAGGAGCCACTGCACCGGACCGGGACGGGGCACGACACCGCTACGAAGTCAGTCATGTCACTGCATCTCTTGGCGCAGGTCGTCCTGCTCGGGTGGTTTACGCCTTCCCCGATGCCCCGCGACGCCTCCCTGGCTGCAAGCTGCAACTCGACAACATTCCATAACCCGCCCGTCGACCAGAAAGCGCGTCCTGCCCAGCAACAAGCCCTCCCCCTCGTCGCCTGCTCACCCCTCCGGCTCCCGCGAACAATTACCGGCCATGGTCAACCAAGCCTATTTAAGGAGCCACTGCACCGGACCGGGACGGGGCACGACACCGCTACGAAGTCAGTCATGTCACTGCATCTCTTGGCGCAGGTCGTCCTGCTCGGGTGCTTTACGCCTTCCCCGATGCCCCGCGACGCCTCCCTGGCTGCAAGCTGCAACTCGACAACATTCCATAACCCGCCCGTCGACCAGAAAGCGCGTCCTGCCCAGCAACAAGCCCTCCCCCTCGTCGCCTGCTCACCCCTCCGGCTCCCGCGAACAATTACCGGCCATGGTCAACCAAGCCTATTTAAGGAGCCACTGCACCGGACCGGGACGGGGCACGACACCGCTACGAAGTCAGTCATGTCACTGCATCTCTTGGCGCAGGTCGTCCTGCTCGGGTGGTTTACGCCTTCCCCGATGCCCCGCGACGCCTCCCTGGCTGCAAGCTGCAACTCGACAACATTCCATAACCCGCCCGTCGACCAGAAAGCGCGTCCTGCCCAGCAACAAGCCCTCCCCCTCGTCGCCTGCTCACCCCTCCGGCTCCCGCGAACAATTACCGGCCATGGTCAACCAAGCCTATTTAAGGAGCCACTGCACCGGACCGGGACGGGGCACGACACCGCTACGAAGTCAGTCATGTCACTGCATCTCTTGGCGCAGGTCGTCCTGCTCGGGTGGTTTACGCCTTCCCCGATGCCCCGCGACGCCTCCCTGGCTGCAAGCTGCAACTCGACAACATTCCATAACCCGCCCGTCGACCAGAAAGCGCGTCCTGCCCAGCAACAAGCCCTCCCCCTCGTCGCCTGCTCACCCCTCCGGCTCCCGCGAACAATTACCGGCCATGGTCAACCAAGCCTATTTAAGGAGCCACTGCACCGGACCGGGACGGGGCACGACACCGCTACGAAGTCAGTCATGTCACTGCATCTCTTGGCGCAGGTCGTCCTGCTCGGGTGGTTTACGCCTTCCCCGATGCCCCGCGACGCCTCCCTGGCTGCAAGCTGCAACTCGACAACATTCCATAACCCGCCCGTCGACCAGAAAGCGCGTCCTGCCCAGCAACAAGCCCTCCCCCTCGTCGCCTGCTCACCCCTCCGGCTCCCGCGAACAATTACCGGCCATGGTCAACCAAGCCTATTTAAGGAGCCACTGCACCGGACCGGGACGGGGCACGACACCGCTACGAAGTCAGTCATGTCACTGCATCTCTTGGCGCAGGTCGTCCTGCTCGGGTGGTTTACGCCTTCCCCGATGCCCCGCGACGCCTCCCTGGCTGCAAGCTGCAACTCGACAACATTCCATAACCCGCCCGTCGACCAGAAAGCGCGTCCTGCCCAGCAACAAGCCCTCCCCCTCGTCGCCTGCTCACCCCTCCGGCTCCCGCGAACAATTACCGGCCATGGTCAACCAAGCCTATTTAAGGAGCCACTGCACCGGACCGGGACGGGGCACGACACCGCTACGAAGTCAGTCATGTCACTGCATCTCTTGGCGCAGGTCGTCCTGCTCGGGTGGTTTACGCCTTCCCCGATGCCCCGCGACGCCTCCCTGGCTGCAAGCTGCAACTCGACAACATTCCATAACCCGCCCGTCGACCAGAAAGCGCGTCCTGCCCAGCAACAAGCCCTCCCCCTCGTCGCCTGCTCACCCCTCCGGCTCCCGCGAACAATTACCGGCCATGGTCAACCAAGCCTATTTAAGGAGCCACTGCACCGGACCGGGACGGGGCACGACACCGCTACGAAGTCAGTCATGTCACTGCATCTCTTGGCGCAGGTCGTCCTGCTCGGGTGGTTTACGCCTTCCCCGATGCCCCGCGACGCCTCCCTGGCTGCAAGCTGCAACTCGACAACATTCCATAACCCGCCCGTCGACCAGAAAGCGCGTCCTGCCCAGCAACAAGCCCTCCCCCTCGTCGCCTGCTCACCCCTCCGGCTCCCGCGAACAATTACCGGCCATGGTCAACCAAGCCTATTTAAGGAGCCACTGCACCGGACCGGGACGGGGCACGACACCGCTACGAAGTCAGTCATGTCACTGCATCTCTTGGCGCAGGTCAGTCACCCCCAGCACGTTGCTTATTGCGTGCATTCAAATGATCCCTTTTTGATCGCGGTGTCGTGCCCCTCCGACACACTAGAGTCCTGCCGCAAATCCTTCCTCAACTTGCTGTTCTCTGTCTCTGCAAATGTTCTCAATGTTTATTTCTTGCTAATTCTCTCAGGAGACGTTGAATTGAACCCCGGTCCCCAAAATGTCACGCTTGAATCTCTCGCGGATGCCATCTCCGTCATAGAGCGGTCCCAGGCCTCTGTTCTTTCCGAGCTCGCATGCATTCGTTCCGCGCAAGCCAACTTGCAACAAGCTGTATCCCGCCTTTCTCTCCGCGTGGACGCCCTCGAAAAAAAGACTTGTACTGACCAGTTGGGGGGCTCGCCTAGTTCTGCCACCGCCAACGACACTATTTCCGACCTAACATCTAAAATTAAGGTACTAACTGAAAAATGCAACGACTCTGAGAACCGCCTCCGTCGTTCTAACCTTATATTTTTTGGATTACCGGACGCCGACGGTGAAACGTGGGACGAATCCGAGGGCAAGATTGTCTCATTTTGCTCCAAAAATCTTTCTCTGAACATTAATAGCACTGATATTGAACGCGCGCACAGGCTAGGCCGTTTTCGCCCCGGAAAAAATCGACCCATTATCATTAAACTTACGCACTTCAAAGACAAGTCAAAAATTCTTTCAGCTGGACCAAAACTTAAGGGCACTTCATTCTCTATTCGCGAGGATTTCTCTGAACGCACACGACTAGCCCGGAAGAAGCTTCGAGCACACGGCAATCAGTCAAATGCTTCCTTCAAAATACGATTTGATCGGCTCACAATAGGCGACAAACATTTCATGTACAATGCCGAATCCGATAGCATCGTTGAACTGAAATCTTAGCGGTCCAAGAGTGCCTCCACGCCTTTACCTCGGCGATCCCCAGAGTCATCATGTCCGACTATTCCTACCTACAACCCCACGTTTCATACTATGTCTGCCATCCTCACAAACGTACGCAGCTTTTTGCCGAAAAAGGAGGCTGTGGAGGCCCTTCTTGATGATAACTGCACAGACCTCGCTGTTTTCACCGAATCCTGGTTGACCCCCGATGTCGACAATCACGAGCTTCTTCACAGCACTTCGTTGTTTACCATGTACCGACGCGACAGGGTTGGTCGGAGAGATGGAGGCGTTCTAGTGTTTGTGAAATCCAGCATAGAATCCAACCTCGTAACTACGAGCTGCAAAGACGAAATTCTCTGCATCCGTGTATCTCTCCCTACATGCACGAATATCCTGATTGCCTGCTACCGGGCCCCCGACAGCGACCGTTCCTTCATTGAAGATATTTCCTCCGTCGTCCTCGATTTGGCTACCCGCTTCCCACGGGCAAACTTAATACTTTGCGGAGATCTTAATTTCCCTGATATTGACTGGACTAATTTCACGGCCCACACACAGCAGTCTAGGGACTTCTTAGAATTTGCGCTTCTTTATAATTTTACACAATCAGTCAATGAACCAACTAGAGGTTTGAACACGCTTGACCTTATCCTCACTTCAAACCCGGAACTTATCCAATCTGTGTCGTGTGCTAACGGCCTAAGCGATCATAGCATTGTACTGTTCAACATTTCGAGTCGCATATCAAGGCGCCAACCTCTTAATAAGTACATCCGTGACTACAATAAAGCTGACTTCTCTCTTATTAACGAAGAACTTGAACAATTCTACCTCGCATTCAACCAGAGTGCGTTTACCAGATCGGTGAATGAAAACTGGCTGTTGTTTAAAAATAAAATCTTAACCCTAGTTGACCGCCATGTCCCCCTCGTCTGCATTCGCGGTGATGCGGATAGGCCCTGGTACTCCAATACCATAAGGAAATTATCACGTAAGAAAAAACGCCTCTTCCGGGCGGCAAAGAAATCTCCCTCCCCCTCTAAATGGGAAAAATATCTTCACAGCTTACACGAATACACTGCAATGCTTAGGCGCTCTAAAAAGAAATACTTCCACAATGACCTCTGGGATATCCTACGCACAAAACCGAAGAAGTTTTGGAGATTACTTGGCACGAAAAACGCCCACTCCAACAGCATCCCTCTCGTTGACTCGGACGGCTCGCCAACCCCGAAGGATCAGTGTCCTAATGTCCTTAACTCCTATTTCACATCTGTATTCACTTGTGAACCTAGCCACGATACCCCCACTTTACGACGCTCGGACTATAGCGAGATGCCTCCCATTGAAATAACTACAGAGGGTATCATAAAACTCATCAACAACCTGCAGTCCTCTAGTGCTCCCGGTCCGGACAATATTCCAGCAAAGATATTAAAGGCTACCAACACAGCATCGAGCCACTTTCTCCAAATTATTTTCACCCAGTCCATTTCTGAAGGCACCATTCCGGACGATTGGAAACTGAGCAAAGTTACACCAGTCTTCAAATCCGGCCATAAATCCGACCCATCCAACTATCGCCCCATCGCGCTAACTTGCATCGCATGCAAGCTACTAGAGCACATAATTTATTCCCATACCGCTGCTCACCTGAACAATAACAATTTCTTCTTTCACAACCAGCACGGGTTCCGCCGGGGTTTTTCATGCTTTTCCAGCTTTTCCCAGCTTTCCCAGCTTTTCCAGCTCACTACAGACCTCAACCTCAACCTAGATTCTTCTTTTCAAACAGATGTCATCTTTATTAACTTTTCCAAAGCTTTCGACCGTGTCCCTCACCAAAGACTCATTAGTAAACTCTCTTGCCTTTGCCTGCACCCGCTGATATTATCGTGGATTAGATGTTTTTTAACAGATCGCTCCCAGTTCACCACCGTCGCCGGACGTCAGTCGCGCACAACCACGGTAACGTCTGGGGTACCGCAAGGCTCAGTCCTCGGCCCCCTTTTATTTTTAATCTACATTAATGATTTACCGTCTGGCATCTCCTCCTCCATCCGGCTTTTCGCAGACGACTGTGTTCTGTACAGGAAAATTTCTAGTAAAAATGATCAGCTCCTTCTCCAACACGACCTAATCCACTTAGAAAACTGGTGCTCGCTATGGATGATGCAACTAAACGTTTCGAAGTGTAAATTCATGCACGTCACCCGCAAACACTCTCCCGATCGCTTTACATACTCGGTTACCTCAACTGACCTATCACGGGTGGAGACCTACCGGTACCTCGGTGTCCTTTTAAACAGCAAACTAACCTGGTCTGACCACATCCAAAAACTTGCAGCCGATGCCTCTAAGATCCTCGGGTACATCCGGAGATCGCTATCATGCTCACCTGCTCGAGTCCGCCAACTGGCATACACTACCTTTGTACGCGCAAAGCTTGATTATGCTTCAGCAATTTGGAACCCCCATCAAACTTATTTGACAAATTCTCTTGAGTCTATTCAAAATCGTGCAGCCCGTTTTATTTCTTCTACGTACGGCTTTCCTTCGAGCATCTCAGCTATAAAGTCGTCCCTCGGTCTCCCCACATTTGTTTCTAGGCGGAAAATAGCAAGGCTCTGTCTTTTTCATAAACTATATTATACATTTCCTGACATGCACACTTCATTATTGCTACCCCCACTGCGCACCTCATGCCGCCTACATAACTCAATGAGCAAGCAGCGCCTGTATGGCTCCACAAATTCGTTCAACAAATCTTTCCTTCCTATCGCCATAGAGGAGTGGAACAACCTGCCTGAATCTATAGCAACTGAACGCGACCCTAACAAATTCAAGATGTCATTAACAGTACACGTATACAATTAGACCCCATGTCCGAACAGCATGTAGTACGACCACACCCGGATGTTAGTGTAAAGTTTCCATGTATGGTGTTCTCCTTGCTCTTTTCTTTTTTATCGCTGTTACCTCATGCGCTGATCTGATTCTTATTGACACATCCTCCTCCTATTGGCGCCCCATGAGTCGTGTCCTCCTTATTTCCTCTTGTGACTACATGTGCTCACACTACTGAAGGGATCACTACAAGCCTGTTGTCCGCCACCTTTGCTTGTGTGCCCTCCTTACTGCTGGCTCACCTTTTCATGAATGATGTTGAATCTGTTGTATTTTCTCCCTCGTTTATTTTTCTTAAGCCATTGTTACCCCATTGTTACCTCGTTTTATTTTTCATATAAGCCATTGTTACCCCACGCAGTCAAGCGGCTGCTGGGATGAGTCCCTTGTTTCTCTCCCCAAACGGCTTTTACATGTTGCCCGATCTTTCTCTTTGGTGTTCCATTTGTTTTTCCTCCTGTCTTGTTTTTTCTTTTGTTTCTCCGAACATGTATACGCTTTCATGTTTTTCGCTTCACCCCATTTGTGCAATACCCCTGTTATTGCTATTGTCATGTTTATGTAGTCTTATTGTTCTTGCTGATGTCGTGTTTACGGGGCTTTAATATTGCCCCTGTGTTTTCCCCTTGTTTTATCATGACCATCGGAAGCTCTCGTTTCTGCCCCCCCCCTTATGTAATGCCCAAGACAGGGCCTTTAAGGGTAATTAAATGATGATGATGATGATAATACATACAAGAACGCCAATGTACATCAACCATCAGAAGATCTCCAGATAAGAAATACACGCGGTGTACATAGCATCAAGTTGGACTCAAAACACACAGAAAAAAGTGCAGGCAAATGCTTTCCAGGGACAAACGGAACCAGATGGATTGCATAGCGAAAAGAATTAATTAATTCCATTAATTTTACTAGTGTTGGTTGCTGTGTTACGACTGCGTCCAGTGCATTCCATTCACGAATTGCACGCGGGAAGAAAGAATGGTGAAAAGTTTTATTAATAAATGCATATTCAACAAGCTCCCAAGAACGCCTTCGTCTAGTCGGTCTGGTATCACGAAATGTCAAGTAATGGTCAGGGTTTATGCGCAATGATCTGTGCAATAGTTGGTATTTAAATGTGAGCCCAAAAAACTTTGCGCGACTTTCGAGGGTAGCTAGACCAGCACACTGTAGCAGAGCGGTAGGGGAGTCAGTGCGTCCGTATCTATTGTAGATAAAGAGGACGGCTTTGCGCTGTACCCTTTCCAATATTGCGATATTGTTCGCAGTGTGCGGGAACCACACATTATTCGCGTATTCTAAAACTGGGCGGACAAAAGTGACGTATGCGAGAAGCTTCGTTTAATGTGTAGAATAGTTTAATTGAAGAATAGTTTGTGCACTGCTTTATTTGACACTTTACTAACGTCCTCTGTCCAGCTGAGGTCAGAAGATATTATAAGGCCTAAGTATTTACATTGGTTGACACTTCGAAGCGGCACATTGTTAAAATGGATGAAAAATGTAGCTTAGACACTTTATTTGTAACAGACATGAATACAGTTTTGTCTATGTTCATTGTCATTTACCAATCTGCGCACCATTTAGCTATTTTATTTAAGGCATTATTTAATTTCACCTGGCCATCACGGTTTCGTACTTTATTATAGAGAATGCAATCATCAGCAAAAAGCCCAAGTTTCACGTCAGCATAGTTACATATGTCATTTATGAAGATTAGGAACGAAACTGGAGCTAATACGGATCCCTGGGGAACGCCTGAGAACACTGGAGCAAGATAGGAAGAGTGACAGCCGTACTGCGAGAATTGGAAGCGGTCAGTTAAGTAATTCTTAATCCATTGGTAGATTGGGCCACCACCTATTATGTATTTCAGTTTAAGGAGTAGTTTAGTGTGCGAGACACGGTCGAATGCCTTCGAAAAATCGAGGAAAATGACATCGGTTTGAATGCGCTCATTTATGCCGAGGGCCAGGTCATGCAGTGTTTCGACAAGTTGTGTAACTGTAGATGGTCCTCATCTAAAGCCATGCTGATTCATGTGCAGAATATTGTTCGACTCAATAACACCTATTAAAAATTTCAATACGATATGTTCGAGAGTATTGCTGCAAGTACAGGGGATAGAAATTGGCCGGTAATATGAAGGAGACGCAGCGTTGCCTGATTTGAGTACGGGAGTAATTTTAGCAATTTTCCAATCCGCAGAAAGACAGCAGTCTTTCAAAGATTTGGAATATATGAGATAAAGATATTTGCTGACTGGTTCCGCGTACCGGTTCAAAAAACTTTAGGGAATCAGGTCTGGACCGCCACTTTTCTTTTCATTGATACCTAAAAGAAGCGAAATGATACCAGCCTCCGACAAGGTAGGCGCGCCAATCAATCGGATGTCCTGATTGTAAAGGGAAGGATTAATTTTAGCAAAACCATTATCAGTTTTGTAATCCTACCGAAAATAGACATTGAAATTATTGGCTCTAGCCTGATCTAAACCATCTGGTGAAACTGGGTTAGTCGGCTTTGTTTTCATATACTGCCAGAATTTATGGGATGGCATGAACCCCCTAGGGATTGGCCAGCCAAAGATTGGACGAAGAGGTCAAAACGCTCAACGCGTTCGTTGCTACCCAACAAGGAGAGGAAGTAGAAGAGGTTAGCGTTCGTCGCCTGAGAGCTCAAGACTCTTGCTCGGGCCCTGTCCCGTCCTTCGTTGCTGCCATACACGGCGGAATGATGATGATTGTGGCAGGATCCCCCTAGGGATTGGCCAACCAAATATTGGCCGAAGAGGTCAAAACGTTCAATGCGTTCATTGCTACCCAACAAGGAGGAGAGGAAGAAGAGGTTGTCGTTCGTCGCCTGCGAGCTGAAGACACGTGCCGGGGGTACGCGATACAAGACGCTCTGCAGAAAGCGACGGCCAAGGTGGCTAATATGTCACACACCGAATTCGCCAACTTACCCATGGAGATTCTCATCGTCCCAAACAAGCACTACATAATCACCACAAACATCGACGTCGTCGCCGGGCTCGTCAACGGAGCGGTGGAAAGCTTGACGTGTTGAGTCTTTATATGATGTGTGGGCGAATGTTGCACGGTTTTACCGATAAGCATTTTAGCTTCGCCCCTCTCATCATCATTCACTTCGCGGAGATGGCGGAAATTTTTTTAAGTGCGAATGCACTTCTTAAGCGAGCCTGAAGCGTCCGCCGCCGTCCGCATAGCAACAGCTGCGGGTGCGCGCGCTCCTCGTCTTCCTTGGCAACGGGGGGAGATGGGCGCGCGCTGCCTGGCCGCTGACATGGCACATACCCACGTGGGGGATTGGCCAGGAATGTCCTTGTCTTCCTTGGCAACGGGGGGAGATGGGCGCGCGCTGCCTGGCCGCTGACATGGCACATACCCACGGGGGGGATTGGCCAGGAATCGGGCGTAAGAAGGGCTAATGCACCCGCTTAAAGGAGTACTGACACGAAATTTCAAAGCTGAGATCCTCTCTAGCAATCAAGTACAACGACAACACAAATAGGTGTCTGTGAATAAATGCATCTTTCTTTCTTTGTAGTTGTGTGTGTGTGTGTGTGATCTCTCTTTCGCGAACATTACCGAACCGCGCGCAAATTCAACTCGTGCATTCGCACTTTCACATTCTTCCCCTCGGGGAAATGCGGGGAATTTTTTTTACAAAAGGTTAATAATAAGAAAATAAAAGGTTCACAAAGGTTAGAGAGAGAGGGGGGATTCACAAAAGGTTAGAGAGAGATAGAGAGAGAGAGAGAGAGAGAGAGAGAGAGAAAGAGAGAGAGAGAGAGAGAGAGAGAGAGAGAGAGATTGAGCAGTTTCGCGTGGCTCCTGGAGAACCATGCTGCGCATGTGCGAGGAGCATTGGATTGTATTGAATTGGGTCGAAAGGGATTAGATGAGATTAGATTGTATTAGATTGAATTGTATTGTATTGAATTGGACTGGATTGGAATTGTATATACTGTACACATGCGTTGCCACTCATTTACATGCGCGAGTGGGCAATGCCACGGGTGATTTACGGTAAGAACGATCCCCAGTGCTTCGCCGACTCGTCATGATTCAGTTCGTGGAGATGCGTGATTTTTTTCATGTGAATCGGCTCTCCTTACTGTGATGAATACATCAGCAGAACGAAATTTGCTGCCACAAGATGCCACCAATCGCTTTTGTTTCCAGAAATGAGGCAGTGTCTGTTCTGCAGCTATCTACGCTTTTGACCGAAGAACACGTCGTCAAGGATCTGGCCGTTGCTTCTGGTATTGACACCGCCAGAAGTACTGATCTCACCTCAAAGCATGAATAAATGTTCGTGCGTTCCGAACACCAAGGTTCTTTCGGCGCATACTCTTCTGTCCTGTGGAGACATCTTCAGCGGCACACTGCATGGACGCGGACGGGTCGTACGTGTATTGTTTGCAGACGCCAAATCGGGTTTACCCTTCAGACCGGAAGGCTATCCAAGCTAAGGTCGGCCTTCATCAAGTCTGTGGCCATTGCTGGTTGTTTTGGTGGAAACAAACACACGGTTCCGTACGCTTTTGCATTCACTAGTAGACGTTAAATAAAATCACAGGCAAATACGTCAACCCAGTGCCGCGAGTTGGTGATACCCTGGACACGTTGCAAGGTGCCGAGTACTTTTCGAGCCTGTGTTCGTGACGAAACCTAAAATCGGCACCAAGGTAAAATGTCATTCGAACACTACCAAGGAAAGTTCAAGATTCCAGCTCTTTAGATGCTGAGAAACAGGGGTCGACGTTTTCGAATAGAGAAATGGTGTCACGCTTGAATTTTTTATTCGAAAGAATGCCTTCTTTAAACCAAAATAAGTACGATAACTTGTTAAAAGTGTGCGAAGTCTCAATAGAAACGTCTACGGTGATAGCTGCAATAGGCTTACACACGTAAAAGTTCCGAATTTCGCATGACTACGCCAACGCACTTGTAACACCAGCGGGTTGGGGCATTTTTGTGGAAAGGAAAATTATTTTTCTCTCAAAAAACTTCAGATACCTCATGACATTTGCGCAGGGAACTATGACAAATTTTTCGCGGAAATTAGAAAAGTCGATGTGACGCACCTGTCCATCTATTTTTTTATGTAGTCCCTAGGACTAAAGTCGACGCGAGAAAGTGACTCGTGTAACTCGGTACTACTGCATCTGTTTTTCATAACATCTGGCAGCTTTGCTTTAAGTGTTCCTAACAATTGCACCAGTATAATTGAAAAAAAAAACCCAGTATTTTAAGCTCTTGTTTTTATATTTTTATGCTAGCTTTAGAGTGCTAAACATTTGTTTCTCACTCCGCCTCTCCGTCTTTATATTCACTTCTCGAGACGGTTAGCGAAGTGGGTCAAAGCTACCGAACCGGTTCGGCATGTGATTTAGTCGAACCTGAACCGGACCGTCAAACAACGGGAGGTAAACAAGAAAAAAAGCTGGAAAAGGTATTGTCTTCCATGTGGTGTCGAGCCATCGTTTTGACAAAGCTTGCCTTCGGCGCACTGACGAAGGAAAATCTTCTTATCAAAACGTTGCCTCGACACCAAAATGACGCCGCTGCCTTGTCCAAAGGTCTTCGTCTTTTCGGTATCTATACGTATCTATGCAAATAAGCGCGACGTGTGTTGTAAATATCAGTCAGCAATGTACTTGTCCACTGATTTTTTTTCTTTTTTCGCTACATTCAGAACGGAGCGGTCGACTTCATTGTGGAAATTACAACCGTAAGTATAACGTGAGAATATTCGACAAGATACCATTTTGTTGATAGTAAATGAAAATATGCTTGAAAAATGCAGTCTTTTTCAGAAAATGTATAAGGAGCTTTACAGAGGAAGCACTGTATTAACTGATAGTGTTACAAATAATGCCTATGTTGGGACGCAGTGTTTCTTCGAAGGCGTGTTGACCAGTGACCTCCAAACACAACTCTACCTAGTTCGTCTGTATGCTGAATACGTCTTGGCAAGAATTACTGTTCGTGAGTACCATCTTAGATATTTTTATGAAACATAAAGTAGTGCTCGTATGTTGTAACTTACCATTCAAGATAAGATAATACGAAGCTACGAAACCCCGTAGAAAACTATGCATTCGCTCCGTGCTTTGTTATCATGTGCTCGTTAAAAGAAAATTTTCGCACATTTTGAGGTGTTCTAATTGCACATCCTCGATAATATGGAATGACTTTTGTGCAGCTACGACAAGAGTCATTCCGTGCATAGCTTGTTGATATCTGGAAAATAATTTTACCTATGTCTCTGAATACATGGCAAAGGAAAAAAAAACCAATACGTCTTTCCTGCAAAACGTGGTTCAGGCAGGGTGTGTGCGTGAATGCCACACTTACTGAACAAAAAAATGGCTGCGGCCGCTTAGCTCGGCTGGGCTGGGGTGGTTATTCAAGCTAGTCAATCGAAAGCAGCCGATGCACAGTTTGCCAACCGAACGATAAGGCTAGTATAAGGTTCCGTATGGCGAACACTCACTACCGTCGCTTCATTAGTTTCTGAAGCTTTCATTGAAGTCGAACTTGAGGCGTCCATTGCCGCATTTAAACCTCGTCTCTATTTGCTTTCTTCGTTCTTCTCGCGGTGCTCAGCTCACCAAAATTCCCGTTCTACAGTTGCAAGCCGGCCGCGTTGCGCGATCGTACTCGCGTTTCTTATTTAACTCATTAGCCAGCCGAGCGACGTCTGCAGGCTGGTCAGCCGCATCTTGCCGCTTTCGTCACTGGAACTGCGCAGACCCCGCAACTTCGGCGAACATGGATCAGCGTCTCGCTCTCTTCACTGAAGGCCGTGGCTGCACTAGCCCTGCTCCTTTCTCCATCTCCCTCTTTCATGTCGCGGCGGCGTGAAGGAGGGAGGGGGGACTCGAAGGGCGGTGGCAAGTCACGTGACATCATTTCACAGTCTCACGCACGGAGAAACTGGCTGTTGTAGCCGAATATTGTTTTCGCAGTAAAATAACCAGGTACCACCTAACTCCGCCTCGTATATCCAGGCCATGGCCACTTGATCTCCCCCTTTCTGGTGCGGCCTACCGGTTCGTCTCCCGGAAAAAAAACGAGGGTGACAGTACTTGACCCACACGCCATGGCGCGAGGTCGGGGACTCTGCTTATAGGCGAAGAAAGCGGATTTCACCTGCTTGCGCCACCTTGTGTGAAGGTGTATTTTTCCTACTCGGTGACACATTTACCCTGCCGTCGTGTGGTCAGCCTGCAACCTTCATTTACTGAAGCGAAGCTTTTAACCTGTACCCCCCCCCCAGGGTTCTGCCGCGACCGTTGGTGTCAACAGAAAACTCCTGCGAACAAATTAAGTAAGTTACTGGCACCGGGGAGAATCCAACCTTGATTGAACAGAGAAATGGAGCGAAAGCCCGTTGTCTTACCGATTGAGGTATGAGCCTACGGGGAGATGGGGTAGACAGACGCTGCACTCTCCGAGCACCTCTGCGGGTTTACGCCCTGCTTTCTCGCTGAATGCCACGTGATAGCGCCACGCGTCCTCTCGCGCCACTGTGCACTCCACCCACGGCAAATGTAGCGGCTGTGTGCGCGCCTTGCGCATGCGCTAGGAGTTCGTTAAAATTAAAAAAAGAAACTCACCCAAACGCATCACATCTCACTTCTCCTCTGTCTCTGCCGCCGATCTCGTCGGCCTCGTCGGCTGCGGCAGAGGCTGTGAAGTGAGAGCGTCTAACACCAGGTATGTGCTTCCTTTAATTTTATTTAAAAAAAGTGTTGTGTCATTTGTACCGCGGTCCTTGCGCATGTGCCCGCTCAGGGAGTGCCACTATCTGCCCTGTTCTCTGCTGCGGCTATCGCTTATAAGCAGCCGCGCCTAACCTTCCGAGTTCTTCGATTAACATCTGCTGACCAATAACATGGTCTGCTCGTCCCGGTTGACTACTGCCTTCGTCTAGTCAAGAACACAACAAAAAAAAAAGTTCCACTCCTGTCTTCCACCAAAACAACTCATCCAACCACCAGTCGTGGATGATGCAATGATTTAACCTTACCAAAAAATATCTCATTGAAGTAATAAAGGGTGGGGTTAAGTGCCTTTCAGTTGTCCCTGGTCTCGCTCTTTGTAGAGCCACGTGAGTGAATTCAATGTGACGTCGCATACGTAATTGCAATGGGTGCCGTTTACAGCTTCGCTTTCCAACCACCTTCACAGGGGTGATGGTACCGAATTTTTTTCGGGACTGTTCTTAGGGTTAGCAGTGTGTGGATGCACGCGATGCGTAAGAATTGTTGCGTTCCACTTTGTAAGTCGAATGCCTGACGAAGCCTGGAATTGTGCTACCATGAGCTGCCGTCCAAAGAAAACATTCGGAATGCCTGACTGCAAAACATTTCGCGACAAAGGAGTGACAAAGGACGCCGGTGGCAGCAAAGCCCCCCGACCGTCGTGTGTTAGCTTCACTTCCCTCAGACGATTACAAGGTATTAATGAAACGTAAGATGCTCCTTCCGACAGCCGTGCCGGCATCAGTCTCCGTCCTACACTAACCTACATGCTGCCGTCTCGTTCCAAGGAAAGGAAAACTGTGCCTCGCGCGGGACGTAACGTGCGTGCGAAAGCGAGAATTTCAGGGGAGCCGGCGTTTGTGGCAGAAAAGCAAAACATCTCCGTCTAGAAGAACCCAAGGCGTCACCCGCAGACGCTGGATATTACCAGCAAGAAAACGTAACTTCAAGCATATGCCGAAGATGAGGTAAATTTGGAATTAGATTAATAACTGAAAAATGTCAGGCGACGTTTGACCTGGTTTGATATATTGCAAAAAAATATTCCACACGCGAAACGGCTTCACTGCCTTCAAATAAAAGTGCAGTGGCTAAACACGCCTCTGTAAAAGCTTCAACATACCCGTGATGGATTATGAATTCAGAGAAAACGTTCAGCAGTATGAGGACTACCTAGCTGTTCAAGCTCTAGATACGCTTTCGGAAGGCGCGCAAGCAGGAGATACGAATGTGAAATTTGTCATGGAGCCGAGTATGACCTTTTATAATGCGCGGCCGACAGACATTCCCACGCTGCGCGAACGTGTGTAGCGGAAGGTGATATCTTATAAATGGGGTAGCCCACAAAAGCTCGTGGGATGTTCGACAGAAAGGCTGGCGTACAAGCCTAATGAAGGAATGACTCCACGTGGAGAGGCAAAGCCTTCCGTCAGAACGCGATCCATACTGCAGGCTCATTATCCGCGAAATGACAACGCAGCACATAGTAATTTATGGTCATCAAGTTGATGGAATTTTTGGATTTCTTGACATCCGCTGGGAATACTAAACCGGTGGTGCCACTAAAATAGTCAATGTGCTCATTAACTTTGTCTTGCACCCGCTGGTGGCTCAGTGGCTAAGGCGTTGCGCTGCTGAGCACGAGGTCGCGGGTTCGATTCCTGGCCGCGGCGGCCGCTTTTCTGATGGAGGCGAAAAGTAAAAACGCCCGTGTGTACGAGATTTTGGCGCACGTTAAAGATCCCCAGGTGGTCAAAATTAATCCGCAGCCCTCCACTACGGCGCGCCTCATCGCCTGCGTTGCGTCGGCGCGTTAAAACCCCACAATCAATCAATCAAATCAACTTTGTCTTGCAGGAGCTTTCCACAGAGTATGTTATCCCCGTTGGATATTTTTACCCGGAAACGGGAACATGACCGGCTACGTAACCTGGTGCTGAGTGGGCGGAACGCTTTCGAATAGGGGGCGGTTCCTCCGTGTTGTCACGTACAACCATCAGACCAACACCGCCATGTTTGGAGGCATGTCCGATGGTACCACACTACAGAATGTTGTGAAACATCCAGCACAAGAAAACTGCCCATTGTTAGTCTCATTCACCCGAACCACTTAATCAAAAGCATATTATGAATGTGCTTTCGTTCCGCGCAGACCACGTTTCGCCACCGCTGATTTCGTTTGCGAGCACCCGCGGCTGCGTCGCCGATAGCGAGCGTCTCAGTGAAGTGAAAGGAAACCATCACTCTCACATGCGAAGTGGAGCATTGGGCAGGCTACAGTAATGGGGGGAGATCAAGTGGCCGTGTCCAGGCAGTTGGCAAATTTCATTTATGGGTGCAAAAAAGTTTGAAGTGTACTGGTTTGTGTAAAGTAGGCTTGTATTGACCTAAGTAGGTAAAGATGCTGCATAAGTAATATTGTAATGACATGGCCTACACCGCACACCCGCCAATGAAAAAGACCTGTCGGGTCTTCTTCATTGTCGGGTCTCCTTCATCAGTTCGCCGCTGTTCCCGGGAGCGCACCTGCTCGTCACGCTCGGGAAGTACCATGTCTGGAACAAGCACACGCTTCATTGGGCACGCACCAACACCGAGTGCCGAACTGTTCCATGCAAACTTTTTCGAAGGCGTGGAGGAATGGCTTTGTCTTCTTCAGCACATTGCTTCATTTATTCAGTGAACGCAGATCCAGAGCTCCTAAGACTTTACGTCTCAGACACAGTGCGAAGAATTGGGAACCGTCGTTGCGAATATAGGACGCCTTCTGCCAGAAGCTCCATGAGCACATCGTCTAGTACCTAAAGCCGCGAACATGCCAAGCGGCTTCATGAATTGCGCATTCAGAATCCTATTGAGAGTGAAAACCATGTTCACCGAGCGTATGGCGCATATTTCTTGGCGGGGGACATAAAATACCTCAACACGAAATGTTGCGCAACCTCCTGCGGGGCATAAAAAAACAACTGATAGCAGGACTTGTGCCGAACCCGTCGGACACCTTCGCAGAAAAAGTTACCGAGGGTACCACCATAGAGTGCGCTCTTTGGGACCGGTGGCGCCAGTGCTACCGTTGAAGCAGTGCATCACAAATGAATGCTGCCGTTCTGTCTCGAGTCAGCGATAGCTGCCTACGTGACCTCGCCCGCTCCACCGTACAGAAGAAGCTAGAAACACGGTGTTTGTTCTCTGTCGGAGTCCTTCAATACAGGGTCCTGCAATAGTTCTGCGTCACTGTGTGGGAGAGCTTGATACGCTGCCAAGAAAGGCCGCTACGTGGCGCGGGCTATCGAAAGGGGGGCTTTCAGTGCCGGAGGCCCGCCGCAGCCGCCACGGCAGCGGTGGCAGCCCGAAATCACTGTGGGCTGCGCGTGGCACTTCCCGCAAATAAAGTTTCTTTTGCGGGGTCACGAAAACGGGCCACTCTTTGTTTTGCGAATAGCGCCGGGCTTTGCAAAAGTGAAACAGGACTGCAGCGCAGTTGGAACCTAGTGGCTTTAGCCTTAACTGTACCAATGTGCGTGTTTCAGAAAATCATTTTAATGGTTTTGACATTACAACTAATGCACTTAGTGAGCGGTGAGGTCCTACCGGTAAACCGAGATAAAGCGAGGCTCAAGTCCGGTGCCCTTCTGGGGACTTTCGAAGGCATCCCGGCATACCTGACAAGTCAGAATAAAAATTAATTATTATCACTCTAGATGATGAATATTGGCAAACTTCTAGCGCGACGGTTGTCCCATGTACATAGCGAGAAAACAAGTGATAGATCAGACGTCAGGCACGTGAAACTCGTGTTTATTTAAAAAGCCCTCCTTAATAATGAGGCCTGTGGGCACGAAAGAGCTCGGCTGCATTATCGCACCAATTACGGGTCAGAACCTTGCACGTCAAGGGAGCAATAGGTGCGCGCTAACGCTACCAGCTGCATATGAGTGATCATTCAACTCAAAGGTTTGGAATAAACCTTCTTGCTTCACCGTTAAGTTGACTTGAATACTTGGGTTGCAGAGTGTGAGAGACGAGTCGAATAGAAACCATAGCGACGTCCCTTGTTCTGACTACTTGTGTGTTGTCCTTATTATTCGGAGTAAAAGGCGGTAACGGGTAACAACAAATAGGTCATTCATCAAATACGCTAAGAAATAGGCCATTAACAAATGCGCTAAGGCGCTTGATATATAAATATACATATTCCGCTCAACATTTTTGTCTATGTCCACTTGACAAATCTGCTGGATCCTAGTTATATGCAGGTTCTCTGTACAAGCCATTACGAGATGCCTCTTGTTCATTGGCAAGGGCTTTAGCGTGGACCGAGCTTTTGAGTGAGTTGGGGCACTGAGAACGAGGTGCGCAGAATGAGTCTTTCTTGTCCCCCGCTAAGCACTAGTCACGCGTAGCCGGGGCCGCTAGCAGTGGCGCACTCCCTGGGCCTCCGATGGTGGTGCGCGTCGTTTTCTCGATGAAGCAGACATAGCAGACATGGACTATAGCAAAAATTGGAAGTACACATTTATGAGAAGCAAGCAAAATCACTGAACCAAGTACCAATCCTGGAAGACGAACAATCCTGGAAGACGACGAAGACAACAAATATTTCGCTGAACGACAATCCGGTGTCGCTAGTACCAAGTTTTGTATGCCCACGCTGTTTTTCCGCCTTGAAGGACTCTACTTTATGCAGCATCTGAAAATACCCACACTTGAAGTTTTGCATCAGTTTTGGCTCTGAAGCGGTTTACCAGGTGCGCTTGAATTGGGCTCGCAAAGTTTTCAGCACAGAATTACTTGTGCGTTCCTTCACAGGCAGAGTACCAGTATGAAAAATATTTTGTCTTACCGTGGAGGTGGAACTGCTGCACGCATCACCTATAAGGTTTTCAGTCGTGGCTTCTTTTTTGACAGTGGTAAATCCTATCAGACTCGGTGGCATCTGCAAGGCAATCAACACGTTTATCGGAACTCCCGGTTTGGACCTCGGCTCACTAAACTGCGACAGCCTGGATCTGAACAGTTCACTCCTGTGCTCCGACGATATTACCATCGGGGTGCCATTGCTTCTCAATCTCGGCGAGGTGAGAAAACGCAGCATTTTTTCCATTTTTGTCTCACGGACAATGCTATGGAAGCTCCCATATGAGCTCTTATTCATAGCAACATGCTGTCGTGTTCTTTTGCTCTAGAAAAATTATCATCCTCGCCACTCTGTTTTAAAAGATGCTATAGGTAACGCGCCCTCCCGCCCCCCCCCCCCCCTCCCTTGTCACCTCAAATTTACTATTGCAGCGAAATTGCCGTTTCATGTAGTTACACTGACGTTGGTAATGAATCTTTTGTCAATAACACTAGGGTTGAACAGAACCACCTCCCTCCCGCCATCTTTGGCCTCACTGATAACCCTTAAAATGGCCGTTCACAACGCCTCTTCTTGAATCCACTTTTGCGTTGGCAGCGCGTAAATGTGGGCTAGTTGGTTCGAACTGTGAAACATGGTTACGTAGCGCGGTAAGGACGGGACAAAAGAAGGGACCACACAAGACTAGCGCTAGAGACAAAAGTAGAGACCACACAGGACTAGCGTTAGTCCTGTGTGGTCTCTACTTTTGTCCCGTCCTTACCGCGCTACTGAACCATGTTCCACAGTTTTGCCTTGGGTTTTCTGATTTTTGTAATTGCCACAAAATTTACAGAATATGTGTGTGTTCCACTAGTCCCATCTGTGATAGCAATCGGTGAATAGGGTGAAACCTTCCTAAAGCAGTTGTCGCCGTCATTATGCAATCCTCTTAAGTGGGTATGTTTCCACTCCAAAGACCATTCCGAACATTTACTGTGGAGTTACTGTAGAATCTTTCGCTACGAGTTACTAAGGTAGCGTCATGCAACGACCATGGCACAGGCGCCACGGAAGATGCCAATGCTTCCGTCTTCAAAGCAAGAAAGCAGGGCTTAAACGCTGTGTTTCCAGCGGCTCAGTGATCTATTTGTATTGGCGAGGTTCTCGAAAGAGTACCTGGGCACCATGGCTAGAAAAAAAGACTGTATTGCGCCTTTGTAGACGCTGTTTTCTCTTTACGAACGTACCCAGCTCTGCATGCTGGTAGACCAAACCAGGATGTGCAGAAACCCAATAAAAGATGCAAGTGTTGACAGCGGGGAAGGCTATTATCTTCCCATTACACAGCGATACTTATTAGTAAGGGCGTATATAGCAGAAGACAACGTTTGGTACCATGGGACGCAGACTGCTTTAGCTGCAAGTGGCTTGAAACAACGAACGACGCTTTTTGCATTGTTGAGAAGGCGTGTGTCTGTGCGACCAGCTTCAGCGAAGTAGTTCTCAGATTTTCCCCTCATATTGCATTGGACTCCGCCTTATAAGAATACTGATTCAGTATACCATTAGACCCCGGTTCGTCGGAATGTAGACTGAGTGTTGAAAAAATAGCATTTTCACTTCGCGTTGTAACAGCCTAGATTAAGTATATAATATCTTCTACTTATCACCACGACAAGAAATTTTAGCGGGCACCATTTGATTTGTTCATGCTTTTGGAATTCACAGTATCTGGCATGCTACCACGACAGAGGCTAACCGACAAAGTTCGCGCAAATCGTGCGCTCCAGCATTTCAAAAAGAACATACGTCCTCTTCTAAAATCCCGCAAAATATTGACTTTGCCCGACCGGTTTACAAAATGTTCCCGTGATTCTACTGAGAAACGTTTTAAAATCAAATATCAAACATTGGCATGCTTACACCAAAGCTTATTTGCGTGTTATATATACTGTTGGCGCGTACTTGTGTTTCACGGGGTCAACGACACTCATTACACAAAACCTAAGAGTGGAGTAATGGTGAAGTCACATGCCTGTCCCTGTGCGTCCCGGTGTTAGATTCCCTTTCCTACCAGTTTCTTTCTTCTTTGTGTGAAGGGATGTGCTATTTCTGTGCCGTAGAGTGCTGAAAACGCCGTGTGTTTTGTACTAAGGGGTGCACAACGCTTTCTCATCATAATTATACAGTTTGAACGCGGGTAGGTACAAATGTTCTGCGACATCTTCCTTCCACTCTGATTCCCAACTTATTAACATCTCAGAAAAACCATGGTATGGTTGCGTTTGTGAGAGAATATTCGGGCTTCATTTCGGCGATGAGACAAACCGCAGAAACGTTTCTTACGTAGAGATCCCTTGCGGCAAAACGGTGATAAAAACACAGATTGGCATCAGCTTCTGTGGCCAGCCGCCAATTTATATTTACGGAGTGTACGGAAGCTGACACACTTTCCACACGACATCAAGGCGTAAAAATAGCTAGCATGCTTTTGAACAGCACTAGTGAGCCGCTGTACTGCCCCCGCTTAAGTTAGCACGGAAGTGATTTCCTCCGAAGTTTCTTTGAGTCAATGTTGGGGCAATTTTAAAGCAGCGCATGAATAAATACCATGGAGGCCAGTCACAGCGCTGCAGAAATAAACAAAGGTAATGCAAAAAGCGAAGAATATCTCAACCAACGGCGTCTTCTATCTTCCACCGCCCCAACTTGCTGAGCTTCCAGTCGAGATTCGTGGGATGAACACGTTGGCGACAACCCAATGACGAAAGCGACTTGTAGAAGTATTGTTAGAAATGTTTCATTGTCTCAAATTATTCCGTCGGTGAACGAAGAACTGTTAATCTTTGTCGTAGACGGCGCAGTTTTTCTGGTCGCTCTTTCTCGCGATATCCCGAATGCGCAGTTTCTCACTCTAAGATGCATTTTTCAGTGCGCCAGGAACATCACCAACACTTGCAGCGCAGGGAACCCAATCACGGTGAGTTGCTAGCTGTTCCGAATATTTGGGATGCGCCTTTTCAAAACACTTTAACAGGAAAATATGCCACGGCAAGAAATGTCCGTTGACATGGTGCGTCACCCGAAGGGACTGTAAAGCAGAAATAGTAAAGCCTTGGTTTTTCTTTAAAAATAAGGCCTGTGGTAACTCTTCTGATCAGGTCTAGCGCTTAAGGAAGTCATTTTTACCAGTAAAGAAAGGAAGGATTGACGAGCTTTCAAATTCCAGGCTAGAAAGCGCCGGAAGTGGCGGAATAGAAAGAAATAAAAGGAATCGAGGGTTCACTCCATGTGAGCCATCAATTAATTCAATCGAAGGGACTAAGGCACCACTTCAATTGCACAGACAAGTTGCTTGGCGGCGCTTTTATTCTACGCCAGCAAATCGAACGAGCTCGTCCCTCTGACGTCACAAGAGCTGGACAAAAAAGTTGCCGTTGCGTCGGTTTCCGTTAGAGGGACCATGAAGACAAAATACAAGTTTGTTTTATTCGAAAGATTTCGGGTTCCATAGTGCCCCAAGCGCTTCTCCTGAAGCAAACGATGCTTTTTTCACTGCGAAATTAATCAATCTATGTTAAAATTTTGTTTCTCCTGCCAAAAAGCGTGTTTCCACGACGTTTGCAATGACTTCCTAAGAGTTAGTCTTTCAGCTAAACTTGGTGTGGAGCGGAGACTTGCTTACTGTTAGTAAACCTAGATGGCTCCACCACACCGCGGCAAGCTGTTTTCTACCTTTGGTTTGTTGGTGACCGTATTTAAAGCTGCCTTTTTTTGTTCATGGAGAAAATAATCGTTTCGTGAAACATGGTGCTCGATCGGCAAATATGGTCATGTAAGACCCATCGTTGGCGTCCATCGGCCAGTGCCGTCTGAGAAAACCCAAAGCCCCACAGTGCTGCACATCTAAACCAATATGCTGCCCGCAGTACCAACAGCAGTATGCATCGGCACTTCTATGTTTACGTGTACGTTCGTAACTTCCACTGTCCCTCCATTATTTCTGCTATAAAAAGAATGTGCCCTAAATTTACGCGCAAATGGCTCGTTCGGTAAGCTAGTCAGCTCTGCCGAATTTGTGTTTGCTTTTGCTGACCTCCGCCAATCGCATAGCTAGCTGGTATGACATCATACGGTCTGTTGCGGGGAATGAGCTAGTGGGTCTCACGGCCATTCCATTTTTTCCTAATTACATAGCTTATTCGAGCGAAGTTTATGTTAAAAGTAGTATCAGTATAATTCTAACGAGGCAATGTTTTGAATGAATAAACTTGCATTTTGTCTTCATGGCTCTTTAAACCAGTGCTAGAAGTTGACGTTAAAATTTGAATGCTCGTTATTTGTGTAAAACACTCTTGAACTAACCGAACGTATTGTGCTTTTCTGTTTGGAGGTGTTCACACACACACGCACGGACACGCACACGCACACGCACACGCACACACACATGCGCGCGCACGCACACACGCGTGCGCTCACGGCGTGCGCTCGCACGCACATGGACACGCACATAAACACATGCACCCACACGCACACACACACGCGCGCGCACACGCACACGCA
The DNA here is from genome assembly GCF_048455015.1 of Haemaphysalis longicornis. Classification (NCBI taxonomy): domain Eukaryota; kingdom Metazoa; phylum Arthropoda; class Arachnida; order Ixodida; family Ixodidae; genus Haemaphysalis; species Haemaphysalis longicornis. The sequence continues at coordinate 123,245,332 of NW_027526214.1, read as the reverse complement.
CACACACACATACACACACAGACGTATTTATGTACATATGCTTATGTTTCCACAAAGAAACTTGCCTTTATCAGAATAATATGATGTAAAAGACGATAGCCTCTCTCAAGCTAACTGAACACGAAAAAAATTGGTCCATCTATCAACCACTCGATTGAACGGACAGACGCAATGTGGAAATAAGGCGTGATGAAGATACTGGCGTGACACAGGCAAAACCTTTCTTGAACAATGAATCTGGTGGCACGTGTCCCACGCTTCAATACTGTTCAGCCGTAGGACAACGTTATTTGAGGGAAACAAAAGTACATACCTGAAAGTATCAGAATTAATTTAATAAAAATAAACGTGGGAAAAAAGTATTTGTTTCAACAAGTTAAACAGAACCTCCAAGAAACGTTCTAGAGAAAGGTGAGATAAAAGCAAACATTAAAATTAGGGTGTCTCTTCGACCTATTTTTTGAACAGCGGGAACGAAACGTTTTAGCTGATTGCGAACGAGCAGGACGTACGCGGGAAAATTGAATGAAATTGAGCGAACTTCAATTGGCGTTTTTCAAGGTCGGAGAGAAGGAGAAGCGGAACAGCGTGAGGGCAACGAGGACGAGAAACTATGTATGTTACTCAGGATGGTTGAGCGAAGACTGTATATATAGCCTTTTACAACAGTTGCAGGAAAGGAAGACAGTATGTCAAGCGCCATATTTTTTCCGTTTTCCAGACCGATACCATCACGTCGTTTCTGGAATTCTTGGGCGTAAGTAGAACTTTTATTTTCCAGCAATCAACCTGCGCTTAGAACCTGAAGTGAAGTGAGGTGAAGTTTATTTCCTTTTCATAGAAAAGAGGGGACCGAGGCAAAAGGCAGTTAAGCCTGACGAGGCCTCGGTACTTTAATCCTGTAAGTAGAACAGATGCAAACGCAAAAACACTTAATACATAGAATGGGCAGCAATCAAAATACAAAAGTAATATATAAGCAGTAACACTTACTAGAATACAAAACATGTGCACAATCATGGGCAAATACAAATTGATACTTGTACGAGTTCAATTTCGTACATACGGATGAAATAAAGTAAATCATTCCACTTAAGTACTTGTGTGAAAAAGATAGAACAATAGATATATACACTTACATCCATGTACACACATACATACACATACGCATATATATCAAAGACGGCGAGCTGCATTTTTACATTAGAATTTAACCTTCAATCAGATGCTGTTTGGTCTTTTTTTAACATGTTTCCAGATAGAAAAAACTCATTAGGAAAAGGGAATTTGTTTAGCGCATTGGGTATTTGACAACTGAGTTTTTGTTCAGCGTAATTTGTTCGCGTTCGCGGAACTCTTAGTTTACTACGCGAAGATTGTAACCCATGTTGCTATCAGGAACAGAGTACAAGCGATTCTCGAGAATGTATTGAAGAAGCCGCAGATAATACACTTGGTCGGCTTTTAATATGGAGTGTTTTACAAACAATGGTTGCGTGCGTAAGTTTCGTGGTGCACCATAATATCCCTCAATAGCCCGCAAGGCTCTTTTTTGCAGGACAAGTAATTTTTGGTAATTGGAAGGCGTGGTCGTACCCCAAACAAGATTACAATAAGAACGTCTTGAAAAAAACAGGGCATTATACATGGACACTTTTAACCAGACAGGCAGTAGATTATAAATCCTATAAAATAGGCCAACAATTTTACTTAGTTCAGAAGTAAGTTTGGAAATATGAACAGACCACTGAAGATTTTCATTAAACCACACTTCAAGAAATTTTTGGGAAGAAACTTGATTGATTGTTATACTGTCATAATGAATATGTATACAATTATTTTGCACGGTGTTGATGGGCTTGAAAATAATATATTTCATTTTGCTTATATGTAAACTAAGCTTATTCTTGTGTAACCAATCACGAAGGTTGATTAAATAAGCATTGACCATATTTTGAAGCGCCGGTAATGAACAGGAAGAGAAGAAAAGATTAGTGTCATCAGCGTACATCAGCAGATCGGGAGAGTTATGTATGCCGGCTAGGTGATTGATATATGTAATGAATAATAACGGCCCAAGTACTGATCCCTGTGGGACACCGTGCTTAACCACCTGTATATCAGATGATATATTATTTGTTCGAACATATTGGGACCTATTGCTCAGATAACTCCGCAATAGATTCAACGCAATACCTCTAACCCCATAGTTACAAAGTTTCTTAAGAAGGGTCTCATGGTGTACGCAATCAAATGCCTTGCGAAAATCTAAAAATAGGCCAAGGGTAAATTTTTTTTTCAATATTATCTATTATTTTGTCTTTAACAACTAACAGTGCTTGCTTTGTGGTCTTATTTTTCGTGAACCCATATTGTGAATAAACAATCACATTATATTTGTGCAGAAAATCGCTATCCTAGAATTGATAATACCTTCAAAAATTTTTGACAACACAGGCAGAACAGAAATTGGTCGGTAATTCGACAGTTCATTTATATTGCCTCCTTTATGTACTGGAACGACTCGGGCCAATTTGAGATCTTCAGGAAAAACACCAGTTGACAGCATTAGGTTGGCAATGTGTGACAAGACATCGCATATAACGGCGCAAACGTGCTTTAACGGGATCACTTTTATATCGTCGTACCCTGCAGATACGTCATTTTTTAAAGAAAGGGTCAATGTAGCTACTTCTTGAGGAGTTGTGGGCGCGAGTACTATAGAATTGAGTAAGGGAGGGGTGAGGCTCAGTGAGCTATTTACAGGAGTTTGCGTGACAGAATTTGGAGAAGCGACATTAATAAAGTAGTCATTGAGGGCATTTGATAGCTCGTGACCAGTTAACTTACCATTTTCTGTGATTATTTCATCAAGTTGCATAGATTTGGTTTTATTGGTCAAGTTGTTGACCTCTCGCCAAACTTTAAGACTATCATTTTGAATGCGGGAGAAATTTCTTACATAGTAGTCCGATTTCGCGTTTTCTAGATCTTTGTTGAGTTTATTTCGATATTTTTTATACTCAGCAAGTAGAGTGAGATTTCTGCTGTTGAGAAAATCGTGATACATGCTTTTTTTCTTCGTGATCCTTGAGTAAAGTGATTGGTTCATCCAAGGCTTCTTAAACTTCTTAGGAATAATTTTTCTTTCTATTATATTGGGTTATGAACATATCTATGAAAGCAGAATATGCTGCATTGACTTCCGTGATCTTGTTTATGGGCTCCCAATTAGTATCTTCGATTCGTTTGGGAAAGTTGTTGAGCGCAAGATCATTAGAATCTCTGATCATGTGGGTAACATTGTTTGTTATGGCATTTATTTTGACAGGTATGAAGCAAAATATCGGCAAATGGTCACTAATATCGGCAGATATTACGCCAGACTCAGTGTGCGGAAGCTGTAAATTGGAGATACAAACGTCTAATAATGTGGCCGTGTTGCCAGTTATTCTAGTCGGTAAAGTGATATAATTAATACATGCATACGAGGAAAGGAGACTCTGCAATTCCCTTGCATGAGCGCTGTCCGATAATAGGTCAATGTTTAGGTCACCCATTAAAATGAAGGGTAGCTTAGTGGAGTCGAGGAAAAAAAAGAGGCTTTCCAAAAAATCGAAGAATTGTGATTTGTTACCCTGAGGGGGTCTGTACATAGAAACAACGATTATATTCTTGAGAGATATAGCTAAACATTCAGCATTGGGATTGGTGATTGTAACATCGCCAACCACGGAATGTGAGTGACATTTTTTAACATATACAGCATGTCCACCCCCTCTTCCATGGGGCCTGGATAAACCATTGTAAACATAGTTATCGAAGGAGCACACATCGCTGTCAGTGCCAAACCATGTTTCTGAGAAAAGCATAACGTCGAACTCAACCGACAGTGACCCAAGTAATAAATCAACCTCGTCTCGCTTGTTTTTCATGCTACGAATATAAACATGGAAGGCTGAAAACAATTTTTTGTTGAAGTGCTGCTAAAGCTAGAATTAAAGTGATCGGTTTTGTATCTAATACTGGCAGGGGGAAAATGCATGGTGACAATTCAGGGGTGACGAGCATGCTGCAAACGTCTCATTCTTATTTCGTCAGCTTGGTCAGATAAGACAAGTCCTTTATACTCACAGCGTCCATATGTTCGTCTTTCCGCGCAAAAACCTTTCCTCCGCTCGTCCAGACAAATTTCCATGTCACTTCCTTTTTGCGAGCAATAGCGGCACCAAGCAGCTGTTTGTTGGCCTGAGTAAGATGCTCGTTGACGTACACTGCGTTGGCCTGAGACAAGCCGAGCTGCTTAGTAGTGAGCTTCTGCTTCCTAGCCTTAGCAAGAAGCGCATGGCGCTTATCTCTCCGGACGAAGCGAACCACGATATTGGTCTCGCCTGTCTTCCGCGTTGGGATTCGGTGACACGTGTCAATGTAATGGCTAGAAACGGGCTCTTTGAGAACGTCGTCGATTTTTTTCACAACCTAATACGGTTATTGTTGCGTATTAACTGGTAGCGGTCTAGGCGGCTGTGCTTTACGTGAAAGGTGCTTGAGATTGCTTCGTAAAGAGATTTTCTCTTGAATCAGAAATCATGGAATACTTCTCGCGATCGGCTAGTGTTTATGGCCATGGAGTTAAGTTAGGTGGCCATGGAGTAGCGACATTGGGACACATTTCAGGTGCATGTTTATTAAGGGTGCTTGGCTTGTGACCGTCTTTCTGAATCAAGACTAAACGGAAGTTGGACTTCCGAGCGAGAAAACCAATTCTACGAATTCTTTTTAATGCCTCTACTCAAAAAGAAAACGAATAAACTAGGTAACAACAGCCGTGTACGCTATGGCCGGTTTGCAGCTAATTAAAAATAAATGAACAAGGTTTTAGGTCCAAGCGTTCTTTTTGCAGAAAGAGGAAAAGTAGTAGAATGCAAAAATAAATACCCACTCAACAACTTTATTTGGGAACGAATGCCGTAAGCAAGCGTTCACAACTTCGTTTCGCGAACCAGCAACCCAGAAAACCAGGAAGGTTCATGCAAAGTCGGAGGGATGCAAGCAAATGACGCAGCAGACCATCACAGAGCTGCTTGTTTATATAAGGCTTCAACCGCCGGCAAGTTATAGGGGAAACACAGGTGTAAGCAATCATACTGCTGGCAGCGTTGGAAGAATTTAGTCAAGCTCCTAAGTAAAACACAATCTGCCGCAAGAGAAGCGTAACGAAGTGTTGTGCGGTTAAACAAGCCCCTATTCTTTGAATGGGCTCCCCGTGTAAGTGGTTCAGCCGTTGTTCGAGGGTAGCGCTGGCGGATGGTTATCGATGTCTGGTATCACGCGTAACAACTTTCGGAAAGTACAATGCCATGGTTGTTCGGGGACTGGTTCGGGAAGAGAATTCCGGCCGGTTTTTCAAAGACCACCATTTCGCTCACTGCTTTCTCCAGATGCCAGTTTCGTGAGCTAGGCTCCTGCATACGTAAGAAAATCTTTTCGCCGGCCGTAAGAGGTTTGAGGAGCGTATTCCGGAACGGTTCCTTGCTTATGTCTCATCTTTAATATTTTAATTGGTCGATTAATTATAAGGGTTTAACGCACCGACGCGTGCCCCAGTGGAATGGCGGGCTCCAAATTAATTTCAAACACGGGAGGAAATTTCGAACCGAAATTTCGAACACACGGCGTTTTAAGTTCAGGGCATTTTAGGGGCTTGCCTTCTCGTCGTAGATCGCTCGCTGCACCCAAGTAGAGTCATACGGCTTTCCGTCGCAGCGGCTGTCGTCTCGGCGTAACTGAGAGGCTTCGAAAGCCAAGCCTTATTGGTATGTTATAGTCACGCGCGTTCGAAACTCCTGAAGCGCTGGCTCTTGTCATACATCTCCCCGTTGTTTAGCGCAAAGGAAACTGTAGGTGCATTTGAGGCAAAATATATGTAATTAACTGGCAGCGCCCGCGTTCATTTAGTTTAGAACGCTCATAGGGTTGGTTTTTACTATACTCAGCGAAAAAAAGTGGCAGTGCAACGCGCCATGTGCGGGAGGAAAAGAAGCACAAAGTGCACACGAACTCCCGCTGGCGCAGTTTCAGGCAGGGGGCGCGCGAGCACTGCGAAGGCGGGAAATTTTAATTTCATTGGGTAGTAGCAGTAAGCGGATAAAGCGCTATAGCCCATTATGGCGAATCCCTGCTATGCACTTCCGGCAGCTTTCACATTGAGCGGACCGGCTTTAACTTTTGTTTTTAGCTTTTCGCCTCCATTAAAAACCAGCCACCGCTCCCGGGAATGGAATTCGCATCTTTGGGCTCAGCAGCGAAACGCCTTATCCAAGTGGGCTAGTTGGTTACTGGATGGATGCTGGGTACATTGTACTATCGCTAAAATATGGCACGCAGAAGGGTACGAACCGTAGTTCGTCTACCGTTTTTTCCGTGTAGTTCTTTTTTCTGCCGTTTTTCAGCTCTAGTACCATAGACTCTGCTTTTATAAAGAAACCAAGACGCACGAGTAAACGACAGACTTTCGCAAGGACAACAGTGCGGCGTGACACGATGGGACGTCTTTGCTACCGTCCTATATTGTTTGGGCTGCTGAATACGCAACTATAAAAAATCAGCTTTCCCCCTTTCATGGTGGGTTGTCAGCTAGGCGTGGTGGAAAGGAATTCGATGTACGCTTGACATTGCGTGTAGGAAACGGACAGAAGTAGCAGCGGTGTCAAAGTAGCGTAAATGTTTGCGCTCGCACATGTACATGCCGCTCTCTTTGATTTATTGCGAAGAACGCTTAGTAATTCCTTGGTACTTGGTGTTAAAGGTACAAAGATTGAAATATTGAATACCGAACCATAAAGCAACCATTACGTCTGTGATGCGAGAAAATGTAAACCTCCATGTACTTTGGCTAACATTTTAAAGATTGGCTCATGGCTGACCGCTCAATGCGTGTTTTTTTTTCTTTTTGTTGCAGTGTCTGACGCATTACCTGTCGACCAACAGCATTGGTCAGCTGTTTCAAAATTTCCTGTGTGACATCGTCCGTACTCTGAGGGGACTCGTTGGAGGAGAGACCCAAACGGCGCTGACCTCACTCTTGCCACTTCTGGCGGGAATCAATCCTACAGCCGAGACTTGCTGAGGCGACATGAAGTGCAGCCACGGGCCACTTGTGAACAATAATTTTTGTGTGTGCACGGTTTTGAATGCACGCTCTCGAGAGCTTTACTTAAAATCAATACAGATATGTGCTCCACAGTCTGCGTAAAGTCCATGCATCAGGGGTCTACTGGAATGTTAATAGAAGCAAAGGAATCAGTTTTGTTCGAAACGGAACGTTTTGCTCATGATATAGAGCATAGCGGCGGTGTCTCTCACTGCGTGATGGAAAACAGGCGAATTGTCGTACGAAACTAACTTTTGCGTTGCTCCGAAAGGAAGCTAAAATTCGCGGATTTCCCTCATGGGCGGGAAGGGACGTAAAGCGAAGCTTTCATCTCGCCGTACCTGGTTGAAAATAAGTGGCTTGGAATGTTTTGAGTGTTATTCTGCTTGGCGTAGTTGCTTGTTACTCTGAGCGCTAAGCCCTGGGGAGAGCGTCGAGAAATAGGGGACATAACGGGAAACCTTAAACGTTACAACTTCCCTGGTGAAGACGCCTACAGCTCCAAGACGCTCTACAAGCAGAGTTCGTTTCCGGCGTGCATCAGGCCGACAACCTCAGCCTCTCCGAAGTCGCTGCCCGAGCCAACCCTTCGGGCGCGGTTCGCCGAGCGCCTCCTTCCCCCTGCTCCGCGACACACTTACCAAGAACCACGGGCGCGATAAGCGGGGCCTATCGTCCGCATTTTCGGGTTTTAAGACACAACCCAGGGGCGCACGATACCAGAGAGCAGCAGCAGCCCCGTTCTAACGCGGCTGAATAGACAAAGAAGCTTCCTTTTAAAATAAACACAGACTACCAGGCTATGCAAACGAATTCAGGAGTAGTCGATCATATTTTAGGCACCTGTACATGTATTTCTATAAAGCTACAGGTGAAAAGATATTGGTAGCATTAGCTTCAAATACTTCAAACCGCGGACGCATTTAACTGTAACGCTTTTGTTGTTCATTCGAATAACCCTTTACTGGTACCCGCATTGCTTTTCAGTCGGGAGCGAACCATCTGAAGAAAAGAGGTAAGGAACGGCATGAGGTAAGGAACGGCATAGATTCCTCTCAGTATCTCAGGTCTCGAATCTGCCACAACATCGAGTATGAGCACTAGTGAAACAATCCTTGTGTTCGAATCTCTTAATACAGAGACTCGTATTTAGTTCGGGAAGCCTACCCCATTCAATAAATATTATCTGCGACGCACCCACAGAAGTTGCAGCTAAGAAAAAAGAAGTGTAATAGGTGCAGTTGACGGTTCATACGTTACTCGGGAACCTATCGTAAGAATGAACAGTATCACACATAGTACAGTTTACGGAGACCGCTGAGGATATGTGTACAGCCAGACACTTTGTCGATAATATCGTGGTAGAGTCGATTATGTGTGGCTGAACCCAAATCACTGCGACGCAAAAGGGGTTGAGGTGCAGTAAACGGCTGCATGCAGGCGTGGCATATCGGCTTTCGTGGGGAATTTCTTGTTGCCCTCTTAGCCCGTTGCTCCCTTCTACCTCTGGAATGTGGGGTGCATGTTTTCTGAAGAGGACAGACCGGGCGATGTGATAGCCGATTCGGAATAGACTGGGGCCCATATACCAAGGCGGACATGCTGTCCACTGGGAGTAGTTGAGAAGCGACGGGCCTTATTGATATGATGCGCATCGACCCGTTCATGGGCGGTATTATGAACCCCAAGGCGCTCAAGTGGAGTAACTAAGAGGAATTTGTAGCACAGCTTTGCGGGCCTTTGGCATAAGGTCGTTAATTTCGCTCGGTTTTGCGCTTGAAACACGAAAGTAGAAAAAAATGTTATGCGACGGATGATACTGGCCTGGATAAAACTGGTTCTCTCCATCTCTTAACACCATGGAGGTGACGGTAATACATGGGATGAGACCGATCGTTTCATTAACGTGCTAACGAACTGCGAGATATATTGAGAGGCCCTGGAGAGTGCGCACCCCTGGATTCAAATGCTCATTCAGGGGAATTGTGAGAATGTGAGGGAGGGAAACCCCCGCAGGTTCTTCGTTATTCAGTGGCGACCGGGACATTCCACAGAGAAAATAACCGGACGAAGTCGCTTGGAAACGGTACAAAGAAAACGTTATTCTTGAGGAAACACCATGAAAGCAAACATCTTAAGTCTATATACAAGATGACAAACGGCAGCCAACCACCACTCAAAATTCAACGACACGTACTGAAAAACAGGAAATACAAACTCCAGAGTAAATATAAAGTACAGTACCCATCTACTGTCCAGGGCAATGAGACACTGCCCGCAGGGCATCGTGGGTTATAGCGACGGTGTGGGCAATCGCGGGTCTGCGATCACACCACCTCGCGTGCCGGAACGTCGACGATAAAGACGCACTGTTGTCCTTGTAGACAACGGTCTGCTCGGCACCCGCACATGATCGGGCGCCCTGTAGCAGCCGGCAGGAGGCAACCGGGCACTGCCTGTCGACGACGGCCAGCCGGCCTCGGGTCGCCCAAGGGGGCAGCACGCCAACATTGCACGCCTCCACGATTCAGGAGTTGCACCTCAACCACAGGATGCCAAAGTGCCAGGCAGACCCCTCTCGAGCTCGGGTCCCGCAAACCCGACGAGCATCGAGTCTTCCACCTGGTCTTCCATCGAGTCTTCCACCAGCTCCATTGGTCCACGTCCACCCCTCGTGTGGCTTGCCACTTCTTTCTTCTCGGCGCACCCACACTAACGGCAATCGCCGCAGCTCACCTTCACACCACGAGAACTGTGACGGCATGTTTCGGCCACGTCGTCTCCGTCGTCGTCGTCACACCGAGCTTTTCACCCCACAGAGAGGTCGTTTAGATGGGATTTTGCGGGCGAGCGATTCAGGCCCGTCAAATGTGCTTTCTCGTTTACACGTGCGCCTCACCGTAATGTCTCTTCAATGATTGCATCGCTGCCACAAGTGACCCACAGCGTAATATCATCCGTATTCACTGGCGTAGCGTGCCTGCCGGCAACCATGTGTGCCGCCTTAGCAAAGGGGCCGCGCGGGCATGGCGGCGCACGCATGAGACCGTGCAAGCGAGCTCAAAAGCATTGCTTCGACGTTAACGGCTGCTTCGGACAGCGTCCTACAGCCTACTTGTCGCAAGACACGAGTGAAGGCGTCGGCAGAGATCAGCTGATTGCCAGCTACCGTGTTTGGTGTCGACCACTGATTGCTCATCTGCCGGCGAGCGCCTTTCCTTCCGGCCCTTTGCCGACAGATGTCGCTAGCCTGTGAGGTAACAATGCACGCACTGCTACGCTGCTGTCGCATCTATCTC